>NC_141879.1:745259132-745884132 GCF_056163025.1 Triticum urartu | reverse complement strand
TAGTGTCGTCGTTGTCGATATATACCCCCTCCCGATAGCTTACTATGATTAGGTAGCTAGTTCTATGTTTGGCACTAATATATCCATCTATCTTGTTTGAATAATAATTGCCATGTTGTAAATATTTGTAGAAACTATGGACACCGCCCTAGACGAAGCAACAAAAGAAGCGTTGTTGAGGGACATAATCGCAGAAGGAAGTGATGCCATCTCGTTGTTTCTCAACGAAACCAATGGTCTGGAAGGACAGGGTGAACAAGCTGGCTACGGTGACCTAATGCCGGTGCAAGAAGAAGAACATGAGGACGGCTCCGGTGACCGAACCGAGTCCGGCCAGGTATATATATTAGTTAAGCCTATGCTGACTAGCTGATTGATGCATTCATTGTTTTGGTATGTACACATATTAATTAAGTCTTTGTTCTTTTTTCTAGCCCTCCGGATCGAGCACAACTTCGGTAAAGAGACGAGGCCCGAAGAAAAAGTTGAGCTCGGATGAAAAGTTTGAGATCATAGCAATCGCGCCCGACGGCCAACCTATTGAACCCCTCCGGACAAAGAGCGCATTTGTTGCTCAGTGCGGGGTTCTGGTTAGGGACAAGATCCCGATAAGCATCCAGCAATGGTTTAAGCCGGCTACAGAAGACCCTGAGGTCTCTTATGTCAATGATATGCAGAAAAATGATCTTTGGACTGAGCTGAAGTCAAATTTCACCTTACCGCCTGAGGATAATCCAGAGAACCCAGTTAAAGAGAAATTAATCAAGTCTTTTGCTCTGAAGAGGATGGCAGAACTATTCAGGAGGTGGAAGAAAGAGCTGAATAAGTTTGTCGAAAATAATGAGACACCATAATTCAAGGGCAGATATGAGAATATCAGAGATCACTGGCCCGCATTTGTGGCCCACAAGACATCGGAAAAGAGTAAGAAGATGTCGGCGACAAACAAGCAAAATGCTGCGAAGAAGAAGCTTCACCATCGCATGGGGTCAGGTGGCTACCTCGTAGCCCGGCCTAAGTGGTCCAAGACTGAGAATGATCTGGTTCATAAAGGGATCGAACCAGAGACAATTAACTGGCCAGACCGTTGCCGGACTTGGTTCTTCGGGGCTGGCGGAACCCTGGACCCTGAAACAGGGAAGTGCATTTGGACGAACGATCAAATGGACATACCAGTCAGTAAGCTTAAGCAGTATATCGAAGCAGCGCAGGAAGGGACGTTCTTTCCAGACAGAGAGAACGACGAGCTCACAATGGCCCTCGGGAATCCTGAGCACCCTGGACGGACACGAGGCACGCCAGGCTCCGTTCCGTGGAAGGTTGGGTTTCCGGACGCAGGCGGTTACAAATCCATGAGAGGAGGAAAAAAGTGCAGCAGACCCAAATGCAGGCGCTGCAAGCAAGGGTGGACGCGATAGAGGAACGAGAAGCAAATCGCAGCAAACGTACTGCCGAAGCCTCCCCCGAAGCTACCCCGCCATCTCAGCGCAGAAGCAGCGTGGCTTCCACCGAGCTGCTTTAGCTAGAGCATGCCTTGACGGCTCCTGCCAGCTATCCCGTGGATGCTATCACGGAGTCTCAAAATTGCCACCTTATGACGCAATGGATGAATTTGAAGGTCAAGGCGGCTGTTGGCTCTGTTTATCCTACTGAACCCGGCGCAACTTTTCACTGCCGGCCGATTCCAGAAGGATATGCTAGGGTGATGGTGGATGAGATAACGGAGGGATTTGAGGACCTCCAGCTTGACCATCCTACCGGTGAAGGGGAGACTCGGCTGGGGTCTGCTCTAAAGACTCCATGCCTATGGCGGAAGGACCTCATCAACCTTCCGAACTGGACGCCACCGCCTCCTCCTCCTCCTCCGGCGAGTCAGGGCACTCCGCCTCCAGCGCCTCCTCCTCCTCTGGCGAGTGACGATCAGGGCCCTCGGCCGGCTCCTTCTCCGGCGCGCGGCGGCACTCCGCCTCCTTCTCCGCCTGCGCCGACGCGCCCGAGCAGCCCGCCTCCTCCTTCTCCGCCTCGTCAGCAAGGGCGGAAGAGACCTGCCGCCGCTCCAGCTGCTCCGGCGCGTCGTAGTCCTTCTCCTCCGCCGCTTAAGCAAGTAAAGAAGACAACCGCTACGTCTGCTCGGTCGGCGCCTAGCAGTACAACGAGAGGCGGGAGGACATACAGATTCGGTCCTTCTCTGAAGACTCCAGAGAAGTTACCATACGAGAGGACCCAGGAGGAGAACGCCGAGATCGTGCGAGAAGAAGTGAAGAAATTCTTTGAAGGGGTGAAAGCAAAGAAACATCCACCTCCGGAGGAGAAGGTAGATCGGGTGAAAGTGAAGCGCACTCTGGCCGCCCTGACAAAAACACCGAAGTCTGATTCGCCGATAGGAAACTATGACCGCATTATTGGAAAGGAATTTGCCGAAGCGGAGCGGTCGGGAAGTACTGTCAGTGATCAAAGGCTGAAACAACGACGAGCTGGGAAACAAATTGCCCAGCTCGGCGAACAAGCGAAGCAATCGTGCCCTCCGCTCAAGGTGCCTAGCCTCAACGTCGATAATGATCCGAGGATGGTGCCCGGTTATAGCAATCCTGCAGATTACCTGCCCGACGAAGTACATTATGACCCCATGGACGTGCAGATACAAAGATACGAGTACGGGAAGCCTCTCGTCAAAGATGAAAGATCTCTATCAACGATGATGCGAAGATTTCATGATTGGTACTTGAAAATCTGCAGAGACTCTGGGGGGAGGAGTACTTTGTATGCGAGAGTTAGACCGGAGCATGACCTCGTTGGAATTGATCTGTTGCCTGTTCCATTTGAGGAGTTCTATCAGTTCTTCAATCAATTGGCCCTCGATAAAGCAACTGTCACCTGCTACTGTCTGTAAGTAGTACTACTTCTGTCATTAAGTTTCTCTATATAGCTTAGCTCTTTCATTGCATGTATTTATAATCATCCTCACTATATTATGCAGATTGAAGATCATCGAATTGAAGAAAAGACAAGTCGGTGATATTGGGTTCATTAACACAAATCTCATAGATGCAACTCAGGTTAAATTTCATGCCGCAGAAACCGAGGCCAGCATGCTAGAATCGTTGATAATAAATCAAAACAAAGATATAATACTCTTTCCTTACAACTTCAAGTGAGTGTTACTGTCTTGTGCGTATTCGGTTTCCCTTATATATTAGTCAAGGTTATAGTAATGTAATTGATGAGTTATGCATGCGTGTGCAGTTTCCACTATATTCTCCTACATATTAAGCTTGAGCAGGGACTAGTAACCGTCTTAGACACAAGACGAAAAGATCCCAAGGACTATGCAGACATGACTCAAATACTCGAGAAGTAAGTTAAATCGATCATTATCCACCATATCAGCAACTTTGTTCATTTCCTGATATATCAAGTAATTGTTTTCTTTGTCCGGCAGGGTTTGGAGAAAATTCACCAGAAAAGCTCCGGGACTGCCGAAGGAGCTGCAATTTAGACACCCGAAAGTAAGTACTAGCTATAGTAGCATTTTAAGCGCATCTACTAGTCATTCAAGCGCTAGTTTCATCAATACCATTTGGCATTCTTGCTTATCAGTTTGATTAACCTCTATTTCTTGTAAAGTGGTTGTGGCGGCAACAAGGGAATGATTTCTGTGGTTACTATGTTTGCGAGTCCATCCGCCACACGACCTGTGAGCGGGGCTACACTGACGAACAATATGAAGTACGTAAATAACAACATTCACAATTTTATTTTATTACCATCATTTGTGTTGAGTTTCATTCATTCATATATATATGTATTGACCCCCTTCTTTAAATTAGATGTTTCGGAAGCGGGATGAACTCCTAGCACCAGCTCGCATGCGAGGAATTCAAGAGGAATTGGCGGCATTCTTTCTTGACCACGTGATCCCTGAAGACGGAGAATTCTATGTTAACCCTGAGTCCATATGATTATATTTGTAAGAGATAATTACTGTATATATGTAGCCGGTAGTGTCAGATAGATATACGAGAACTTGTTGTTCGACCAATCTCTCGGAGAAGGAGAGGTGGTCGATATCACTTCTCTCTGTATATATGCATATATGTTCATGACGATCTTCTGTTTCCTTCGTTTGCTTACTAGCTAGCTAGCGTGTCTAGTCCTCTCTATATACGTATGTATAGTACGTAGCGTCGACCAAGCACAGACATAACAGAGGACACTTCTCTCTATTAATTATAACAAGCTAACACAATATATGAAACACCTAAATTAACCCCCTAAAACCCCCAACCCCCCCCCCCCCCCTTTTCAAAAAAAAAAACAAAAACCCCAGCCACAGAAGTGCTGACGCGCGGATGCCTATTGGTCCCGGTTGGTGCCACCAACCGGGACCAAAGGGTCTCCACGTGGGCAGTGCGCAGAGCCCAGTCAGGAGACCCTTTGGTCCCGGTTGGCACCAACCGGGACCAAAGGGTCTCCTGACTGGGCTCTGCGCACTGCCCACGTGGAGGGCCTTTAGTCCCGGTTCTGGATTGAACCGGGACTAAAGGGTGGAGGTATTAGTACCGACACTTTAGTCCCGGTTCCTGAACCGGGACTAAAGGCCCTTACGAATCGGGACTATAGGCCCTTTTTCTACCAGTGGAACATATCCTCACAATAGTATTAGGGAGCTAAAACAATCATTCCATTAATTTGGAATAAAGGATAACACACATGCAATTTAAATTGCTTTGGTTCCAAATATTATAGATTTTGAGCTCAACTGCAAAATAATTGGAAGTATTGTTATGTCGACTTGAAACAGAAGCCTTTCCATAATGCTAGAATTTTTTTATTGTTTGAATTGCTTACCACACGTGTCACATGCTTCCATAATGCTAGAATTTAACAAACTTTGACTGACATATTCTTGCGAAGAGCGATACTCAAAGTCGCATCGTGGAGACCGGGTGTCCGTTTCTTGCGAAGGGATTTGTTTCAAGTTAGGCCGATAGCAATAGTGCGGCTGCATGTATACTCTACTTTAAATTGATGCAACTTGTACCGCAAGAATAGGATCTCCCAGGCAGGCAATCGTGCGGCCGCATGTGCTATTTAATCTAGGCCGATCGACCGATCGACCGATCGAAAGCCAGATTAATTAATTAACCCTAGTAGCTAGCTAAAGCACACACCAGTCAGATCAGATTTAGCGCTAGCTGCCGGCCATGGGGCTCACCGCGTCCGCCATGATCGGCTTGGGGCTCTTGAGCGCCGCGGCCGTCTCCCACGGCGCTGAAGTCGACAACGACAAAACCGCAGTCACACACTACGTGGCCAACGGCGGCTGCCTCAAGGAGTTCCGGACGGCCATGAGGACGTGCGACCCCTACGAACCCAATTCCGCCAAGCGCCGCGCCGTGGACGTCGAGGCGTGCGTCGGTGCCACCAAGGCGCTGCGCGAGTGCTTCGGCCGCAACCCGGACTACTTTGAGCACCAGTACATCAAGCGCTTGGACAGCGGCCTCGTCCAGGACCGCGGCTCGTCGCCGAGGCAGGAGGATGTGGGGGAGTACAGGTGGTGGCAGTACATGAGGAGAAGCTAGATTGCATTACATAGTACGTAGTAGTAGTTAGTATCGTGATTCCTTACATATGGCATGCTGCATGCATATCGATCGTTTGTTCTAATAATAGTACTAGCAGAGTAGTTATAATAAGATATTTGTATTTTGCGGGGTCGTATTGAGAGACTTTACTCTGTCTATCTATATTGTTTTTATGGTGATAATCCATATTTTACTATTGTACAGCGTTTTTTCCGAGATGAGGCAGTAGCCCCAATGCTGCTCCACCTGGAGAATAACCTGGTGTAAACCTTGTTTTGACCATTCATGTGTCTAAAACGTTTTCTCCTCCTCTACAAGGGACTCCCAAGCGTTAGGGTTTCCCCACCTTCTGGTTGGTCCCGTCGCCAATCTGCCGTGTCTCCTGTGGCATTAGAGCCATGGAGGCTCGATGGATCCCTGTCATACTTCGTTTTTAGGTATTTTTTTTATATTTTGATTAGGGAGAATTTCATGTGGAACTACGCACATGCATACAAATGGGCAGGTAAATCAACAAATTATTCTTTAAAAACAACGACAAAAAATTTGTACGATTTCTTGTGCTTGATTATTTTACATGATTTCTTGACTTGCAATTAGATTCCATTAAAGAAATTATTTTACCATCTCGGTTTACTACAGACATAAAGTAGATTAGATAGTTGGCGGAGTCTTCAGATTTAGGGAGATAACCATAATTAAAAAAGGTATTTGGCAGTCTTCAGATTTAAGGAGATAACCAAAATAGTTTGCACACATTTGGTACACAAAGAGAATAACTGTCTCTTTGTACAAAAGTTATAATTTAAAATTCTAGAATTCACTTTGACAAGGAGAACTATATACAAAATTTCAAATAATCTGGGTATGCTACTGTCGAGCACAGACATTTATATTGCTGAAAAGCTTAATGCTTCTGTAGTTACATCATAATTCAGCAGCTTAATATTTGCATAGAAGATCCTATATAAGCATTCATGTCATCACCAATTATGTGTGGAGTTAATACTAGTTGCAATTATATAGTGTTGGATACAATAGGTGCCTCCACCCAGTTAGAAAACTCTGCATAGATTCTGTGACTTATGGTCTAACTATTTGCGCGTGTGTGTGTGTGTGTTATTATGTCGATTTCAAACAGAAGCATTTGCATAATGGTACAATTTAATAAATTTTGACTGACATATTCTTGCGGAAAGCAACGGCCAAAGTCACATAGTGTAGACCGTGTGTCCGTTTCTACTACGACTTCAAATTAGGCCGATAGTAATATATAGTTCGGCTGGACGAGGATCCTTTGCCGTGCGGCAGGGTACCGTTCGGCCACTGACAGGTGGGCCGGCCGGGAATCAGGCCCACACGTCAGTGCCCCAACGGCATGTGCTGTCAGGGGAGCTGCTTCCAGTGCGGTACATGCATGGAGAAGTACTACTGTATTTACTATAAATCACTGCAACTTGTACCCCAAGAATATGATAGGATCTCCCAGCCGGGCAATCGTGCGGCAGCATGTGCTATTTAATTAGGCCGATCGACCGATCGATCGAGGGCCAGATTAATTAATTAATTAATAACCCTAGCTAAAGCACACACCAATCAGATTTAGCGCTGCCGGCCATGGGGAACACCACGACGAGGCTCCCCTTGTTGATGGTCTGCACCACGCCCGTCTCCCACAGCACCCAAGTCGAGAACGACAAAACGGCGGTCACAAACTACGTGGCCAAGGGCGGGTGCCTCCCGGAGTTCCAGGCGGCCATGATCAAGTGCGACCCCATCTGGGATCACGATGCCGCCAAGCGCCGCGCCGCGTGCATCGGCGCCACCAAGGCGCTGCGAGAGTGCTTCGGCCGCGATCCCGACTACTTCGAGGACCAGTACATCAAGCGCCTGGACAGCGGCCTCGACCAGGACGTCGGCTGGCAGGAGGACGTCGGCAAGTTCAGGTGGTGGACTGGCATGAGGAGAAGCTAACCATTGCATTACGTAATTAGCATCGTGATTCCTTAAGTTCATGTTCCATGGCATGCTGCATGCATCCCATAGATTGATCCTTTTTTGTTATAATAGTACAGCAGCAGAGCAGTTATATTAAGAGATTTGTCTTAAAGAGACTTTACTTTGTCTATATCGTTTTTATTGTGATCCACATTTTTGTACTGTACTGTGTTTCTCTGAGATAAGGCAGTAGCCTCAATGCTGCTCCACGTGGAGAAGACCAGGCTACGGCCCGGTATGGTCCCCAAGACTGTCAGCGAGCGCCACCGTCGCCGAATTGCCTCGTCTCTTGTGTCATTAGGGCTAAGGAGGCTTGACGGATCCAAATCCTATTTTGTTTTTAGGTGTTTTTAAGTTTGTTTAGGATTTGTGTCCCTCTCAAGATAGTAAAGTAGCGGCGTTTACTTCAAGATGGAATAAGGTTCTTCTCGCCTAGACCCTTTTGGGCAGTGCATCTTGTAAGGTTAGAGGCCATGTGGAGCTGTGCCTCCGATGGATCTCGCGGGATTCGGTCGGTGCTTGTTTTCGGTGCATCCTGTTGTGTCCTTCCGATCTATAGTTCTCTTCATCGACGACGGTTGTTATTCTGGAGAGATTGTCCTTTGAAGCCGTAGCACAATGACTTTCTGACTGTCTACTATATCAAGGTTTTATCCTCTCCTAGGACAGAGGGCCGATGACCCAGTGCTTGATGTTTGATGAATAGATTGAAAGTATTTCCTACAGGAGAAAGGAACACCTTCATTTTTTAGCTCAACTGCAAAAACATCAGAGTGGCCACCTGTAAATATTGAGCTCAACTGCAAAAACATCAGAGTGGCCACCTGTAAATATTGAGCTCAACTGCAAAAAAATTGGAAGTAGTATTATGTCGACTTGAAACATAAGCATTTTTCATAATGCTACAATTTAATAAACTTTGACTGACATATTCTTGCGAAGAGCAATACTCAAAGTCGCATAGTGGAGACCGGGTGTCCGTTTCTTGCGAAGGTATACTCTACTTTAAACCGATACAACTTGTACCGCAAGAATAGGATCTCCCAGGCAGGCAATCGTGCGGCCGCATGTGCTATTTAATTTAGGACGATCGACCGATCGAGGGCCAGATTAATTAATAACCCTTGCTAAAGCAGACACCAATCAGATCAGATTCCGGCCATGGGGCTCACCGCGTCCGCCATGATCGGCTTGGGGCTCTTGAACGCCGCGGCCGTCTCCCACAGCGCTGAAGTCGACAACGACAAGACCGCGGTCACGCACTACGTGGCCAATGGCGGCTGCCTCAAGGAGTTCCGGGCGGCCATGAGGACGTGCGACCCCTACGAACCCGATTCCGCCAAGCGCCGCGTCGTCGACGTCCAGGCGTGCGTCGGCGCCACCAAAGCGCTGCGAGAGTGCTTCACGCGCAACCCCGACTACTTCGAGCACCAGTACATCAAGCGCCTGGACAGCGGCCTCGACCAGGACCCCGACTGGCAGGAGGACGTCGGCAAGTTCAGGTGGTGGAGAGGCATGAGGAGAAGCTAGGTAGCTAGAGATTGCATCACTACTAGTACTTAGTATATATCGTGATTCCTTGCGTTCGATGGTATACTGCATGCATTCCGTAGATTGATCGTTAGTTCTACTAATATAGTTATATTATTCACAGATTTTTCTTTGCGGCGTTATATAATAAACAGTTTTGCTAAGTCCCAATCGACTTAGACTTCGTTATGTCTCAGTCGATGCTACATAAAGATTCATACAACAGAATTATTTTCAGTTTGTCTTTTTTCTTCTTATATACTATATCAGCCAAGTCTCAGTGCTAAGTCTCAGTCGACTCAGACCTAGACACATCCTATAATAAAAGACTTTACTTTGTCTATACTATTTTTAATTTTATTTTATTTCTTGCGAGAAATCTATATTGTTTTTTATTGTGATCCATATTCTACTACTGTATACGGCGATTTTGTATACGGTGGTTTTCTGAGGCAAGGCAGTAGCCCCAATGCTGCTCCACCCGGAGAATACCCTGATGTAAACCTTGTTTTGATCGTTGACGTCCCAAGCGTTGGGTTTCCCCGCCTTCTGCATGCCCCGGTGCCGATCTGCCTCATCTCTTTGGCATTAGTCCTACTTCTTTTTTACCTGTTTTTGGCATTAGTCCTACTTCTTTTTTACCTGTTTTTTTGTGTGTGTTTGTTGTGGATTTGTGTCCTGCTCGGGATAGCGACGCTAGGCTGGACACAAATGAGGTCTAGATGTGTCAACTCCTAGAAGTCGTAGCTCCTTGAAGATGAAATAAGGTTCTCCTGCCTCCCCCCCCCCCCCCCCCCCTCCTCCTCCTTCGGACGGTGCATCTTGCACCGTCGGAGGGCGTGTGGAGGTGTGCCTCATATTGATCTCGCGGGATTTGGTCGGTGCTTTCCTTCGATGGATCCTGCGTTCGTTTGTCTTACACTTCTCTTCATCGACGACCGGTGACTTTCTACTACAATAGGATTTTCTTGGCTTATGTGAGGGAGGGGTGATGACCCAGTGCTTGATATTTGATGGATAGATCAGAAGTATTTCCAGTAGGAAAAAGACCTTGATTTGTTTAGGCAAAAATACCTTGTTTAGATCTAATGAATTATCAAACTTTGTCTTCTACAAAAATAGCTATGTCACGTCTCGTAAAATATGCAACTTTTAGTAGGAATTTATTCCTAATTTGACTCAAAATGATTTGCTATCAGTTTTCGACCAAAGAAAAAGGAGGTGCATTCTTTTTTGAGAACGAAATATGTATGTGGTAACCGTGTGGCAGATTGAAAAACTCCCACATGATCTCATTAACACCTTTCGATCGTGATCCCAATCCGATCATGCCTCTTCTCTAATTTTTCTCTGCGAGCGACCTCACTCTCCAGACGACCCACCCGCCTCCCTCGCCTTCCTTTCCCCTCCTCCCATCCCCAATCCGATCACGCGCTCACCGGATCCAGGTGAGACCTGAAGCTGAGCTCCACGCCCAGCCCATGGGCCGTCGGGTTCCAGTCCGTGGTACCCTTGGGACTTCACCGTCGAGCCTTCTCGTCCTTGGCAATGGCTGCCCCGATATCCCATCTCGTCGTGCCTCTGGACTCCACGACGGCGGCTCCGTCCATCGGTGCATGGGAGCCACAACCTGAGGCATCCAACCGTGCAACTCCCCACGATCAACGACCGCAGTATACACCGATGTCGGTCACGCCCCCAACATGCAATCATCCCCGCAGCATACGGCTGGCCGAGCACCTGCACAGCACCCCTTTCACAGTGTCGCCTACCCATCTCCGGCATACTGCTGCAATATTAGTGCTAAAGTTAGTGCACTGCACTGCTGCCATATTGCTTTTAGCATTTGGATACCATCTAGCATAAGTGCATAACTGATTTCGAGTTCACTACTGGTGTGATGTAACACTTACACTTGGCAATAGGCTGGAGCTGTTCTTTGTTGCTAATCTAGTCATGAACCATGCTATATTCTATTTTACCAAACCAACAGTTCTGATGGTGACATTGGTTCATTATCATCTAGGCATGCTAGAAATGTCTTTTGATAGAAGGGCAGAGGTAAATAGTTGGTAAGTTCGTCTACTACTACTACGATGTGGGTCATTGGCAAAGTCTCCAGAAGCTATTCCTCTTAGAGTAATGTTGTGAAACTTTCATGCGGCTTTACAAGCATTTTTGGAAGCATACGTGATGTTGATTGACAACAAGACCAGATGAACTTGGATGATTATCAAGCAGAAGGATGCCTGAAGCGGTTAGTCTACACTGCAGCATCAAAGAGTTCAAAATTAAGTCCTTCAGTTAGTGCAACACAATTTCCCTAGTTTTATCTTTCTCGGAAATGAAAACCTTCCATTATTTTCTCAACAACATCAATGTTTTCTTCCTTTTGTTATCTGCAAGAAAGGAAATATTTCAGTTCTAACCTATCTCTTGGCTAGAAAATGGCCTCTCTGAAATTTATTGTTTAAGTTATAGGCATAATATATCTTATGTCGGTCTTAAGGAAAATCAGATTTTTTATGACATCCTTATGAGCAAGATATTCTTATGAGAATCATATAATTCTTATGAACATATGGCAGAAAAGAAAAGGATGTAGTATTGTTAAGGCAGCTGGCACATAACAAAGCAATGACATTACAAAAAACGAAATATGTATGTGTAAACATTGTTTTAGCTGATGATGGTAACTTTGACCCGAATGAAAAAATTATTGAAACATTCCCCTGATAACCTCTGTGTAAACAATATGTTAATTTATGCACCGCAAACCTGATAACATATGAGCACACACCATGGTAACTTTGACTGGGAAAAAATTTGTTGAATTTTACCCCGGTAACTTCTATGTCCATTACCATAACATGGAAAGTTAAGCTCTGCAACTCTAATAACTCACGTACATACACAGTGGTAACTTTTTGACATAAGAAAAAGAGTTGGTGAAACATACTCTTGTAATTTTTGTGTTAAAAGTCTGGTAATATATGCACTGCGGTGTTGGTAACTTACGTACAAACACCATGATAAACTTTGACCGGAGATTTTTTTTGTTAAAAACACAACTCGGTAATTTTTCGTAAATAGCATGGTAATATATGCGTTGCAAACCTAATAACTTAGGTACAAACACCACAATATCTTTTACCTAGGGAAAAAAGTTGATGAAAACACCACCTAACACCATGGTAACTTTTTTGACCCAAGAGAAATTGTTTGAAAACTTACCTCGTAAGTTTTGCGAAAATAGCTGGTAATACATTTAAAAAAAATAGCATGGTAATATACTCAACGCAAGCATGATAACTTTTGAAGAGAGGGGCGCACTTGTTGAAAACATGCTCATCATAAATTTTGCATAAATAGGATGGTAATATACGCACCGCAGATATGATAACTTACACATAGACACCATGGTAACTTTTGATTGAAAAAAGTGTAAAAACATGCTCATGATAAATTCGGCGTAAATTGCATGGTAATATTTGAACCGCATACCTGAAACGTAACGCACAAAAACCGTGGTAACTTTGACCAAGGAGGGAAAAAGTTATTGGAAAACATACCCTCCCGATAACTTATGTGAAAATAGCACGATAATATACGAATTGCATACCCGATAATTTACATACAAACACTATGGTAAGTTTGATCAAGAAGGGAAACCGTAGTCAAAAAATATACCTTCAATAACTTATGCAAGAATAGCACGGTAATATATAAACTGCATACCCGATAATTTAAATACAAACACCATGCTAATTTTAACTATGGGGAAAAAGTTATTGAAAAACTGACCCTCCTGATAACCTATGTGAAAATAACACGGTAATATACGAACCACATACCAGATTATTTATATACAACACCACGGTAACTTTAACCAAGTGGAAAAAGTTTTTGAAAAACATACCCCATAGTAACTTATGTAAAAACAACACGGTAGTAAGGAACCACATACCCGATAACTTATGTACAAACATCGCGATAAATTCGACCAATATTTGTTAAAAAAACATACCCCGATAATTTATATGAAAATAGCTCAGTAATATACAGAACACATACCCGATAACTTACCTAAAAACTCCGGGGTTACTTTGGTCAAGGAGAAAAAAAGGTCGTTGTTCAAAAACATAACCCCCAAGTAACTTATGTTAACGTATCATGATAATTTTACGTACCACAGATGTGGTAACTTATGTAATTCATGAGTGAGATCTTTTGAGCCGATAACTTATGCACAAACACCTTGGTAACTTTTACCAAAGACAAAAAATCTATTGAAAAGCATAACCCCGGTAACTTATATGAAAGTAACACGTAATATACGAACAACATACCTGATAACTTATGTACAAACACTGTGGTAACTTTCGACCAAGGAAAGAAAGAGTTGTTGAAAAACATAACCACGGTAACTTATGTGAAAATAGCACGGTAACTTTCATACAATAGGCATGGTAACTTATGTAGCCTAGGCGTGGTAACTTTTGATTCGAAAAAAAGTCATCAAAACATACCAACATGGGATCTAGTTTCGAAGATCTCGTCGCGCCGAATCTATTTTGTGAAGACAATTTATGCATCGGACCGACGATTCGAGCTATAAAACTTTTGAATTTTTGAAATAAAGAGAATTTAGGATAACATCAGATTTTTTGTCCCCTAGTTCATGCATATAATTAGAAGAAAGAATGTCGTGCAGGAAAAAGAGCATGCTAATGCATGCATGTATGTAATTAAAATGAAGCTAGGAGGTGTGTGTCAGTTTTGCTTATATGGCACACATGTGCCAAATATTCCAGCCCTTTTGAGAAAACACAAAAGCCTTGTCTTTCGATTGATGTACTGAAATAAAATTCCGTACAAACCCACATAGGGGTAAATTCCGTAGAAACCCACATAGGGGTGCAGGAAGTCCTCTCTTGCACCAGGGGTGGTCGTCTATCATATCCAGGCCCGTCGATGCGGTAGGCCAAATTGGCCAACTGCCTCGGGCCCCAAAATTTCGGGCAACCCAAATCATTAGTGTGTAGGCTGGGCTGCCCACTAGCCCCATATCTTGTTTCCTCGCCAGATTAATGTTGCAGGCTAGTTGACTAGTTCCCCAAGGGATGGTCCCCGCGTGAGTGCTCCACACCTATTTGTTGTACGTTGGTTTTCTCCAGAGTTCACATATTGGATTTCTGAATTTTGGCACAGAGGACCCAAAGGAATCTGCATCTTCCGAGCTGAAAAATCAAGAGACACGCTCCTGCTGAAAGTATTATATGTATGCTTTTTTGTTTCTGAATTTTGGTGCACAAAATGATCACATGGATAGTTAATAAACTTGAGCATTAGCCATTGTACTCCCTATATATCCATAAGCGATACTTTTCTTTACACTTTGCAGCCAGAGGTTTAGACTTCACATGGATGATGCATCTATTTAAGAGATAATCGCCAATTCAAAATTCAAGGTGCGGCCTTTTTCTTTTCTTATCTTGATAAATAACAAACTAAGAACTTCAGTTATATGAGTATATGAAAATTGAAGACCCCATTTTGCATTTCGTCCTGCCCCAAATTTCTGGAGACGGCCTTGGTCATATCCAGGAGAGCAAATGTTGCCGATGTGTCAAAATGAGCACCTAGTGACGAGATGTGTCATGGTCTCCTCTAACTAGTCTCAGAAAACACAATTAGGCGTATTCTAAGGTCTCTTTGCGCTAGCCTCAGCAGTTCATCATCAGCCCTAACATGCCGACCACACGAAGAACTTGACCCTCAGAGGAACACACGACTTCTAGGTTAGATTCTATAATGTCCAAGATCCAATGATGGTCAACTCCCTAGTGGACCATGAGACTCAGGCGCAAACTCAAAAATGAGGAGACTGTCAAGCCTCGACGAGGAAGGCGGCTGGCAGGAGGATGTTGGAAAGTACATGTGGCGGCACTACATGAGAAGAAGCTAGATTGCATTACGTAGTAGTTAGTAGCGTGATTCCTAGCTTACATACATGTTACATGGCATGCTGCATGCATCCGATAGATTGATCGTTAGTTCATCGACCTCACCAGCCCGGGGGAGGACGACGACTACTAGGGCAATGCGCTGACCGTGCAAGTTTATTTTTTAAGTTTTTTTAAGTTTTTTTAATGTTTAAGTATGGCCGGCGATTGACCAAACATTTAATGTTTAATTATGTAAAAAGTTCATTTTTGTCGCCATATGGTCATCTGGCAATGGAAATTAAGTTTCTAAGGGCATTTCTAACCGATCATCCACTACTAGGCATCAGACTACTGCAAACATGCATCCATCAGACTAGTCCTACGCCGTTGGATCGGAGACGAGATGGACGTCTGATTTGGTTGTCAAGCCCTGCGCCAGATTAGCTACTGCCGTTGACTAATTGAGTGCTTCCTTCTACGTGACTGCCTAATTACGTGGGAGTTGTTATTAATTGCTCGCTGATTCTGTTTTTCCAGATTTTTAGGAAACAAACTTCTGATCTAAGGAACCTAATAACTCTAGGAAAATGAGATTCCCGCTGTGTTGCATGCTTCCATATATTGAGCATATGCTTCCTTATATTGAGCATAAAACTGTTTCCAAAACTATTCAGTTTTGCTTCCATATGAATCAAATTTTGCTTCCATTTATACCAAATTTTGCTGATTGTGACGAATTTTAATGCTGGGCAACTTATTTTTGCATCCTACACAGAATATTTATTTTGTTTTTTCAAACCAAAAAACATGTGCTTCGAACAACCGGAGAATTGTTTTGGAGGATAATTACATTGCTTCCAACAAAAAAAATAGAGTTTGCTTCCAACGAAGCAAATATTTGTTTCTATAGCCATTGCTTCCAACAAAGAATATAAGCTTCCATATGAAGCAAATTTTGCTTCCATATATAGCAAATTTTGCTTCCATTTATACCAAATTTTGCTGATTGTGACGAATTTTAATGCTGGGCAACTTATTTTTGCATCCTACACAGAATATTTATTTTGTTTTTTCAAACCAAAAAACATGTGCTTCGAACAACCAGAGAATTGTTTTAGAGGATAATTACATTGCTTAAAGCAAAAAAAAATAGAGTTTGCTTCCAACGAAGCAAATATTTGTTTCTATAGCCATTGCTTCCAACAAAGAATATAATTTCCTTATAAACGAAAATAGTATTTGTTTCTAATGAGGATCAGTTTGCTTCCATACACAACATGGATAATTTACATGGTTAGGTTGTGTCGTCCGGGTATGATGGCACGGTGGTCCACCACAATAGCGCGGTGCCAGGGGACACGCTAGTGAGACCATATAAGCACAACCTCTAGGTTGATGCATACTTGAACATGGGCACCATTGTGTAGACCGATATTTCAATGGAGGAACATCTAGGAGACCAAAGGGCGGCACCGAGTAAGGACGATGGCGTCGATGAGGAACAACAGGGGTTGCTGGCCTCGGCGATGTCCTGCTTGTAGGCAATTAGCATGCGGTGGTAAATCATCTCCTGTAAGTAACAAAAGAAGAAGAATATCTTTCAAGCTTGTATTTAGGTTGCAATGAAAAAGCAAAGGGTACTACCATGTGTAGAATGTTTCTGAAAAAGGTAAAGAAGTATATAAAATTAGGATGGAAGCATATGAGGAAATTAGTTGAAGCAATTCCTGAGTAGTAATGTAGCATTAAAATTTTAGCACTGAAGAAGCTAATGTACATAGAGGTTTGAGTAGTTGACGCATCACGTGAGATTATTTAAATCAACAAATCAGATTATTCCCAGGAAAATGTATATAGCTCGTAAAATATGAGGTAGAGCGGTAGTGGAACATTACATATTTGGCATTGAAGCATAAAGGTACAGAGATGCGAGTAGTTGAACCTCTAGCTAAATAGGATTTAGGTGCATAAATTTTGATCTATAGATCAAATTCATCGAAACGCACACATGTACACAGGCAAAGAACTCAGCCACATGCATAAGCCCACCCAGCGTATGAGACGATCTGTGTTCAAATCACCATTTGGCATTTTGAAACCATAATAAAATAGAACCGAAGCATGGATAGATAACGTCTTGGGTCTTGCATGTCATGAATTCCTTAGAAATTCATGGAAGCATATTGTTACGTAAAATAAGAAGCACGGTATAGTAGTGTGGCACTTTAGTTGTACTGTAGACAAGAAGCACATATATAAGACCTACGAAGCATGGATTCTGAAGCAAAATCTGTTTCTATGAGAACATAGATGTGATGTATTGGAAGCATCATGTGATGAATATAAATAGCATGTCTATTTCCAAGATTTGGGTGCTGCGATTTGTAATGTACTAATCAGTCTCATCAACCTAATTGGAGTTACATGGGCGTACATGAACTAAAGTTGTGCAGAGACACAAACTCATCACACGTCCATTTGAATAAAAGTACACACTAATACAAACATGCCGATTTGTACTTCAACATTGCAGAACCAGGTGCTTATAGTATTTTTACTTTGATACAGCAATGAAATTTAAACCTAAATTAAGTTGGAAGATGCAAGTAATGGGTGGTAGGGTCGTACACAACTGGTGCCTCCAAGGTGATTTGGATGATCCTCCGAGCGACCTGGCGAGGCAAATAACATGGTGGATATGACTTGCACGGCCGCCTAATGCCGGGTTGGAGCATCAGCGAGGTCGCGCGGGGGGCACGTAGGGGGGTACAGATCTGGGCGCTGCTGTGGCTGGTCTGCTCGTAGGCGAAGTTACCTCGAAGCATGGTGCACAGGGGGTGCAGCTCTGGTAGCGCTGTCAGAGAGGACATGAGAGGCACGGTGGATTGCGAGATCAGAGGTGAGGTCCGACGGAGGAAAGAGATAGGACCAGGAAATACGGAAAGAGATCGATCAGGGCGAGTGATTAGGGGGGCTGTTACGTGGGTTCATGATTTGTTTTTCGCTCAATAAAAAAACAGCGGGGTGAGGGGTTAGGCTCAGCCGTGGGATTAAACAAGCATCAACGGACCATGAGCGGTCTGAGGGTTGCTTTGTATCAGACGTGTGATACTAAGTGTTTCCCATAAATAGTGGAGTATCCCGTGAAGTAAAACTTTAATGGAGTAAATTTACTCCACTAAGTTTTGGCAGGACCCAACTGATCTCCTATATATAACGGAGTAAACCTTATTTTTGGCTTATATATATTTCGCCGAACACCTGCTAGGCGCACACGCGATGATGGTAACCAAGAACGAGGGCCTTGACGACGACCTAAAGCCGTCCCCGGAGCAGGTGCAGCAGCAGAGTCGTAAGCTGTTTCGGTGGTGGACTGGCATGAAGAGAAGTCTGTCTTAGTGGGACCCACAACTTCGCCACATCACCGGGAGACTCGCACTACCGGAATCGCACCCTATGCCGACGGCCAGGGCCGTCGGCATAGCCCTGAATGGCCGTCGGGACAGGCCTATGCCGACGGCCCCCGTCGGCATAGGGCCGTCGGCAAAATATCCGTCGGCGTAGCCAGAAAAGCCGTCGGCATAGAAAGGCCGTCGGCATAAGACCTATCCCGACGGTGTCCGTACATCTATGCCGACGGCGAAGGCCGTCGGCAACGTTATCGCCTAACGGCGGCCGCCGTCAAGTCTGCCCAACCACTTGTCTCCACGTGGCACCCCTATGCCGACGGCCTGGCCGTCGGCTTAGCAGAGAACTGTGCCGACGGCTAGACCGTCGGCATAGAAGTGCCACGTGCCGACCGGCCGCTGCTCGCGGGCCAGGGATATGCCGACGGCCCAGCCGTCGGCATAGTCTGAGATTAAGCCGACGGCCAGGCCGTCGGCATAGTCCTTCAAACGGAGATCCCAGTTGCTGACACGTGGGTACCTATGCCGACGGCAAGGCCGTCGGCTTAATCTCAGACTATGCCGACGGCTAGGCCGTCGGCATAGGTGCCCACGTGTCAGTAACTGGGAGCTCACGCTGTCCCTATGCCGACGGCCTAGCCGTCGGCATAGTTTGCTTTTAGTTTTTTTTTCTTTTTCCTGTTTGTTTTCAAATCAGTTCAATTCAGATAACATCACATATATAACAGCACATATCAGCAGCACATATCAACGAACATAAGCATAAGCATCATGACAACAATAGATCATCATCACACAAGCATAAGCATATCAACGAATGTAAGCATAAGCATCATCACACAAGTCAGCTAAATGATCATCAGCACACACAAGTCATCTCAAGCATCACCATCACATCTCAAGCATCATCGAGCACCGCGGAGGTCGTCACCGCCAAGACGGCCAAAGTCCAGGTCATCAGTGCTAGCGGCAGCGCTACCGCCTCCGCCTCCGTGGATCGGAGTGGTCGGGCTCCGTGTCTCCGGAGTGCTGCGAAGACCACCGCCAACGGTAGATCCACCTGTTCCCTGCATGTTGAAAAGTCATATGCATGGGATTTATGACTGTGTTGAAAGGCATGACATGCTTTGGGTGAATAGATTAGGGATGAACTAACCGGCGAGGGGCCAGCGTTCTGTGCCACAAACTCCTCAAAGCTCATCAGCACTGGTTGTGCTGGAGGGCATTGTGGTGTAGGGAACTGAGGACACCTGCCCGCCGCCATATCCTGAAAAGCCTGCTGCATCTGGCTATCCCTCTGCACTTGGTGTTCATAAAGCCTCTGATGCCACGCCATGGTCTCCTGGCGTGTGTACTCCATGTAGGCCTACGGTATGACATGATGGAACTCATAAAACTACTAAATGCGGAAAATGAAGTGAGAAATGAAGATAAGAGGGAAAATACTTACAGATTGTTGCTCCTGAAAGAGGGACTGTGTACTAGTCACTGGCTGGCTCGTGCGCTGGCTCAGGCTCGGGTCGATCCGACGAAGCTGTGTGTAGGAGATACTAGGAGTGATCACAGCATCGAGAACCGCATCCCGACCGTGCTCCTTGGGCCCCATCCTCACCACCGCCATGTCGTCCAGAGGCGCCGCAATGGGGTCAGGTGTGTCAGGATGTAACTCCAGATACGCTTCGGAGTAGGCCTTCTTCCTCCCTTCGGTCTTCTTGCCGTAGTACTTGGGCTCGCCAGGCTTGGGGTCCTTCCGCGTATGGGCGATCTCCCACGCCTGCATGTGTGAGAGCGGCCGCTTCAGTTTCTCCTCCTGCACCACCAAACAGAGGTTAGTCATACATAAGAAAGTGATGGTAAATAGAAGAAGAAGAATGTTTAATGGGGTTAGTCATACATTAACTGCCTTGTGGAGATAGTGGTTTTGGTTTCCCTGAGCATGTACTCCCTCCGTCCCTCGGTTAGCCTTATTTTGGGTTCTCATAGCCGCCCAGGTTCCAGCCTCATCACACGAAAGATCCACCAATGCCGCCCAGGACTCGTCTTTTCCATAACACCAATTTGGACACACCTACATAATAAAAGCATAATGGCATGTAGGTGTGTCCAAATTGGTGTTATGGAAGCATAAAGCATAAAGCATAAAGCATAATGTACCACAAGGTAATAAAAGCATAATGAAAGCATAATGAAAAATCTTTTATACTTACCGCCAAGAACTCTGGCCTCTCCAAGGTAATGCCCATCCTCCGCGCTTCTTCCTTGGTCATCTTCACACAAAGATAGTCGTGGTAGTATGTGGAGATGGCCACATAGCGCACCTCGTACTGCATCTGGCGGGCCTTCTTCTTGCATTGGCGCAGCACGATCTGGTCTGCTCTAGCCCTGTGCTCCAGAAGAACTCGATAGTATTTCTAAAATCATGCATGAAACAAGAATGGGAGAAGCCATGAGTTAAATCATTCATGAAACTAGAATGGACTTGTGCTTCTGAAGAGAACTCACCCAGAAAGTAGTGATCACGGCCTTGGCATGGGTCTCATGGTCCGCGTGGCGGGCCGCTTCCCAGTGGTCCCAGCTCGTGGCCAAAACCCGACGGTCCGGCTGCCTGACTGGATCAGGACAGTACAACCCCGGCCAATATAACTTCAGCAAGATGGTGATGAGGCCGTTGGGAATACGGACCCCTTTAGAATATATCCAGTTGCTGCAAAAGAATGAACTATTAGCATGTGACAAGAAAAATAAATAACAACCGGAATAAGCATGTGACAAGCAACATAATGAACCACTTACTCTTTTCCCGTGGGCTCAATGAGCCACTTCTGCTCCTCAGTAGCAGGAACCTGCTTTGGTAGCTTTGCGTTGCCACGCAGCCACCCCTTCGTGTCAACCCCCTTCCCGTCACCACCATCATCCCCGCCACCACCCTCCTCCTCGCCTGCCTCCCCCTCCCCAACCTCCTCCTCCTCCTCCTCCTCGCCTACCTCCTCCTCCTCCTCCTCCTCCTCGCCTGCCTCACTAGAGGAGGGTACCTCACTAGAGGAGGGCCTCGAAGACAACACCCCTAAGTCGGTGAGGGTGCGCTCTTTCTGGCCGCGACCCCCTGTAGTGGCTCTCCCCCCAGCACCTCGTCCTCTAGAGGCTCTCCCCCCGACCCCTCCTCCTCTAGGGGCACCTCTCCCTCGACCTCCCTGTGAGGAGTCATCGTCAAGTAGCCGAGGGGGAGGATTACGTGCTCGACCACTCCGACTAGGCAGGCCGACGACCTTGCGTAGGAAACCCACGCCGTCGGCCTTCCCCTTGCCCATGTTCCACGAACCTGCATTGAAAAGAGAAAAAGCAATTAGTAAATTAATGAAATGAAGGAAAGGCATGATTATAAACACATTAATAAAAATGCATAAAAAGGCATATTCCTAAACTATAGAAAAAAAACTTGAAACATACATCTGTAGAACCCATATGAATCATCACTGTTGTAACCTCTTTCTCGGTCCGTCTCATCATCACTATCAATCATATCATCTTCGTTGTCCGACGGAGGTGGAGGCTCTTCCTCGTCGTCAGCGTTTTCGTTTAACTTTTCTAGCATAAGTATGTCATTTTCATTGACAATGGTCTCACCATCATTCCGTGCATCGTCGACGTTTGGGTCCACATCATCATCACCCAATGGTCTAGCGTCATCGTTTCTAATCACATCATCATCATCATCATCATCAGGTTGCTCTTGATAGAACACTCCCTCGTATGTCATGGGGTTAATGTTGTAGTAATCGTCTTCATTCGGGTCTGGTAGCTTACCATGTGGCGACACCTTGAACACAACTTCCCAGCCCTTTAGATACACTTTCTGGCATGGGTAAGGCAGATAATATACTTGTGTAGCTTGGGTAGCCGCAATGAAGAGATCGGCTCCGGCATAGACGGTTGATGGTTTAACTTCGACCAAACCAATGGAAGGCGTATGTTTTACCCCCTCCTGCGGATCGAACCATCGGCATTTGAACACAGGCAGACTTAGGGTCTCACGCCCCTGGCGGAATTTAACCTCGTATATATTTTGTACCCTTCCGTAGTAGTCTACTGAATTTTGACCGGGGGTGTACACTCCAGTATTTATAGTTTTGGGATCGGGGCGACTGTTTTGGTGCTCCTCTGTATGGAAGCGATACCCATTCACATCATACTTTTTACATGTCACGACGGCAGGGTCAAAACCCATGGAAACCCATCTCAATTCATCATCCATAGATATGTTCGAATCTTTTCCCTACAAGTATAATGGAAATTGTTGCGTGCATTAGTTCGGTTAACTAATAAATGTTGAAGTAGGTATTTAACAGGGGATTGTGGAAAATTACTTTCTCCATGAACCAAGCAACAAAATTTTTACGTCCAGGGTTTCCATGACGGAGAAGAGTAAGTGCCTCCGCCTTAGTAGGAGGATTCACTCCCGTCCATTCCTCTTGAACGAAATCACTAAAAAAAGATAAGCGGTGTTAGACCGGGACTAAGTGAACATGAAACATGATGATGTGGAAGACATAAAGGAATGGTGTAGTGGTATTACCTCATCCACACTTCCTCAACTTCCTTGATGTTGTGCAAGATATAGAACATGAGGTCCTCCCACTCTTGTCGTGGCATGTTATAAGATTTCGAGGCCCCAGCCCTCCCACCTTGCGCGTTGAATAGATCGAGCCTGGGTTGATACTTGGGCTCTTCTATATTGTATCGAGGCACCTTGTTATGCAGATGGGGAACATGGTCTGGATAGTATGATGTCCTGAGGTCTGACACCTCCTCTAGGATAACTGCCTCAGCTATGGAAGCTTCAATCTTAGCTTTGTTTCCACATTTCCGTCGGAGATGCTTGTTCTGCCTCTCAGGGCCGTACTGCCAACGATTTTGCACAGGGCCCCCCAACAATACCTCGTTCGCGAGGTGCAGAATGAGATGTGTCATCGGAGTAAAGAAGCCTGGCGGAAAGATCTTCTCTAGCTTGACTATCAACTCCGGTGCCTTCTTATGCAATTTTTCAATCACCTCTTTACTTACTTCTTTAGCACAGAGCGTGCGGAAGAAATGGCTAAGCTCGGCAAGCACTCGCCAGACATTCTCGGGGCCATAGCCTCGAACCATCACCGGCATTATCCGCTCAATCCATACATGGTAGTCATGACTCTTCAGGCCGGTCACTTTGCCCGTTGAAAGATTGACTCCCTTACTTATATTCGATGCATAACCATCGGTGAACTTCAAAATTTGTTTCAGCCAGATAAGTACTTCTTTTTTTCTGGCGGTTTAAGGACAAAGTCAGCATTTGGCTTGAACCAGTTTTTACGACCGCCTGTGGGAGGCTTCATGTTCAGGCGTGGTCTATCACAGATTCTCTGTTCATCAGCTCTAGCTTTTCTGTTATCCTTCGTCTTATCAGGAATGTTGAGGATCATGTGGAAAAGTGACTCTGCCACATTCTTTTCGGTGTGCATCACATCAATATTGTAAGGAAGTTTGAGGTCCTTGAAATAGGGAAGCTGCGAGAAGAGGGTAATGTGCGTCCAGTTGTGCGTCTCACCATATCCCTCGAAGCCTTTGGCTTTGGCTTTGCCTTTGCCTTCGACTTTAGGCTTGAGAGCTTTTAGCTGAGCAAGAACATCTGCCCCCGAAAATGTTGGAATCTCGGTTACTTCATGAACAACCCGGCCTTTCGTGAAGTTCTTCTTGTCTTCCTTGTCTGGAGGTCTGGCGGGAGGAACTGTCGATGCAGGTCAAAGGCTACATACTTGCCACCCTTACTCAGCCAAATCATTCGCAGAGCCTGCATGCACACTGGGCATGGCATCTTACCGCTTGTACACCATCCGCAGAATAGAGCATAGCCGGGAAAGTCATGCATGCAATAGTGCAACCAAACTTTCATCAAGAAATTTCTCTGCAGATCCCGGTCGTATGTCAACCTCGGAAAGTACCAAGAATGGTGCAAAGCATCCACAAGCGGCTGCATAAACACACCCAATTGCTTCCCCGGGTAGTCAGGCCCCGGAATGATGAGCGACAAGAACATGGTCTTCCGTTGCATTAGGGCGCCGGGAGGAAGATTGAGCGGAATTACAAACACAGGCCAGCAGCTTTATGGATTGGACGACATACCATATGGATTCAACCCATCACCTGATATGGCTATTCTGACATTCCCAGCCTCGGCTGCTTCCTCGGGGTATTCTTCATCGAATGACTTCCATGCTTCCCCTCCCGATGGATGTATGATTTTTTTTGGATTGTACCTTATACCTTCCTTGTGCCACTTCATCATTTTGGCAGACTCCTTCGTGATGAAAAGGCGCTGCAGTCTTTTTATAAAATCAAGATACCGAAGAACCTTAACAGGGATGGTTAGCCGCTTTTTCTCACCATCCTCACCGACCACCTCAATGTACCGAGACGAACCGCACTTCCTACAGTACTTGTCATCCGCATAATCGTGCCTAAACAAAAGGCAATTCTTCGGGCAAACATCTATTTTCTCATAATCCATAGAGAGTGCCTTCATGATTTTCTTTGTATCGTACATGCTTTTCGGCAGTTCATGACCCTCAGGGAGGCTGTTAGCCCATACTCCCAGGAATGCTTCGAAGCATTTCTGGCTACAGCCGTACTCAGCCTTGACTGCAATCAGTTGCGAGATGGCATCCAGCTGAGATATTTTCGCACCCGCATAAAGAGGTTTCTTCGACGAGGCCAAGACCTCCAAGAAGGCCTTTGCGGTTGCCTCCGGCTCCTCCGGTTCATTCTCTGAAGGTGTCGCATTTGCCGTTTCTGCAACAACGACATCATCTAGCATGTCCCTGACCCCGTCGTCCTCATATCCATCGATGCGTTGTTGCATCACCTCCTCTCTACCACGGTCCTGCTCGGCTATGTTTATCGGCGGCATGTCAAAGTTTGGCATATATCCGTGCGTGCGAAGATGCTCACTCATGTCCGTCTGATTTCTACGGTGACGTCTGGCACATCTCGCACAGGGGCATGGTGGGATAATTCTCATTGGACGACGGAATATCTCCTTCAAATACACATCGGTTTTCGCGATCCACTCTGATGTTACTCGATTCCGACGGATAAAACCACTGTACATCCCCTGATTATCTGCCATCCTCTGCTTTTTTGCAACCCACACAACATAATTAATGATTCACTTAAATTAATCACATCAAATTTTCAGTTTCTACCGCGTTTAATCCACCTACATCTCTAATAGGTAAAGATGGGTCCTAATCCCACCCGAGAATTTGTAGATTGAGTAAGTTCTCCATTCTACCCCATTCCGAGACAAAATTTCGGCAGCACCTCCCTGCTGTTCTCCAGATACACGTCTCGGCAAATAGCCGAGAGAATGTGCTCCGGAGAACAAAGGGGAGGCGCCGCCGAAATCCTGTCTCGAAACGGGGTAGAACATGGAGAACATACCCAATCTACACATCCTCGGGCTGTCCGTGGAAAACGCTGGACAATCCGAAAGAGCTGCGGTAATAAATATGCAATTGAATGCATATTTATCGATGCAAACCTTTCGGACGGGAGACGCCTAGGGTACGCCAGTTGACATGAAAATGAAATCTAGTGACATGATTAAAGGAGCGTAGGAGGTGTAGGTGGATTCGTAGCTCACCCTCGGCTGTAGAGGAAGTAGTCGAACAGAGGAGGGACGATCCTTGACCAACAACTCCGATGACGATCACTCCACCGACATGAAACTCTAACAAACCTGCAAATTCCAAAGCGACAAAAATTTAGAACATCACAACTCATAAAGCATATTCATCATCAACTCACAAATTTAGGTGCATTCATTTATTCTTGAATCATGTAGGGTTATTTCATCACATATTCATCATCATCATCACAACTAACAATATTAAATAAATATTCATCATCATCATCATCATCACAACTAACAATATCAACAATATATTCATCATCATTGTCTATTCATCATCATCATCGATTCATCTCATCGAACAAAAAATTTATCTATCTCTATCTATATATCTAACAATCTATTATCTAACAATCTATCTATCTATTGATCTATCTACATATGTAACAATCTATCTATCTAAAAACAGAAAAAAAAGGTGAAGGTCTCACCGGAGCGGCAGGGCCGGGGTGAGGCAGAGGCAGGTAGGGCCGGGGCGAGGCAGAGCCAGGCAGGGCCGGGGCGAGGAATGGGGGCGACCGATGGGGCGGAGCCAGGCAGGGCCGGGGCGCGGGATGGGGGCGAGGTGGCGGCCGGCGGGGCAGGGCAGGTCGGGGCGAGGTGGCGACCGGCGGGGCAACGACGCGGAGGAGGGGGCGGAGCAGCGCGGGTGAGGGGTCTGACGGAGGGGGGTGGACATCGCGGCGGCGGAGAGGGCGTCCGGCGGAGGGGGGTGGAGATGGCGGCGGCGCGGCGCGGGTGGGTGGAGATGGCGGCGGAGAGAGCGTCCGACGGAGGAGGGTGGAGATGGCGGCGGCGCGGCGCGGGTGGGTGGAGATGGCGGTGGCCGGTGGCGGGGCGAGCGGCTAGGGGGCGTCGACGGCGCGGAGAGGGTGGCGGCGGCGGTTGGCTGTCGAGGAGAGGGAGTTGGATCGAGGAGAGAAACGAGTAGAGGAGGAGGGCCGGGTCGAGGATAAGGTGGCCCTATGCCGACGGCCAGTCCGTCGGCATAGGAGTGGTCCCACCTGACAGCGAGAGGTCCATCGAGTGGATAAGGGTGGCTCTATGCCGACGGCCAGGCCGTCGGCATAGATAGGAGGCCTATGCCGACGGCTATGCCGTAGGCATAGATGGCAACTACTTTAAAAAAAATAGTCCTACCTCGCCGAGGGAAAAGCAATTAGACCTGTTTAAATAGCTCACTAATTCAATTATTACATTTTTAGATTCTTAGTTTACCGTCTGTATGGGACCCGGTACCCCGCACCTGGAGGGGGGAAACGGACGCGTGGGGTCGTGTAGACCCGGCACGTCCGTTTCCCCCCTCCCGGTGCCGGCGGCGGCGCCGTCTGTTAGGGGGGCCACACCCCGAAGATGCGTGACGCTTCTTCGGACATGCCACAACACCACCCTGCTTGTATGAGGGCCCGATACGACACTCCGGTGGCATTGCTACCCCCTAGGGACCCCGTCCCGCCTAACCCTGGAGCGGTTGACCCCGAGATCTAGCCCTTTGACTTCCTACGGACGGGCTTTTACTAGTGGACCTCTCCACCCGGTTGTGTCGGGTCGGCCCAGAGGGACACCGGGGAGCAACATCTGAGCCAAACCCACAACAAGATCCCCTGCGTGTAGACCCGACACGTCCGTTTCCCCCCTCCAGGTGCCGGCGGCGGCGCCGTCCGTGAAGGGGGCACATCCCGGAGACGTGTGCCGCCTCTTCGGACATGCCACCACATCACCCCGCATGTATGAGGGCCCGGTGCCACGCTCCGGTGGCATTGCTACCCCCCCAGGGCCCCTGTCCCGCCTAACCCTGTAGCGATTGACCACGCGATCTAGCCCTTTGACTTTGCACGGACGGGCTTTCACCAGTGGACCTCCCCACCCGGTTGTGTTAGGTCAGCCCATAGGAACACTCTGGAGCAACATCCGGGCCAGACCCACAGCAAGATCCCCTCCGTGTAGACCCCACGCGTCCGTTTCCCCCCTCTAGGTGCCGGCGACGGCGCCGTCCGTGAGGGCGGGCACACCCCGGACACGCGTGCCGCCTCTTCAGACATGCCACCACATCACCCCGCATGTATGAGGGCCCGGTGCCACGCTCCGGTGGCATTGCTACCCCCCAGGGCCCCCGTCCCGCCTAACCGTGTAGCGATTGACCACGCGATCTAGCCCTTTGGCTTTGCACGGACGGGCTTTGACCAGTGGACCTCCCCACCCGGTTGTGTTAGGTCAGCCCATAGAAACACTCTGGAGCAACATCCGGGCCAGACCCACAGCAAGATCCCCTCCGTGTAGACCCCACGCGTCCGTTTCCCCCCTCCAGGTGCCGGCGACGGCGCCGTCCGTGAGGAGGGGCACACCCCGGACAGGCGTCCCGCCTCTTCGGACATGCCACCACATCACCCCGCATGTATGAGGGCCCGGTGCCACGCTCCGGTGGCATTGCTACCCCCCAGGGCCCCCGTCCCGCCTAACCTTGTAGCGTTTGACCACGCGATCTAGCCCATTGACTTTGCACGGACGGGCTTTGACCAGTGGGCCGCCCCACCCGGTTGTGTTAGGTCAGCCCATAGGAACACTCTGGAGCAACATCCGGGCCAGACCCACAGCAAGATCCCCTCCGTGTAGACCCCACGCGTCCGTTTACCCCCTCCAGGTGTCGGCGGCGGCGCCGTCTGTGAGGGGGGGCACACCCCGGACACGCGTCCCGCCTCTTCGGACATGCCACCACACCACCCCGCATGTATGAGGGCCCGGTGCCACGCTCCGGTGGGATTGCTACCCCCCAGGGCCCCCGTCCCGCCTAACCCTGTAGCGATTGACCACGCGATCTAGCCCTTTGACTTTGCACGGACGGGCTTTGACCAGTGGACCTCCCCACCCGGTTGTGTTAGGTCAGCCCATAGGATCACTCTAGAGCAACATCCGGGCCAGACCCACAGCAAGATCCCCTCCGTGTAGACCCCACGCGTCCGTTTCCCCCCTCCAGGTGCCGGCGGCGGCCCCGTCCGTGAGGGGGGGCACACCCCGGACACGCGTCCCGCCTCTTCGGACATGCCACCACATCACCCCGCATGTATGAGGGCCTGGTGCCACGCTCCAGTGACATTGCTACCCCCCCAGGGCCCCCGTCCCGCCTAAACCTGTAGCGTTTGACCACGCGATCTAGCCCTTTGACTTTGCACGGACGGGCTTTGACCAGTGGGCCTCCCCACCCGGTTGTGTTAGGTCATCCCATAGGAACACTCTGGAGCAACATCCGGGCCAGACCCACAGCAAGATCCCCTCCGTGTAGACCCCACGCGTCCGTTTACCCCCTCCAGGTGCCGGCGGCGGCGCCGTCCGTGAGGGGGGGCACACCCCGGACACGCGTCCCGCCTCTTCGGACATGCCACCACACCACCCCGCATGTATGAGGGCCCGGTGCCACGCTCCGGTGGCATTGTTACCCCCCAGGGCCCCCGTCCCGCCTAAACCTGTAGCGTTTGACCACGCGATCTAGCCCTTTGACTTTGCACGGACGGGCTTTGACCAGTGGACCTCCCCACCCAGTTGTGTTAGGTCAGCCCATAGGAACACTCTGGAGCAACATCCAGGCCAGACCCACAGCAAGATCCCCTCCGTGTAGACCCCACGCGTCCGTTTACCCCCTCCAGGTGCCGGCGGCGGCGCCGTCCGTGAGGGGGGGCACACCCCGGACACGCGTCCCGCCTCTTCGGACATGCCACCACACCACCCCGCATGTATGAGGGCCCGGTGCCACGCTCCGGTGGCATTGCTACCCCCCCAGGGCCCCCGTCCCGCCTAACCCTGTAGCGATTGACCACGCGATCTAGCCCTTTGACTTTGCACGGACGGGCTTTGACCAGTGGGCCTCCCCACCCGGTTGTGTTAGGTCAGCCCATAGGAACACTCTGGAGCAACATCCGGGCCAGACCCACAGCAAGATCCCCTCAGTGTAGACCCCACGCGTCCGTTTACCCCCTCCAGGTGCCGGCGGCGGCGCCGTCCGTGAGGGGGGGCACACCCCGGACACGCGTCCCGCCTCTTCGGACATGCCACCACACCACCCCGCATGTATGAGGGCCCGGTGCCACGCTCCGGTGGCATTGCTACCCCCCCAGGGCCCCCGTCCCGCCTAACCCTGTAGCGATTGACCACGCGATCTAGCCCTTTGACTTTGCACGGACGGGCTTTGACCAGTGGACCTCCCCACCCGGTTGTGTTAGGTCAGCCCATAGGAACACTCTGGAGCAACATCCGGGCCAGACCCACAGCAATATCCCCTCCGTGTAGACCCCACGCGTCCGTTTACCCCCTCCAGGTGCCGGCGGCGGCGGGGGCACACCCCGGACACGCGTCCCGCCTCTTCAGACATGCCACCACACCACCCCGCATGTATGAGGGCCCGGTGCCACGCTCTGGTGGCATTGCTACCCCCAGGGCCCCCGTCCCGCCTAACCCTGTAGCGATTGACCACGCGATCTAGCCCTTTGACTTTGCACGGACGGGCTTTGACCAGTGGACCTCCCCACCCGGTTGTGTTAGTTCAGCCCATAGGAACACTCTGGAGCAACATCCGGGCCAGACCCACAGCAAGATCCCCTCCGTGTAGACCCCACGCGTCCGTTTCCCACCTCTAGGTGCCGGCGGCGGCGCCGTCCGTGAGGGGGGGCACACCCCGGACACGCGTGCCGCCTCTTCAGACATGCCACCACACCACCCCGCATGTATGAGGGCCCGGTGCCACGCTCCGGTGGCATTGCTACCCCCCAGGGCCCCCGTCCCGCCTAACCCCGTAGCGATTGACCACGCGATCTAGCCCTTTGACTTTGCACTGACGGGCTTTGACCAGTGGACCTCCCCACCCAGTTGTGTTAGGTCAGCCCATAGGAACACTCTGGAGCAACATCCGGGCCAGACCCACAGCAAGATCCCCTCCGTGTAGACCCCACGCGTCCGTTTCCCCCCTCCAGGTGCCGGCGACGGCGCCGTCCGTGAGGAGGGGCACACCCCGGACAGGCGTCCCGCCTCTTCGGACATGCCACCACATCACCCCGCATGTATGAGGGCCCGGTGCCACGCTCCGGTGGCATTGCTACCCCCCAGGGCCCCCGTCCCGCCTAACCCTGTAGCGTTTGACCACGCGATCTAGCCCTTTGACTTTGCACGGACGGGCTTTGACCAGTGGGCCTCCCCACCCGGTTGTGTTAGGTCAGCCCATAGGAACACTCTGGAGCAACATCCGGGCCAGACCCACAGCAAGATCCCCTCCGTGTAGACCCCACGCGTCCGTTTACCCCCTCCAGGTGTCGGCGGCGGCGCCGTCCGTGAGGGGGGGCACACCCCGGACACGCGTCCCGCCTCTTCGGACATGCCACCACACCACCCCGCATGTATGAGGGCCCGGTGCCACGCTCCGGTGGCATTGCTACCCCCCAGGGCCCCCGTCCCGCCTAACCCTGTAGCGATTGACCACGCGATCTAGCCCTTTGACTTTGCACGGACGGGCTTTGACCAGTGGACCTCCCCACCCGGTTGTGTTAGGTCAGCCCATAGGATCACTCTGGAGCAACATCCGGGCCAGACCCACAGCAAGATCCCCTCCGTGTAGACCCCACGCGTCCGTTTCCCCCCTCCAGGTGCCGGCGGCGGCCCCGTCCGTGAGGGGGGGCACACCCCGGACACGCGTCCCGCCTCTTCGGACATGCCACCACATCACCCCGCATGTATGAGGGCCTGGTGCCACGCTCCGGTGGCATTGCTACCCCCCCAGGGCCCCCGTCCCGCCTAAACCTGTAGCGTTTGACCACGCGATCTAGCCCTTTGACTTTGCACGGACGGGCTTTGACCAGTGGGCATCCCCACCCGGTTGTGTTAGGTCATCCCATAGGAACACTCTGGAGCAACATCTGGGCCAGACCCACAGCAAGATCCCCTCCGTGTAGACCCCACGCGTCCGTTTACCCCCTCCAGGTGCCGGCGGCGGCGCCGTCCGTGAGGGGGGGCACACCCCGGACACGCGTCCCGCCTCTTCAGACATGCCACCACACCACCGCGCATGTATGAGGGACCGGTGCCACGCTCCGGTGGCATTGCTACCCCCCAGGGCCCCGTCCCGCCTAAACCTGTAGCGTTTGACCACGCGATCTAGCCCTTTGACTTTGCACGGACGGGCTTTGACCAGTGGGCCTCCCCACCCGGTTGTGTTAGGTCAGCCCATAGGAACACTCTGGAGCAACATCCGGGCCGGACCCACAGCAAGATCCCCTCCGTGTAGACACCACGCGTCCGTTTACCCCCTCCAGGTGCCGGCGGCGGCGCCGTCCGTGAGGGGGGGCACACCCCGGACACGCGTCCCGCCTCTTCGGACATGCCACCACACCACCCCGCATGTATGAGGGCCCGGTGCCACGCTCCGGTGGCATTGCTACCCCCCCAGGGCCCCCGTCCCGCCTAACCCTGTAGCGATTGACCACGCGATCTAGCCCTTTGACTTTGCACGGACGGGCTTTGACCAGTGGACCTCCCCACCCGGTTGTGTTAGGTCAGCCCATAGGAACACTCTGGAGCAACATCCGGGCCAGACCCACAGCAAGATCCCCTCCGTGTAGACCCCACGCGTCCGTTTACCCCCTCCAGGTGCCGGCGGCGGCGCCGTCCGTGAGGGGGGGCACACCCCGGACACGCGTCCCGCCTCTTCGGACATGCCACCACACCACCCCGCAAGTATGAGGGCCCGGTGCCACGCTCCGGTGGCATTGCTACCCCCCCAGGGCCCCCGTCCCGCCTAACCCTGTAGCGATTGACCACGCGATCTAGCCCTTTGACTTTGCACGGACGGGCTTTGACCAGTGGACCTCCCCACCCGGTTGTGTTAGGTCAGCCCATAGGAACACTCTGGAGCAACATCCGGGCCAGACCCACAGCAAGATCCCCTCCGTGTAGACCCCACGCGTCCGTTTACCCCCTCCAGGTGCCGGCGGCGGCGGGGGCACACCCCGGACACGCATCCCGCCTCTTCAGACATGCCACCACACCACCCCGCATGTATGAGGGCCCGGTGCCATGCTCTGGTGGCAGTGCTACCCCCAGGGCCCCCGTCCCGCCTAACCCTGTAGCGATTGACCACGCGATCTAGCCCTTTGACTTTGCACGGACGGGCTTTGACCAGTGGACCTCCCCACCCGGTAGTGTGAGGTCAGCCCATAGGAACACTCTGGAGCAACATCCGGGCCAGACCCACAGCAAGATCCCCTCCGTGTAGACCCCACGCGTTCGTTTCCCCCCTCTAGGTGCCGGCGGCGGCGCCGTCCGTGAGGGGGGGGCACACCCCGGACACGCGTGCCGCCTCTTCAGACATGCCACCACACCACCCCGCATGTATGAGGGCCCGGTGCCACGCTCCGGTGGCATTGCTACCCCCCAGGGCCCCCGTCCCGCCTAACCCTGTAGCGATTGACCACGCGATCTAGCCCTTTGACTTTGCACGGACGGGCTTTGACCAGTGGACCTCCCCACCCGGTTGTGTTAGGTCAGCCCATAGGATCACTCTGGAGCAACATCCGGGCCAGACCCACAGCAAGATCCCCTCCGTGTAGACCCCACGCGTCCCTTTACCCCCTCCAGGTGCCGGCGGCGGCGCCGTCCGTGAGGGGGGGCACACCCCGGACACGCGTCCCGCCTCTTCGGACATGCCACCACACCACCCCGCAAGTATGAGGGCCCGGTGCCACGCTCCGGTGGCATTGCTACCCCCCCAGGGCCCCCGTCCCGCCTAACCCTGTAGCGATTGACCACGCGATCTAGCCCTTTGACTTTGCACGGACGGGCTTTGACCAGTGGACCTCCCCACCCGGTTGTGTTAGGTCAGCCCATAGGAACACTCTGGAGCAACATCCGGGCCAGACCCATAGCAAGATCCCCTCCGTGTAGACCCCACGCGTCCGTTTCCCCCCTCCAGGTGCCGGCGGCGGCGCCCGTCCGTGAGGGAGGGCACACCCCGGACACGCGTCCCGCCTCTTCGGACATGCCACCACATCACCCCGCATGTATGAGGGCCCGGTGCCACGCTCCGGTGGCATTGCTACCCCCCCAGGGCCCCCGTCCCGCCTAACCCTGTAGCGATTGACCACGCGATCTAGCCCTTTGACTTTGCACGGACGGGCTTTGACCAGTGGACCTCCCCACCCGGTTGTGTTAGGTCAGCCCATAGGAACACTCTGGAGCAACATCCGGGCCAGACCCACAGCAATATCCCCTCCGTGTAGACCCCACGCGTCCGTTTACCCCCTCCAGGTGCCGGCGGCGGCGGGGGCACACCCCGGACACGCGTCCCGCCTCTTCAGACATGCCACCACACCACCCCGCATGTATGAGGGCCCGGTGCCACGCTCTGGTGGCATTGCTACCCCCAGGGCCCCCGTCCCGCCTAACCCTGTAGCGATTGACCACGCGATCTAGCCCTTTGACTTTGCACGGACGGGCTTTGACCAGTGGACCTCCCCACCCGGTTGTGTTAGTTCAGCCCATAGGAACACTCTGGAGCAACATCCGGGCCAGACCCACAGCAAGATCCCCTCCGTGTAGACCCCACGCGTCCGTTTCCCACCTCTAGGTGCCGGCGGCGGCGCCGTCCGTGAGGGGGGGCACACCCCGGACACGCGTGCCGCCTCTTCAGACATGCCACCACACCACCCCGCATGTATGAGGGCCCGGTGCCACGCTCCGGTGGCATTGCTACCCCCCAGGGCCCCCGTCCCGCCTAACCCCGTAGCGATTGACCACGCGATCTAGCCCTTTGACTTTGCACTGACGGGCTTTGACCAGTGGACCTCCCCACCCAGTTGTGTTAGGTCAGCCCATAGGAACACTCTGGAGCAACATCCGGGCCAGACCCACAGCAAGATCCCCTCCGTGTAGACCCCACGCGTCCGTTTCCCCCCTCCAGGTGCCGGCGACGGCGCCGTCCGTGAGGAGGGGCACACCCCGGACAGGCGTCCCGCCTCTTCGGACATGCCACCACATCACCCCGCATGTATGAGGGCCCGGTGCCACGCTCCGGTGGCATTGCTACCCCCCAGGGCCCCCGTCCCGCCTAACCCTGTAGCGTTTGACCACGCGATCTAGCCCTTTGACTTTGCACGGACGGGCTTTGACCAGTGGGCCTCCCCACCCGGTTGTGTTAGGTCAGCCCATAGGAACACTCTGGAGCAACATCCGGGCCAGACCCACAGCAAGATCCCCTCCGTGTAGACCCCACGCGTCCGTTTACCCCCTCCAGGTGTCGGCGGCGGCGCCGTCCGTGAGGGGGGGCACACCCCGGACACGCGTCCCGCCTCTTCGGACATGCCACCACACCACCCCGCATGTATGAGGGCCCGGTGCCACGCTCCGGTGGCATTGCTACCCCCCAGGGCCCCCGTCCCGCCTAACCCTGTAGCGATTGACCACGCGATCTAGCCCTTTGACTTTGCACGGACGGGCTTTGACCAGTGGACCTCCCCACCCGGTTGTGTTAGGTCAGCCCATAGGATCACTCTGGAGCAACATCCGGGCCAGACCCACAGCAAGATCCCCTCCGTGTAGACCCCACGCGTCCGTTTCCCCCCTCCAGGTGCCGGCGGCGGCCCCGTCCGTGAGGGGGGGCACACCCCGGACACGCGTCCCGCCTCTTCGGACATGCCACCACATCACCCCGCATGTATGAGGGCCTGGTGCCACGCTCCGGTGGCATTGCTACCCCCCCAGGGCCCCCGTCCCGCCTAAACCTGTAGCGTTTGACCACGCGATCTAGCCCTTTGACTTTGCACGGACGGGCTTTGACCAGTGGGCATCCCCACCCGGTTGTGTTAGGTCATCCCATAGGAACACTCTGGAGCAACATCTGGGCCAGACCCACAGCAAGATCCCCTCCGTGTAGACCCCACGCGTCCGTTTACCCCCTCCAGGTGCCGGCGGCGGCGCCGTCCGTGAGGGGGGGCACACCCCGGACACGCGTCCCGCCTCTTCAGACATGCCACCACACCACCGCGCATGTATGAGGGACCGGTGCCACGCTCCGGTGGCATTGCTACCCCCCAGGGCCCCCGTCCCGCCTAAACCTGTAGCGTTTGACCACGCGATCTAGCCCTTTGACTTTGCACGGACGGGCTTTGACCAGTGGGCCTCCCCACCCGGTTGTGTTAGGTCAGCCCATAGGAACACTCTGGAGCAACATCCGGGCCAGACCCACAGCAAGATCCCCTCCGTGTAGACACCACGCGTCCGTTTACCCCCTCCAGGTGCCGGCGGCCGCGCCGTCCGTGAGGGGGGGCACACCCCGGACACGCGTCCCGCCTCTTCGGACATGCCACCACACCACCCCGCATGTATGAGGGCCCGGTGCCACGCTCCGGTGGCATTGCTACCCCCCCAGGGCCCCCGTCCCGCCTAACCCTGTAGCGATTGACCACGCGATCTAGCCCTTTGACTTTGCACGGACGGGCTTTGACCAGTGGACCTCCCCACCCGGTTGTGTTAGGTCAGCCCATAGGAACACTCTGGAGCAACATCCGGGCCAGACCCACAGCAAGATCCCCTCCGTGTAGACCCCACGCGTCCGTTTACCCCCTCCAGGTGCCGGCGGCGGCGCCGTCCGTGAGGGGGGCACACCCCGGACACGCGTCCCGCCTCTTCGGACATGCCACCACACCACCACGCATGTATGAGGGCCCGGTGCCACGCTCCGGTGGCATTGCTACCCCCCAGGGCCCCCGTCCCGCCTAACCCTGTAGCGATTGACCACGCGATCTAGCCCTTTGACTTTGCACGGACGGGCTTTGACCAGTGGACCTCCCCACCCGGTTGTGTTAGGTCAGCCCATAGGATCACTCTGGAGCAACATCCGGGCCAGACCCACAGCAAGATCCCCTCCGTGTAGACCCCACGCGTCCGTTTACCCCCTCCAGGTGCCGGCGGCGGCGCCGTCCGTGAGGGGGGGCACACCCCGGACACGCGTCCCGCCTTTTCGGACATGCCACCACACCACCCCGCATGTATGAGGGCCCGGTGCCACGCTCCGGTGGCATTGATACCCCCCCCAGGGCCCCCGTCCCGCCTAACCCTGTAGCGATTGACCACGCGATCTAGCCCTTTGACTTTGCACAGACGGGCTTTGACCAGTGGACCTCCCCACCCGTTTGTGTTAGGTCAGCCCATAGGAACACTCTGGAGCAACATCCGGGCCAGACCCACAGCAAGATCCCCTCCGTGTAGACCCCACGCGTCCGTTTACCCCCTCCAGGTGCCGGCGGCGGCGCCGTCCGTGAGGGGGGCACACCCCGGACACGCGTCCCGCCTCTTCGGACATGCCACCACACCATCCCGCATGTATGAGGGCCCGGTGCCACGCTCCGGTGGCATTGCTACCCCCAGGGCCCCCGTCCCGCCTAACCCTATAGCGATTGACCACGCGATCTAGCCCTTTGACTTTGCACGGACGGGCTTTGACTAGTGGACCTCCCCACCCGGTTGTGTTAGGTCAGCCCATAGGAACACTCTGGAGCAACATCCGGGCCAGACCCACAGCAAGATCCCCTCCGTGTAGACCCCACGCGTCCGTTTACCCCCTCCAGGTGCCGGCGGCGGCGCCGTCCGTGAGGGGGGCACACCCCGGACACGCGTCCCGCCTCTTCGGACATGCCACCACACCACCCCGCATGTATGAGGGCCCGGTGCCACACTCCGGTGGCATTGCTACCCCCCAGGGCCCCCGTCCCGCCTAACCCTGTAGCGATTGACCACGCGATCTAGCCCTTTGAATTTGCACGGACGGGCTTGACCAGTGGACCTCCCCACCCGGTTGTGTTAGGTCAGCCCATAGGAACACTCTGGAGCAACATCCGGGCCAGACCCACAGCAAGATCCCCTCCGTGTAGACCCCACGCGTCCGTTTCCCCCCTCCAGGTGCCGGCGGCGGCGCCGTCCGTGAGGGGGGGCACACCCCGGACACGCGTGCCGCCTCTTCAGACATGCCACCACACCACCCCGCATGTATGAGGGCCCGGTGCCACGCTCCGGTGGCATTGCTACCCCCCAGGGCCCCCTTCCCGCCTAACCCTGTAGCGATTGACCACGCGATCTAGCCCTTTGACTTTGCACGGACGGGCTTTGACCAGTGGACCTCCCCACCCGGTTCTGTTAGGTCAGCCCATAGGAACACTCTGGAGCAACATGCGGGCCAGACGCACAGCAAGATCCCCTCCGTGTAGACCCCACGCGTCCGTTTACCCCCTCCGTGACACGGCGATAGCGACGTTCGTAACGGGGGGCGGCAATCGATATACCATCGGGAATGTTTTTTTAGATAAGGCATAATTATCTTATGCAAAAACAAAAACTAAAATAAAGTAAAAATAACAAAACAAAGTAAAAATAAGAAAATAAACACGCAGGTTATCCCGCGGATCGATGACGGGGCGTGGCACAGGGATCGATGACGTGGCGAAGGGGCCTATGCCGACGGCCGTGCCGTAGGCATACCTCTGCCACAGATAATATAAAAAATTAAGTAAAGTAAACATTTGCCGACGGCCAGGCCGTCGGCATATCTGTGCACACACGAATCGATGACGTGGTGTGTCATACGAATCGTTGACGTGGCAGAGGGGCCTATGCCGATGGCTACGCCGTAGGCATACCTCTGCCACAGATATGCCGACGGCCGCCGTTACAACCCGTCGGCGTAGGATAAACGCCGTCAAGCGTCATCACTGACCAGGGAGTTGGGCCGGGGATATGCCGACGGCCTGTCCTATGCCGACGGGCGCCGTAGGCTTATCTCGGGCGGTCCCGACGGCCACGTCTATGCCGACGGCCCCGTCGGCATAGATCAATGTATGCCGACGGCTTTTCTACGCCTACGGCCCACCCTTGGCCGTCGGCATAGGTGCTGCGATGCCGACGGGGGCCGTCGGCATAGATTTGGCCGTCGGCAAACCCTGTTTTTCTGGTAGTGTCGGTTGAGCCTTCATACGCCGTGTTGAACCTTCATCCAAGTTGGATCCATCAGCAACACTTGATAGTGGCACGTTCCTAATGTTTTGGCAGGTAGAGATCTAGAAGGTTCATACTCGGTTTTCTTGTCTGTATTGTTTCCACTGTTAAGATTAATTACAAATGTAATTAGGGGAAATCTCCCCTTGCCCAACCGTCGTGCGGTTGCCTCCCGCACTGACGCATCTGGTCTGGAACCGATGTCTTGTTCGAACCGTCGTATCCCTCCAGACCATATAAATGGCATCATGTAACCATCGATGAGATCAATCAATCACTTAGATTCAAAACATGTTATCAGCACGCTCGTAACCGAAAGCACCAGGCCTCAAAACTTGCCGCACGACCACGCATCGTGCCCTCGTCGCCGGCCGCCCGCGCCATGGCCGTTCCGGGCCGTGTAGGTGCTGCTCCCCGGCTTTCGTGCCCCGCCCGAGCCAGGCCGTGGCCGGCTCCGCCCGGCCATGCCACGCGTCGCGCCATCGCCTTCTGGCCGCGCCGGCCGCCCCGCGCCTCGGCCGCCGCCCTCCGCGCCGCGCCCCAGACCACGGCCTCCGCGCTGCAACGCGCCCCCGCGCCCGGCCGCCCGGCTGCGCGCCCTCCTGCCCGTGGCCGCTGCTTGGCCGCGCTGCGCTCCCGCGCTCTGTCGCGCCCTCGCGCGCACCTGTCCCGCCAACGCGGGCTGGAGCACTCTCGCGGAGAGGCTTTACGGCCGCACCATGGCCGCCATCGACCGCCGTGCCGGGACTTGAGCACCGGCCAGCCGGACGGGGTCGTCATAATTGACGATGACGACGAGGCCGCGGCGCTGCCGTCTCCAACCCCTGCGGTTGTTGAAGCCGAAGCCAGCGATGTGGTTGTCGACGCGGACACTGTCGGGCCGTCGCGCCTGCCACTCCTCCGCCTTTGCCTCGCACGGGCGCTCGCCGTCGCCTCATGGCTCTCGGCGTCACGCTTCCCAGCCCGCCGGACGCCTCGCCATCAAGCAGCCGGGGCCGCCGTGCCGGCTCATGGAGCCCGGCCGCGCTGGGACTGACGAACGCTGCTGCGGCGGCATGCATGGAGGTAGTGCAGGCCATGGGCTCTCCGGCTCTCCGCCATTTTGAGTCCCAGGAAGATTGGGGATTTATTCTCTAGTCTGTCTCCTTATCTGTTCGGCGGTGGACCAGGGAATCAAGGCACTACCGAACGTGGCCATGTGCGCTCTGCCTTACGTGGCCAGGCCATGTACATGCTGCAGCGAATCACCAGCAGCCCATGTCTACTACTAGTTGCTTGATCGTTTCACTAGTACTAATACTAGTTCACTTATTAGCAACAGTGGTTCTAGCAGTGATCTTTTCCTGTTTTAGACTAAATTTTCTAGAATATGTTTTCCGCGATTGAGATTAAGTTTTCTCGCACAACAATATAAATTTGCGATTGAGAATTATTATTTTCTCGCAAAACAATCTCATTGCGATTGAGATCAATTTTCTCTCGCAAATTATTAATTCACTTCGCTGAATTATCTTGCAACTTGATACAAGATCATCTCATTTTAATTTGAGATCTATACAATTCAAGTTTTTCACTTGAACATCAAGTTTGCAGCATCATTATTATTCACTACATTAGTAGTGTTTTTCTGTTGAGTATTGAGATGTATTCCAGATCTTAAGTTGATGTAATACATTTCCACGTTTATCACGTGTTGAGATTAATTACGTCCATTTGCAATAGAGATTTTTAATCTCTTGCAAAGATAAATTCAGTACCTCTGCAGTACTATTTCTCCGTTGAGTACGATGTATTCCGGAATATATCTATGATGTATTTATTTCCATGTCAAACCCATTATAATTACTTTACGAAGTGCTCTCCCACACATTTTACTAAGTCATGACATAAGGCATTACGAGTGAGTATCTACTAATTTCATCAGATTATACTCCCTAGTGCCGCGAGATCTACTCCATTTTGGAGATTATCTTCAAGGTGTCATATTTAGCAATTTGAGATTCACACTAATGGTTTCAAGATAACTTCTTGAAATACCCATTGATTTTGCTAAGTTTATTACAACATCAACCATGATGGTCTTTAATTTACTAGTTGTAAATTAATTATCTCTGGTTTACCCATAGAGGTAACATATGGCTATAGAGTTTGAGGCATTCACCCTCAATGGCCACCACTGCCCTATCTGGGCCATGGACATCATGATCGCTCTTGTGTCTCGTGGGATAATGTGTGCAATTATGGATTCACCTCTAGTCAGGATCACACCGCTAACAGAAAAATGATGTCTTATATATCATAAGGCATTAGATTCAGATCTCAGTATCTGGTTATTCTGTATCAGCAATCCCTGGGATACAATGAACCTCAAGGGCAAAGGTTTGAATCTTACTTCAACCTTTAACCCGACATCACCAGCGGTGACGGGATCCTATGGGCACGAAGAACGTGAAGGTTAAATATGCCTCAACTAACATGTTTGAAGACTTCGTCTAGTCTCTCAATCTCCTGAGTGGTCAGTATTATTTATGTCCATTTCTTATGTTCCATAAGTATTGTTCTCATCATATATTGTATCAGCACTTTGGTACAGATTCAGTTGTATGTATTCTATATATCTGACAGTGATTTTCTTGAGAATGTTCATGTCTATATATAGATTTCTACGGGGTCAATCTGATAAAAGATGATTTGTGCCATGTGGACATACGCACCACGAACTCTATACTCAGGGAAGTGAAATGTTTCCACTCTCGTTGAGAAAAAGGAGATATTTTAAAATCGCTAGATGCGATGAGGTATTTGTTAGCTCAACTCGAGTCATATATACTGTCCCTGTGGGTACTCGAGTAACGTCAGGATGCTTTATTGCTTCCGGTTTTAACTCGTATCCTACTAAACTATGGAGGTATTCGTCAAAATAGTTTCCATAGAGAAACTTATGATGACAACAAAGAGAAACAACTTCTCTTTCACGGATATGGCAAGCACATTCTTTGTGTATCATCTGGATTGTACTACACATACAATACAACCCGTAGCACATGTTGCGTATGAGATAGTTTTTTCCAGAGTGTCTTGTACATGACAAACTTGGCATACTCGCCTTGGTCATCGAGACATTGGGTTGAAACCGAAACTATCAGCAATTCCAATAGTTTATGATTATTATGATGCTAAATTTTAACAACATTTGGATTTTATGTGCACTACAAGTGACATAGGGAAGCTAATTTTAAGGCTCACACACCTTAAAGTCTACGCTGAACCACTCAGACTCCTTGAATGCATCAAGTTGAGATAAGTGGCTCTTCCCATCCATTTACTAGACTATTCAGGTATTCCATGGTTCTAAAAGACATATCTACATGATAGTCTTAAGTGTGTGCTTTATTCACACGAAACCATTGGTTCATTATCCTGACATCGATTTCAAGCAAATCGAAAGGATAACATTGCAAATTCTCCTTGAGTGCCTTCTCCATGGCCCTTGGATTGAAGTTTAGCAATTTTTCCTAATGTCTAGACTCAAAATGGTTTGGTAGAATCCTATCCAAAGAGTTAAGCTCATTGCATTATTTTTACTTTGGAATTGCAACTTACCAACTTTACGTTGGAGTCATGCAGTTTGACACGCTCATGACAGAACTGCATAATCTTATACCCCTCTATCTTTGATATGTAGATATCTACCAAGTATTTCCTATCTGCGGTAATTTGGTTGCATACCGATATCACCACCCGGTATACATCATTGGCCCCTCAACATATAGTTGGGATCTATGTGAGGAATAACTGTATTTCCGTCAATACGTCAAGCCCCTCGCATGGGGAGTTATTCAAGGCCAGTATGCTGATTCAATGAGGAACATTTCCAGGCATTAGGGGGAGATTTTAAGTACCATAAAGAATGCTAGGAAATTAGTGGAATGTTCAACACATTTCTGCCTCAAATCCACGTACTCAAAGATCTGAACCATGCGTTCAGAAGATTTGCAACACATTGCAAATAACCTGCCAGATTCATTTACTGACTATAAAGGTGTCACACAATCCTACAATCCTGCAAAAGTACGACTGAAAGAGTGGAGGTACCAACAAAATCCACTCCACTCCCCGTTCAAAGCAACAAGGGGGGATGTATGGCAGAAGTACACATCAGGATTCAGCTTCTCGCAAGCAAGGATATCAAGGCCTGTGAATCAGTAAATGCAAGTCAACTTCACGTTGACAGACACCTAATGGGTAGTATACACCCAGTGGACGGGAAACCTCCACAAACCCAGGTCATAGTGCACACAATGACCGGGACATCAGAATACCCGACTCAATTGCATTGGGAAATCGCGAGCAGTCACCATGGGTAACGATATTTCCATCAACTATATATTGATATATAGATTCTGGAGAATCATATAACTGGAAGTCTACAATTGTCGACATACATTTCTCAACTAGATTGAAAAAAACCTTTCAAGTGATTCAGATCCAAAGACCATGGCCATGGCAAAGTGTGAACAACACTCGGACTGAACTCAAGCAAAGGGTATAATCTAGGTAGAAATGATCTTGCTCAATAATGGAAAGGTACTCATAAGCAATACCTACACCAGTTTTCTTCTAGAAACAGAATTGAGAACAACAAGGTGGTGAATCATAGAGCAAGTATTGTAGCACAAGGGTTCACGCAGATACCCAACTATTCTCCAGAGGTGGAATCTGTTTCTGATAACTTATATCATTGGCAGCACAAAATCATCTATCTTTGCAGTTGATAGATGTGGTGATTACATATCCATGTGGATCACTAGATTCAGACATATATGATTGATTCCCGATGGAATCTCAATTCTGAATCGAAATACAAAATGCAACATGCATTGTGTAAAATCAGTAAGTCACCATACGACTTATTGTTGTCGATACATATGGTACAACCGACATAGTAAGTTCCTTATGCACAAGGATTACTCCTACAATGATGATTATCCATGTTTGTGTGTCTACAATGACAACACATGTAATCATCTAAATGACGGAGTTTAAAATGAAGGATTTGGGTAAACCAAAACACCGCTCGTTACTACAACTTGAGCACCTTCATTCTGATATGGTACACCATGTTGTCTATATCCATATTATATTGGAGAAATTCATTATGGACAAATCTTATCCATCCATAACTCTCATGGTAGTTCATTCTCTAGACGTAGAGAAAGATCTATTTAGACCAAGAGATGATGGAAATGAGATATTGGGACTAAATGTTCCATAATGCCATTGGATCCACCAAACACAATTGGTTGGTAATCAAGAATATCTTTCGATATCTCCAAGGCATCAAACATCTTGTCCTGGTTTTTCAGTTCCACAGAAATGTGAACACCGATATCATTGGATACATCCATCAGATCCCTACTATGGCAGATCGTAGACAAGCTTAGTGTTCCTACTAGGTGTGGTAGCCCCCTCATGAAGAGTCTTTAAAACAGACCTCATGGCTACATCCACCAACTATTATCTCAACGATAATGTTTCTTGTGTTATCCGGATGCAAACAGGTTACATAATAAGCAATATCGCTATATTGCATATCTTGCAAGTCAAACCATATGACTGATTTGTTCACGAAGTCTCTACCAACTTCTACATTCCAGATATATGTTCTTGGAATTGGTGTGTGACGTCTTCTAAATTTGCAAGAATCAGGGGGAGTATCTTCCTGAATTGTTCCTGTTCAATGCATCATATTATACTCTTTTTCCCTTCATGAGTTTATTATACATGTTCTCATAAAGGTTTTTAACGAGGTAATATCAACACAAGATCATGTGCCATACTTTCTCTTTTCCCCATAAGTTTTTTTTAGGAAAGTATATGCGGCATATTATTGTCCTCTAAACTCTATGAGTTTTCTCGTATTGAGTTAAAAGAGACAATAACCATTATATGTTGCATCCTTTTCTTCTTCTTAAGTGTGTGCTTTATTCACACGAAACCATTGGTTCATTATCCTGACATCGATTTCAAGCAAATCGAATGGATAACATTGCAGAATTCTCCTTGAGTGCCTTCTCCATGGCCCTTGGATTGAAGTTTAGCAACATATCCTACACTACTCCTCATATTTTTCCCACAGGGTTTTTGGAGGAGACTTAATCAAGATGATGGATTCTTATGACAAGTGGTGATTAGGAGGAGTCTCTTCTTGAGATATCCTTATTTTATGACATCATATTATGCTATCTCTTTGTGAGTTTATGCTCCAGGTTCTCATCAAGTTTTCATGAAGAACTTTTTGGAGAAGAATCTTTTAAGATGATACCCCTACCTGGAAGATCGTGAGACAATTCTACATGGTCAAGCGTAGATTACGGGGAGTGTTAAGATTAATTACAAATGTAATTAGGGGAAATCTCCCCTTGCCCAACCGTCGTGCGGTTGCCTCCCGCACTGACGCATCTGGTCTGGAACCGATGTCTTGTTCGAACCGTCGTATCCCTCCAGACCATATAAATGGCATCTGTAACCATCGATGAGATCAATCAATCACTTAGATTCAAAACATCCACGTTTGGTGTTTTTAGTTGTTTCCTTGTGTACTCCTTGTTTTATTTTTGTTTTTTTCTTTCAAAAAACTTCAGAATTTAATGAAAAAATCTGAAATTTCGAAAATGTTCATCTTTTAAAATGTCCATGCCCTTTAGAATTTTTTGAAAAAGTATTAAAATGCTCTTGTTCTTTAAAAGTTAAGATCTGAAAATTAAGTAAGTAGCCGTAATTATTGAAAGAATCAAAAATGAAAACTGACTGAAAAATAGTTAAAAATAACAGAGGAATAGACGCACTCGCTACAGTCGCGCTGCTCCAGTGCGTTTGGGCGATAATTTGCCGCAACCAGCGGCAAATAGGAGAGATTTATAAGGGCCTTTTCTTTCCTTTCCACGCGGACAGCCCATTAAGCCAAACTTGGCCTCTAGTGGGCCGAGGTTGGGAACAACGATACACAGACACTGCCACCCCTGTACCCCGATCCCCTATAATCCAATGCCCGCTGGCGGTCGCCGCCGGAAAATCCCCCGCTCTCCTCAGTCCGTTCTCCCTCGAAGCTCTTCCTCTCCACCCCTCGTACCTTGCTGCGCGAAGTGGATCGGTAATGGCGCGGCAAGAAAGCTTGGTAGGTCGATGGATGGAGAGCGCCGGCACCGGCGACGGAAGAGGAGGAGGGAGGCGTGATGATCGCCATCCTGTGACATGATGATTACCGAACTGTGTCGTTTTTTGGTAGCGGAAAAGCGCACTTTGAATTTATATGTGTTTGGAGGCCGAACCCTGGGGTCGCGCTTGGGAACTGGATCGCCCCCAGACCGAAAAAATCATCGGCACGAACACCAAAAATGCTTCGCCGGGTGAGCTGGGGGCAAACTGCTGGAGATGCTCTAACTGAAGTAGGAACTCGCCGGGTTGGATAGCGGAGGAACATGTATGGGGATGTCGCCCTATAAGTACCTGTGCTGTCACTCCGACTTCCTCGTGTAATAATTTTAGACTAAATATGTGGTACGGTGGGAGATGAAATGGAAGGACGTGATGCATGAATGGGTCGTGGCTTGAGAAGAAATGAAGCCAATCTCAAACAGGGTCGGCCCTTCTCCTGTCCTCCTCTCAAGAAACATTAGAGTTTCTCTGCCTTCCGCCGGCGTAGCCGTCGATTGCCTCGTCTTCGATGGCCTTAGGTTTCTAGATGGTTTTTGAGTTTTGTCAGGGTTTATGTCCTGCTCAGAAATGCAAGACGGCGGCAGCTCTCTAAAGATGAAGTAAGGTCCTTCCCGTTTAGGCCCCGTTTCGGTGGTGCATCTAGCATCGTTGATAGGTGTGTGGAGGTGTGTCCCCGGCAGATCTATTTTGTGTGGATCTGCTCGGATTTGGTTGTTTGTCTACGTTCGTGTGTTTTCAGATTGGATCCTTTCGATCAACGCGGCGGCGGTTGCTGTTCTGGTGCCCTGGTCCTATGACGCTGTAGCACGACGAGTCGACGACTTTTCGACTGTCTACTACAACAAGTTTTGGCCGGCTTTGACGAGGGAGTAGCTACGACGGCGGCGTGCCTTCGGCTCGCTTCAGTGTTTGTACTCGTCGCTAGGTGATCTATGAATCCGGTCGATGACGGGCACGTGCCTTCAGCTCACGTGAAGGAGGAGCCCGCGTCGCCGCCACCGCACAATCGATCCATTCAGATCGAAGGGCAAAGCCTCGCCGCCCCTTTGCAACTAGAGCTGTCAAGGAAGAACTTCCGCCCACAATCGCCAAGGCACACGGGCGGAACCTCCACTACCTCAGTAGCAGTGGTCCCTCCTCATCACGGGCTGTCATGTCCTCCGAGGAAATGGCGACAGTCTATGGGTGCGGCTTCACGACCGTGAGTAGGCACTCAAACGCCAATAAGCAGTGCCACTACGAGACGACACCTTCATGTCCATGCCAGCGATGCTGCAACCGACACACTCGCACTACTAGAAAGAGGGTTATAGATGAAATGCATACTAATGGCGCACCTGACATGTGATGCGCCACTACTATATGTAGGGCATATAAGCCTCGGCTAGGCTGCGGACACGGCGAGCGCGTGTGTGCACGTGGTGGCCGTGTCAGGCTCAAACCAGGTGTGCGTGCGTACGTGCGTATGTGTGTGTACGTGAGCCAGTGCGTGTGTGCACGGGGTGGCCACGGGAGTTGGTTAGCGAGGATCCAGGAGAGGACCGCGTCGGGCGCGCGAGACGGCCGTGGCGATCGTGGGCACGCACGATGCGCGGGTGCGAGCCGGAGCGCGCGGGGCGCGGGGGGGGGGGGGGGGTGGCGTGTAGGCGAGGCCTGGCATGTCAGAGCTCGCGGGTATAAGACCCACTCCACCCCTGTGTAATTGCTGAGGAAAACGAGTTCGTGCTGGTGGTGAAAAACAGAAAATCCCGTTCGTGCGGGGAGGTGTTCGTGCGCCGGCAAATCTTCTGTGTTCTTCTTCCTCCACTCCGGTCGTGTCTCCGGTGATCATCGGCATCGGGGGGTTCCATTTTTGCGCCAACAATTGGTATCAGAGCCTCGCGGCTCGGGGCTGTGGCGCGGCGAGTCCACGGTGAGCACGGAGGCGGCCGTGGCTGTGGCTCGCTGTGACGCCGTTCGTGCGGTGGATGCAGAGGCGCGGCGACGACACACAGCAGCGCGGCGGCATGGAGGCGCAGCGCTGTGGGTGAGGCCGCAGCGGTGCGTGGCGAATGAGGCGCGGCGGCGAGTCGGTCGCGGCTGGTGCGTGTATGGGCGCGCACCGGACGCGTCGGGCGCGCTGGGACCGCGGGTGCGGACCACGTCGAGGCGCTGGACCTGGTGCGCAGATCGCATACATGCGCGGCGGGAGCGCGGGGACGTGGGGTGTGGCACGCACACGTGGCGCGGCGGCGCATGCAGCTGTGGGCTTCGGCAGCGGCAGCGGGCGATGGCGGCTACGACGACGACGGCGCGGCAGGCGTTGCTGGAGGACGTCGACGTCGGGGACTACGGCCTCCTCTGAGCCTCGGCTTAGGGGGAGAAATCTAGGGCATATAAGCCTCGGCTAGGCTTGCGGACACGGCGAGCGCGTGTGTGCGCGTGGTGGCCGTGTCAGGCTCGAACCAGGTGTGCGTGCGTACGTGCGTATGTCTGTGTACGTGAGCCAGTGCGTGTGTGCACGGGGTGGCCACGGGAGTTGGTTAGCGAGGATCCAGGAGAGGACCGCGTCGGGCGCGCGAGACGGCCATGGCGATCGTGGGCAGGCACGATGTGCGGGTGCGAGCCGGAGCGCGCGGGGCGCGGGGGGAGTGGCGTGTAGGCGAGGCCTGGCATGTCAGAGCTCGCGGGTATAAGACCCACTCCACGCCTGTGTAATTGCTGAGGAAAACGAGTTCGTGCTCGTGGTGAAAAACAAAAAATCCCGTTCGTGCGGGGAGGTGTTCGTGCGCTGGCAAATCTTCTGTGTTCTTCTTCCTCCACTCCGGTCGTGTCTCCGGTGATCACCGGCGTCGGGGGGTTCCATTTTTGCGCCAACACTATATAGCAGTAGCGCACCATGTGCAGGTGCGCCATTAGTATGGAAGACACTAATGGCGCACCAGACACATGGTGCGCCACTAGTAACAATTTTTTTTTCATTTTTCCAAACATACTAATGGCGCACCAGCCACACAGTGCGCCACTACTTTATTTTTTTATTCTTTTTTTTAAAACTACTAATGGCGCACCGTGGCATAGTGCGCCATTACTAGTATATATATATATATATATATATATATATATATATATATTTTTGCAAAACTACTAATGGCGCATCACCAGCAGGTGCGCCATTAGTAACCAGGTTACTAATGGCGCATTTTCAGGTGGTGCGCCATTAGTAACCTGGGAGCAACAAGATATTTTGGACAGCCACACCTACCCACTCACTTTCCCCACTTCATTCTCTCCACCTCCTCCTCCAAGCTTGTCTCGGCTGCCTCCTCCTCCTCACCTCATTTGCACTATAGATTCATCCAAATTAAGTGGTTAAATTACCTTTTTTGATAGGTAAGTAAGGGGGGAAGCTATCTTTATGTTGTTCTCCCTCCAACAACGTGCACATGCACTTTTTGTGGCCTAGCTAGATCTATGTATGTTTGTGGTGTTGCATATATGTTTGTGTTTGCAGGTACCGGTATTTGAAATGCGATAGTTGCCAATATTTGCCGGAATGTTGATTCATTTCCGTTTCGGCGAGAATTTTGGCACTATGCATTCTTTTTGGTCCTATTTTTAGGGAAAGTCATGCCAAATTTTTTCTTGGTTCTAAAATATCGTTTTGCTCTACCCCGCAGGCGACCATGATTCGCACGATGACCGAAGGCATCGTGAATAGGTTTTTGAGCTCCGCGAAGGCCGAGATGCTTCAAAAGAACGAGACGGAGATAAGATGTCCGTGTCGAAGATGCAAGCTGAAGAGCCTTATTGCGGACCCGGATTCCGGGCAGGTGCGGGACCACCTGCTCTTGCGTGGTTTCATGGATGGCTATCGGTGGCAAGGTGATGAAGATGACTATGAAGTCGTCCATGGGGGCCGGGCAAGAAATGAGGAAGGGCAGCAAGACAACCACCGCGGCTCGGGCGGGCGAGAAGACGAAGAATCTCCAGGACATGATCACGACGGTGATGCTGTACACAGTCATCATGTAGAAGATGCCGGACATGATGATGATGAAGATGCCGGAGCAGACGAAGGGCATGATCATGAAGATGAAGATGCCGGTGGAGCAGACGGCGATGGACCATCGATGGGCTGGGTGCAGGACCCTCATATTCAAGAGCTGCTTCTCAAGCAGACGGATAACGCAAGAGCAGCCGCCCGAGAGAAAGCCAAGCTGGATCAACTGGAGATAGACGCAATTACTCCATTGTATGAAGGATGCAGGCCCGAGGATACCCGCCTGAAAGTAACGCTCATGGCTCTGGAGATGAAGGTAAAACACAAAATGACCGACGCATGCTTCGACGAGAACATGTCATTCTGGCACGAACGTCTTCCAAGGGGAACAAGTGCCCGACCAGTTTCGAGGAGGCGAATAAAATCGTGTGTCCTCTGGATTTACCGCACGTGAAATACCATGTGTGCATGAACAATTGCATCATTTATTGGGACGAGCATGCGGAGTCTACCATATGTCCGGTGTGCGGCGTCACTCGATACAAGAAGAGGAAGAAAGCTCCTCGAAAATCGGTGTGGTACTTTCCGATCACTCCTCGTCTGCAGCGGTATTTCGCAGACCCTAAGGTAGCAAAGCTCCTGCGTTGGCACGCGGATAGGGAGGAGAAGAAGCGAGAAGATGACGTAAATGATCCGGAGACAAATAAAAAAGACAAGATGCTGAGTCACCCTAAGGATGGGAGCCAGTGGCAAGCATTGAACTTCGAACACCCAGAATTTGGGAAGGATCCAAGGAACATCCTGCTGGGCGCGAGCAGAGTCAATCCGTTTGGCAGTCAGAGAAGCACACATAGCACCTGGCCTGTGTTTGTGTGGATGTACAACCTTCCCCCTGGTTGTGCATGAAGAGAAAGTACATTCACATGAGTATGCTAATTGAAGGGCCGAAACAACCAGGGAACGACATCAATCTGTATCTGGGGTGCTGAAAGAGGAGCTAGACACGCTGTGGAAAACGCCAGCCAATACGTGGGACGCCGCAGAGAAAGAATATTTCCCTATGAGAGCCGCACTGCTCACGACGGTGCACGACTATCTCGGTTACGGATATCTCGCGGGGCAGGTGGTCCATGGATTTTCTGGATGCATCAGGTGCATGGATGACACAACGTATCGCCAGCTAGATAGAGATCCCGGGTCTTCGAAAACCGTGTTCGTGGGACATCGAAGGTGGTTTGGCGACGATAACCCATGCAGGAAACACAAGGATCTGTTCGATGGTGAAACCGAACCCCGAAGACGCCCGCGTACGAGGAGCAGCGAGGAAATAGACGAGCTGTTGAAAAATTGGAAAGATTGCCCACTGCCGGGAAAGAAGCAAAAGGCGCCAGAGCCGGGAAAGAAGCGAAAGGCGCCAGAGCCGCCGCTGAAGGTATGGAAAACGAGGTCTGTTTTCTAGGACTAGCCGTACTGGAAGATCCACCGTGTGTCTCACAGCCTTGATGTCATGCATATCACGAAGAACGTGTGCGAGAGTCTGCTAGGTACCCTGCTCAACATGTCAGAGAGGACCAAAGATGGGCCGAAAGCAAGGGAAGACTTGAAATCAATGGGCATCAGGGAGGAGCTTCACGCTAATGATGATGATGATGATGATGATGATGATGAGGCGAAGCAGGACACGGAAAGTCGTCGCAAAGGCAAAAAGGCCAAGAAGACCGGAAATGACTACCCTCCCGCGTGCTTCACTCTAAGTCAGGAGGAGATCGATCAGTTTTTCACCTGCCCCATAGGAGTAAAACTTCCTTACGGTTACGCGGGGAAGATAAGCAGATACCTAGACCCAGCGAAGCAGAAGTTCAGCGGGATGAAGTCTCACGACTATCACGTGCTGATGACGCAGATATTTCCAGTTGCAATCCGTGGGATCATGGACGCGCACGTCTGTGAAACGCTATTTGGCCTATGCAACTTTTTCAATGTCATCTCTCGGAAGTCGGTTGGCGTGAGGCAACTCAGAAGGCTACAGGAGAAGGCTACAGGAAGAGATCGTGGTGATACTATGCGAGCTTGAGATGTACTTCCCGACCGCATTCTTCGACGTTATGGTGCATCTGCCGGTCCATATCGTGGAGGAAATGATCCAACTCGGGCCGACGTTCCTGTACAGCATGATGCCGTTCGCAAGGATGAATGGTGTCATCAAAGGATACGTTCGCAATATGTCACATCTAGAGGGAAGCATAGCCAGGGCCTTTCTAACTGAAGAGTGCATCTCCTACTGCACGAAATATCTAGGCATCGAGAACCCCGTTGGTCTGCCCATCAACAGGCACCTCGGCAGGCTCGCTGGATGGGGTCACCGTGAGGGTCGCCGCAAAATGCATGTCGACTTCGAGGGTCGACTCACCGACTTTGAAAGAGCAAACCTAGTCATGCTACAACACATAGACGTGGTCGATCCTTGGGTGGTAGAGCATAAAACCTTTATTGAGAAGACGTACAATGACCGAGGCCAATAGAGGATGGACGGAGATATATTCAAAGAGCACAACTCATGTTTCACACGTTGGTTCAAGCAGAAACTTCTGTCGTACCCTTTATATGAGGATTCTTCCATGGAAGAACAACTCATATTCGCCTTGTCACAGGGCGCCGAGCACAACCTGATGACGTATGAGGCATACGATATCAACGGCTACACATTCTACACCGAGGGAAAGGACATGAAGAGCGATGGTTATCAGAACTCCGGGGTAACGATGGAATCCTACACCGGTAACGACAAGGACAGATACTACGGAAGGATCGAGGAGATTTGGGAGCTGAGCTATGCTAGAGAGAAGGTCCCGATGTTCCGTGTCAGATGGGCCAAGAACATCATAAAAGAAGACCGGTATTTCACCACCATGGTTATACCCGAAGCCAAATCCAAGACCGCGGCGCAAACGTCACCGTGAAAAATGAGCCATGGGTACTGGCTTCCCAAGTGGACCAATGCTTCTTCATTACCAACCCGCCAAAGCCCAGTCGTGTTGTCGTGAGGAGAGGCAAAAGGAAGATCATCGGAATGGATGGAGTCGCCAATGAGCAAGACTTCGACAAGTACGGCGACCCGAAGATGGAACATGACGACGACGATGAAGTATCAGCATACACCACAAGAAGAAGCAGGACCACCCTACCTAAAGGACGTTCGTTCAAGAGAAGAACTCCATTTACGAAAAATAAGGGCAAGAAGATTGTGAACAGATAGCTAGCTAAGATCGATTGTATTTAAATTGTAGCCTTCATTTCTCGATTGTAGTTCATGGGCACTTTTTGAACTCATGAATGTTTTTAAATTTTATGGACACTCGATCTCGATCCCCCTCCATCTCGATCGCTATCCCACCTCGCCAGATCCGGTCCCCCTCGCCGCCGAGCACCCCCCGCACCCTCTCCGCCGCTCCACCGGCCGCCACCACCGCCCCCCCCCCCCCCGCACCCTCCCCCGCTCCACCGCCGACGACGACCCCCCGCACCCTCTCCCCCGCTCCACCGGCCGCCGCCGCCGACCCCCCGCACCCTCCCCCGCTCCACCGTTGCCGACGACCCACCGCACCCCTCCCCCGCTGCACTGCCGCCGATGACCCCCCGCACCCTCCCCGGCCCGCTCCACCATCACAAATGAATGCAACTAAAATTGCAAAAAAAAATTGATTATATTTTCAAATAACAAATTTGATGATATTTTTAAATAATAAATTTGATGATATTTTTTCATATTCATAAATATTTTCAAATAACAAATTTGATGATATTTTTTAAAAAATTATTACTGTTTTTATTAAAAATTATTACTGTTTCATATTCATATTCACTTTCTAAAAAATTATTAAATGCAACAAAAAATAATTAAAAAATTACTTATGGCGCACCTCTGGCTTGTGCGCCATTGCTATATATATAAAAAAAGATTACTAATGGCGCACCTCTGGCCGGTGCGCCATTGCTATATATAAAAAAAATTACTAATGGCGCACCGACCGCGGGTGCGCCATTGCTATCTAAAAAAACATACTAATGGCGCACCGCTGCGGGGTGCGCCATTAGTAACCTTTCCCCCTAGCTACTTCCTCCCTCTCCCTCTCGCCAGATCCCCTTCGTCCCTCTCCCTCGCCAAATCCACCCGCGCGCTGCCCCGACGCCGCCGCCCCGACCCTCGCCGGACTCCACCCCCGCCGCCCCCGCGCCCCCCACCACCGCAGCTCCCCCGCGCCGCCGCCCGCGCGCCCCCCACCACTGCAGCTCCCCCGCGCCGCCGTCCCCGCGCCCCGAGCCGGAGGAGGAGGACCAGGAGGTGGACGAGGTGGAGGAGGATACGACGACCACCACGACACAGCCACGCTGCTCAAGGCCTTCAGCCGCACCGTCGAGCCGCGCAACTTCAGCATCGGCCTCGTCGTCGGCTTCCTCCTCGTCACCAGATTACTGCTAGATCTCGGTAACGAACCCGAATCGCCTCTGTTCTGGGTCTCTTCTTCCAATCTCTCCTTTCTTGATCTCACATCTCCCCCCCTCCCCTGATTGATTCAGATAGGACTGCCTCGCTCCCCACGGCGGCGAGGCGAGACCGACCGGTGACGCGCAGCCAGGTAACGCCCCCTCCCTTCCCCTTCCCCTTGCTCCAATCACCTCGTTCGAGCTCTTCGATACGTATTGCATAGGCCGTGGGACTTGGGCGGATTCGGTAGAGGACGAAGGGGATCCATCATTGGAGATGAGTGGCGGATCTGTTTCTCCCTCCCATCTTGGCGGAGAGAGTGGACATTTCAGAGAGAGAGGGAGGGGAGAACGCGTTAGCCTACCCTGTGGTGGCTGTACTGTCGGCATGTATGCTGAATCTCATGTCTCAACAGTGTCAGACAGTCAGAGCTTCAGGCTATGACAACCTCTTTCTTTACTGTATTGCCTTGATCATGTGAATGTATCTCTGTGTTAGCTTGGTTCTTCCGCGGATCCGTTTTCTTTACGAATATCAAACCTCTTGTTTTTCTTTGCTCGAGCGTTTGTTTTGCTCGGCCCAATGATTATCAGAAGCGGTGGGGAATATATATGTTGCCATGTTGAAGAAATTAGCTGCTTTGGTGGTTACACATGTCTAGTTTTCAGTGTATAGCAGTAATCTTGGGCAAATGTTGGGAGTAGGTTGGTATTCTAGTTTGCCAGCAGTACACAGTCGTTGTTGCTCGTGGATCTTCTGTGAGTTTGGCATCATATTTTGAAGTAAATGACTATCTTGATGTCGTGTCCTGATTACTGCAGCCTTTTAGTAACAGAGCCTGAAGTCAAATGTATGAACCACCTCTGTCAAAAGATTTTGTTATAAGAAAGTTAATCTAGACACTAGTTCAAGACTGCATAACTGGACATAATTTATGTAAATCATTTGCCGTTTACATGGAAAATCACTAACTACTTAGTCCAGGATTTGGTTCAGTTCACCATTTGGTCGACTGGACCTGCAACTGATTAACTTTGGCGGCGCAGCGGATTGGCACAACGGCATCATCCAGGGAGGGGAGCAAGGCCGAGGTGCTGGACACAGACGACGAGGACCACACGACCACATCCCCCTCCTCCTCCTCCTCGGCGCAAGGTACTGCAAGCTTATATTGCAAGAAAGTTTAAAATTCAATCTAAAACTCAATCTAAAATTCAGTTAAAGTGATCTGAATATAAAAACTCAGTCTAAAAGTCAGTTAAAGTTTCAGTTTTAGAGTAATTTTCAGTTTGTAAAACTGAGAAGTGTATTTTTCTATTTTGAAACTTAGTGTAACTATTTTCAATTTTGATGGAAAATCAGTCTAAAAGTCAGTTTAGACTGCATTTAATCAGAAAATGTTGCATCATCGTGCACTAAACTTGAACTTGAAGAACTCCTTAGATAGTTTTTTAGTCTCCTTATACAAAGCAAGCTGAAGTTTGAAACCTATTATTTCCTGTTTCAGTCACTAAATAAGCAAGTTGTTGCATCAAATGTGGCTGCTGAGAGAGACCGACACGGCTCCTCCTTGTTTCATCAGAAATAAATTGCTTGCATTAGGAAATTATTCAATTGTCTGCTTCGGACAGCAATATTATTTCCTGTTCTGGGTTTCATGTTCAGACATGGAACGGTCACATGTTCATGTACAGCTTTCTTGGCTAGTTAGTAGTATATCAAAATGTGATTCTGGTAGTCCAACTACGACTGTAAATAATTCCTAAGCAGGTGTAAAGCAGGTTAGATTAGCTAACTGTGTATGAAGGTAACAAGTGTTAAATCGGTGAAAGTAAAAAAGTGTAGTAGTAGTACTTGGTACCAATAATTCTCTGGGCAAAGCAAAAGAGCAAGAGGAGGTAGACATGGAATAAGTCTTGACCTGAAATTTATGGAATAAGTCTTGATGCAGGAGCCTAATTTGTTAAATTGATCTTTTGAGTTGCACAAGTAACTATAGTTCCTGGCATAAGTTGGTTATTGTTGAGATGTACTGCTTATACATAACATTCTTTGTGTTTATGTATGGGAAATTGACACATTCTTGCTTCTTTGCAATCACTCAATCAGTGCTCCAGAATCTGTAATATATGCAATATATTTTGGTATATTGTCATGATCCGCTGTATGTAAACTGAACCCAAAACAAGACTATCTGCATTTAAACGAGTCCCAATGGACCTACTGCCAGCTTATTTGTTCTACGACAGTATAGTTTTACAATCTTCTGCAACTTTTTCTTAACTGCTGCTGCTACTGTTATGCCTGTATTCACTGCTGCTACTGCTGTACTTGTCATGATGTTGTACTTGTGATGATGCTACTTGTGATCTTCTGCAATGTCCCATTGGCGACTTCATTACGCAGGGATAATGATTTTGCAGGTACCCCGAGAGGCCCTTGAGTTTGCCGGAATGTCGATTAACTTTCGTTCCGGCAAATTTGGGTACTCCATATGTCCTATTTTAAGCAAAGGTCATGCTGAAATTTTCCGTGAATTTTAGCATGACTTTGCTAAAAATAGGACATATGGGGTTCTTGCGACTAATGCATGGGCCGGGGTATCTTAGTACTTAATTAAGTAGGATCAATTGCCCCTTTATTCTTGCTACATTAAACCATAGGTGGCAATAGAGCCAAGTGATTAGGCCCAACTTAGAATTCTCCTTCCCTTTTCTTGATAGGGTATATATTATTAGAAGATACCCATATATATCAGCCAACCTAGCTAGGGTGCCTCGGCATCGATAAACCCTAAATGGTGAAAACTTAACTTAGCATTTAGGGTGCCTCGGCGTCGACAAACCCTAAATGATGAAACCTTGGCTTTTAGGGTGCCTCGGTGTCGCGATGAGAACCTAAATGATGTACGCTTAGGCTTTTAGGGTGCCTCGGCGTCGACAAACCCTAAATGATAAAAGCCTAGCTTTTAGGATGCCTCGGTGTCGACAAACCATAAATGATAAAAGCTTTGATTTTACGATGCCTCGGTGTCGACAAACCCTAAATGATGAGACCATGATCTTGGTCCTTGACAATAACCAACTTTTTGACCAAACTTTTTTCCTATTTAGAGCGAAACATGGCCCACAACGATGAGGCCGGCGGTTCGGGCGGCAAGCAATTCTGGGAGCTGTCCCAGGAGATGGAGGAAGAACCTCACCGCTATGAGGACGCCGCGGAAGACACCGATCCTGACTACACAACCCCTAGTGGCGTCGGGGATGACACCACTGAAGGTGCCGCCGAGGATGCCACCACTGATGATGGCGGCGCACGCACAGATGGCAGCCAACCAAAGAGGCAACGGAAGGACCGGCGCCCGAGCGTCCTCGGCACCGTCAAGGAGGAATTTACTGAAGTGAACTCTGACGGGCATCCGACGGCGCCCAAGGAAGTAGTCAAGGGGTACTCGGTTCAGCTCGGATGCATTCTCCGGAGCACCGTCTCGATCAACACCGAGAACCTAAGGCATAAGGACCGAGGGAATTTGCGCAGCCTCCTCTTCACGAAGCTGCACGAACGATACAAGTTCCCCGCTGACTTTGCAAACACACGCCTCTCAGGGAATAAGGTGAACTGTGCCGCCCTCACGTGGATGAGCACGACCCTGTCTACTTGGAGAAGCACGGTGAAGGTAATGATTGAAAAAGGTGATAGTTATGAGAAGATCAAGGCGAAATATCCTTTGATGAGCGAAGATGACTACAAGGAGTTCAAGATCAAGTGCGAGAGCAGCGCAACCTCCGAATCAAGTCAGTGGGGGAAAGAAATGCAGCAGTTGAACTTAGGGGTCCACCAACTCGGTCCCGGCGGTTACAGAGTGGCGGAGCCTATATGGGACAAGGAGGACGCGGAGCGTGCCAAGCAAGGCCTACCGCCCCTCTTCGAGAAATACAGTGACAAGCAGACCAGGAACTTTCTCAGGGCCCGGTACAAGGAGGACCCGGTAACAAAGGAGCTTACCACGGATCCGAAGACCAGGGCGCTTGAGCTTGTTTTGGTAAGGAATACACCCCCCGCGTAATTAGCTCCATATGGTTGCATTCTAATTAAACCCCAATATTTCTAAATGGTTCACGTTCCTTCCGCAGGACAATGAGAGAAGTAGCGCGGGGTCGTCTCAGAGCTCCCCTTTTGGCACCCCTTTAAATAGGGCGTTGAACGTAATGAAAAACAAGGATAAGCTCAGTAAGCCGACGTTAGCTGGTCGTGTGGCCGGCAAAGGCTTGTCCACAAAATGGTCATCATACTATACCGCTGGTGGGCGAAAGGAGAAAATGACCAGCTCGGAAAGCCAGTCGCGCGAGGTTGAAGCACTCAAGGCACAAGTGACGCGGATTCCAGAGATTGTCCAAGAGCAAGTGCAACAACAACTGGGAACGACGCTCAACGCCATGGTTCCTACATTGATTCATTGGCTGACGACGTGGATTGCGGGAGGCCAATAGGGGCCTCCCCCGGTTCCCAGCTTCACAGCCAGCAACTCGCACAACGCGCAGGCGGCGCCATTGGTGTCTCTGGCAGAGGCGGTATTCGTGTCTCCGGCGCCGGCACGGGCATTGGAGCTTAATGCACCCGGGTGTACGCCGGCCGGCACCTCGCTAGCAAGCGGCCCCTCCGTCAGTTGCACGCCTGCCGTTGGCGGTGCCTCGACATTAGCCGAGCTCGACGGCATCACGGTAACTAAGCCTCTCGGCCGATGACTTCATCTCCTTGCCTTTGACTGGGCATCCCTAACGCCCTACATGTTTTCGCAGGGCGCCGCCAACGTTCCTTGCACTCTCCTGCACTTCGTGGGCGGCGAGTTGGTCGATGTAGCCAAGGGCAGAATCGTTCAACCGAGCAACCCCGTGTTCCACGGTAATCCGATGCCACCCACAGTGTATAGGGTTGAACTGGTTCGGGTGCTGCCAGGCTGCGACGAGCTGTTACCTCCGATTCGACCCGTTGGGACCGGCGAAGAAGATGAGATGACCCTCAGCGCCTGCGTAAGCTGGCCCTTGCTTTGGCCGAAGAGCCAGATTTGTTTGGGGGCGGGGGACACCACCCCACAGACAAGACCGCCAGCCGTGCCGGCGCCAAGCCATGGCAAGAACGCCACAATGCTACCGGACATGCCGGACATCCCTATGGCACAGGATCCGGACATGCATATGGCACAGGATCCGGACGACGACGACAACGACGATGGTACATTTACCAACGTTGATAAGTACTTTGCCGAACATGGGTACGATGACGAGTTCTGCGGGCCACCTTCTCAAGAACCCAACCAAGACGACCGTGATCTAGCTGGTACGGCGGAGAAACCCAATTGCAACAAGCGTCGTCTGGCGTTCAGTTCTCAGGAGACGCCTCCAGCTGCCACCTTCACCGAGCCTCAGATAGCTGAGGTGCGAAATATTATCAGCCCCAACACGCTCAAGAAGGCGGTCTGTGAGCAGAACTCGGTCCCATTACAGCAGATCAACAAGAAGGGACGGAAACGAAAGACTAAAAAGGGCGCCGGTGCGAGCCAGCCGGCACCGAGTACGATACGTGCTCAGGACGTGCCACCTTCACCTAAGGATATCTCGAGGAGGGTGCATGTGGCGGGTAGGGCGATGCTACCGACAAATATGCTCAATGCTGCAACCGGTGCTATGCGGAGTCTGCATGACAGTGTTCTTTCTTTGGAGAAGCGGCGTCTCAGAGAGAATGATGTGGCATACCCGGTTTTCGTGGCCAAGTTGCCAGAGGGCAAGGGCTTTGTGGATGGCGCCATCGGGGGTACGATCGTCCTGCGGTTTGATGACATCTTTGCTATGTTTAACCTTCATCCGCTGCACTACATCTTCGTTCGGCTATTTTCGCTTGAGTATGGAGATGCGGATCATTAGAGACAAGACCCCGGACATCCTGATAGTCGACCCCTTCTACATGCGTGCCAAGCTCTTGGGCAGCATTGGGGACCACCAAGTCGCGAGTTCATACCTCGAAGGCGTCATTCTGGCAAACCCAGATAAGGATAACTTCCTCGTGCCTTACTTTCCCGAGTAAGTCATCCCCTAACCGCCCCGTAACATATGATTTCTTAGATTTTGATCGTTCTTTTTTTTTTCTAACATTCCGTGTTCTGTGTAGTGACACACATTGCACACTCATCCTCTTAAGCCCGAAATATTCCATGGCCACGTATTTCGACCCGAACCGTGACTCCAAGATAGACTACACAAATATCAAGAAAGTTCTTGATGATGTTCTCCCCGGCTACGCCAAATCTGGAGGCACCTTCACCAGGCCAGTTCGTAGGTACGGCAGGCACGTGTTCGCCCACAATACGACGTTCTCCTGCGTTAAGCAGCCGCCTGGCGGTCAGAAGGATGCCTACTACGCCCTCCATCACATGCGGGCGATCGTACGGGACCATCATCACCTTCTGCTATCAGATAATTTCAAAGATTGGGCCGCGAGCTTGTCGGCAATCCAGGACGCGGACATCAGACAAGAATTCTTTCGCATCTAGTCGGAGTTTGCGGAAATCATCCATCAAGATGTCCTTCATACCTCGTGGGCAGTTCTACCTCAGATATCAACCGTCCAACAGTGAGATAGACACAACGCTACAAATGCAGGCTGACAACGCCCGCGATTTCATGACCATCACGACAGACGGCGGCTTCATCCACGCTCCGGTCCCATGAGTCGAGTCAAAAGTAGTGATGCTATGTGTAGTTTTGAAACATTGACTGGCTCATGTTGTAATTAAACTTTAATGAATTCTATGTCTCTTTGGTTTGGACAGTCGTTCAACTTAGATGTAATCGATGCTATTTATTTGTAGGACCATGAATCGTGCTATTGATGTCTTGCTTTTCTCTTTCGATCCTTTTGTTGCATACTTATATATTGCTTATGTATTGTCTGTTGTTTGGCTTGTGCATAGAGATGCCGTCGCATGTCTTGTACAAGGGTAAGGTTTCCGGAGTCTACGACGACTAGGAGGAGTGTCGGAGACAGGTTCACCGTTTCAGCGGTAACAGTTACAAAGGGTACACCACTAGGGCGGAGGCAGAATCTAGATACGCGCGCTATCTAGCGGGAGAGAGGAGGGAGCGTTGGAGGAACCAGATGAAGACCAGTTTCATCGCGATGATGCTCATCGTGATAACCGCAGCTCTCTTCTATGTGATGGTAGTTTAGATGATCGATATCGACTTGTAATGTGAAGGCAAACTCGCTACTCGTGGTCTCGAGACTTGTAATGTTCTATGTTCGGTTTTTTGAATTCAGAGACTAATATGATGAATTGTATTCGGAGACTAATCTTCTATTGTATTCGATGAATCTGCTGTTGTTGTGTGGTGCTGTCTATATTCTGTCCAATAATATATTTTGTAACCTGTGCAAAAATCAGAAAAGTAAAAAAAAATCCGAATATTCATACTAATGGCGCATCACCTCACAGTGCGCCATTACTATGCCAAAGGATACTAATGGCGCATCACTACACAGTGCGCCATTAGTATATATGCCAAAGGATACTAATGGCGCATCACCCCACAGTGCGCCATTAGTATGCCAAAGCACATGGATAAATATGGCCCCCTGGGAGGCATACTAATGGCACATGTTGGTCTATACTAATGGTGCACGGCGTGGTGCGCCATTAGTATACCAGATACTAATGGTGCACCAGTGATGCGCCATTAGTATATAATACTAGTGGCGTGGTACTAGTGGCGCACCAGTAGTGCGCCATTAGTAGGCAAAACTGGTGCGCCACAAGTAGGCCTTTTCCTAGTAGTGTCGTGTCCAGCGTGGTCTTCGGTATTGTCGGCGTGGTCATCATCATCATTGCTCGTTGCATAGTAAGTGTTCGACGAAATGTATGAGCCCAAAAAAAATTTACTCCGCTAAATTTAGAGGATTGGCTAGAAATGATCAAAATTTAGAGGAGTAAAAGTACTCCAATGAGGGATACTCGGCCTTTTACTCCTCTAAATTTCAGGAGATTTTTCAGTGGGGTCGGCCGGTTCCTCCCCCTAACCCTAATCATAATCCTCCACGTCGATTTTATGTAAAACTTGTTGTAAATCGTACGTGAATCTATCATTGCTTGGGTATAGTACATTGCAAGGCGTCCCGCGCGAGGAGATTGCAAAGGAGAGAGGCGGGATAATCCAGCGAGACATGCCTTAGAATCAGACGGTTGGCAGGGCGTTTTGTTTTACATTACGGCTAAGCGACGATCATGTATGTATTGTGGGAAACTAACTCTAGACATATTTCCTTTACACGCACGAAGAACCATCATCCTTTACGTATTTATATTAAGCGCGGCGATATATTGCCGGCCGTAGCTAGCTCGACCGATCGATCTACGAGTTGCTTAACCCTAGCCGTATTGTTGAAATTAACCAGGTCGTCTGGTTCGGCTCGGGCTTGGAACCGACATCGTGTATGTATAGGATTAGTAGTAGCCTAGGTTAGCTATATATATACTTACACATATGCCCTGTAATCTCTGTATCGAACCCAGATCAAAAAGCAATAGATCAACAGGACCGACAAGGCCCTGTTTAGCCATATATATATCGCCTGCCTGTGTGTTCTCGTCGAGTTGTTTCGCTGGTTAGATCGCGATCTAGCCGGCGGCTCCTGGTTTAGTACGTGCATAAGCTAGCTCCAGAGGAATCAATCCAACAGCTGGGCTGCTTGGTTGCTTGCTGTATACGTGCATCTGACCATCGTTCTACGTCTACGTCTCCAACCGGTTAGCTCGGAAAGTGCTCGGCTCCATCAACGTCGAGGTCGAGCCTGTGCCAACACGCATTGCCAGGGAACAAATCATTGACGGCAATGGGGAAGAAGAAGGGCGGGTTGATGGCCGACATAGTAGAGGCCACCGTGTCAGACGCCACCAGGAAGAGCGAGGTGTTCTGCGTCACACACCACGTGGCCAACGGCGGGTGCCTCCAGGACTTCCTTACGGCGATGGGCGAGTGCCACCCCGAGCTGGGGGCCGGCGAGGACGTGGGGGCGTGCGTCGACGCCACGGCGGCGCTGCGCCACTGCTTCGCAGACAACCCGGCGATGTTCAAGCACATCTACCTCAAGCGCATGGACGAGGGCCTTGACGAGGACCGGAAGCCGTCCCCAGAGCAGGTGAAAGAGGAGAGTAAGATGTTTAGGTGGTGGTCTGGTATGAGGAGAATATGACTACCTACCTACTGAGTCCCTTGATCCTTCCAGTTAATTTGGCCACCTTAATTAGTTTCATTACATCGATCAGTGCATGCAATGGGTCGGATCTGGAACATTTGTTCTAGCTAGCTTTGTTTCACATTTTGGTGATAAAAGGATTGATCCCTGTATAATTAGGTTTTACTATTTCTCACGAGGAATAATTAACGAACATGTCCGTGCGTTGCAATGGGAGAAAAAAATCATACGCCACATGAACTATGATACACAAAACTAAGTAAATTGTCTTGTTAGTTCTCTTCTTAACATGAAGGATATTAAAAGTATAATAGATTGTAGACCATGTGGCCAATTAATCATCACATTTTCCCCGCATGTCTTCCCCGTATTGTTCCTCTACCAGAATCGCTATAGTTGAACAATCGTTGTCGACTGTCGTCCTCTAGTTTCTGTCGCTTCCTCAGATGAGTGGAGTGATGCCAATGAGCGAAAGGAGTTCAAAGCAGCTAGAATGAAGGTTACATCAGTTGGCTACAAAAAGTCCTACTATATCATGAGTTGAGTGAAGTCTGAAATAAACCTTGAACTCGTACGTCTCGTCGGAATCAAACCCTCACCTTTCAATCCCTGAAATCGACACCCTGTTCTCTTTGATCCCGATCAAACTCAACCCTAATACCAATGTACATCAGTTTGGTGCACCAGGAAAAAGCTAATCCTTACCAGGATAACTCTTTGCTCCCAATGACTATGTGGTCCCACTTGTCATATCTATCTTCCATAGCCCGTACTGGTTTTATTCCAGAAAAATACCCCTCGAAGTACTACCCTCTCCATGAATCCCGTCGCTTCTTGCCCTTGCCTCCATGAACCCTTCCCCATCTCCGACCAGCCCGTACTGGTTCACTCCACAAGCTGTACGCGGGTGCAGCCTCTGAACGCTTACATCGTGGCCTCGTGGTGGAGCGGGCTGTAGAGCTCGCCGGCGTGCTACGCCGCAGCCGACGAGGCACGGGGAAGTCAGCATGAGGCGCCGGGATAGCACGACGGTGAAGCTGCTGGTGACGCGGCCGATCCCGATGGCCGTGGAGATCACTGGCGCTAGCACCGTGTGTGCCTCGGCGAGGTTGCCGGCCGCGGAAGGCCACCTGGATAGCGTCGACGCAAGGGCAGTTGCCATGTAAAAAAAAACATGTTCACAAGAAAGAGTTGCCATATGCTCACAAGCACGCTAGGGCAGTTCCCATGTAAAAGAAAGAGTTGCCATCTGCTTACGTGCACGCTAGGGCAGTTGCCATGTACCATGCAAAAACACATGGCAACTCGGGTAAAAAAGAGTTGCCATCTGCTTACAAGTAAAACTAGGACAGTTGCCATGTATTATGCAGAACCACATGGCAACTGCCAGCTTTGGGTGTGGGCGAAGGGACAGGCGTGTGGGCGAAGTGATAAACGCCCACACACCAGTCTTCTCTGTGTGCGTGAAAACCGGATGAATGCCCACACACCAGCTTTGTCCTACATGGCACACAAAAACTGCTAAAACGCGTCAAGATTCGTGCAGAATTGATTGAACGAGGATCCATGCGTGTGGGCGAGTTGCCAGACGCCCGCACGTGTAGGCGTTAGTGTTTTCGTTAATTAAAACATCCACCACATTAAAGCAGTAATTTTCATTTGGTATAAATTATTACCTTTATATCATCTATAATCATTTGCCAACCATCCAGACCCATATGAACAAACTGAAACACTAAACAGTGCAACTACTGTAAATTTGTCGGGAATACAGTGTGGCATCTCCGAAGCTGCTAGTGCACCCGGGTCTGACAGACTGCTCACTCATCTAGCGAGGCTGATCCAACACATGCATATGCGCCATCTAGCACCTGGCCATGGAGAGCAACGTGCAGTGTACCTGTACCATCAATAGTTTCGTCCTCTGACCTAGGAGGCCGCGTCGTCGGGCATGGACCAGGATGATGACTGACCTGTACCTAACACCGTCACGCCGGAGTACATGAGCGGTTGCTGGCCGTCGGCATGCGGTGTGTCGAGTTCGTCAACCCGCTGGTGGACGCCGAGTACATGCCAGTGTGGTTGGCCATCGCCTAGCTACTTCATCATCGTGAGCGGCTTCGTCGACGACGACCGACAACCAGGTGTGTTGGCTAGGCTATGATCAGTACACCTGGTCTTCAAGAAGGCGGCCTCCTTAGGTGGAACAACGAACAAACAAGCGGGATGCATATATACTTGTGAGAAGGGCGAGTTGAAGATTGAGCCCCGGGGCTATGGAGAGGCCTCAGTTATCCGGCGTGGTTGAAGTAGCATGTGGCAGTGAGGGTCACCAGAAACCGCAGCGGAGGTTGGCGAAAAGCGGCAGCGCCGTCAGGGCCGGCCCTGTGTTTCGGGAGGCCCTAGGCGAACTCGACGATATGGGTCCCTATGTCTTATGTCCTAAGACCATATATGTATGCATGTGCGTTATATATATAACTTATTAAGAGTAACTTTCAATCACACATCTTTATTTTAAAATTTGACTATAATAATTCAATGATTCCATTAAAAACAATAGTAACCAAATTCGAAGTGACTCTATCAACAACAATGATACTAAAAAGATCGCAAAATGAAACCCTAGACATGTACCTAGAATGACAAAAAATTAATAGATTGGATTAGAAAATTTAAAATTTTGTGCATACTGAAATTGGAGGATGGATCATGGATGTATAGTTGAATACGTACATACTAAATAAAGAATAAATAAACTACTGAAGGTTTGGGGGTTGGACAAGAACCGAGAAAATTAACATGGATGGAAACGTTCAAACGTATTCACTTGTAGAATTTCAGCGATTGGAGACGGCCACGTTGTAGACTTCAAGACTTGCAGTCGGGTGTATATTTGTATAGGTATTGTCGTGGTGCCGCCTTGCCGGATGCCGGATGGCCGGGTTGCCGGACTGCCGCACGGGGGCGGCGCTCATAGCTCTAGCGGGCAGCGGCGGCCGAGGCGAGGGCGACGCGGCAAGGCGCCGAGCGAGGAGGCCGACGGGCGTCATGGGCCACGAAATACGAGCAGTCGTGTGCCTGGGAACTGGCATGTGTCACGGCGCCTGACCCTTCGTGTTTGCTAATCGATCAAGGGTCGCTAGCTTGACGCTTCGTGTTTGCTAATCGATCAAGGGTCGCTAGCTAGCTATCTGATGGGCCTCTTATTTCTTTTCTTTAATTCTTTTCATATTTTTTGCTGGGTTATAGTATATATAAATGCTCCATCATGGGCCCCTCCCTGGGCCCTGGGCCGTCGCCCCGTCACCCATACCCCAGGGCCGGCCCTGAGCGCCGTGTGATCTTGGCCACAAGTGTTGTGTCACCTGGCAGGATCCTGGCCTTTTCGTGGAACGAAGGAGAGCACATGACGATATATTTTAAAAAAACCTGATTACGTGTTTGGCCTGGACATGTATTGGTACAAAGAAAACATGATCGTATATACAACCAGTTAGCGATTTGGAGGCGTACCGGATGGAAGTAAAGGCGGAGTACTTTTTTTTTAGTTGGATTGGAGCTGGATTGGATATGAAAGCTTCCGTCCTTTATTATTAGGTAAAGATTCGATGCTAAGAAATCATACGATTGGAGACTACTGTGATTCATGTGAGTACAAAACTATAAATTTGCGTTATTGTGGGTCTTCTTGTAGCTTGGTTAGGTCTTGAACTGGTGCTTATAGTTGTGATGTTGGTTTTCCTTAATGAAAATCAGAAGGGAGAAGCACTTCTTTTGCTCAATAAAAAAAAACTTTGACCTAGGTAAAAAATGCACTTATATTACGTGACGGCGGGAGATATCTACCGGTACAAATCCGATACAAATAAGAGCAAGTATTTCTAATTCAAGCAAGAAACATTTACTCCGAATAATTAACTGCGTACTTGATCTAGGACGGTTCAGGCGACATCGACCTCCATGCTTAGCTGTCTTCACGCTGAGCTCCGGCAGCATGTACCACTTGGCTGTGACGGCACAACAGACTCAGCCGGTGTTGCCTCTGCAGAGCCACACACGAGCCCTGAACTGACGAATTTGTCAACAGTTTTCAGCAAAGATGTGCGGATCATGTATGCAGGGTCGGATTTCTTCATGTTAACACTCCCTGAATTGTACAAAGAAAAGAAACGCCAGCAGTTCTTAGCTCGATCGGTACTAAATATATTGATGGTTAATTTTGACGAGTTCAGCTCATCAAAGGGACTGCGGTCTGCAGAGAGTTTTAAACCCGCAAATGAGAGAAGACGCTCTGTTTCTGATGCTTGGCAAAACGTAAAGTTCTGTCATAGCTCGAGCTCCACAACACCTTCTATCTGAACCCTCAGTTTGCCTTGTGATATGTGCAGTTCAGGCCATGCATCTGTTCGCTGTTTTATCATTAGGAGGAGCTGTCCTGTCTACGTAAACAGTAACACAAAGCACGAGCACCTGCTGGAGCGGCTGGTCTGTTTGTCGTATGCTAGGTTCTGGCACTAGCCTGCCACAGCTGGTTGCTTTGCCCTGTTCGCCAGCGATTAAAAAAGGATGGAACGGTGCATCATTCCGCAGCTGACCCGGCAGACAGAAATAAAGAGACAAATCCTAGAGAAAAAGATTTAGTAAGTTTTTGAGTGATTGAGAGAAGCTGTGTGGGCATTCCACAAGAAAAAAAAATTGGATTGAAGAGAGACAACGTTGTGACGCTGAGAAAGAACTTTTGAAAATAAAATAATGTGAGAAAGAACACTTTTCTAAAAGAGAGATAGCGTTTGTGTTAGTGAGCTTTTTTTACATAAATGAGAGACACGATTTGTCAAGAGAAAAGTCTTTGCTCGGAAGTGAGCGAGAGACTGTATGCATTCATTTGCATGTAAAGAATCTTTGTGCATGAGAGAGAGGTGTTGTCAGAATTTCACGTGGGTGTAGTGTTGGACAGAGAGAAGCAGGGCCGGTCACAGGAATGAGAATCAAGCACTAATTTCACTGACACCGCTGCAGTTTTTTAACACTATGCACATATCCCTATGCAGTGGATGCCATACTGAACGGTCAAAATATATGGTACCGTGAAGCTCTAGCTACAAAAAACTGTACTCTTGGCAAAAGCTCTTCTGTTCTGCCATGTTTCAATATAGCAGTAGAATCAAAACTTTCCCGTCAATATAGTTGAAAGCATGAACTTTCAAGGCTCATCAGGCATATATAGGGGCAACGGAGAATTACTGGAAAGAGCAAACGAACGATGAGCAGGACCGACGTTTTAATTGCTCACTGAAAGGTTGGCCTGTGGCGCTTAATACAAACTTAATGATCAAATGAAGCGGACGACCTTAGTGACCAAATGGACATTCCATTGTTCTTCGTCTCTGCTAAGCTTGGCGCGCTCGCCGAATTCCGTACAATGAATTTAAACCTCCTCAGAAAAGGGCCGTATTCTTGATGTATTGATTTCCTGATGTATTTCTGCTGATCCCTCTGTATTGCTGCTGATTTCCTGATGTATTTGTGCTGACCCCTTTATATTTCTCAGCAAATTATATGGCTCTTCATTCAGGACATGATTGATTACGGGAATTCTTATATTCATCTTGCTGCTGCTAACACCATCGCCATGATGCCATGATACAGGTACTTCAGTTCTTACTTTCTGTCGTGCCCTCCATTCTGAACTACGTACTGTATTATGCTAACAGGAATATCGAATGTCCCCTTTTGCATTTTTGGAATCAAATGTACCCAGCTGTCATCTTACCGAGTTAATAGATCATCTGTTTTTGCCGTATTTGCTTCAGAATAGATGAAGGCAATTTTCCCAATTGTGTTATAGGTCCTCTGCACAATAAATTCAGTCATATGAGTATCTTTTCTTGCTGCACCATGTCTGTTGTTCTTTCATAGTTTCAGTGTGTTTGTGTGTTCTAGCACCGTAGATCAAGATGGCAACGGGCCCCGAAACCCGCGTCCCCGCGGGTTTTTACCCTATTAGGGGACGGGGATGGGCGTCTTTTCATCCTCGCGGGGCTGTTGTTGGACACATTATACAACCCGACACGTTTCGTGGGTTTGCACCCGTTTCGGTAGTCCCCGAACCCGAAACCCGGCAAACCCGGCAAAATACATATTTTACCAACCAGTGCTCCTGCGCGGCCCAACCCAAAACTACCGAGCCCCCCACCCCCTAGTATCGAAGGCCAAACAGCCAGTATCGCCCGCTCCTTTCCCCCTCGCTCGAGCCCTCGTCTCTCTCCCACATAATACCTAACCCTAAACCTAGGCCTCCAGGCGCCGCCTGGTTCGATCCCATCTCGCAAGATCCGCCGACCACGATCTGCGCCAGTGAGCCTCCTCCCTCCACGTCTTCTCCCCTGCCGCCGGTCTAATCTGGAGAAAAGGCGTCGCCACCGGTGACGAACTCAATGGTGGCCTCTTCACGTCCCAAGTTGGGTTGTTTTTTGTTGAAATTTGCTCTAGTTATGCTGCTGAAATGTGCTTATTTTGTTGTTGAAATGTTATTCTTTGTCGCCACTATATTTGTTTAAATATTTTGATTTTCTCGTGGGTTCCCCGCGGGTTCCCCGAAACCCGATGGGTTTAGGGGACGGGCGGAAAACTAGCCCCGCGCACGGTGATGGGGACGGGGACGGGTTTGCGATTTTCTCATAGGGATGGGTTTGGGAAGGCAAAACCCGATGGGTTTCGTCCCCGTTGCCATCTGGAACCGTAGATAGTTCAATATGTTTGTTCTTTCTCTCTTGCAGAGTTCTCGTGTCTCCTTTCTAAAGAGTGTTTACTATCAGAATAACTGCCGCTGCTGACGGGGGCCGTCGGCGTAGTTGGGCCGTCAACATATCTTCCACTATGCCGAGGGGGGCCGTCGGCATATAGCAGCCGTCGGCACATAGGGTGGGCCCGACGACCCGGGACCGGACCGCCATGCCGTCGTCATATGTATTATATGTTTTTTTTTCTCATTTCATATTTTTTAATCTTTAGATTTGATTTATTTAAATCTAATTTATATAAACTTAAACATACACAAATTATATATGGATTTGGGGCAGAATTTTCCATAGATTATGAATATCTGGCTTATTTTTACTTTTCAGTATGATAAAATGTAACCTCATGTACTTTCGCATATTGGTCCTTGTACTTAGTAAAAATCACAAGTAACTGATACTTCACTGGATTTGAACAACTTTTAAATGTTTTTCTTATCATAATCTCGCACTGGGTCCTCTTGCATGTGTGAAAGTGACGTGGCATGCGTAGACGACCGTCTTGTGGCTCCGGGGTGTGGCCCCCCTGCATAACTATGCCGACGGCTAGCCGACGGCCTAACCGTCGGCATAGTATGCCCATGTTACCAACAGCCGACACGTGGCATCACCTGGGCAGCCGTGGAGAGGAGCCACGCCGACGGTTAGGCCGTCGTCATAGTTTTGGGACTATGCCGATGGTTAGGCCGTCGGCATAGTTTTGGGACTATGCCGACGGCCTAACTGTCGGCGTAGCTGCCATGTGTTGGCGTATGGTTGGCACAGGTTTAACGGCCGGGCCGTCGACGGCCGCCAGGTGTAGTACTTTGCCAACGGTGGTATGAACACGGTCGGCTCTACGTTGCACGGATACTTGGATACGTATCAGATACGCGATACGGGGATACGCCCGATACGTCAGTTTTCTAAAAACTAGGATACGGGGATACGTTTGTATATACATATTAATTATTAAAGATATAAAAAATAATGAGTTTTTGGTAGGAAACATACTGTTCTATTAAAAATTTGAAGTCTTCATAATTTTTTAACAAATACTGCATTTCTTCGGATGGACGATGTCAATGATTCGACATAATAATCGCTTAACAAATAAGGTAATCACATTCACAATCCGCACATCAAATTCACACGCACATAGTCGCATAGATAGATAAATATCATAATTTAGGTTCAGGTTCTCACAAAATAAAACGAAGTTCACATCACGACCAGCTCACAAATCAATAAGGCTCTCTCATCCACCTCACTAATCCACATCCAATGCTTCAATTTCATTCAGTAAGTCCTCCAGTTCAGGCTCATCTAGTGATAGTTCAGCTTGCTCCAGGAAGTCAGCACCACCAACGAACAGCTCATATCTATCTCCTCCAATGTCCCAAAATCTGGATGGGCCAGATATATACTCTGGTGATTTCCTTGAAATAAGGCGCAAGTTTTGATGCACAAAAACTAAATCTTCAACACGTGCAGGGTTGAGCCTACAGGAAAAGAAAAGATAGTCAATTCTCATTGAAGTTTTGCTAAAATCGATGAGCGTTGCATTGAAAAAGAAATAGGAGTAGAAGAGTATAAAACCTGTTCCTCAATGTATTGTGTATCATGCCATATGTACTCCAATTCCTTTCAGAACAAGAAGAGGAGGTTGGTTGCCCAAGTAATTTCAGAGCAATGGTCCTCAAAGCCGGGGCAGAATTTCCATGAATCCCCCACCACTGCTTCGGCTCTAGCAAAGATCTATCTTCAATGGAGTCGAAACCATTAAATCCAGGACCCATAAGACTGAAGTTGGCAAACTGCTGTTTCAGTTCGTTCATTTCTGGGCCCCCATGAGGATAGAATCTTCTAAAGCATGCATTTCTTTCATCTGAAATCTCTTGATCCATGTGTGGAGCTTGACGGCCTGGAACTTCACTAATCCAGGCTTGAGTGTAGTACCTTAGGAGAAAACAACAACCAGATTAGAAAACGCAACAATCAGCAAGCAATTCAATTAACTTACTTGGGATTGAGCGAGTGAGCCAAGCAATGCAGCGGAGTGCTACTCTTTGTCCAGCGAAAAATTAAGACATCATTGACCGCAGAGAAGAATGGGGATTCTTCATGGGGTTCTAGACCTTCTTTCCTGTATATTACTTCCTTCACCTTCTCAATCATCATATCCCACATCTCATAGGTCAGATGAAGGCAGGGTTTATCTGTATCAGCTGCTCTAATCATAGAATATATTGGCTCTGCAAATTCAATGAAGTACTCAACCTTATTCCACCAATCATCATCCAGTATTTTTTCTTTCACAAATCGTGCTCCCTCTACATTGTCATTTCTGTAGTCATTCCACTTTGGCCCCACCACCATCATTGTTAGAGCTTGCCTTATTTGTACCAGTCTCTTCAACATCACAACTTGAGAAGCAAATCTAGTATCAGCCACAGCAAGCAATTTCAGTTTACTACTAGCATTGAACATAGACAACCTCATGGAATGACTCATAATGAAATGTTTTATGCGAAAGCCATCTGCTGCAATCTCACTAATCCAATTGCAATGATCATAAAGAGGGTCATCCTGGCTAGTAGCTGAACCTATGCTCTTCAAGGCAAGATTTAAAGTGTGCACAACACATGGAGTCCAGAAAATGTGATTATACCTTTCTTGCACCAACAGACCTGCGCCCCTGCAGTTTGATGCATTATCTGTTATCACCTGCACAACATTTGTTGGTCCAACAGCCTCAATAATTTCACAAAGCCTGTCCCTGATGTACTCCTTTGACTTCACCTCTCCCTCGGTGTTAATTGACCTTAGAAACATGGGCCCATCTTCTGTTATAGCCATGAAATTAAGTACTGGACGCCTTTGAGGATCAGACCATCCATCTCTGAAACAATAGTCACACCTTTGCTGCTCCATGTTGATTTGATGGGCATCAACATTCTATCAACATGTGTCCTCTCTTGCACCAGAAGAGTGGTCCTGAGCTTATCATAACTTGGAGGGGCATAGCCAGCCAATGAATTGGCATGGCCAGCAGCAAAGATGAAAGCTGCCCTGAACCAAGGATTACGTGCAACATTGAATGGGATCCCTGCTGTGTAAAACATCCTTGCGATCAATGCATCAAGGTGGTTGCGAGCTTCCATGTCAAAGCATGCCTCAATTGGATTACCCCCCCTTTTCTTTCTTGCATTTGCTCCAAATCCATCAGTTGGCAGTGGGATTTCTCTAGGTTTATTGCTCTCAATCAGTGCATCGGCTCTCTCTTGCTCACCTTTCAACTGAACAAGAACATCGACAGTGACCTTTTGACATGAACTCACACCCATGTTAGGAATCTTCAAAAGGTGTGCCTTTACTCTTGAGTAGCTACCATTGATAACATACTCACAAATCCTACACATGGATCTCTTGTTGCCTCCTTTCCCTTTCCCAGTATTTTCCAACGTCTGGACGTACCTCCACAAAGGCTTCTTCTCATTATCATCTTCCGGAATCACACGAGCAGCAGCCAATACATGGACTGCATCCATGCTACCTCCACTGCCTGCTTCAGTTCTAACTGAAGAAGACCTACTAGACATGGTCGGTCTGCATGGTAAAAGAAGGAGATTAGGAAAACAAATTAGACTATCTGATCTAATCTTAAAACCTAAACCTAAAACACCTACGTACAGAATTCAGAGAAGCAGATGGAGAAGAGAGATCAGAGAAAGAGAGGGAGATGAGAACATACCTCCTGCAGGGGAGACACGGATGTCTTCTGCCGGCGACGAGCCGGCGACCGATCAGCGTCGATTGGATTGGAGTTCAGAAGTGAGAAGGAGAGAAGAACATGTGGGGGAGGAGAGGACTGGAGCTGAGAATTTATGGAGAGTTGGAGACCTGCAGGCTGCGACTGCTCGCCTGCTCCAAGGAGTCGAGGGGACGAGCTGGGAATTGATGACGTGCGGCGGCACCAGGAGGGGATCGAGGAGTTTTCGGTTTTTCACGTCGAACGAAGGGTTGCCGTATCCAAAACGTATCCCAGAGGTATCCCAGACGTATCAAACACTATTTTCTTTATTTTAAATCAATAAATCACAGGATACTTACGGGATACGTATCGGGCAGTATCGGGGCAGTATCCGAGTATCGGGGCAGTATCCGGCTGGATACGCGCACTTTCTGAAGTATCCGTGCAACGTAGGCTAGCTATGCCCACGGTTTTCGTATGCCGACGGCCGCCCTGGGATACGCCGACGTACGAGTTGCCGACGGGGCTATGCCGACGGCCCACGGCCCTGGGCCGTCGGCAACGTATCTTATTCTGGTAGTGATGAGTTTCGGATGAACAAGCTAACATATATAGGAAAGTGATCGCTCTATTGGAAATTGTCGTGCTGTTATTATGTGCTGTCACTACCTGTGTGCTTCCTCCTCCATCTACTGTATATGATGGCTGTCAATTAGTTATTTGACATCTCTGTCATCTCCCTATGGATGTCTGAAAGTGATTCCTAGATGGTGGCTCTGTTTAGTCGCGTCACAGCTGGATCGGCTAGATGAAAAATCATATGGCGCTTCTGTACTAATTAAACCCTGTCTGAATTGAATTGGATGCAGACAATTTTTAGTTACCTAACGTACCCCTGCTTATGTGTCTAATTTTCCTTGCTTTGCTTTTCCTTTCGTGGTGTGAATGCAGGTTTTTAGATTGCGACAATGACTACTCTGTCAATTGATTATTCAAAAAGAATTAGCTGGGCTTGCATACATGAAAACATGTGCTTTTAAATGTTGGTCTCGAGGTAGCTCGGATGTTTGCTGCCGTCATCCGATCCTCCCCATCAGTTTGTACTTTCTCATCCCATTTACATATTTTGGGCGTTCAATTTTTCAACAAATTCAATCATAAGTTAAATGCCGAATCACAATCTGAAAATAGACAAACACCTGAACCTGCAGGTGTTTGTCTATTTTTCACCCCCCTTAGGTACTCTGGGTTTCCCAAACAAGTGAAATAAGCGTCTGAATTACTATTTGCACAATCGGATCGGACGTCTTGGCCACATGAGCTAACATTCTTGTGGTCTAGACTTTTCAATCCTAGGCATGGACTGGCTCTCTCATTTCTAAAGAGACGGCTGGTTTGGGTGGTGTACACTTGCACATGTGTTTGCCAGATGAAAACGGTAATCTTTTTCTAGATTGTGTGAGTGGTCAGTTGTGATAACGGACAGCCACAGCCACACACATATTCATCAGTCATCACCAACAGACTAGTAGTCACTTTGCTGTGAGGCTAAGAACTACGATGCCCAAGAGATTATTCGTGTGCTTTGCAGCACTCTCTATCATCTATGTGAACTCTAGCCCTGCTGGTAAATGCTCTGCAGCTTGCCGTTTTCTTACCCAGCAATGCTTCAATGGCGCCGTTGCAGAAGCTCTTCTATATCTCACTTCTCGTGCTAGTATGTGCAGCCAAGGCAACCAACCCAGAAGCAGAAGCACTTCTCCGATGGAAGTCCAGTTTGGTTGGCGCCAACTCGTTGTCCTCATGGTCGACTGCGAATTCCACTTGCTCTTGGTTTGGCGTCACCTGTGACGCCGCCGGGCATGTTACGGAGCTCAGCCTTCCCAACGCTGGACTCAACGGTACGCTCGATTACTTGTATTCGACAGCGTTCTTGAACCTCACCAAGATCAAACTCAACAACAACAGCCTTGCTGGCGCCATCCCGGCAAACATGTCCAAGTTTCTCACGCTCACTTATCTGGACTTGAGCAACAACAATCTTGCTGGTGCCATCCCCTACCAACTCAGCAACCTACCAATGATTGTCAAGTTTAATCTGGGAAATAACCACTTGACTAGTCCAGACTATGGCAAGTTCTCACCTATGTCCAGTTTGAAGATGTTATCTCTAGCTAATAATGATCTCAATGGTACCTTCCCACAATTCCTCCTCAACACCACCAATCTGAGGATGAGATCGCTCAATTTATCGGGTAACACCTTCTCAGGGCTATTACCAGATTCACTGCCGGATATGGTCCCAAGGTTGAGGCATCTAAGTCTGTCTGTTAATGGATTCTATGGATCCATACCTCGCTCATTCTCAAGGCTCCAAAACCTCGAGGCACTATATCTCGGGAGAAATAATCTGACAGGAGGAATCCCAGAGGAGTTGGGGAAGATATCTGGGTTGCGGAATCTTGTACTGTACAGCAATCCACTTGGCGGGTCGATCCCAGCCTCACTCGGTCAGCTTCAGTCGCTACAATTGCTCTACAAAAAAAACGCTAGTCTGGTTTCTACTCTTCCACCAGAGCTGGGGAACCTTACTAGTCTTAAGTACATGATCCTATCATGGAACCAGTTATATGGAAGTTTGCCACCATCTTTTGCCAGGATACAAACATTGGTACATTTTAACATGGCAGGAAATAATATCAATGGTAGCACCCGGACAGAGATGTTTACAAACTGGACCAAGCTTGAGAGTTTAGATGTATCCGGAAACTTGCTAACTGGAAGCATCCCGGTGGAGATAGGGAGCATGCGAAACTTGCAAGCATTGTTCTTGTCCGAAAATCACCTTACTGGAAATATGCCATCAGATATTGGTAATGCAACATCTTTGACAAGTATTGGCGTCGAATCCAACCATCTAGAGGGTGAGATTCCTGAAACTATCTCCTTGTTGGTAAATCTTGTTGCTCTCGACTTGTCGTGGAACAAGTTTACGGGTACCATTCCTAATCGTGACAGCAGACAGTTGCCAGTTGTCAAGGTGGCCAACAGTACAGACAATAGCAGCTTCTCGGGAGAATCATGGTCTGCCTTTTGTCGATTAACACTTCTGCAGCACTTGGATCTATCAAACAATGAGTTGTTTGGAGGTTTTCCTGGTTGCTTATGGAATTTGGAAAATTTACAATCCTTGGATTTGTCGGGCAATTCTTTTGCTGGGGAAGTTCCAAGCTCAACTTTCTACAACTCTTCAGTAAGGTCACTGCACTTGTCAAGCAACAACTTCACAGGTTGCTTTTCTGTGGTGTTGAAGAACTCAAAAAGCCTTGTTGTTTTGGATATCGGGAACAATAAGATTTCTGGTGTAATTCCTTCGTGGATAGGGGAAAACAATCCTTCATTGAGGATTCTCAGCCTGCGAACAAACGTGTTCCACGGAAGTATTCCTTGGCAGCTATCACAACTCCCCCATCTCCAGCTGCTAGATCTTGCTGAAAATAATTTTGTAGGCTCCATACCAAGAAGTTTCGTCAACTTCTCCTCAATGAGGCAGACATTTGTGATGCAACCGGCTGTAACAACCGACATGGTACTTATCACGGGTAATTTAATTGTTTCTTACAATGGCAGCATGGACATACTTTGGAAGGGACGGGAGTACACCTTCGTGGGAAAACATGCATTTGTGACTGGTATTGATCTCTCTGGTAATTCTCTATCTGGTGAGATCCCTTCAGAGCTGACAAGTCTCAGAGGCATGCGGTTACTAAATATTTCAAGAAATAATCTGTCTGGTAGTATCCCCAAGGATATTGGCAATCTAAAGCTATTAGAGTCCCTTGACCTCTCCTGGAACAAACTATCAGGTCATATTCCGCCTAGTGTTTCAACCTGATGTCCCTCAGCAACCTCAATCTCTCCAATAACCTTCTGTCTGGAGAGATACCTACAGGCAGTCAGCTTCAAACACTCGATGACCCATCAATCTATGACAATAATCTGGGACTCTGTGGTCCCCCCTTAAGACCATGCACAAATAATTCGAGTAGTACAACACCAATGGATGGGGCAGAGGAACATCACCATGAACTCGAAACACTATGGCTGTACTACTCGGTGATTGTTGGAATTGTCTTTGGTTTTTGGGTGTGGTTTGGAGCATTATTTTTCTGCAAGATCTGGCGGGTTGCTTTCTTCAGTTGTGTCGAGGCCATGCAGCATAATATTGTGCACAAGATGAAGCGTACGTGATTGTATTTATGATGCTTCCTACTGTATGCACAATTTGGCAGAAGAGGCCGCTCTATCTGCATTCCGCATTGTATAATGTATTTTTCATTACCCCGCAGCTGCAGCTGCAGCTGTTTGTTTTGTTTCACCAATAAGCTGCAAATTTATGTGCCTTTTGTGGGCAAAATTGGCTTGTAGTTGTTGTATTATGTGACCAATGTCGTACAGGATTGTATTAGGTTTTATTGTCTGAATTTTGGGCTTTCCTACAGTACTGTTCCACCGGATATTTAGCAAGACGTGTAGTTTTTGATAAATTCTTTTGAGTGACATCCACTCAATCTCCATAGTAATTTGGACGCGTCTAGCGGGCAAACAGCTGCCCGTTAGCGCCGTGTGGCGGCTGGCTATTTTAAGAATATTTTTGTCTCCCTTCATAATTAATCATCCTAATTAAGAAAGCTTTTCATCTGGTCTTTAAATGTCTGCACAGCCATCCTTTCGGTGCATGCGTTTTATTCTTTGGTGTATTTAATTCGTGATTTCAAAAACTAAAAAAAGCATAACTTTTAATCCGCGTGTCGGAATTAAGATCCGTTTTCACCGTTGGAATCCTCGCGACGTGCTCTTCGAAACTAGATCCCGCATGGGGATGTTTCGACGAACTAGTCTTCCTGCCAACTAAACATCAATGTGTGTGCAACTAGACTATATTGCCGCGCCAACTGAGCATATGTGTGTGCAACGAGTGTCCTGCCAACTAAACATCAATGTGTGTGCAACTAGACTAGACTGCCGCGTCAACTGAGCATATATGTGTGTGCCAAAAAGTCTTGCAACCTAAACATCAACGTGTGTGTAACTAGACTACATTGCCGCGTCAACTGAGCATATGTGTGTGTAACTAGTGTCCTGCCAACTAAACATCAATATGTGTACAACTAGACTAAATTACAAGCCAACTGAGTATCTGTGTGTGCAACTAGTCTTCCTGCCAACTAAACATTAATGTGTGTGCAACTAGACTACATTACAAGCCAACTAAATATCAATATGTGTGCAACTAGACTACATTATAAGGCAACTAAACATCAATGTATGTCCAACTAGACTACATTATAATTTACAAGAGGAGGTTGCACATCGAGTTTCGTCGAGGCAATAGACTAGTTGCACATCAAAGTTGTCGTGGTTGCTAGATTGCAACCTTATACGAAGGTGCAGCTCCACACATCAGTTTTGAAACAAAGTTGCACGATTTAGTAATAAAGTTGCACAATACAGTAATAGAGTTGCACAATATAGCATCAAAGTTGGTATCAAAAAAATTTCGTCAAAACATTCTCATGCGGGATCTAGTTTCAAAGATCTCGTCGCGAGGATTCCAATAGTGAGAACGGATCTAAATTCCGAAGCACGGTTTAAAAGATATGGCTTTTTAAAAATTTAAAAACCCGAATAAATGGACATGCGCATCCATGGAATAATGCGGTGCCTTACCCATGTGATCATCCTAGTAGTACATGCCATGTCACGGATAAAGACAAAATTTAGACCACAAAACTATATGCATGCGTGTGTAAGACCGGCCACTCGTTTCCTCTAATTAGTGCGTATGCACTTTTTAGAATTTAGGTAGTAATTTTTGTGTTTTTCCCTGGTGCAACCAAACAACAACAATTATAGTATGGTGTGTTTCTGCTTGCTGTAGGCTTCGAGATGTCAAAACATCATATTTGTATTTTTTTTCATGTTCCAGTGTTTGTTGAATCGTGCGAACCAAAAAGGCCCTTGCACGAAATATACTATATGAGAAAAGTCAAGATCGAATGTTTTGAACTCTAATGAGAAAATGTACATCGATAAGAAAATACCTCTGGGAGGATTAAGGTTGCATTTAAGTAGAGACTAGAGTATTAGATCAACCCAATTGACAAGACTTTTTATGTGGACGAGTATAACAAAAACCAACCAGACAGGACAATGGTTACCATTTGAAGTCTTTTTTCCCCACTACATCAATTATGATGAAAGACTAAAATGATCTGCCAGTAGCATATGTATGATCGTTGCAGGTACCACCCATGGAAGCAGCCGATCAAGCTGCTACCAGGAGCACCTGGCAGGGGAGGTGACAGCTTGTCAACCTAACGCCGTATGGATCCGGAGTCGAGGTCGAGGGAACATTCAGACTTAGTCTAGATCTGCCCAGGGACTTCCGTTAATTTCCTAATCTTGATTTTATTGTTAATGTTTGTACCTCAACAGAAGTCCGCTAAGATCGATCACTGTCATTTACTGTATCACCCAAACCTAGAAGGACTTAGGACCTGATGACGTACAGAACTAGTTGAAAACTCTGTCTAGGTTAGCTGCTAATCATGGTCGCTGATTGAAACTATTGCAGAGCTTGTTAGGTAATCCAAACAAAACCTAGTTTAGTTTTGGTGGTTTTACTAGGAAGTGGTCACGTATGTGGTGCTAGTTGTGTTCGAGTCAGTTTAGGATTAGTAAAAGATGATCGGTGTTGCCGTGTAATTAGGATTAGGTAAGTCCAAGTTTGGTACTAGTCCTATACGTGTGCCTGAGTAGTAGTACGTCTATAGTTCTTCGTGTTGTGTCCGGCTGCGAGTTGCCTTGCAAACCGAGACAGGTTTATAATTAGAGTCTGGGTCGGTGGCGTGAGTCAGGTCCTGCACCTATATATACAATATACAGAGGCAGGGCGTGCGAGTTTTATACCAGAGAGAACACCAGAAAACCGAGAAAAGAGGAGAAAAGCAATAAAGAGGAATTTAGAGGGTACGAGACGTACCCTTGGCTATCAGTTTTATGTGTGTGCGTGTTCATCGTAATTTGATGTGATCAATCTTGTGGGCGAATTTCCAAAAGAGCTGCTGCTGACCAAGAAAAAGAAACCCCACGGCCATCATCACAAAATTTGAATATCCTGCCTTTTACTGTGTTGTGAGGTTGAAAAATTCAATCTTATGTGGATGGTCTCTTCTGATAGCACAAGTTTACGAGACGGACTATGCATCTTTACGTAGGACCGTTTTCAACCTGCGGACAAAAGATGTCCTGTTTCAGATTTTCAGGCTGTATAGCGAAGCCCTTCCTCTTCTGCCGGTGCTTTGTGTACTGTCGGGTGGAGAAGAGGAATCTGGTAATATTTCGCTGCTACTCCACATTTAGGGAGCTGCCCTTGCTGTACAAGGACATTTCAGTACTGCAACCCATGCCATCTCCTCTCTATTTTAGAGAACTCAGGCCGTAGTAGCTCTGCAAACTGCTCATTGGAAGCGATGACTGCTGCTGTCTAGACTTATCGGAATCTAGTGAATCCGCGATATCCCTATTTTGCGGATGGTTCAGAGCCCATGCTCTGAAAAAAAGGAACAGCGAATAAACTTAGAGAGCGTGCTTAAGTTCAGTTACCGTAATTAGAATTCTCTCGTATGAAAAAACAAAGACTACCATAAATCCATAATTTATGTTTGAATTACACCGGCTTAATGATAAAACATCAGTGGAACTTTTTTAATTCTTTTTTAGAAAAAGAGGTTAAACCCGGGCCTCTGTATTAATCGATGCATACCAAACCACCCGCATCAATCTTTATTAATTTTCAACAAAGATCTAACAAGAACATATATCAAACCAACCGAAGCCACCACTCACACCTACAAACTCGATAATGTGGAGTGCTCTCACTCCTCATATCTAAAACCGGTGTCGTCGCCGATCCATCAACATAACGTATTGGATACAGCCGCCGGTGCAGCAGACCTAAAGCGTACACCACATGCACACGTTTTAGAAACCGCCATCATCATCGAACCGCTGACCCATCTTCAGGAGAGAGATCCGCAGCATCCTTGCCAGTCCGGCCTTCCGTCGACGCCACCACCGCGCCCAATGGCGCAACCGCCCTGCGCTCGTCCATCCAGACGCAAAGACGCTAGAAGATCTGTCGTGCGTAGCACCTGCCGACCAGACATGACACAACGTAGCACCTGTCGGCCATGCATGACTTGACATCTCCACCGAAGCTTCGTGCAAGACGAAGCCGCTCCACCTCCTCTCTCTAGCTTCCAGCGCTGCTCCACAAACGATGCTCCCAAGAGAGAACGACACCACAGTACCACCATCATCTGATCTGGAACACCAGATCCTATGGTTTCCCTCGAAGCAGCACGAGTGGGTCGACACTAGTTACACGACGATGGCTTCAACAAGGTAACGGCACAGAACGCCGCCATCGGCTCGGTTTTCACTGTCAACTCTGTCTCCCCGACTCGCAGCCGGGACTAGATGACGCATCTCGAGATCCGACCACCTAGCCTCAGGCCGACCACCTTCGACGGAGGAGATGGCCACCACCGCCATAATCTTTTTTTGAAAGATCTAGCAAAATGCTGGCTTGATTCGATTTAGCAGGAAGCAGCGGAAGAACAACATGATGAAGATCCGAAGATCAAAAGAAAAAGAAATGACAGCTCTATTAGCTGCCGAGCTACCCACCACAGACAACACGACTACAAAACAAAAAAGGGTCTGTCCTACGCTAAGCATCACCGCCGCGTCTCTTGACCAACGCCGGTATCCTCCAAAGACAACAGCAGCTCTAACTGAGACTTTCTTTGTCAACGCACCATCCACCCTTGAAGCAGAGTGCAGGCATATGGCGGAACTCGGTCGGTCCCAGGAAAACCTTCGTCTTGGACTTATCAGCGATGGTGTACATTGCGACTGGAGCTTCACCAAAAACAGCGACGAGCACAGGAAGAGCGCCACATAGAACCTCCAAGCAGTGTCTCAAAAAAGGTGATGCTCCCAACAGAGGAACGACGTCGGAGACGCCGCCATCACGCCGATCCAACTTCGGACCTAAGCTTTCACCCGAAGACACTACCAACCAAAGCCCGAGGAAGATGTCGACACACCTCGGTGGCGCCTCCAAGGAGGAAAATGACACCCTCAGGCGCCATCTCCGCACACCTCCGCTCAAGCCCTTCGGAGCTCGTCCATGTCGTCTCACACCGCCACTGCTGTAGCACCTTGTTGTTGAAGCCGTGAAGGCGTGGTCCACCTCCCCACGGCGAGCATGTAGAGGCCAGATCGGGCCCTGCATCCCGCATCTACCACGGCTGGAGCCTCCCTCACTAGTAGAAAACAGGGCTTTGGTCCAGGCCGGGTCAGCCCATTAGTCCCGGTTCAGTCTAGACCGGGACCAATATGGGCATTGGTCCCGGTTCGTGAGCCCAGGGGGCCGGCCGGGCCACGTGGGCCATTGGTCCCGGTTCGTCTGGACCTTTTGGTCCCGGGTGGTGGGACGAACCGGGACCAATGGGCCTCGCTCCTGGCCCACCACCATTGGTCCCGCTTGGTGGCTTGAACCGGGACCAAAGGCTCCCCTTTAGTCCCGGTTCATGCCATCAACCGGGACCAATGAGGTGCCTATATATACCCCCTCGCGCAAGAGCAGAGCACAGTGCTCTGTTTTTTCTGGCCGAGGGGGAGAGGGCTTTGTGGTGCTCTAGCTCACCTCCTATGCACATGAGGTGTTCGATGGAATGCCCGAGCCACACTACTTAAGCTTTCTCCTCTCGAAGCTCGACCTCCAAGCTCCATTTTCCTCGAGATTTGTCTAGATTTGGCGGTCCATCACGCCCCTTCCCCATCTTCACCGCCGTCGATCACCCGCGCCGATTTCATCGCCGGCACCACCGTGGTGAGCCTCTTGTTCTTATCTTCTTTCTGAAAGGAAAAATATTCTTACTTGTATGTTTAGATAGATACTTGTATCATTTTCTTACATTTATTATTGCATCTTATATAGTGCGATGGTTTTGGTATCCGCCCCCGTCGGCCCTCGTCCTGTCTATGATTCGGATGTGGTATGTATATTATCTTTATAACTATTGGTTTATTTATTGTTTATGAAAATTATGCCGACCAACGTGACATAGATTTTATTTATCTAGGATGTATGTGAATCGGAAATGCCAACCGACCCTATTGTCGAGAGGTTAAATTTAGTTGAAGAAGAAAACAATTTGTTGAAGGAAAAATAAAAAAATTGAGGAGGAGAAGATGATATTGGAGTTGCATATTGCGGATGTCGTCGATGATCACAAGATCAAGATGGATGCAATGCGCTTGAAGATTAGAAAGATTAGAAAATATGCCATTCATACCGAGGCTTGGTATCATTATGCCATTGGATCAATTGTTACCTTGGTTGCGATTATGATCGCATTTGTTTTCGCATTGAAATGTTTTACATAGTTTCAATGTATGGTTTAATTAATTAGATGCTCTGGAGAGCTATATGTTGTTAGATGAGAACTATGTATGCACTTTGGTTTTAATGTGATGATGAACTTCTATTAATTTGGACACTTAATTATATACAATGCACGCAGATGAACCGGCAATGGATGTATGGTGACAGACACACCCGCGAGTACATTAAGGGCGTGCATGAGTTTCTCGATGCGGCTGAGGCAAACAAGCAGAATGGTTTTATGTGTTGTCCATGCACTGAATGTGGGAATACGAGGTCTTACTCTAACCGGAAAATCCTTCACTCCCACCTGCTTTACAAGGGTTTCATGCCACACTATAATGTTTGGACGAGGCACGGAGAAATAGGGGTTATGATGGAAGACGGCGAAGAAGAAGAGTACGATGACAACTATGTGCCCCCTGAATACGGTGATGCTGCAACGGGGGGAGCTGGTGAAGATCAAGAGGAACCAGATGATGTGCCCAATGATGCTGCCACGGGTGAAGCTGCTGAAGATCAAGAGGAACCAGATGATGTGCCCGATGATGATGATCTCCGCCAGGTCATTGTCGATGCAAGGACGCAATGCATTAGTCAAAAGGAGAAGCTGAAGTTCGATCGCATGTTAGAGGATCAGAAAAAAGGGTTATACCCCAATTGCGAAGATGGCAACACAAAGCTCGGTACCGTACTGGAATTGCTGCAGTGGAAGGCAGAGAATGCTGTGGCTGACAAAGGATTTGAGAAGCTACTGAAAATATTGAAGAAGAAGCTTCCAAAGGATAACGAATTGCCCGATAGTACATACGCAGCAAAGAAGTTCGTATGCCCTCTAGGATTGGAGGTGGAGAAGATACATGCATGCCCTAATGACTGCATCCTCTACTGCGGTGCATACAAGGATCTGAACGCATGCCCGGTATGCGGTGCATTGCGGTATAAGATCAGACGAGATGACCCTGGTGATGTTGACGGCGAGCCCCTCAGGAAGAGGGTTCCTGCGAAGGTGATGTGGTATGCTCCTATAATACCACGGTTGAAACGTTTGTTCAGAAACAAAGAGCATGCCAAGTTGATGCGATGGCACAGTGAGAACGGAAAGAAAGATGGGAAGTTGAGAGCACCCGCTGACGGGTCGCAGTGGAGGAAAATCGAGAGAAAGTACTGGGATGAGTTTGCAAAGGACCCAAGGAATGTATGGTTTGCTTTAAGCGCGGATGACATTAATCCTTTCGGGGAGCAGAGCAGCAATCATAGCACCTGGCCCGTGACTCTATGTATGTATAACCTTCCTCCTTGGATGTGCATGAAGCGGAAGTTCATTATGATGCCAGTTCTCATCCAAGGCCCTAAGCAACCCGGCAACGAAATTGATGTGTACCTAAGGCCATTAGTTGAAGAACTTTTACAGCTGTGGAATGGAAACGGTGTACGTACGTGGGATGAGCACAGACAGGAGGAATTTAACCTTAAGGCGGTGCTGTTCGTGACCATCAACGATTGGCCCGCTCTCAGTAACCTTTCAGGACAGACAAACAAAGGATACCACGCATGCACGCACTGTTTAGATGACACTGAAAGTATATACCTGAAAAAATGCAGGAAGAATGTGTACCTGGGCCATCGTCGATTTCTTCCGACCAGCCATCAATGTCGAAAGAAAGGCAAGCATTTCAAAGGCAAGGCAAATCACCGGAAGAAGCCCGCCATGCGCACCGGTGATCACGTGCTTGCTATGGTCAATGATTTACACTACATAATCTTTGGAAAGGGTCCCGGTGGACTAGCTGTTCCGAATGACGCTGAGGGACACGCACCCATGTGGAAGAAGAAATCTATATTTTGGGACCTACCCTACTGGAAAGACCTAGAGGTCCGCTCCTCAATCGACGTGATGCACGTGACGAAGAACCTTTGCGTGAACCTGCTAGGCTTCTTGGGCGTGTATGGGAAGACAAAAGATACACCTGAGGCACGGGAGGACCTGCAACGTTTGCACGAAAAAGACAGCATGCCTCCGAAGCAGTATAAAGGTCCTGCCAGCTACGCTCTTACGAAAGAAGAGAAAGAAATCTTCTTTGAATGCTTGCTCAGTATGAAGGTCACGACTGGCTTCTCGTCGAATATAAAGGGAATAATAAATATGCCAGAGAAAAAGTTTCAGAACCTAAAGTCTCATGACTGCCACATGATTATGACGCAACTGCTTCCGGTTGCATTGAGGGGGCTTCTATCGGAAAACGTCCGATTAGCCATTGGGAAGCTATGTGCATTCCTCAATGCAATCTCTCAGAAGGTGATCGATCCAGAAATCGTACCAAGGCTAAGGAGTGATGTGGCGCAATGTCTTATCAGTTTCGAGCTGGTGTTCCCACCATCCTTCTTCAATATCATGACGCACGTCCTAGTTCATCTAGTCGACGAGATTGTCATCCTGGGGCCCGTATTTCTATACAATATGTTCCCCTTTGAGAGGTTCATGGGAGTCCTAAAGAAATATGTTCGTAACCGCGCTAGGCCGGAAGGAAGCATCTCCATGGGCCATCAAACAGAGGATGTTATCGGGTTTTGTGTTGACTTCATTCCTGGCCTTATCAAGATAGGTCTCCCTGAAGGAAATATGCCCTAGAGGCAATAATAAAGTTATTATTTATTTCCTTATTTCATGATAAATGTTTATTATTCATGCTAGAATTGTATTAACCGGAAACATAATACATGTGTGAATACATAGACAAACAGAGTGTCACTAGTATGCCTCTACTTGACTAGCTCGTTAATCAAAGATGGTTATGTTTCCTAACCATGAACAAAGAGTTGTTATTTGATTAACGAGGTCACATCATTAGTTGAATGATCTGATTGACATGACCCATTCCATTAGCTTAGCACCCGATCGTTTAGTATGTTGCTATTGCTTTCTTCATGACTTATACATGTTTCTATGACTATGAGATTATGCAACTCCCGTTTGCCGGAGGAACACTTTGTGTGCTACCAAACGTCACAACGTAAATGGGTGATTATAAAGGAGTTCTACAGGTGTCTCCAATGGTAGATGTTGGGTTGGCGTATTTCGAGAATAGGATTTGTCACTCCGATTGTCGGAGAGGTATCTCTGGGCCCTCTCGGTAATGCACATCACATAAGCCTTGCAAGCATTGCAACTAATGAGTTAGTTGTGGGATGATGTATTACGGAACGAGTAAAGAGACTTGCCGGTAACGAGATTGAACTAGGTATTGGATACCGACGATCGAATCTCGGGCAAGTAACATACCGATGACAAAGGGAACAATGTATGTTGTTATGTGGTCTGACCGCTAAAGATCTTCGTAGAATATGTAGGAGCCAATATGGGCATCCAGGTCCCGCTATTGGTTATTGACCGGAGACGTGTCTCGGTCATGTCTACATTATTCTCGAACCGTAGGGTCCGCACGCTTAAACGTTATGATGACATTTATTATGAGTTTATGCATTTTGATGTACCGAAGGTTGTTCGGAGTCCCGGATGTGATCATGGACATGACGAGGAGTCTTGAAATGGTCGAGACATAAATATTGATATATTGGAAGCCTATGTTTGGATATCGGAAGTGTTCCGGGTGAAATCGGGATTTTACCGGAGTACCGGGAGGTTACCGGAACCCCCGGGAGCTATATGGGCCTTAGTGGGCTTTAGTGGAAAGGAGAAAGGGGCAGCCCAAGGTGGCGGCGCGCCTCCCCCCTCCCCTAGTCCTATTAGGACTAGGAGAGGTGGCCGGCGCCCCTCTCTCTCCCCCCCCTAGTCCTATTAGGACTAGGAGAGGTGGCCGGTGCCCCTCTCTCTCCCCCCCCTCAAGGAATCCTATTCCAACTAGGATTGGGGGGGGGGGGAATCCTACTCCCAGAAGGAGTAGGACTCTCCTGGCGCGCCCTCCTTGGCCGGCCGGCCCCCTCCCCTTGGCTCCTTTATACACGGAGGCAGGGGGCACCCCTAGACACACAAGTTGATCATTGTGATCGTTCCTTAGCCGTGTGCGGTGCCCCCTGCCACCATATTCCACCTCGACCATATCGTTGTAGTGCTTAGGCGAAACCCTGCGTCGGTAGAACATCAAGATCGTCAGCACGCCATCGTGCTGACGGAACTCCTCCCCTAAGCTTTGCTGGATCGGAGCCCGGGGATCGTCATCGAGCTGTACGTGTGCTAAGAACTCGGAGGTGCCGGAGTAACGGTGCTTGGATCGGTCGGATCGGGAAGACGTACGACTACTTCCTCTACGTTGCGTCAACGCTTCCGCAGTCGGTCTGCGTGGGTACGTAGACAACACTCTCCCCCTCGTTGCTTTGCATCACCATGATCTTGCATGTGCGTAGGAAATTTTTTGAAATTACTACGTTCCCCAACAGTGGCATCTGAGCCTAGGTTTTATGGTTTGATGTTATATGCACGAGTAGAACACAAGTGAGTTGTGGGCGATATAAGTCATACTGCCTACCAGCATGTCATACTTTGGTTCGGCGGTATTGTTGGATGAATCGGCCCGGACCGACATTACGCGTGTAAGCGAGACCGGTTTCCCCGATGTGCTTTGCACATAGGTGACTTGTGGGTGACTGTTTCTCCAACTTTAGTTGAACCGAGTGTGGCTACGCCCGGTCCTTGCGAAGGTTAAAACGGAGTCAAATTGACAAACTATCGTTGTGGTTTTGATGCGTACGTGAGATTGGTTCTTACTTAAGCCCGTAGCAGCCACGTAAAACTTGCAACAACAAAGTAGAGGACGTCTAACTTGTTTTTGCAGGGCATGTTGTGATGTGATATGGTCAAGACGTGATGAGATATAAGTTGTTGTATGAGATGATCATGTTTTGTTGAAGTTATCAGCAACTGGCAAAATCCTTATGGTTGTCTCTCTATTGCATGAGATGCAAGCGTCCAATAATTGCTTTACTTTATCGCTATGCGATAGCAATAGTTGCAAGAGCAATTGTTGGCGAGATGACCACGCGACGACACATTGATATAGATCAAGATGATGGAGATCATGGTGTCATGCCGGTGACGATATAGATCATGACAGTACTTTGGAGATGGAGATCAAAGAAGCAAGATGATGATGGCCATATCATGTCACATATTTTGATTGCATATGATGTTTATCTTTTATACATCTTATTTTTTCTTTGATTGACGGTAGCATTATAAGATGATCTCTCACTAAATTATCAAGAAGTGTTCTCCCTGAGTATGCACCGTTGCCAAAGTTCGTCGTGCCCAGACACCACGTGATGATCAGGTGTGATAAGCTCTACGTCCATCTACAACGGGTGCAAGCCAGTTTTGCACACGCAGAATACTCAGGTTAAACTTGACGAGCCTAGCATATGCAGATATGGCCTCGGAACACGGAGACCGAAAGGTCGAGCGTGAATCATATAGTAGATATGATCAACATAACGATGTTCACCATTGAAAACTACTCCATCTCACGTGATGATCGGTTATGGTTTAGTTGATTTGGATCACGTGATCACTTAGAGGATTAGAGGGATATCTATCTAAGTGGGAGTTCTTAAGTAATATGATTAATTGAACTTAAATTTATCATGAACTTAGTCCTGGTAGTATTTTGCAAATTATGTTGTAGATCAATAGCTCGCGTTGTTGCTTCCCTGTGTTTATTTTGATATGTTCCTAGAGAAAATTGTGTTGAAAGATGTTAGTAGCAATGATGCGGATTGGATCCGTGATCTGAGGTTTATCCTCATTGCTGCACAGAAAAAATTATGTCCTTGATGCACCGCTAGGTGACAGACCTATTGCAGGAGCAGATGCAGACGTTATGAACGTTTGGCTAGCTCAATATGATGACTACTTGATAGTTTAGTGCACCATGCTTAATGGCTTAGAATCGGGACTTCAAAGAAGTTTTGAACGTCATGGACAATATGAGATGTTCCAGGAGTTGAAGTTAATATTTCAAGGAAATACCCGAGTTGAGAGATATGAAGTCTCCAACAAGTTCTATAGCTAAAAGATGGAGGAGAATCGCTCAACTAGTGAGCATGTGCTCAGATTGTCTGGGTACTACAATCGCTTGAATCAAGTGGGAGTTAATCTTCCAGATAAGATAGTGATTGACAGAATTCTCTAGTCACCATCACCAATTTAGTAGAACTTCGTGATGAACTATAATATGCAAGGGATGACAAAAATAATTCCCAAGCTCTTCGTGATGCTGAAATCAACGAAGGTAGAAATCAAGAAAAAACATCAAGTGTTGATGGTTGACAAGACCACTAGTTTCAAGAAAAGGGCAAAGGGAAGAAGGGGAACTTCAAGAAGAACGGCAAGCAAGTTGCTGCTCAAGTGAAGAAGCCCAAGTCTGATCCTAAGCCTGAGACTAAGTGCTTCTACTGCAAAGGGACTGGTCACTGGAAGCGGAACTACCCCAAGTGATTGGCGGATAAGAAGGATGGCAAAGTGAACATAAGTATATTTGATATACATGTTATTGATGTGTACTTTACTAGTGTTTATAGCAACCCCTTAGTATTTGATGCTAGTTCAGTTGCTAAGAGTAGTAACTCGAAACGGGAGTTGCAGAATGAACAGAGACTAGTTAAGGGTGAAGTGACGATGTGTGTTGGAAGTGGTTCCAAGATCGATATGATCATCATCGCACACTCCCTATACTTTCGGGATTACTGTTGAACCTAAATAAGTGTTATTTGGTGTTTGCGTTGAGCATGAATATGATTTGATCATGTTTATTGTAATATGGTTATTCATTTAAGTAAAAGAATAAATTGTTGTTCTGTTTACATGAATAAAACCTTATATGGTTACACACCCAATGAAAATAGTTCATTGGATCTCGATCTTAATAATACACATATTCATAATATTAAAACCAAAAGATGCGAAGTTAATAATGATAGTGCAACTTATTTGTGGCACTGCCGTTTAGGTCATATTGGTGTAAAGCGCATGAAGAAACTCCATGCTGATGGGATTTTGGAATCACTTGATTATGAATCACTTGATGCTTGCGAACCATGCCTTATGGGCAAGATGACTAAAACGCCGTTCTCGGAACAATGAAGCAAGCAACAGATTTGTTGGAAATCATACATACTGATGTATGTGGTCCGATGAATATTAAGGCTTACAGCAGGTATCATTATTTTCTGACCTTCACAAGATGATTTGAGCAGATATGGGGATATCTACTTGATGAAACATAAGTCTGAAACACTTGAACAGTTCAAAGAATTTCAGAGTGAAGTGGAAAATCATCGTGACAAGAAAATAAAAGTTTCTACGATATGATCGCAGAGGTAAAATATTTGAGTTACGAGTTTGGTCTTCAGTTAAAACAATGTGAAATAGTTTCACTACTCACGCCACCTGGAACACCACAGCATAATGGTGTGTCCGAACGTCATAACCGTACTTTATTGGATATAGTGCAATCTATGATGTATCTTACCGATCTACCACTATCGTTTTGGGGTTATGCATTAGAGACAGCTGCATTCACGTTAAATAGGGCACCATCAAAATCCGTTGAGACGACGCCTTATGAACTGTGGTTTGGCAAGAAACCAAAGTTGTCGTTTCTTAAAGTTTGGGGTTGTGATGCTTATGTGAAAAAGTTTCATCCTGATAAGCTCAAACCCAAATCGGAAAAATGCGTCTTCATATGATACCCTAAAGAAAATGTTGGGTACACCTTCTATCACAGATCCGAAGGCAAGATATTCGTTGCTGAGAATGGATCCTTTTCAGAGAAGGAGTTTCTCTTGAAAAAAGTGAGTGGGAGGAAAGTAGAAATCTTGATAAGGTAATTGTACCTTCTCCTTTATTGGAAAGTAGTTCATCACAGAAATTTGTTCCTGTGACTCCTACACCAATTAGTGAGGAAGCTAATGATGATGATCATGTAACTTCAGATCAAGTTACTACCGAACCTCGTAGGTAAACCAGATTGAGATCCGCACCAAAGTGGTACGGTAATCCTGTTCTGGAGGTCATGTTACTTGACCATGACAAACCTACGAACTATGAGGAAGCGATGATGAGCCCAGACTCCGATAAATGGCTTGAGGCCATGAAATCTGAGATAGGATCCATGTATGAGAACAAAGTATGGACTTTGATGGATTTGCCCGATGATCGGCAAGCCATAAAAATAAATGGATCTTCAAGAGTAAGACGGACGCTGATAGTAGTGTTATTATCTACAAAGCTAGAATTGTCGCAAAAGGTTTTCGACAAGTTCAAGGTGTTGACTACGATGAGAGATTCTCACTCGTATCTATGCTTAAGTCTGTCCGAATCATGTTAGCAATTGCCGCATTTTATGAAATCTGGCAAACGGATAAACAAAACTGAATTCCTTAATGGATTTATTAAAGAAGAGTTGTATATGATGCAACTAGAAGGTTTTGTCAATCCGAAAGGTGCTAACAAAATGTGCAAGCTCCAGCGATCCATCTGTGGACTGGTGCAAGCATCTCGGAGTTGGAATATACGCTTTGATGAGTTGATCAAAGCATATAGTTTTATACAGACTTGCGGTGAAGCCTGTATTTACAAGAAAGTGAGTGGGAGCACTACAACATTTCTGATAAGTATATGTGAATGACATATTGTTGATCGGAAATAATGTAGAATTATTCTGTAAAGCATAAAGGAGTGTTTGAAAGGAGTTTTTCAAAGAAATACTTCGGTGAAGCTGCTTACATATTGAGCTCCAAGATCTATAGAGATAGATCAAGATGCTTGATAAGTTTTTTCAATGAGTACATACCTTGACAAGATTTTGAAGTGGTTCAAAATGGAGCAGTCAAAGAAAGAGTTCTTGCCTGTATTACAAGGTATGAAGTTGAGTATGACTCAAAGCCCGACCACGTCAGAAGATAGAAAGAGAATGAAAGTCATTCCCTATGCCTTGGCCATAGGTTCTATAAAGTATGTCATGCTATGTACCAGATCTATTGTATACCCTGCATTGATTTGGCAAGGGAGTACAATAGTGATCTAGGAGTAGATCACTGGACAGCGGTCAGAATTATCCTTAGTGAAATAAGGATATGTTTCTCGATTATGGACGTGACAAAAAGGTTCGTCGTAAAGGGTTACGTCGATGCAAGTTTTTGACACTGATCCAGATGATTCTAAGTCTCAATTTGGATACATATTGAAAGTGGGAGCAATTAGCTAGAGTAGCTCCGTGTAGAGCATTGTAGACATAGAACTTGCAAAATACTTACGGATCTGAATGTGACAGACCCGTTGACTAAAATTATCTCACAAGCAAAACATGATCACACCTTAGTACTCTTTGGGTGTTAATCACATAGATATGTGAACTAGATTACTGACTCTAGTAAACCCTTTGAGTGTTGGTCACATGACGATGTGAACTATGGGTGTTAATCACATGGTGATGTGAACTATTGCTGTTAAATCACATGGCGATGTGAACTAGATTATTGACTCTAGTGCAAGTGGGAGACTGAAGGAAATATTCCCTAGAGGCAATAATAAAGTTATTATTTATTTCCTTATTTCATGATAAATGTTTATTATTCATGCTAGAATTGTATTAACCGGAAACATAATACATGTGTGAATACATAGACAAACAGAGTGTCACTAGTATGCCTCTACTTGACTAGCTCGTTAATCAAAGATGGTTATGTTTTCTAACCATGGACAAAGAGTTGTTATTTTATTAACGGGATCACATCATTAGTTGAATGATCTGATTGACATGACCCATTCCATTAGCTTAGCACCCGATCGTTTAGTATGTTGTTATTGCTTTCTTCATGACTTATACATGTTTCTATGAGACTATGAGATTATGCAACTCCCGTTTGCCAGAGGAACACTTTGTGTGCTACCAAACGTCACAACGTAACTGGGTGATTATAAAGGAGCTCTACAGGTGTCTCCAAAGATACATGTTGGGTTGGCGTATTTCGAGATTAGGATTTGTCACTCCGATTGTCGGAGAGGTATCTCTGGGCCCTCTCGGTAATGCACATCACTTAAGCCTTGCAAGCATTGCGACTAATGAGTTAGTTGCGGGATGATGTATTACAAAACGAGTAAAGAGACTTGCCGGTAACGAGATTGAACTAGGTATAGGATACCGACGATCGAATCTCGGGCAAGTAACATACCGATGACAAAGGGAACAACGTATGTTGTTATGCGGTCTGACCGATAAAAGATCTTCGTAGAATATGTAGGAGCCAATATGAGCATCCAGGTTCCGCTATTGGTTATTGACCGGAGACGTGTCTCGGTCATGTCTACATTGTTCTCGAACCCGTAGGGTCCGCACGCTTAAGGTTACGATGACAGTTATATTATGAGTTTATGCATTTTGATGTACTGAAGGTTGTTCGGAGTCCCGGATGTGATCACGGACATGACGAGGAGTCTAGAAATGGTCGAGACATAAAGACTGATATATTGGAAGCCTATGTTTGGATATCGGAAGTGTCCCAGGTGAAATCGGGATTTTACCGGAGTACCGGGAGGTTACCGGAACCCCCTGGGAGCTATGTGGGCCTTAGTGGGCCTTAGTGGAAGAAGAGGAGAGGAGGCCAAAGCTGGGCCGCGCGCCCCTCCCCCCTAGTCCGAATAGGACAAGGAGAGAGGGGGCCAGCGCCCCCCTCCTTCTCTCTCTCTCTCTTTTCCCCCTCCTTGAATCCTATTCCAATTAGGAAAGGGGGGAGTCCTACTCCCAGAAGGAGTAGGACTCCTCCTGGCGCGCCTCTCCTGGCCGGCCGGCCCCCCTCCCTTGAACCTTTATATACGGAGGCATGGGCACCCCTAGAGACAAAAAGTTGATCCACGTGATCATATTCTTAGCCGTGTGCGGTGCCCCCTTCCACCATAATCCTCGATAATATTGTAGCGGTGCTTAGGCGAAGCCCTGCGACGGTAGTACATCAAGATCGTCACCACGCCGTCGTGCTGACGGAACTCTTCCCCGACACTTTGCTGGATCGGAATCCGGGGATCGTCATCGAGCTGAACGTGTGCTAGAACTCGGAGGTGCCGTAGTTTTGGTGCTTGATCGGTCGGGCCGTGGATACGTACGACTACATCAACCAAAGTTAACGCTTCCGTTGTCGATCTACAAGGGTACGTATATCACACTCTCCCCCCCTCGTTGCTATGCATCACCATCACTTGCCGGTAACGAGATTGAACTAGGTATTGGATACCGACGATCGAATCTCGGGCAAGTAACATACCGATGACAAAGGGAACAACGTATGTTGTTATGCGGTCTGACCGATAAAGATCTTTGTAGAATATGTAGGAGCCAATATGGGCATCCAGGTCCCGCTATTGGTTATTGACCGGAGACGTGTCTCGGTCATGTCTACATTATTCTCGAACCGTAGGGTCCGCATGCTTAAACGTTACGATGACAGTTATTATGAGTTTATGCATTTTGATATACCGAAGGTTGTTCGGAGTCCCGGATGTGATCATGGACATGACGAGGAGTCCCGAAATGGTCGAGACATAAAGATTCATATATTGGAAGCCTATGTTTGGATATCGGAAGTGTTCCGGGTGAAATCGGGATTTTACCGGAGTACCGGGAGGTTACCGGAACCCCCCGGGAGCTATATGGGCCTTAGTGGGCTTTAGTGGAAAGGAGAAAGGGGCAGCCCAAGGTGGCCGCGCGCCTCCCCCCTCCCCTAGTCCTATTAGGACTAGGAGAGGTGGCCGGCCCCCCTCTCTCTCTTTCCCCCCCTCAAGGAATCCTATTCCAACTAGGATTGGGGGGGAATCCTACTCCCAGAAGGAGTAGGACTCTCCTGGCGCGCCCTCCTTGGCCGGCTGGCCCCCTTCCCTTTGCTCCTTTATATACGGAGGCAGGGGGCACCCCTAGACACACAAGTTGATCATTGTGATCGTTCCTTAGCCGTGTGCGGTGCCCCCTGCCACCATATGCCACCTCGATCATATCGTTGTAGTGCTTAGGCGAAGCCCTGCGTCGGTAGAACATCAAGATCGTCACCACGCCATCGTGCTGACGGAACTCCTCCCCTAAGCTTTGCTGGATCGGAGCCCGGGGATCGTCATCGAGCTGTACGTGTGCTAAGAACTCGGAGGTGCCGGAGTAACGGTGCTTGGATCGGTCGGATCGGGATGACGTACGACTACTTCCTCTACGTTGCGTCAACGCTTCCGCAGTCGGTCTGCGTGGGTACGTAGACAACACTCTCCCCCTCGTTGCTGTGCATCACCATGATCTTGCGTGTGCGTAGGAAATTTTTTGAAATTACTACGTTCCCCAACACTCCCTAAATCGCGGTATGAGGGAAGACTGACTGGAAAAGGCACTCTTGGAAGAGACTCAATAATATGCAGGGACGGATATTCTTGGTCTCAAGCACACTACACAGTTCTACAGAACTCTACCTTGGTGACCCCGTATGTCGATGAACACAAGAACAGTCTGCGCTCCAAACACCCGGAGCAATGCGACGACTGGATTACATGTGAACACATCAGGACTTTCAGCAGTTGGTTGGAAACACGTCTCAGAGGTGACAACACTGTTTGAGATGAGTTGTACTTGTTGTCCAGGGGACCATCTTTGACTGTATTAACTTACAAAGGATACGAGATAAATGGGAATACATTTTACACGATCGCCCAAGATAAAAAGAGCACCAACCAAAACAGCGGTGTCCGCTTTGATGCAGCAACCGAGAGCGGAAAGGACACATATTATGGTTACATAGTGGACATATGGGAACTTGACTACGGACCTGATTTTAAGGTCCCTTTGTTTAAGTGCAAATGGGTCAATCTGTTAGGCGGCGGGGTACAGGTAGACCCACAATACGGAATGACAACAGTGGATCTGAAAAATGTTGGGTACACTGACGAACCGTTCGTCCTAGCCAATGATGTGGCACAGGTTATCTATGTGAAGGACATGTCTACCAAACCGAGAAAAAGAAAAGATAAGGAAGCGAATACATCATACGATGAGCCAAAGCGCCACATAGTTCTTTCAGGAAAATGGACATCCTGGGAGTGGACGGCAAGACAGACATGTCTGAAGATTATGAAAAGTTTCATGAAATTCCTCCCTTCAATGTCAAGGCTGACCCAAGCATCCTGATAAACAATGAAGATTATCCATGGTTACGGCGCAATAAGCAAATGACACAAGCGAAGAAAAAGTGAAGACTTTCTCCCGCAACTATTATGATGATACCATGCCAAATTTGTAACAGACGAACATGCTACCATTGTCCGTTTTGTACATGCACATGCTATGTGGGTGAAATTATGATACCATCCCAACTTTCAACTTTTTCAGAGTTCATTTGAAATGCTTTCATGTCTTATGGTTCGAAACTTTGATACTTCGAAAGTGATTGTCCATTTTGTACACGAAGTGCATCAAGTTTTTGTCGTAACCCTCTCTACTTTTTGGAACATGCTATGTGGGTGAAATGATGATACCATGCCAACTTTCAACCTTTTCAGAGTTCATTTTGAAATGCTTTTCAATTTCAGAGTCATTTAGCTCAAAGAATGAATTAATAGCAAACAGAATGAACTACAAAACTTTTATGAAAATAAAAACAATAATTAAAATATTATGTTATGATCAACTAAAATAAAACTATAATATTCTTCAATAGCAAAAAGAATATAATTTTTCTGACCTAAAATTAAACTATAAGTATTTAATTGTAAGTATAAATAAAAAATAAATAGCAAAGAAGAAAAAAATTCTATTTTTATAGTAAAGTTATTCATAAACTAGTGATTCACACAAATTTTATAAAATTCAAATTTAAACTATTCAAAATTTTAAAACTAATGGCACTAACAGAAAGTTTATAAATTTTGTGACCTAAAATCAAAAAGAAATCACTAAAAAACTATAAGTATTTAGTTGTAAGTATAAATAAAAAATAAATAGAAAAAAATACTATTTTATAGTAAAGTTATTCATAAACTAGTGATTCACACAAATTTTTAAAAATTCAAATTTAAACTATTCAAAATTTAAAACTAATGGCATTAACAGAAAGTTTATAAATTTTGTGACCTAAAATCAAAAAGAAATCACTAAAAAACTATAAGTATTTAGTTGTAAGTATAAATAAAAAATAAATAGAAAAAAATTTCTATTTTTATAGTAAAGTTATTCATAAACTAGTGATTCACAAAAAAATTTAAAAATTCAAATTTAAACTATTCAAAATTTAAAACTAATGGCACTAACAGAAAGTTTATAATTTTTGTGACCTAAAAGCAAAAAGAAATCACTAAAAAAATGTAAGTATTTAGTTTTAAGTAGAAATAAAAAAATAAAAAACCAAAAAAATGTAGAAATAAAAAAGAAAACCAAAAAAAATGCCTCCTACTGGGCCTCCACGGCCTGAATACGACTAGAAACCCTACATGGGCCAGGATTCAGGCCCGCAGAAGGCCCAATAGGCCCACAGGCAGTAGCAAGTTTAGGCTCGAAAGCCTGCATTAGAGAGGAGCTCGAATGGGGAGGCACACCAGTGCTTATAAACCAGTGCCGGCGCCTTTCAGCTAGCGATGTGGGACTAAACTTTTGGGCGCGGGGCAGCACAAGGCCATTGGTCCCGGTTGGTGGCACCAACCGGGACTAAAGGGGGCATTGGTCACGGTTCGTGGCACCAACCGTGACCAATGCCCCCCTTTAGTCCCGGTTGGTGCCACCAACCGGGACCAAAGGCCGCCGCTTCCCGCCCTTTGGGCTACTGAAAATTGGCCTTTGGTCCCGGTTCGTGGCACCAACCGGGACCAAAGGGTGGCATTGGTCACGGTTCGTGCCACGAACCGGGACCATTGCTCTGGCTATATATACAACACTTGGGAAATTTCCGCCAACTGCTCCCATTCCTCATCGTCGACGCCGGCAGGCTGCCCCTCTCGCGTCGTCGCCGCCGCCGAGCCCTGCCCCTCATCGTCGCCTCCGCCACCACCGAGCCCAGCCCCGACGCCGTCAGGCTGCTCCACTTCGCTGTCCTCGCCGCCGCCGCCGAGCCCTACCCCGACGCCTTCCCGGCCCACTCCCACTGTGAGCCGCCGTGCCGTTCCCCTCCTCTCCTCCTCTCCCCCCCGCCGCGCCCTGCCACCGCCGCCAGCCGTGCTCTCTTGCCGCGCCCCGACGCCGCTGCCCGCCGTGCTCTGCCCCGACGACGGCGCCTGACCGTACGTGCTCCGCTTGCCGTGCCGCCGCTGGTTCGCCACCGCCGCCCGTCGTGTTCTGCCTCGACGCCGCCGCCTGGCCGCGCTCCGCTTGCCGCGCCGCCGCCCGCCTCTGTTAATTTTTTTGAGATATATGTATGCATGTGTGTAGTGTATATATATGTGTATGTATGTGTATGTGTGTGCAGTGTATATGTGTGTGCATGCAGATATGTATATGTATGTGTATGTATGCATGCGTGTAGTGTATATGTGTATGTATGTATATGTGTGTACCAGATAACTTCGACATTAGGGGGGGTCGATATGCCCCCTCCCCGATAACTTCGACATGATGGGAGGAGGGGGTCGCCGAGGGTCGAGGGTCGAGGGTTGCCGAGTGTTCGAGGGATCGAGGGGGCGAGGGTCGGGAACTAGCTAGGGTAGAGGGTCGAGGGTCGCCAAGTGTTCGAGGGGGCGAGGGTCGGGAAGAAGAGGAGAAAAAAAGAAGAGGAAAAAGGAGAAGAAGAGGAGAGGAAGAAAAGGAAGAGGAGAAGAAGAAAATTCTATTTTTTCTTCTTCTCCTCTATTCCTTTCTTCTTCTCGTCTTTTTTTCTTCTTTTTTTTATTCTTTTTTTTCTTCGATCTTCTCCCCCTCCCGATAGGAAAGTTTTATATAGAAAGTTACAATTTTAGAAAAGTTTTATATATGCAAAAGTTACAATTTTAGAAAAAGAAGGATAGGAAAGAAGAAAATAAGAAGAGGAAAGAAAGAAGAAGAGGAGAGGAAAAGAAGAGGAGAAATAAATAAGAAGAAGAAAAAAGAAGAAAAAGAAGAGGAGAAGAAGAAAGGAATAGTGGAGAAGAAGAGAAAATAGAATATATTCTATTTTCTCTTCTTCTCCACTATTCCTTTCTTCTTCTCCTCTTTTTTTTCTTCTTTTTTTTCTTCGATCTTCTCCTCTAGCTATTCCTTTCTTCTTCTCCTCTATTTTCTTCTTCTTCTTCTTCTTCTTCTTCTTCTTCTTCTTCTTCTTCTTCTTCTTCTTCTTCTTCGTCTTCTTCTTCTTCTTAATTTGAAGGTCAAGGCGGCTGTTGGCTCTGTTTATCCTACTGAACCCGGTGCAACTTTTCACTGCCGGCCGATTCCAGAAGGATATGCTAGGGTGATGGTGGATGAGATAACGGAGGGATTTGAGGACCTCCAGCTTGACCACCCTACCGGTGAAGGGGAGACTCGGCTGGGGTCTGCTCTGAAGACTCCATGCCTATGGCGGAAGGAGCTCATCAACCTTCCGAACTGGACGCCTCCGCCTCCTCCTCCTCCTCCGGCAAGTCAGGGCACTCCGCCTCCACCGCCTTCTCCTCCGGCGAGTGACGATCAGGGCCCTCGGCCGGCTCCTTCTCCGGCGCGTGGCGGCACTCCGCCTCCTTCTCCGCCTACGCCGACGCGCCCGAGCAGCCAGCCTCCTCCTTCTCCGCCTCGTCAGCAAGGGCGGAAGAGACCTGCCGCCGCTCCAGCTGCTCCGGCGCATCGTAGTCCTTCTCCTCCGCCTCTTAAGCAAGTAAAGAAGACAACCGCTCTGTCTGCTCGGTCGGCGTCTAGCAGTACAACCAGAGGCGGGAGGACATACAGATTCGGTCCTTCTCTGAAGACTCCAGAGAAGTTACCATACGAGAGGACCCCGAAGGAGAACGCCGAGATCACGCGAGAAGAAGTGAGGAACTTCTTTGAAGGGGTGAAAGCAAAGAAACATCCACCTCCGGAGGAGAAGGTCGATCGGGTGAAAGTGAAGCGCACTCTGGCTGCCCTGACAAAACCACCGAAGTCTCCGCCGAAAGGAAACTATGACCGCATTATTGGAAAGGAATTTGCCGAAGCGGAGCGGTCGGGAAGTACTGTCAGTGATCAAAGGCTGAAAGAACGACGAGCTGGGAAACAAATTTCCCAGCTCGGCGAACAAGAGAAGCAATCGTGCCCCCCGCTCAAGGTGCCTAGCCACAACGTCGCTAATGATCCGAGGATGGTGCCCGGTTATAGCAATCTTGCAGATTACCTGCCCGACGAAGTACATTATGAACCCATGGACATGCAGATACAAAGATACGAGTACGGGAAGCCTCTCGTCAAAGATGAAAGATCTCTATCAACGATGATGCGAAGATTTCATGATTGGTACTTGAAAATCTGCAGAGACTCTGGGGGGAGGAGTACTTTGTATGTGAAAGTTAAAAAGGAGCATGACCTCGTTGGAATTGATCTGTTGCCTGTTCCATTTGAGGAGTTCTATCAGTTTTTCAATCAATTGGCCCTCGATAAAACAACGGTCGCCTGCTACTGTCTGTAAGTAGTACTACTTCTGTCATTAAGTTTCTCTATATAGCTTAGCTCTTTCATTGCATGTATTTATAATCATCCTCACTATATTATGCAGATTGAAGATCGCTGAATTGAAGAAAAGACAAGTCGGTGATATTGGGTTCATTAACACATATCTCATAGATGCAACTGAGGTTAAATTTCATGCCGCAGCTACCGAGGCCAACTTACTACGATCGTTCGTAATAAATGAAAACAAAGATATAATACTCTTTCCTTACAACTTCAAGTGAGTGTTACTCTCTTGTGCGTATTCGGTTTCCCTTATATATTAGTCAAGGTTATAGTAATGTAATTGATGAGTTATGCATGCGTGTGCAGTTTCCACTATATTCTCCTAGAGATTAAGCTTGAGCAGGGACTAGTAACCGTCTTAGACTCAAGACGAAAAGATCCCCAGGACTATGCAGACATGACTCAAATACTCGAGAAGTAAGTTAAATCGATCATTATCCACCATATCAGCAACTTTGTTCATTTCCTGATATATCAAGTAATTGTTTTCTTTGTCCGGCAGGGTTTGGAGAAAGTTCACCAGAAAAGCTCCGGGACTGCCGAAGGAGCTGCAATTTAGACACCCGAAAGTAAGTACTATAGTAGCATTTTAAGCGCATCTACTAGTCATTCAAGCTCTAGTTTCATCAATACCATTTGGCATTCTTACTTATCAGTTCGATTAACCTCTATTTCTTGTAAAGTGGTTGTGGCAGGAACAAGGGAATGATTTCTGTGGATACTATGTTTGCGAGTCCATCCGCCACACGACCTGTGAGCGGGGCTACACTGAAGAACAATATGAAGTACGTAAATAACAACATTCACAATTTTATTTTATTACCATCATTTGTGTTGAGTTTCATTCATTCATATATATATGTATTGACCCCCTTCTTTAAATTAGATGTTTCGGAAGCGGGATGAACTCTTAGCACTAGCTCGCATGCGAGCAATTCAAGAGGAATTGGCGGCATTCTTTCTTGACCACGTGATCCCTGAAAACGGAGAATTCTGTGTGGACCCTGAGTCCGTATGATTATATTTGTAAGAGATAATTATTGTATATATGTAGCCGGTAGTGTCAGATAGATATACGAGAACTTGTTGTTCGACCAATCTCTCGGAGAAGGAGAGGTGGTCGATATCACTTCTCTCTGTATGCATATATGTTCATGACGATCTTCTGTTTCCTTCGCTTGCTTACTAGCTAGCCAGCATGTCTAGTCCTCTCTATACGTATGTATAGTACGTAGCGTCGACCAAGCACGGACATAAGAGAGGACACTTCTCTCTATTAATTATAGCTAGCTAACACAATATATGAAACACCTAAATTAACCCCCCAAAACCCCCAAACCCTCCCCCCTTCAAAAAAAACTAAAACCCCAGCCACAGAAATGCTGACGCGTGGATACCTATTGGTCCCGGTTGGTGCCACCAACCGGGACCAAAGGGTCTCCTGCCTGGGCTCCGCGCACTGCCCACGTGGAGGCCCATCAGTCCCGGTTCTGGATTGAACCGGGACTAAAGGGTCGGGGCATTAGTACCGACACTTTAGTCCCGGTTCAAGAACCGGGAATAAAGGCCCTTACGAACCGGGACTATAGGCCCTTTTTCTACCAGTGCCTGCTCCAGCAAGCGCAGCCCTCCCAGATCCAACGCAGCCCATCAGTGCCCTCGACGCCCTCCACGCGCCGCCCGGTGCAGTGCATAGACGAGCCTCCGCAGCAGGCCAGGAGCAGCAGGGGCGGAACTCGAGCCCCCGTGGCGGCAACACGCCACTGCCACCGCCGGACCGCTGCCCAGCCCTTCGCCGGCCAGATCTGCATCGGCCCTCCTCCCGCGCCCTCCTCCTCCTTTACCGCGACACCTCTCGGTGCCTTCCTCCTCCACTTCGCCATCTCCCAGGCGCCGCACCAGATCCGCTCGCATGGTCGCGCCGCACGTTGCCGCATGCCGCGGAACAGCCACCCACCGCCCGATGATGCCTCCCCAGCAGCCAACCATAGATCACCTCCGACCCGAGGAGATCCGCCGTCGGGCCGCGCCCCGCCGCGAAGCCGGACGTCCCGCGCCGTCCTGCCACCTCGCGGGGAGGGGAAGGGCCCCGCCGCCGCCGACATACACGCGGGCTTTGCCCGGCGCCGTCCCCTGGCGACGGCGAGGGAGGGGGGCAACGGTGGAGGGGGACTGCGGCGGCGGGCTGGGTTTTCCGCCTGGCCGCTCGCGGGAGCGGACGAGCGAAGCTTCAATCCAAACGATTCGTACCACCGCCATAATCCTCGTGATGTGTGGCTCTGAACTGAACCCATTACAAAACCGTTGTTGTACCAAGAAAATAGTAATGTCAGCAGTTTTTTGAAGCCAAGAACATCCTGCATTTTCCCCTCGTGCAAAATGAAAAAAAAATCAAGAAATCTCGTGCTGCCTCGGTACTGAATATATTGATGGTTTATTCGATATAATAAGATGAGCCAAACGGGCGTTGCATCTGCATAACAGAGTTTTCAACCTGCAAACACAGGACGTTTTTTTATTCTTTTGACATCAAAGTACTTTCTTCAAAGCTTTCTATGGATAGTTGCAACCATGATGATTCTTCAAAGCTTTCTTCTTCAGCATCAGGCATAATAGAGGCAATGAACAAGTCTCGGAAAGAGCAAACGAACAATGGGCACAATGTAGAAGCACCATGATTTCAATGGCTCGCTGACAGGTGTGCCCTGCAGCCACGTCGACTCGAGACAGATACTGTACTTGCAGGAAAATGAACTAGCAAGTGCATTTTAGCACTTCCCTGAATGCAATGATCAAACCAAATAAAGCGGACAAGCCGGGTTAATCAAGTTAACGTATTTTACTCCGTATATATTGTGATACACAATTATACATGTTCAATGGTGAATTAGCAGCAGCAGATGCCACTCAGGAAAAACAGACCGGGGGGGGGGGGGAGGGGGGGGGGTGCAACTGCAATGTCGTCTGACGACTCCGTGATGCCGTCGTGTGACCGTCACTATGACGAAGAAGGATTGAGGTGGCAGAAGATCATGTCCAACCAAGCCTCCTCTTCCATTTCCCTCAACCCAGCTCACATGAATGGCATGACAGACGGAGCATGCTGCAGCAGGGCGATCATACAAACAGAGCTAGTTACTATGTCCATGACATGGCAACTTAAAACTCAGTCCAGAGCAGCTTTCATCCACCGAACCGGCGTGGGTTTCGGCAGGCCGTCGAGCAATGGCCGGGTGAAGGACTCGTGGTTGAAGGTCCACTTGGAGCTCGACCACATGGAGACCCCGCCGTTCTCCGAGTCCGCAAAGCTCGGCGCGCTCGCCGACTTCCGCACCACGGATTTCAACCCGTTTAGAAACGAGCCACCGTTGTTCTTCGCGCTGGTATCTGGGCTGCTCGCCATATACAGGGCTTCTTTAATTCGTAGGATTTTCAAAACACAGGAATGAGAAAAACATAGGATTAGAGAAGAATGTCGTCTTGAATCCTATAGAATCATATGAGTGTTTGATTGTGCATAGAAAACACGTAGGATTCTTTTAAAAAGTTTTGAGTAGATGGAAAGTTTCCTACGAAATCTAGTGCAAATGAATCCTATGAAAAAAAATTAGTTTACAATCCTATGAATCAAACAATCAAGATAGAAAAAATTCCTAAAGATTAGAATCCTCCAAAATTCTTTTAGAATCCTTTGAATCAAAGAAGGCCTCAAAGGCATACTGGAAATAGGCCTCGGCAAAAAACTTTGGGAGAAGAAGAAACTGGGAGCATTTCGCTGCCAATACCTTGGGAGCTTCCCTTGCTGTACAAGGACATTTCCGTACTCAAATCCATGTCATCTCCTCCTTGAGAACTCAGGCCATAGTAGCTCTGCAAGCTGCTCATTACAAGCGACGACTGCTGCTGTCTAGACTTATCATAATCTAGTGAATCCACAATGCCCGGCAAATTTGACTATTTTGATCTGTGGACGAAATCAATTCACAAAATGAATTGCCCATGAAACAATTTCACAGCCCTAACTTTTTTGTGTGGCGTCCGCCACGACAGCGCCATACCCTACGGTGCAGCGCCTAATTCGGGGGCGTTGCACTTCAGTCCACCGTGGCAGCCCCTGGGCCCGCACCCAGCAGTGCAGCAAGTAACATACCGATGACAAAGGGAACAATGTATGTTGTTATGTGGTCTGACCGCTAAAGATCTTCGTAGAATATGTAGGAGCCAATATGGGCATCCAGGTCCCGCTATTGGTTATTGACCGGAGACGTGTCTCGGTCATGTCTACATTATTCTCGAACCGTAGGGTCCGCACGCTTAAACGTTATGATGACATTTATTATGAGTTTATGCATTTTGATGTACCGAAGGTTGTTCGGAGTCCCGGATGTGATCATGGACATGACGAGGAGTCTTGAAATGGTCGAGACATAAATATTGATATATTGGAAGCCTATGTTTGGATATCGGAAGTGTTCCGGGTGAAATCGGGATTTTACCGGAGTACCGGGAGGTTACCGGAACCCCCGGGAGCTATATGGGCCTTAGTGGGCTTTAGTGGAAAGGAGAAAGGGGCAGCCCAAGGTGGCGGCGCGCCTCCCCCCTCCCCTAGTCCTATTAGGACTAGGAGAGGTGGCCGGCGCCCCTCTCTCTCCCCCCCCTAGTCCTATTAGGACTAGGAGAGGTGGCCGGTGCCCCTCTCTCTCCCCCCCCTCAAGGAATCCTATTCCAACTAGGATTGGGGGGGGGAATCCTACTCCCAGAAGGAGTAGGACTCTCCTGGCGCGCCCTCCTTGGCCGGCCGGCCCCCTCCCCTTGGCTCCTTTATACACGGAGGCAGGGGGCACCCCTAGACACACAAGTTGATCATTGTGATCGTTCCTTAGCCGTGTGCGGTGCCCCCTGCCACCATATTCCACCTCGACCATATCGTTGTAGTGCTTAGGCGAAACCCTGCGTCGGTAGAACATCAAGATCGTCAGCACACCATCGTGCTGACGGAACTCCTCCCCTAAGCTTTGCTGGATCGGAGCCCGGGGATCGTCATCGAGCTGTACGTGTGCTAAGAACTCGGAGGTGCCGGAGTAACGGTGCTTGGATCGGTCGGATCGGGAAGACGTACGACTACTTCCTCTACGTTGCGTCAACGCTTCCGCAGTCGGTCTGCGTGGGTACGTAGACAACACTCTCCCCCTCGTTGCTTTGCATCACCATGATCTTGCATGTGCGTAGGAAATTTTTTGAAATTACTACGTTCCCCAACAGTGGCATCTGAGCCTAGGTTTTATGGTTTGATGTTATATGCACGAGTAGAACACAAGTGAGTTGTGGGCGATATAAGTCATACTGCCTACCAGCATGTCATACTTTGGTTCGGCGGTATTGTTGGATGAATCGGCCCGGACCGACATTACGCGTGTAAGCGAGACCGGTTTCCCCGATGTGCTTTGCACATAGGTGACTTGTGGGTGACTGTTTCTCCAACTTTAGTTGAACCGAGTGTGGCTACGCCCGGTCCTTGCGAAGGTTAAAACGGAGTCAAATTGACAAACTATCGTTGTGGTTTTGATGCGTACGTGAGATTGGTTCTTACTTAAGCCCGTAGCAGCCACGTAAAACTTGCAACAACAAAGTAGAGGACGTCTAACTTGTTTTTGCAGGGCATGTTGTGATGTGATATGGTCAAGACGTGATGAGATATAAGTTGTTGTATGAGATGATCATGTTTTGTTGAAGTTATCAGCAACTGGCAAAATCCTTATGGTTGTCTCTCTATTGCATGAGATGCAAGCGTCCAATAATTGCTTTACTTTATCGCTATGCGATAGCAATAGTTGCAAGAGCAATTGTTGGCGAGATGACCACGCGACGACACATTGATATAGATCAAGATGATGGAGATCATGGTGTCATGCCGGTGACGATATAGATCATGACAGTACTTTGGAGATGGAGATCAAAGAAGCAAGATGATGATGGCCATATCATGTCACATATTTTGATTGCATATGATGTTTATCTTTTATACATCTTATTTTTTCTTTGATTGACGGTAGCATTATAAGATGATCTCTCACTAAATTATCAAGAAGTGTTCTCCCTGAGTATGCACCGTTGCCAAAGTTCGTCGTGCCCAGACACCACGTGATGATCAGGTGTGATAAGCTCTACGTCCATCTACAACGGGTGCAAGCCAGTTTTGCACACGCAGAATACTCAGGTTAAACTTGACGAGCCTAGCATATGCAGATATGGCCTCGGAACACGGAGACCGAAAGGTCGAGCGTGAATCATATAGTAGATATGATCAACATAACGATGTTCACCATTGAAAACTACTCCATCTCACGTGATGATCGGTTATGGTTTAGTTGATTTGGATCACGTGATCACTTAGAGGATTAGAGGGATATCTATCTAAGTGGGAGTTCTTAAGTAATATGATTAATTGAACTTAAATTTATCATGAACTTAGTCCTGGTAGTATTTTGCAAATTATGTTGTAGATCAATAGCTCGCGTTGTTGCTTCCCTGTGTTTATTTTGATATGTTCCTAGAGAAAATTGTGTTGAAAGATGTTAGTAGCAATGATGCGGATTGGATCCGTGATCTGAGGTTTATCCTCATTGCTGAACAGAAAAAATTATGTCCTTGATGCACCGCTAGGTGACAGACCTATTGCAGGAGCAGATGCAGACGTTATGAACGTTTGGCTAGCTCAATATGATGACTACTTGATAGTTTAGTGCACCATGCTTAATGGCTTAGAATCGGGACTTCAAAGAAGTTTTGAACGTCATGGACAATATGAGATGTTCCAGGAGTTGAAGTTAATATTTCAAGGAAATACCCGAGTTGAGAGATATGAAGTCTCCAACAAGTTCTATAGCTAAAAGATGGAGGAGAATCGCTCAACTAGTGAGCATGTGCTCAGATTGTCTGGGTACTACAATCGCTTGAATCAAGTGGGAGTTAATCTTCCAGATAAGATAGTGATTGACAGAATTCTCTAGTCACCATCACCAATTTAGTAGAACTTCGTGATGAACTATAATATGCAAGGGATGACAAAAATAATTCCCAAGCTCTTCGTGATGCTGAAATCAACGAAGGTAGAAATCAAGAAAAAACATCAAGTGTTGATGGTTGACAAGACCACTAGTTTCAAGAAAAGGGCAAAGGGAAGAAGGGGAACTTCAAGAAGAACGGCAAGCAAGTTGCTGCTCAAGTGAAGAAGCCCAAGTCTGATCCTAAGCCTGAGACTAAGTGCTTCTACTGCAAAGGGACTGGTCACTGGAAGCGGAACTACCCCAAGTGATTGGCGGATAAGAAGGATGGCAAAGTGAACATAAGTATATTTGATATACATGTTATTGATGTGTACTTTACTAGTGTTTATAGCAACCCCTTAGTATTTGATGCTAGTTCAGTTGCTAAGAGTAGTAACTCGAAACGGGAGTTGCAGAATGAACAGAGACTAGTTAAGGGTGAAGTGACGATGTGTGTTGGAAGTGGTTCCAAGATTGATATGATCATCATCGCACACTCCCTATACTTTCGGGATTACTGTTGAACCTAAATAAGTGTTATTTGGTGTTTGCGTTGAGCATGAATATGATTTGATCATGTTTATTGTAATATGGTTATTCATTTAAGTAAAAGAATAAATTGTTGTTCTGTTTACATGAATAAAACCTTATATGGTTACACACCCAATGAAAATAGTTCATTGGATCTCGATCTTAATAATACACATATTCATAATATTAAAACCAAAAGATGCGAAGTTAATAATGATAGTGCAACTTATTTGTGGCACTGCCGTTTAGGTCATATTGGTGTAAAGCGCATGAAGAAACTCCATGCTGATGGGATTTTGGAATCACTTGATTATGAATCACTTGATGCTTGCGAACCATGCCTTATGGGCAAGATGACTAAAACGCCGTTCTCGGAACAATGAAGCAAGCAACAGATTTGTTGGAAATCATACATACTGATGTATGTGGTCCGATGAATATTAAGGCTTACAGCAGGTATCATTATTTTCTGACCTTCACAAGATGATTTGAGCAGATATGGGGATATCTACTTGATGAAACATAAGTCTGAAACACTTGAACAGTTCAAAGAATTTCAGAGTGAAGTGGAAAATCATCGTGACAAGAAAATAAAAGTTTCTACGATATGATCGCAGAGGTAAAATATTTGAGTTACGAGTTTGGTCTTCAGTTAAAACAATGTGAAATAGTTTCACTACTCACGCCACCTGGAACACCACAGCATAATGGTGTGTCCGAACGTCATAACCGTACTTTATTGGATATAGTGCAATCTATGATGTATCTTACCGATCTACCACTATCGTTTTGGGGTTATGCATTAGAGACAGCTGCATTCACGTTAAATAGGGCACCATCAAAATCCGTTGAGACGACGCCTTATGAACTGTGGTTTGGCAAGAAACCAAAGTTGTCGTTTCTTAAAGTTTGGGGTTGTGATGCTTATGTGAAAAAGTTTCATCCTGATAAGCTCAAACCCAAATCGGAAAAATGCGTCTTCATATGATACCCTAAAGAAAATGTTGGGTACACCTTCTATCACAGATCCGAAGGCAAGATATTCGTTGCTGAGAATGGATCCTTTTCAGAGAAGGAGTTTCTCTTGAAAAAAGTGAGTGGGAGGAAAGTAGAAATCTTGATAAGGTAATTGTACCTTCTCCTTTATTGGAAAGTAGTTCATCACAGAAATTTGTTCCTGTGACTCCTACACCAATTAGTGAGGAAGCTAATGATGATGATCATGTAACTTCAGATCAAGTTACTACCGAACCTCGTAGGTAAACCAGATTGAGATCCGCACCAAAGTGGTACGGTAATCCTGTTCTGGAGGTCATGTTACTTGACCATGACAAACCTACGAACTATGAGGAAGCGATGATGAGCCCAGACTCCGATAAATGGCTTGAGGCCATGAAATCTGAGATAGGATCCATGTATGAGAACAAAGTATGGACTTTGATGGATTTGCCCGATGATCGGCAAGCCATAAAAATAAATGGATCTTCAAGAGTAAGACGGACGCTGATAGTAGTGTTATTATCTACAAAGCTAGAATTGTCGCAAAAGGTTTTCGACAAGTTCAAGGTGTTGACTACGATGAGAGATTCTCACTCGTATCTATGCTTAAGTCTGTCCGAATCATGTTAGCAATTGCCGCATTTTATGAAATCTGGCAAACGGATAAACAAAACTGAATTCCTTAATGGATTTATTAAAGAAGAGTTGTATATGATGCAACTAGAAGGTTTTGTCAATCCGAAAGGTGCTAACAAAATGTGCAAGCTCCAGCGATCCATCTGTGGACTGGTGCAAGCATCTCGGAGTTGGAATATACGCTTTGATGAGTTGATCAAAGCATATAGTTTTATACAGACTTGCGGTGAAGCCTGTATTTACAAGAAAGTGAGTGGGAGCACTACAACATTTCTGATAAGTATATGTGAATGACATATTGTTGATCGGAAATAATGTAGAATTATTCTGTAAAGCATAAAGGAGTGTTTGAAAGGAGTTTTTCAAAGAAATACTTCGGTGAAGCTGCTTACATATTGAGCTCCAAGATCTATAGAGATAGATCAAGATGCTTGATAAGTTTTTTCAATGAGTACATACCTTGACAAGATTTTGAAGTGGTTCAAAATGGAGCAGTCAAAGAAAGAGTTCTTGCCTGTATTACAAGGTATGAAGTTGAGTATGACTCAAAGCCCGACCACGTCAGAAGATAGAAAGAGAATGAAAGTCATTCCCTATGCCTTGGCCATAGGTTCTATAAAGTATGTCATGCTATGTACCAGATCTATTGTATACCCTGCATTGATTTGGCAAGGGAGTACAATAGTGATCTAGGAGTAGATCACTGGACAGCGGTCAGAATTATCCTTAGTGAAATAAGGATATGTTTCTCGATTATGGACGTGACAAAAAGGTTCGTCGTAAAGGGTTACGTCGATGCAAGTTTTTGACACTGATCCAGATGATTCTAAGTCTCAATTTGGATACATATTGAAAGTGGGAGCAATTAGCTAGAGTAGCTCCGTGTAGAGCATTGTAGACATAGAACTTGCAAAATACTTACGGATCTGAATGTGACAGACCCGTTGACTAAAATTATCTCACAAGCAAAACATGATCACACCTTAGTACTCTTTGGGTGTTAATCACATAGATATGTGAACTAGATTACTGACTCTAGTAAACCCTTTGAGTGTTGGTCACATGACGATGTGAACTATGGGTGTTAATCACATGGTGATGTGAACTATTGCTGTTAAATCACATGGCGATGTGAACTAGATTATTGACTCTAGTGCAAGTGGGAGACTGAAGGAAATATTCCCTAGAGGCAATAATAAAGTTATTATTTATTTCCTTATTTCATGATAAATGTTTATTATTCATGCTAGAATTGTATTAACCGGAAACATAATACATGTGTGAATACATAGACAAACAGAGTGTCACTAGTATGCCTCTACTTGACTAGCTCGTTAATCAAAGATGGTTATGTTTTCTAACCATGGACAAAGAGTTGTTATTTTATTAACGGGATCACATCATTAGTTGAATGATCTGATTGACATGACCCATTCCATTAGCTTAGCACCCGATCGTTTAGTATGTTGTTATTGCTTTCTTCATGACTTATACATGTTCCTATGACTATGAGATTATGCAACTCCCGTTTGCCAGAGGAACACTTTGTGTGCTACCAAACGTCACAACGTAACTGGGTGATTATAAAGGAGCTCTACAGGTGTCTCCAAAGATACATGTTGGGTTGGCGTATTTCGAGATTAGGATTTGTCACTCCGATTGTCGGAGAGGTATCTCTGGGCCCTCTCGGTAATGCACATCACTTAAGCCTTGCAAGCATTGCGACTAATGAGTTAGTTGCGGGATGATGTATTACAAAACGAGTAAAGAGACTTGCCGGTAACGAGATTGAACTAGGTATAGGATACCGACGATCGAATCTCGGGCAAGTAACATACCGATGACAAAGGGAACAACGTATGTTGTTATGCGGTCTGACCGATAAAAGATCTTCGTAGAATATGTAGGAGCCAATATGAGCATCCAGGTTCCGCTATTGGTTATTGACCGGAGACGTGTCTCGGTCATGTCTACATTGTTCTCGAACCCGTAGGGTCCGCACGCTTAAGGTTACGATGACAGTTATATTATGAGTTTATGCATTTTGATGTACTGAAGGTTGTTCGGAGTCCCGGATGTGATCACGGACATGACGAGGAGTCTAGAAATGGTCGAGACATAAAGACTGATATATTGGAAGCCTATGTTTGGATATCGGAAGTGTCCCAGGTGAAATCGGGATTTTACCGGAGTACCGGGAGGTTACCGGAACCCCCTGGGAGCTATGTGGGCCTTAGTGGGCCTTAGTGGAAGAAGAGGAGAGGAGGCCAAAGCTGGGCCGCGCGCCCCTCCCCCCTAGTCCGAATAGGACAAGGAGAGAGGGGGCCAGCGCCCCCCTCCTTCTCTCTCTCTCTCTTTTCCCCCTCCTTGAATCCTATTCCAATTAGGAAAGGGGGGAGTCCTACTCCCAGAAGGAGTAGGACTCCTCCTGGCGCGCCTCTCCTGGCCGGCCGGCCCCCCTCCCTTGAACCTTTATATACGGAGGCAGGGGCACCCCTAGAGACAAAAAGTTGATCCACGTGATCATATTCTTAGCCGTGTGCGGTGCCCCCTTCCACCATAATCCTCGATAATATTGTAGCGGTGCTTAGGCGAAGCCCTGCGACGGTAGTACATCAAGATCGTCACCACGCCGTCGTGCTGACGGAACTCTTCCCCGACACTTTGCTGGATCGGAATCCGGGGATCGTCATCGAGCTGAACGTGTGCTAGAACTCGGAGGTGCCGTAGTTTTGGTGCTTGATCGGTCGGGCCGTGGATACGTACGACTACATCAACCAAAGTTAACGCTTCCGTTGTCGATCTACAAGGGTACGTATATCACACTCTCCCCCCCTCGTTGCTATGCATCACCATCACTTGCCGGTAACGAGATTGAACTAGGTATTGGATACCGACGATCGAATCTCGGGCAAGTAACATACCGATGACAAAGGGAACAACGTATGTTGTTATGCGGTCTGACCGATAAAGATCTTTGTAGAATATGTAGGAGCCAATATGGGCATCCAGGTCCCGCTATTGGTTATTGACCGGAGACGTGTCTCGGTCATGTCTACATTATTCTCGAACCGTAGGGTCCGCATGCTTAAACGTTACGATGACAGTTATTATGAGTTTATGCATTTTGATATACCGAAGGTTGTTCGGAGTCCCGGATGTGATCATGGACATGACGAGGAGTCCCGAAATGGTCGAGACATAAAGATTCATATATTGGAAGCCTATGTTTGGATATCGGAAGTGTTCCGGGTGAAATCGGGATTTTACCGGAGTACCGGGAGGTTACCGGAACCCCCCGGGAGCTATATGGGCCTTAGTGGGCTTTAGTGGAAAGGAGAAAGGGGCAGCCCAAGGTGGCCGCGCGCCTCCCCCCTCCCCTAGTCCTATTAGGACTAGGAGAGGTGGCCGGCCCCCCTCTCTCTCTTTCCCCCCCTCAAGGAATCCTATTCCAACTAGGATTGGGGGGGAATCCTACTCCCAGAAGGAGTAGGACTCTCCTGGCGCGCCCTCCTTGGCCGGCTGGCCCCCTTCCCTTTGCTCCTTTATATACGGAGGCAGGGGGCACCCCTAGACACACAAGTTGATCATTGTGATCGTTCCTTAGCCGTGTGCGGTGCCCCCTGCCACCATATGCCACCTCGATCATATCGTTGTAGTGCTTAGGCGAAGCCCTGCGTCGGTAGAACATCAAGATCGTCACCACGCCATCGTGCTGACGGAACTCCTCCCCTAAGCTTTGCTGGATCGGAGCCCGGGGATCGTCATCGAGCTGTACGTGTGCTAAGAACTCGGAGGTGCCGGAGTAACGGTGCTTGGATCGGTCGGATCGGGATGACGTACGACTACTTCCTCTACGTTGCGTCAACGCTTCCGCAGTCGGTCTGCGTGGGTACGTAGACAACACTCTCCCCCTCGTTGCTGTGCATCACCATGATCTTGCGTGTGCGTAGGAAATTTTTTGAAATTACTACGTTCCCCAACACTCCCTAAATCGCGGTATGAGGGAAGACTGACTGGAAAAGGCACTCTTGGAAGAGACTCAATAATATGCAGGGACGGATATTCTTGGTCTCAAGCACACTACACAGTTCTACAGAACTCTACCTTGGTGACCCCGTATGTCGATGAACACAAGAACAGTCTGCGCTCCAAACACCCGGAGCAATGCGACGACTGGATTACATGTGAACACATCAGGACTTTCAGCAGTTGGTTGGAAACACGTCTCAGAGGTGACAACACTGTTTGAGATGAGTTGTACTTGTTGTCCAGGGGACCATCTTTGACTGTATTAACTTACAAAGGATACGAGATAAATGGGAATACATTTTACACGATCGCCCAAGATAAAAAGAGCACCAACCAAAACAGCGGTGTCCGCTTTGATGCAGCAACCGAGAGCGGAAAGGACACATATTATGGTTACATAGTGGACATATGGGAACTTGACTACGGACCTGATTTTAAGGTCCCTTTGTTTAAGTGCAAATGGGTCAATCTGTTAGGCGGCGGGGTACAGGTAGACCCACAATACGGAATGACAACAGTGGATCTGAAAAATGTTGGGTACACTGACGAACCGTTCGTCCTAGCCAATGATGTGGCACAGGTTATCTATGTGAAGGACATGTCTACCAAACCGAGAAAAAGAAAAGATAAGGAAGCGAATACATCATACGATGAGCCAAAGCGCCACATAGTTCTTTCAGGAAAATGGACATCCTGGGAGTGGACGGCAAGACAGACATGTCTGAAGATTATGAAAAGTTTCATGAAATTCCTCCCTTCAATGTCAAGGCTGACCCAAGCATCCTGATAAACAATGAAGATTATCCATGGTTACGGCGCAATAAGCAAATGACACAAGCGAAGAAAAAGTGAAGACTTTCTCCCGCAACTATTATGATGATACCATGCCAAATTTGTAACAGACGAACATGCTACCATTGTCCGTTTTGTACATGCACATGCTATGTGGGTGAAATTATGATACCATCCCAACTTTCAACTTTTTCAGAGTTCATTTGAAATGCTTTCATGTCTTATGGTTCGAAACTTTGATACTTCGAAAGTGATTGTCCATTTTGTACACGAAGTGCATCAAGTTTTTGTCGTAACCCTCTCTACTTTTTGGAACATGCTATGTGGGTGAAATGATGATACCATGCCAACTTTCAACCTTTTCAGAGTTCATTTTGAAATGCTTTTCAATTTCAGAGTCATTTAGCTCAAAGAATGAATTAATAGCAAACAGAATGAACTACAAAACTTTTATGAAAATAAAAACAATAATTAAAATATTATGTTATGATCAACTAAAATAAAACTATAATATTCTTCAATAGCAAAAAGAATATAATTTTTCTGACCTAAAATTAAACTATAAGTATTTAATTGTAAGTATAAATAAAAAATAAATAGCAAAGAAGAAAAAAATTCTATTTTTATAGTAAAGTTATTCATAAACTAGTGATTCACACAAATTTTATAAAATTCAAATTTAAACTATTCAAAATTTTAAAACTAATGGCACTAACAGAAAGTTTATAAATTTTGTGACCTAAAATCAAAAAGAAATCACTAAAAAACTATAAGTATTTAGTTGTAAGTATAAATAAAAAATAAATAGAAAAAAAATACTATTTTATAGTAAAGTTATTCATAAACTAGTGATTCACACAAATTTTTAAAAATTCAAATTTAAACTATTCAAAATTTAAAACTAATGGCATTAACAGAAAGTTTATAAATTTTGTGACCTAAAATCAAAAAGAAATCACTAAAAAACTATAAGTATTTAGTTGTAAGTATAAATAAAAAATAAATAGAAAAAAATTTCTATTTTTATAGTAAAGTTATTCATAAACTAGTGATTCACAAAAAAATTTAAAAATTCAAATTTAAACTATTCAAAATTTAAAACTAATGGCACTAACAGAAAGTTTATAATTTTTGTGACCTAAAAGCAAAAAGAAATCACTAAAAAAATGTAAGTATTTAGTTTTAAGTAGAAATAAAAAAATAAAAAACCAAAAAAATGTAGAAATAAAAAAGAAAACCAAAAAAAATGCCTCCTACTGGGCCTCCACGGCCTGAATACGACTAGAAACCCTACATGGGCCAGGATTCAGGCCCGCAGAAGGCCCAATAGGCCCACAGGCAGTAGCAAGTTTAGGCTCGAAAGCCTGCATTAGAGAGGAGCTCGAATGGGGAGGCACACCAGTGCTTATAAACCAGTGCCGGCGCCTTTCAGCTAGCGATGTGGGACTAAACTTTTGGGCGCGGGGCAGCACAAGGCCATTGGTCCCGGTTGGTGGCACCAACCGGGACTAAAGGGGGCATTGGTCACGGTTCGTGGCACCAACCGTGACCAATGCCCCCCTTTAGTCCCGGTTGGTGCCACCAACCGGGACCAAAGGCCGCCGCTTCCCGCCCTTTGGGCTACTGAAAATTGGCCTTTGGTCCCGGTTCGTGGCACCAACCGGGACCAAAGGGTGGCATTGGTCACGGTTCGTGCCACGAACCGGGACCATTGCTCTGGCTATATATACAACACTTGGGAAATTTCCGCCAACTGCTCCCATTCCTCATCGTCGACGCCGGCAGGCTGCCCCTCTCGCGTCGTCGCCGCCGCCGAGCCCTGCCCCTCATCGTCGCCTCCGCCACCACCGAGCCCAGCCCCGACGCCGTCAGGCTGCTCCACTTCGCTGTCCTCGCCGCCGCCGCCGAGCCCTACCCCGACGCCTTCCCGGCCCACTCCCACTGTGAGCCGCCGTGCCGTTCCCCTCCTCTCCTCCTCTCCCCCCCGCCGCGCCCTGCCACCGCCGCCAGCCGTGCTCTCTTGCCGCGCCCCGACGCCGCTGCCCGCCGTGCTCTGCCCCGACGACGGCGCCTGACCGTACGTGCTCCGCTTGCCGTGCCGCCGCTGGTTCGCCACCGCCGCCCGTCGTGTTCTGCCTCGACGCCGCCGCCTGGCCGCGCTCCGCTTGCCGCGCCGCCGCCCGCCTCTGTTAATTTTTTTGAGATATATGTATGCATGTGTGTAGTGTATATATATGTGTATGTATGTGTATGTGTGTGCAGTGTATATGTGTGTGCATGCAGATATGTATATGTATGTGTATGTATGCATGCGTGTAGTGTATATGTGTATGTATGTATATGTGTGTACCAGATAACTTCGACATTAGGGGGGGTCGATATGCCCCCTCCCCGATAACTTCGACATGATGGGAGGAGGGGGTCGCCGAGGGTCGAGGGTCGAGGGTTGCCGAGTGTTCGAGGGATCGAGGGGGCGAGGGTCGGGAACTAGCTAGGGTAGAGGGTCGAGGGTCGCCAAGTGTTCGAGGGGGCGAGGGTCGGGAAGAAGAGGAGAAAAAAAGAAGAGGAAAAAGGAGAAGAAGAGGAGAGGAAGAAAAGGAAGAGGAGAAGAAGAAAATTCTATTTTTTCTTCTTCTCCTCTATTCCTTTCTTCTTCTCGTCTTTTTTTCTTCTTTTTTTTATTCTTTTTTTTCTTCGATCTTCTCCCCCTCCCGATAGGAAAGTTTTATATAGAAAGTTACAATTTTAGAAAAGTTTTATATATGCAAAAGTTACAATTTTAGAAAAAGAAGGATAGGAAAGAAGAAAATAAGAAGAGGAAAGAAAGAAGAAGAGGAGAGGAAAAGAAGAGGAGAAATAAATAAGAAGAAGAAAAAAGAAGAAAAAGAAGAGGAGAAGAAGAAAGGAATAGTGGAGAAGAAGAGAAAATAGAATATATTCTATTTTCTCTTCTTCTCCACTATTCCTTTCTTCTTCTCCTCTTTTTTTTCTTCTTTTTTTTCTTCGATCTTCTCCTCTAGCTATTCCTTTCTTCTTCTCCTCTATTTTCTTCTTCTTCTTCTTCTTCTTCTTCTTCTTCTTCTTCTTCTTCTTCTTCTTCGTCTTCTTCTTCTTCTTAATTTGAAGGTCAAGGCGGCTGTTGGCTCTGTTTAGCCTACTGAACCCGGTGCAACTTTTCACTGCCGGCCGATTCCAGAAGGATATGCTAGGGTGATGGTGGATGAGATAACGGAGGGATTTGAGGACCTCCAGCTTGACCACCCTACCGGTGAAGGGGAGACTCGGCTGGGGTCTGCTCTGAAGACTCCATGCCTATGGCGGAAGGAGCTCATCAACCTTCCGAACTGGACGCCTCCGCCTCCTCCTCCTCCTCCGGCAAGTCAGGGCACTCCGCCTCCACCGCCTTCTCCTCCGGCGAGTGACGATCAGGGCCCTCGGCCGGCTCCTTCTCCGGCGCGTGGCGGCACTCCGCCTCCTTCTCCGCCTACGCCGACGCGCCCGAGCAGCCAGCCTCCTCCTTCTCCGCCTCGTCAGCAAGGGCGGAAGAGACCTGCCGCCGCTCCAGCTGCTCCGGCGCATCGTAGTCCTTCTCCTCCGCCTCTTAAGCAAGTAAAGAAGACAACCGCTCTGTCTGCTCGGTCGGCGTCTAGCAGTACAACCAGAGGCGGGAGGACATACAGATTCGGTCCTTCTCTGAAGACTCCAGAGAAGTTACCATACGAGAGGACCCCGAAGGAGAACGCCGAGATCACGCGAGAAGAAGTGAGGAACTTCTTTGAAGGGGTGAAAGCAAAGAAACATCCACCTCCGGAGGAGAAGGTCGATCGGGTGAAAGTGAAGCGCACTCTGGCTGCCCTGACAAAACCACCGAAGTCTCCGCCGAAAGGAAACTATGACCGCATTATTGGAAAGGAATTTGCCGAAGCGGAGCGGTCGGGAAGTACTGTCAGTGATCAAAGGCTGAAAGAACGACGAGCTGGGAAACAAATTTCCCAGCTCGGCGAACAAGAGAAGCAATCGTGCCCCCCGCTCAAGGTGCCTAGCCACAACGTCGCTAATGATCCGAGGATGGTGCCCGGTTATAGCAATCTTGCAGATTACCTGCCCGACGAAGTACATTATGAACCCATGGACATGCAGATACAAAGATACGAGTACGGGAAGCCTCTCGTCAAAGATGAAAGATCTCTATCAACGATGATGCGAAGATTTCATGATTGGTACTTGAAAATCTGCAGAGACTCTGGGGGGAGGAGTACTTTGTATGTGAAAGTTAAAAAGGAGCATGACCTCGTTGGAATTGATCTGTTGCCTGTTCCATTTGAGGAGTTCTATCAGTTTTTCAATCAATTGGCCCTCGATAAAACAACGGTCGCCTGCTACTGTCTGTAAGTAGTACTACTTCTGTCATTAAGTTTCTCTATATAGCTTAGCTCTTTCATTGCATGTATTTATAATCATCCTCACTATATTATGCAGATTGAAGATCGCTGAATTGAAGAAAAGACAAGTCGGTGATATTGGGTTCATTAACACATATCTCATAGATGCAACTGAGGTTAAATTTCATGCCGCAGCTACCGAGGCCAACTTACTACGATCGTTCGTAATAAATGAAAACAAAGATATAATACTCTTTCCTTACAACTTCAAGTGAGTGTTACTGTCTTGTGCGTATTCGGTTTCCCTTATATATTAGTCAAGGTTATAGTAATGTAATTGATGAGTTATGCATGCGTGTGCAGTTTCCACTATATTCTCCTAGAGATTAAGCTTGAGCAGGGACTAGTAACCGTCTTAGACTCAAGACGAAAAGATCCCCAGGACTATGCAGACATGACTCAAATACTCGAGAAGTAAGTTAAATCGATCATTATCCACCATATCAGCAACTTTGTTCATTTCCTGATATATCAAGTAATTGTTTTCTTTGTCCGGCAGGGTTTGGAGAAAGTTCACCAGAAAAGCTCCGGGACTGCCGAAGGAGCTGCAATTTAGACACCCGAAAGTAAGTACTATAGTAGCATTTTAAGCGCATCTACTAGTCATTCAAGCTCTAGTTTCATCAATACCATTTGGCATTCTTACTTATCAGTTCGATTAGCCTCTATTTCTTGTAAAGTGGTTGTGGCAGGAACAAGGGAATGATTTCTGTGGATACTATGTTTGCGAGTCCATCCGCCACACGACCTGTGAGCGGGGCTACACTGAAGAACAATATGAAGTACGTAAATAACAACATTCACAATTTTATTTTATTACCATCATTTGTGTTGAGTTTCATTCATTCATATATATATGTATTGACCCCCTTCTTTAAATTAGATGTTTCGGAAGCGGGATGAACTCTTAGCACTAGCTCGCATGCGAGCAATTCAAGAGGAATTGGCGGCATTCTTTCTTGACCACGTGATCCCTGAAAACGGAGAATTCTGTGTGGACCCTGAGTCCGTATGATTATATTTGTAAGAGATAATTATTGTATATATGTAGCCGGTAGTGTCAGATAGATATACGAGAACTTGTTGTTCGACCAATCTCTCGGAGAAGGAGAGGTGGTCGATATCACTTCTCTCTGTATGCATATATGTTCATGACGATCTTCTGTTTCCTTCGCTTGCTTACTAGCTAGCCAGCATGTCTAGTCCTCTCTATACGTATGTATAGTACGTAGCATCGACCAAGCACGGACATAAGAGAGGACACTTCTCTCTATTAATTATAGCTAGCTAACACAATATATGAAACACCTAAATTAACCCCCCAAAACCCCCAAACCCTCCCCCCTTCAAAAAAAACTAAAACCCCAGCCACAGAAATGCTGACGCGTGGATACCTATTGGTCCCGGTTGGTGCCACCAACCGGGACCAAAGGGTCTCCTGCCTGGGCTCTGCGCACTGCCCACGTGGAGGCCCATCAGTCCCGGTTCTGGATTGAACCGGGACTAAAGGGTCGGGGCATTAGTACCGACACTTTAGTCCCGGTTCAAGAACCGGGAATAAAGGCCCTTACGAACCGGGACTATAGGCCCTTTTTCTACCAGTGCCTGCTCCAGCAAGCGCAGCCCTCCCAGATCCAACGCAGCCCATCAGTGCCCTCGACGCCCTCCACGCGCCGCCCGGTGCAGTGCATAGACGAGCCTCCGCAGCAGGCCAGGAGCAGCAGGGGCGGAACTCGAGCCCCCGTGGCGGCAACACGCCACTGCCACCGCCGGACCGCTGCCCAGCCCTTCGCCGGCCAGATCTGCATCGGCCCTCCTCCCGCGCCCTCCTCCTCCTTTACCGCGACACCTCTCGGTGCCTTCCTCCTCCACTTCGCCATCTCCCAGGCGCCGCACCAGATCCGCTCGCATGGTCGCGCCGCACGTTGCCGCATGCCGCGGAACAGCCACCCACCGCCCGATGATGCCTCCCCAGCAGCCAACCATAGATCACCTCCGACCCGAGGAGATCCGCCGTCGGGCCGCGCCCCGCCGCGAAGCCGGACGTCCCGCGCCGTCCTGCCACCTCGCGGGGAGGGGAAGGGCCCCGCCGCCGCCGACATACACGCGGGCTTTGCCCGGCGCCGTCCCCTGGCGACGGCGAGGGAGGGGGGCAACGGTGGAGGGGGACTGCGGCGGCGGGCTGGGTTTTCCGCCTGGCCGCTCGCGGGAGCGGACGAGCGAAGCTTCAATCCAAACGATTCGTACCACCGCCATAATCCTCGTGATGTGTGGCTCTGAACTGAACCCATTACAAAACCGTTGTTGTACCAAGAAAATAGTAATGTCAGCAGTTTTTTGAAGCCAAGAACATCCTGCATTTTCCCCTCGTGCAAAATGAAAAAAAAATCAAGAAATCTCGTGCTGCCTCGGTACTGAATATATTGATGGTTTATTCGATATAATAAGATGAGCCAAACGGGCGTTGCATCTGCATAACAGAGTTTTCAACCTGCAAACACAGGACGTTTTTTTATTCTTTTGACATCAAAGTACTTTCTTCAAAGCTTTCTATGGATAGTTGCAACCATGATGATTCTTCAAAGCTTTCTTCTTCAGCATCAGGCATAATAGAGGCAATGAACAAGTCTCGGAAAGAGCAAACGAACAATGGGCACAATGTAGAAGCACCATGATTTCAATGGCTCGCTGACAGGTGTGCCCTGCAGCCACGTCGACTCGAGACAGATACTGTACTTGCAGGAAAATGAACTAGCAAGTGCATTTTAGCACTTCCCTGAATGCAATGATCAAACCAAATAAAGCGGACAAGCCGGGTTAATCAAGTTAATGTATTTTACTCCGTATATATTGTGATACACAATTATACATGTTCAATGGTGAATTAGCAGCAGCAGATGCCACTCAGAAAAAACAGACCGGGGGGGGGGGGGGGAGGGGGGGGGGTGCAACTGCAATGTCGTCTGACGACTCCGTGATGCCGTCGTGTGACCGTCACTATGACGAAGAAGGATTGAGGTGGCAGAAGATCATGTCCAACCAAGCCTCCTCTTCCATTTCCCTCAACCCAGCTCACATGAATGGCATGACAGACGGAGCATGCTGCAGCAGGGCGATCATACAAACAGAGCTAGTTACTATGTCCATGACATGGCAACTTAAAACTCAGTCCAGAGCAGCTTTCATCCACCGAACCGGCGTGGGTTTCGGCAGGCCGTCGAGCAATGGCCGGGTGAAGGACTCGTGGTTGAAGGTCCACTTGGAGCTCGACCACATGGAGACCCCGCCGTTCTCCGAGTCCGCAAAGCTCGGCGCGCTCGCCGACTTCCGCACCACGGATTTCAACCCGTTTAGAAACGAGCCACCGTTGTTCTTCGCGCTGGTATCTGGGCTGCTCGCCATATACAGGGCTTCTTTAATTCGTAGGATTTTCAAAACACAGGAATGAGAAAAACATAGGATTAGAGAAGAATGTCGTCTTGAATCCTATAGAATCATATGAGTGTTTGATTGTGCATAGAAAACACGTAGGATTCTTTTAAAAAGTTTTGAGTAGATGGAAAGTTTCCTACGAAATCTAGTGCAAATGAATCCTATGAAAAAAAATTAGTTTACAATCCTATGAATCAAACAATCAAGATAGAAAAAATTCCTAAAGATTAGAATCCTCCAAAATTCTTTTAGAATCCTTTGAATCAAAGAAGGCCTCAAAGGCATACTGGAAATAGGCCTCGGCAAAAAACTTTGGGAGAAGAAGAAACTGGGAGCATTTCGCTGCCAATACCTTGGGAGCTTCCCTTGCTGTACAAGGACATTTCCGTACTCAAATCCATGTCATCTCCTCCTTGAGAACTCAGGCCATAGTAGCTCTGCAAGCTGCTCATTACAAGCGACGACTGCTGCTGTCTAGACTTATCATAATCTAGTGAATCCACAATGCCCGGCAAATTTGACTATTTTGATCTGTGGACGAAATCAATTCACAAAATGAATTGCCCATGAAACAATTTCACAGCCCTAACTTTTTTGTGTGGCGTCCGCCACGACAGCACCATACCCTACGGTGCAGCGCCTAATTCGGGGGCGTTGCACTTCAGTCCACCGTGGCAGCCCCTGGGCCCGCACCCAGCAGTGCAGCGCCTCCGAGCTAGGCGCCCCACATGTAATGTGCAGCGCCCCCAAGCTAGGCGCCACACATGTAATGTGCAGCTCCCGGCCCGTAGGCGCTGCACTTTGACTTAGATGCCGTCACACAAGCGCATCACGGAGGAAAAGGTCCAAGACAAATGATGCAAGCACAAGCCAACAAGGAGGTACACAAGGGAGCCAACCAAGTGGTAGCCAACAAGTGCCAAGCCAACCAAGAGGTAGCCAACAAGTGCGAAGGCAACCACGCGGTAGCCATCAAGTGCCAAGGCAACCAAGTGGTAGCCAACAAGTGCCAAGGCAACCAAGTGGTAGCCAACCTAGTGGTAACCAACCTAGTGGTAGCCAACAAGTACCAAGCCAACCAAGTGATAGCCAACCTAGTGGTAGCCAACAAGTGCCAAGGCAACCAAGTGGTAGCCAACTAAGCGTTAGCCAAAAAGGATCTAGGCAACAAAGAGGTCGGCAACTAGGACTTATAAGAGGCCGTGGTGGTGGTAGAGCTCGTGGTGCTGGTCTAGGCCGTGGTGGTGGAAGAGCTCGTGGATGGAAAGTGTGTGACGGCATCTAAGTCACAGTGCAGCGCCTACGAGCCGGGCGCTGCACATTACATGTGTGGCGCCTAGCTCGGGGAGCTGCACATTACATGTGTGGCGCCTAGCTCGGAGGCGCTGCACTGCTGGGTGCGGACCCAGGGGCTGCCACGGTGGACTGAGGTGCAACCGCCCCGAGCTAGGCGCTGCACAGTAGGGTGTGGCGCCGCCGTGGCGGGCGCCACACAAAAAGGTTAGGGCTGTGAAATTGTTTCACGGGCAGTTCATTTTGTGAATTGATTTCGTCAACAGGTCAAAATAGTCAAATTTGCCACAATGCCCAGACCACAAGCTATTTTTCCAGTAGGGAAGTCGTGGCAGCATTGATGTCTACACTTCGTTTGCACTTTACAAAGTTCATAGCATATCAGCATCAGGTACATACATAAATGTACGTGCTCATGTACTAGTGTCTTTGAATGTTGGAAACAATCATCCGTCAAGCCACCGACAGAGAAGATGTACACTCTTTTGCAGAAGAAAGATTGTCAGGGACAGATACCCAGCCGCCTTTCACACATATCGTGTATATATGGATCATTACGTACAAAAAGGGTTTAGATTGCCGCGGCGACTCCCGCCGCTTCAGCCTACGTATCGGAGCAAGACGCTGTCGTTCCCGAGCACGAACCGTTAGTTGTCGCCAATGAACCTTCAACATCCATTGTGTTATTTGGCTGGCATAGTTTCAGACAGTGGATAAATAGACTAAAACTGCAGAATTCAGTTGAGCCGAGTGCTTACTTTACGGAGTAGAGGTTCCCGGGGATGTTATCAGCGGCCCCTCAATTGATCGTTCCTCCGCCATCAAGGATGGAGAGGGAGGCGGAGCCCTGATGGTAGCAATACAGCGCTCCAAGCGCCCAATCCTCTTCCGAATACAGCCGAAGGCCTCCTTGCTCCAGGATCACAAAGAGCCATCAACATGCTTCAGGTTAGACCATGTTGACTGAAGTGAAGGACAGCCATCCCTCCCTTCAAGTTCTCAACCCACACCCGCTCAAGAGTTTCTCTGTAATCATCAGCCCGTAGCCACATCTCCTCATAACGGAACCCTTGCTGGACCGGAGATCGTCGTGCCTGTTGGGTCCTGCCTCCCAACAGAACCAGCATGGGGTAGTGATCCGAAGAAGTGGCAATGAGATTCTCCACCCCGCACCCATCGAACAAACCAAAGGAGGCTCCTGGGCTCCCCATAAACAAAGGAGGCACGCCAGACCACCCCCTCGTTGATCTTCACATGAGTATCAATACGTGTTCAACTTGAGCATGAGTTTCCTACCTAGCTTCAAGTTGAGCATGCAGTGGATGCAGCAGGAAATTAGATGCAGATTAATTGCATAGTACAAGAAACAACAAGTTGTGCCTCTGTTTTGTTTGATTGGAACATGTACTAATTAATGTGCTGGTTCTAGATTTAAATTAGCAAGATTAGTTGCAAACCCGAGGTCGAAGCAGAGAGGTCCACGCGCATGCCCTCCTGGTCAACCGCCCCGCCGCCGAACTTGTCAGAGTTCTCTGCAATTTTCTCCAATCACTGAACTTGTGAAGATTTACCACACAATGCTTGTTCTTCTTGTGTGTGTCCTCGGTGCCGGGAGGAACGACATGAGTAAATATAGTAGAGTAAATATCAAGGAACTACAATAATTTTGATGGTTGTTCAATCTAGCTCATTCTATATGACAATGCCCTCTCTCAAGTAAAGAGAAAGACCATGAAGGGCTTGGGGGGGGGCACTGGCCCCCACCCCAATCCAAATGATTTGTGTTCTAAAGTAATAGCAAACATGTTGGCCCCATGCTTATGCGTGAAAAACATTTGTAGGTGCAATTAAAATGAAGAAGCTAGAAGTTTTGAGGATACTCAAGGCGGGTTTTTGTTGGACATCGAAATTGATATCCCAAATATTCTGGGAGGGGACTTGCGCGAACGAACCGTTCCTTGAGAAGGGTCAACCGAGCGAATGACTTAATTTCCCTCAAACGTTCGCTACGCGCGGATTCTAGAGCAGAAAAAGGACTATGCCCAATCAGTTGCTTTTTTGAAAAACAAAGCATCAGCAAAAATCAAATATTTTGTGCAGAAAAGACAGAAAAACATAAATCTAACAGGAGAGAGAAATATAAATGTTGCCATGCCCATCAAATTTTCATCTAAAAAACAATCCTGAAAAAAGGGAAATTACATAAACATGGATATTGGGATAAAAATGACAGAAAAGTAAGGTTGCCATGATGATGATTAAAATCTACCAATATATAACAGAAAAATTGACCATGTTCAAGATTTCGTATAAATGGATAAATATAAAAACTGAGATAAATTTCCATGACATGATGAAAAATAGTCCACCTATAGGTAAATGTAAAATTGCCATACTGCATTAAAACAATTTTCCATGGTATGCTCAATAAATTTTCCATGGTATATAAAATAAATTTGCCATGTAACTATACAGACACAAACATATGGATGATAAATATCCATGATATTGTATGAGTAAACATGCACAACTAAAATTTTGATGGAAAATGTTCTATACAGTAAGGAAAAAATCATGACAAGTTGTTGCAAACTTGTTGGGGGAAAAAGTTGAACTTATCATGTGACAAATTAGAGAAAGAAAACAGAATTCACTAAAAAAATTATACACAACCATACCAAATTGTGAGCATGTATGTTTTGTTCACTTTTTTTTTGTTTCGTTAGTTTTATATAGATGGCAGGGCAGAGTACGTGGAGGTGGAGGCCTTCGCCAGCTCCAACTTGCGAGTTTTGTTGTTCATGGCTCCTGGGATCTGCCAGTGTATGGAAGATGGTCAGGAACCACTTGTTAGCAATGGTCAGGAACCGCCCGTGTATGGAAGCAGCCGATCAAATTGGCAGGGGAGGTGTAAGGGTTGTCGGCATAACAGCGCGTGAAGTCAGAGTCCGTTGTTTCAGAGTAGAACAGGCAAGAAAGCTCCATAGTCTTGTGAACCATGGTTGATCTTAGGAACTGCTGCGGTGCAGATCCTCTGTAACCTTGCATACATATTGCTGTCACTCTGAACTGAAATGAACTGAAGCCATTGCAGAGCCGCTATTGTACGAAGAAAATAGAAATGCCAACAGTTTTTCGATGCTACCGTCGCAAAACTGTAGCAAAATTAGAACTTCCTACATTTTCACCTGTAGCAGGATGAAAAAGAAAAACAATCAAGAGAACTCGTGCTGCCTCGGTACTGAATATTTCAGACATAATAAGCTCAGTTCAACAAATGGTCTGTGCGTCTGCAGAGCAGAGTATTCAACGAACGGGTGAAGGACTCGTGGTTTGTGGTCCACTTGGAGCTCGACCACATGGAGACCCCGCCGCCATTGCTGTACGAGCACATTTCAGTACTGCAATCCATGTCATGTCCTCTCTGAGAACTCAGGCCTTAGTAGCTCTGCAAGCGACGACTGCAACCTGGAGAAAGCACCTGGATATTGCCACATGTTGACAGGAGATATATATATCCTGACCACAACCTGTTTTCATGTTTTGCAGCAGGGAAGTACGTACTGGCAGCCTTGATGTATGCAGTTCTTTTGCACCTCACAAAATCCATCGCATATCAGGATCAGATACATACATAAATGTATGTGCTCACGTCGTACTGTACTGTATGCCTTTGAATGCTGGAAACAATCATCGGTCAAACAACAGTAATAGACAGATAAGATTTACACTCTCTTGCGGAAGACAGAACGTCGGGACAATCAGCAGCCTTTCACGTGTGTGTCTATATATGGATCATTCTTACATACAAAAAGGGTTTCAGATAGCCGTGGTTTTTTCCGCCGCTTCAGCCAACATATCGGAGCAAGACACCGTCATTTCCGAGCACAAAACCTTGGTTGTCTCCAATGAACCTGCAACATCCATCACAACCATTGTAAAATGTTGGCAGAGTTTCAGACGTGAAACAGACTCAGACCCTGAACAAGTAAGATAATGATATCTCCTGCGGAATTCAGGCGATCCGAGTGCTTACTTTACGGAGTATAGGTTGCCGGGGATGTTATCTGCGGCCCTGTCGTGCACCCAGGTCTTGCCGCCCTTGGTTGTTTTCAGCAGGACACCGCTACCACCGGCAGCCCATGCCTCATCCTTTAAAACAGAACCACAGATCAGCTAGTTGTTGTTCAAGGTTACTTAGTAGTATCATGTAAACATAGTACAGTTCGTTTCAGTTAGTGTTACCTTTGAGCGGTAGCCCACGTCCAGAATCCCAAACCCCCGGCTTTGCACCAACGCTTCCTCGAAGTCCTCAACTATCTGGAAATGGATCCTAGTTAGAATATGTTAATGAGCGCTTAAAGGAACTGCATTATGCTGTGTTTGCCCATTTTGCTAACTAAACTGATCGAATCGAATAAGAACTAGCACTCACCCCTGTTCCTTTACTGAGGAAGAGCCCACCGCCGCGCACGAGGAGCCAGAGACCACCATCTGCTCTCCATCCCATGTTCTATATCCGCCGTGCCACAGCCCTGTTGTGCGGTTGCCAATATAGCTGCAATTGCAGGTGTACATAGACACTTCAGAACAAAACCCCGGCCAGATATTTCACCCGAATCGATACTGCTAAGTAGTAGCATAATATCATCGAACCTGCCCAGGCTCCCATGTCAAGAAGAAGTTGCCGCGGCTGGAGACAGCGACGTAGCTGCCGTCAGGTGAGCGGTTCACCGTGTTGAAAGTGCCGGTGTAGTAACTCGCACCGCTAATGCCGCTTGAAACTGTTCTGCACCACAGACAAAAACGACAGAGCAAACAATGTCATGCCTTGATCGCCCAAGTGGATTTTCCGGCACGAGTTTCATCCGGACGGCACTCTCGCCCGGTACAAGGCGCGGTGGGTGCTTCGCGGCTTCACGCAACAGGCCGGCGTCGACTACGGCGAGACCTTCAGTCCGGTGGTCAAACCAGCCACCGTCCGGACTGTCCTGAGCCTCGCCGCCGGCAAGTCGTGGCCCATACATCAGCTGGACATCAAGAACGCCTTCCTCCACGGCCATCTTGCGTAGACGGTCTACAGCCACAAGCCTTCCGGCTTCGTCGACGCCACCTCGCCCTCGCATGTGTGCCGGCTAAACCGTTCTTTCTACGATCTCAAGCAGGCGCCTCGGGCGTGGTTCACCAGGTTCACGACGTACCTGCGGAGCCTTGGCTTCGTCGCGTCGCGGGCGGACTCATCGCTCTTCGTCCTTCGACGTGGTGCTCACCTCGCCTACCTGCTCCTCTACGTCGATGACATCATCCTCACCGCCAGCTCGGGCGCGGTGCTCGACTCCGTCATCCAGGCTCTTCACCGCGAGTTCTCCATGACCGACCTCGGCGCGCTCCACCACTTCCTCAGCATCAACGTCACCACCACTGCGCGTGGCTTGTTCCTTTCCCAGGAACAGTACGCCCTGGAGATCCTCGACCGTGCCGGCATGCTCAACTGCAAGCCCATCTCCACTCCGGTCGACACGCTGGCCAAGCTCTCCACCGACACTGGCCCGCTCTTCCACGACCTGTCGCTCTACCGCAGCCTGGCCGGGGCGCTGCAGTACATCACGTTGACGCGGCCCGATCTCTCTTATGCCGTTCAACAGTGTTGTATGTTCATGCATGCCCCCCGCGACTGCCACTTCCAGCTCATGAAGCGCATCCTTCGGTATCTGCGTGGCACGACTCACCTTGGCCTTCAGATCCATCGCGACGCCGACACCGAGCTCGTGGCTTACTCCGACGCCGACTGGGCCGGCTGCCCCGACACGTGCAAGTCCACCTCGGGCGATTGTGTCTTCCTCGGCTCCAACCTCCTCACGTGGTCATCTAAACGGCAGAGCACCGTTTCTCGTTCGAGCGCCGAGGCCGAGTACCGGGCGGTCGCCAACGCCGTCGCCGAGTCGGTGTGGCTACGCCAACTACTTGGCGAGCTCCACCAACCGCCATCCCGTGCCACGGTCGTCTACTGCGACAACATAAGTGCTGTGTACATGTCGAGCAACCCGGTGCAACACCAACGCACGAAGCACATCGAGATCGACCTTCACTTCGTGCGCGAGCGTGTGGCACTGGGTGAGATCCGTGTTCTCCACGTACCGACGAGCTCGCAGTTCGCCGACATCTTCACCAAGGGGCTGCCAACGGGCGTCTTCCTCGACTTTCGGTCCAGTCTCAATGTCGACGAACCCCACGTTTCGACTGTGGGAGGGTGTTGGAACGTGCCCACGTCCCTCTCGTCAGGTGGCTAGCCATGCAGCCCGCGTCGTGCGCGTCTCCAACAGCCCACGTACTTCATGTTTATCCTCTCCTGCATGGTAGCGATAGCCGGCTAAGGCCGTTGTACTCTCCCACGTTCCTCTGCTTCCTCTCCTGTAAACTGTATAAATATACCCGATGGATGAATAGAAGCAGTGTGTGAGTGTTACATATCTCAACTATTAGCTTACTCGTTGCTCATTACAAAATGTGCCATAGAACAAAAAAGACAATCAGAAAACCATGATACAACTCACGAATCATGATTCTATCGCTAGCATGCATATGCCACCCATACCGTAGTTCAGTATGTCACATGTATGTCTATTTGCACCCCACCTCTCGCCCCTTGTAACCTGTAGGTACCGTATGTTTCCTGTGCTAGTGATAAGTTTATAAAGGTTACAAAAAGTATTTTATTGGATTTGTATTTAAAGGTAGTTTACAATGAAACTATATTTGTTACATAGTTAAATTTATAATTAAATATTGACTCAAAATACAAAGGAGACCTAGATGGAGTAATTAACTACTACCTCCATTTGAAATTAGTTGTCGCTCAAACGAATCTATCTAGACGTATTTTAGTTTAGATACATCCGTTTAAGCAACAACTAATTTCGGATGGAGGAAGTATTTGCATAACCAGACAATATCTTACCACATGCCAGCCTCGACGCTTGTTCGTGGTTTTCTCTTCGACGGCGTGTGTGCGTTCTTGTGTAGGTTGCCAGGTCGCCCTGTGTGCCTTGTTTTTGCGGGCATGTTGATGGTTTTCGCCCGGTTTTCCGTTAATTAACTGGACACCTCTCTTCGACCTTTTTTAATGAATTGGGCTCTAAGGACCGCATTTCCAAAAATAAAATATCTTACCACATGGGCGAACATTAATGTGGTCCAGACTTTTCAACTCTAGGCATGGACTGTCTATCTGATTCCTAAAGAGACGTGCGGCTGGTTTGGGTGGTGTACACTTGCACTTGTGTTAACGGACAGCAACAGCCACACACATGGTCATCAGTCATGAGTACACTACTGACTAGTATTCACTTTCCTCTTAGGTTGAGAATTAAGATACCAAGATATTATTCGCGTTTTCTACACCAATCTCTTTTATCTATGTGAACTCTAGCTACTTGTAAACCAAGGAAATGCTCTCCAGCTTGCCACTTTTCTTACCCAACACTTCAATGGCGCCCCTGAAGGAACTCTTCCATATCTCACTTCTCTTGCTAGTATGCGCAGCCAAGGCCACCAACCTGGAAGCAGAAGCACTTCTCCGATGGAAGTCCAGTTTGGTTGGCGCCAACTCGCTGTCCTCATGGTCGACTATGAATTCCACCTGCTCTTGGTTTGGCATCTCATGTGACACTGCCGGGCATGTTACAGAGCTCAGCCTTCCCAACACTGAACTCAAAGGTACGCTCGATTACTTGTATTCGGCAGCATTCTTGAACCTCACCAAGATCAAACTCAACAACAACAGCCTTGCTGGAGCCATCCCGGCAAACATATCCAAGTTGCTCACGCTCACCTTTCTGGACTTGAGCAGCAACAATCTTGTTGGCTTAATACCTCGCTCATTCTCAAGGCTCCAAAATCTCAAGGCACTGCAGCTCTCTGCAAATAATCTCACGGGAGGAATTCCAGAGGAGCTGGGGATGATATCTGGGTTGCGAGATCTTATAGTGGGCAACAACCCACTTGGTGGGTCGATCCGAGCCTCACTCGGGAAACTTCAGTTCCTACAGGAGCTCAACTTCAGAAACGCTAGTCTGGTTTCTACTCTCCCACCAGAGCTAGGGAACCTCACTAGTCTTAAGTACATGACCCTGGGACAGAATCAGTTATATGGAAGTGTGCCACCATGTTTTGCCAGGATACAAACATTGTTGACATTTTACTTGGTTGAAAATAATATAAATGGTACCATCCCGAGAGAGATGTTTACAAACTGTACCAAGCTCGAGTTATTTATGGTATCCAGAAACTTGTTAATTGGAAGCATCCCATCGCATATCAGCAAGTGCAAGCAGCTCCAGATATTTGATGTATCCGGAAACATGTTAACTGGAAGCATCCCATCGCATATCAGCAAGTGCAAGGAGCTCAAGGGTTTTGATGTATCCAGCAACTTGTTAACTGGAAGCATCCCGGCGGAGATAGGGAGCATGCGGAACTTGCAAGCATTGTCCTTGTCCAAAAATCACCTTACTGGAATTGTGCCAACAAATATTGGTAATGCAATATCTTTGATATTCCTTGAGGTCAACTCCAACCATCTCGAGGGTGAGCTTCCTGAAACCATCTCCTTGCTGGTAAATCTCATTGCTCTCGACATGTCGGGCAACAAGTTTACGGGTATCATTCCTAATCATGACAACAGGCAGTTGCCAATTGTCAAGGTGGCTAACAGTACAGACAATAGCAGCTTCTCAGGAGAATCATGGTCTCCCTTTTGTCAATTAACACTCCTGGTGCTCTTGGATCTATCAAACAATGAGTTGTTTGGAGATCTTCCTGGTTGCATCTGGAACTTGAAAGATTTACAGTTCTTGGATTTGTCGGGCAATGCTTTAGCTGGGGAAGTTCCAACCTCAACTTTCTTCAACTCTTCACTAAGGTCACTGCACTTGTCAAGTAATAAATTCACAGGTTGCTTTCCAATGGTGTTGAAGAAGTTCAAAAGCCTTGTTGTTTTGGATCTCCGGGACAATAAGATTTCTGGTGTAATTCCTCCGTGGATAGGGGAAAGCAATCCTTCGTTGAGGATTCTCAGCCTCCGCTCAAACAAGTTCTACGGGAGTATTCCTTGGCAGCAGTTATCACAACTCCCCCATCTCCAACTGCTAGATCTTGCTGAAAACAATTTTGTAGGTTCCATACTAGAAAGTTTGGTCAACATCTCCCTGATGAGACAGACATTTGTGACACAACCAGTTGTAAAAATTGACATAGCACTTACTTCCCACAGATATTTTTATGTTTACAATGGAAGCATGGACATAATTTGGAAGGGACGGGAGTGCACCTTCAAGGGAAGGCATGCATTTGTGACTGGTATTGATCTCTCTGGTAATTCTCTATCTGGTGAGATCCCTTCAGAGCTCACAAGTCTCAGAGGCATGCGGTTACTAAATATTTCAAGAAATAATCTGTCTGGTAGTATCCCCAAGGATATTGGCAATCTAAAGCTATTAGAGTCCCTTGACCTCTCCTGGAACAAACTATCAGGTCATATTCCGCCTAGTGTTTCAAACCTGATGTCCCTCAGCAACCTCAATCTCTCCAATAACCTTCTGTCTGGAGAGATACCTACAGGCAGTCAGCTTCAAACACTCGATGACCCATCAATCTATGGCAATAATCTTGGACTCTGTGGTCCCCCCTTAAGACCATGCACAAATAATTCGAGTAGTACAACACCAATGGATGGAGCAGAGGAACATCACCATGAACTCGAAACACTGTGGCTGTACTACTCGGTGATTGCTGGAATTGTCTTTGGTTTCTGGGTATGGTTTGGAGCATTATTTTTCTGCAAGATCTGGCGGGTTGCTTTCTTCAGTTCTGTCGATGCCATGCAGCAGAATATTGTGCACAAGATGAAGCGTATCTGACTGTATTTATGATGCTTCGCACTAGATGCACAATTTGGCAGAAGAGGCTGCTTTATCTGCAGTCCGCATTGTATAATGTATTTTTCATGACCCTGCAGCTGCGGTTGCAGCTGTTTGTTTTGTTTCACCAATAAGCTACAAATTTATGTGCCTTTTGTGGGCAGAATTGGCTTGTAGTTGTTGTATGATGTGACCAGTGTTCTACAGGATTGCATTAGGTTTTATTATCTGAATTTTTGTGCTTTCCTACAATATTAGTTCGACCGGATATTTAGCAAGAGGTATAACCTCGATAAATTCTTTGGAGTGACATCCACTCAATCTCCATAGTATTTTTTGTGTTTTTTACGTGGTGCAACCAAAGAACAACAATTATAGTATATTGTGTTTCCGCTTGCTGTAGGATTTGAGATGTCAACGATTATAGTATGTTTTGGAGCATTATAGTATATTGTATTTCTGCTTTTTCATGTTCCAGTGTTTGTTGAATCATGCGACCAAAAAGGCCCTTACGCATGATTTACTGCTGTATGAGAAAAGTCAAGATTGATGTTTCAAACTCTAATGAGAAAATGTACATCGATAAGCAAATACCTCTGGGGAGGATTAATATTGCATTTAAGTAGAGACTAGAGTATTAAATCAACTCAATTAACAAGTTTTTTGTGTGGACGTGTATAATAAAAACCAACCACAGATTTTTGTCTCCTCTCTAAAAGAAATTAACCTTGACAGGGATTAGCATTTGAAGTATTTTTTCCCCATCTGCATCAATTACGATGAAAGACTGAAATGATCTGCCAGGAGTACCTGGCACGGGAGGTGTAAGAGCTTGTCGACCTAACGCCGTGTGGATCCAGAGTGGTTTGTTTGTTCTGCCTTGCATTTACCGTCGGTTTTTGAGCGCTGTGAGTGCTGCACTTCAGATTCTACAGCTTTGTATACACATTGCTATGTATGCAGGGTTGGATTTTGTGTTTGTCGAGACGCTCTCAACTGAACTGAAACCATTGCAGAGCTGCTGCTGCCGACCAAGAAAAAGAAACCCTGCCGCCATCATCACAAAATCTGAATATCCTGCCTTTTATTGTGTTATCAGATTGAAATATTCAATCTTATGTGGATGGTCTGTTTTGATAACATAATAAGTTTACCAAACGGACTACGTATCTACATAGCATAGTTTTCAACCTGCGGGCAAAAGGTGTCCTGTTTCTGCTGTATAGTGAAGCCCTTCCTTCTGCTATCTTCCAATGCATAGTTGCAATCATGATTGTTCAAAGCCTTCTACTTCTTATTTTTCTTCATCAGGCATAGAGGCGGCGGTGGAATCCGGAAAGAGCAAACAAACAATGTACATGCATGACGAAGATGGATGCTTGACAGCTCGATGACTGGTGGACGCAATGGAAATATTGACCCACGATGGATACTACTCTCTCCGTCCGAAAATACTTGTCGAAGAAATGGATAAAAATGAATGTATCTAGAACTAAGATATGTCTAGATACATCCATTCCTCCAACAAGTATTTCCGGACGGAGAGAGTATATGCAGAGGAAGATAAACCGCTTGCGTTTGCCCGCGGTTCAGGTTAGACTTAATGGACATAGATTAAAGGTTTCGTTGAACAACTTTGGTCATGATTCAAAACCGTCTAAGATTCAACCCTGAGACCGGTTTTGACCTTGTTGACCGGTTTTGAACCCATTGACCAGCCAGTCAGCGTGTCACATGAGCGACATTGTTCATAACACTGTTCATGAATTCATTTTCTGCCAAAAAATCAGAAAATTTCATTTTCTGGAAAATTCTCACGCGAACAGTACTGTTCACGTGGCGAAAAATGAAATATTCCCGAATTCACTGCATATGCGGTGAAAAAAATCATTTTGAAAAAAGTTTGAAGAATTCCGTTTTCGCCACGTGAACAGTAATTTCGGGATTTCGTTATCCCCCGCATGAACAGTACATTTGAAATTTTTTTGTCCACTAGTACTGTTCACATGTGTGAAAACTGGGAATTTTCGAAAATTTGTGCTGATACTTTTTATATTTTTTTCAAACTTTTCCTGAGTTACTATTCACGAGACGAAAAATTATTTTTCCTTCTAAAAATGGTACTTTTTATTTTTTTTTTGAATTTACTATTCATGCAGGATTTTTCCCCTAGAAATTGAATTTCTCAGTTTTTTGGGGGGGGGGGGGAGTTTCAGAAAATGAATTTGTGAACAGTGTCGCTGATGTGGCACGCTGACTGGGCGGTCAACAGGTTCAAAACCGGTCAACAGGGTCAAAACCGGTCTCAGGGTTGAATCTTAGATGGTTTTGAGAGTTGGGGGTTGTAGATTAGACGCTTTTGAAGTTGAGGGTTGTATATTAGACTAGGGCAAAAGTTGGGGGTTGAAATATGCACTTCTCTCTTCAGAAAAGGCTCAATGCTACTGGCTTCTTCAGGTATAATGTACCGAGTGAGCCTTAATGACGGTATGGGCCTTCATGGGAGAGGTATGAGCAATGTACGGAGTGATGCCCGATACTAGGAACCTACTTTTGTTCGTCGTTGATCACAAGCTCTTGAATATCTACAATCTGATTACGCCTAGTTTTGAGATATTGCCTACCTAGGTCAGTTTACGCCTGATGTTGTGAAAGGGGCCGGGCTGGGAAGGAGACACTGGAACAAGGATGTGCTGCAAGCTCAAGCACATAGTCCTGATGATCAGAACAGCATAGTGCTGATGCGAATGCTGGAACCAGGAGATGGTGGTGATGTCGTGCTGCAACTCCAGAGTCGATCACAGGTTCATCAGTCATAGGGTCATCTAGAACTGACCTGGAGTTCACCTTGTGTGGCTTCATGTGACGATGATTGGTACGCTTCCTGGGTAAGGTACGTAGCGAGAATCATCAACGATGTTTAGTTTCTGCACAATCAGCAGGTTTTTTTTTTGCGACAGAAAGAGAGTTTTATTCCATAATCAGAGGGTTACAATCGAGAGGCACCAACTCCTCAATACAAGGTGGGTTCCTTCCCAGCCATACGGCAGTAGTGGACTCCGTACGACTATACAATGCCAACCGATGTGCTACCCTATTTTGATCACGCTTTATTTTTGATGGAACAAACTCTCGATCCTGAAGATGACGCTTGATCTCTAGTACCAAGTGCCCATAAACAGACCTGGACAAACCGTCCCCGGGGTCATTGCAGCTAGTGCCGTAGATGAGTCTGACTGAACCACAATTGGCAAGGATGAATGCTGCAGGGCCAAGGCCATACCCTGCATTATTGCATGTAGTTCCGCTTCCAGCGCGTCGTTACAGTTGAAGATGCATCTATATGCCGCGAAGATCACACCACCCTCATGATTCCGAAGTATCATACCTGCTGCCGCCGACCCGTCCTCTTGCATGAAGGCACCATCCACCGAAAGCGCTGCCCAGCCCGTGGGCGGCCGCGGCCAGTGAAGGGGTATTGGCGGTGCGGATGCTTCGGCGTTTGCAACTCGGACCGCAGGCATCTTCCCTTTGAGAATTTCATCCGTGGAGAAAGGCCCACACAGGGTCAAAGAATTCATATAACTTTGAAGGTAATCCGACGTTGCCGTTACGGACGGAACATCCTTTCTGTGTGTAAGGTCCGATCGTAGTGACCAAATCCTCCATAACAACATGATCGTGCAATCCCGCATGTGATCATCGCAATTTGCCAGGACGTTTAAAAGCCATTCCTTCCCAGTATCATGAAGGAGCTCCTGGCTCGGTAGACGCCACACAGTTCTCATCTGAGCCCATATCCCCTGCGCATGTTCACATGACACTAGAGCATGAAAGCTAGTCTCCTTTTCTCAGCCACACACCCGACAGCTATCTCTCGTAGATATGTGACGATACTTCTTGCATTCATTTGTAGCTAAAGCTCCAGAGACCACCTTCCAGGCCATAATTCTCATTTTTAGAGGCACTTTAGAGCTCCAAATCCGCTGCCAAATCGGCCTCCGACCCAAAGCATTACTGCTTGACGAGCTGAGCCTCATGGAGTGTTGGACTTCCATTGCAAGATGATAAGCACTACGCACAGAGAACTGTCCAGACCTCTCCGGGGCCCAAGCGATGAAATCCTGCCCGTTCCTTGGAGATGTGCGTATCTTCACAATCTCCCTGACATCCATGTCCCAAAAATGCTCCCTGAGCCGTTCCACATCCCATGCTCCATGTCCATTCAGAAAATCAGCTACCCGATTGAACCGACAATTCCTTTTAGGAGTAATCGGTCTGAAATTGTGACCACGAGGGATCCAAGCATCTCTCCAGGTTTTTATCATTTCGCCGTTGCACACGCGCCATATAATGCCCTTTTTCACCAAATCAAGACCATGAACAATACCCTTCCAGACCGCCGAACTGTTAGACGAGAAAACAATGTCAAGCAGGTTTCCCCTAGGGTAGTATTTGGCCTTCAATAATCTCGCACAAAGGCTATCTGGGCTATCTAAGAGGCACCAAGCCTGCTTGGCAAGCAGAGCTTGATTAAACGCCCTCATGTCTCGGAATCCCATGCCCCCCATTGCTTTGGGTAACATCATTCTCTCCCAACTTAACCAGGCCATCTTCCTTTTGCCATTTTCCACCCCCACCAATATTGCCGCATCATCTTGGTTAGATCATCACACACTGAAGCCGGCAGTTTGAACACACTCATTACATAGGTAGGAATCGCCTGAGCCACAGCCTTGATAAGAATCTCTTTATTTCCAACTGAAACATATTGTTCACTCCAATCAACAAGAATTTTCCTCAATCTATCTTGCAGTGTCTCAAATTGCCCCTTGTGAACTCTTCCTTCAGGGACCGGGAGTCCAAGGTATTTTGGTTCAAACACCTGCTGCGTTACCTCCAATGTACTCTTGATCTCATCCACGACTGACCCACCGCAGTTGTCAGAAAACAGGATGGAACACTTCTCGGGATTTATAAGTTGACCCGTCGCCGAGGAATAAGTGTTCAACAAACCTTTAACAACATCCGCCTGCTGGCCTGAAGCTTCAAAAAATAGCAAGGTATCATCCGCAAAGAGGAGATGAGAGATCTCTGGTGCACCCCGACAAATGCTCACCCCGTTCAAACTGCCTTCATTCACTGATTTAGATAGGAGAGAAGATAACGCGTCAGCGACAAAGGGAAACAAAAACGGAGACAATGGGTCACCTTGACAAAGGCCTCGTGATGGTGAAAAAACCTCCAGAAGTTTCCCATTCAGTTTAACCGAGTAACGGACAGATTTAACACAAGACATTATCCAAGCTATCCACTGTTCCGAGAAGCCCCATCTACTCAGCGCCTTCTCTAGAAAATCCCAGTCGACCCGATCGTACGCCTTTGAGAGATCGAGCTTGTATGCACAGGCCGCCCGACTGGTATTTTTCAATGATTGTATGTGGTGGATGCACTCAAAGGCAATAATAGAATTATCCGAGATGAGCCGGCCCGGAATAAAATCACTTTGATTTTCAGAGATCAACTCCGACAGACAAGGCCGGAGATGGTTAACCAAACATTTATACACCAACTTGTAAATAACATTGCAGAGGCTGATCGGCCTGAAATCCTTAAGCTCCTTGGGATGAGGAACTTTCGGGATGAGGACGATCGCCGTATCATTAACCCCCTCTGGCATGGAGCCAGAGACAAAGAACTCCAACACGGCAGCAGTGATTTCAGATTTTAGAGTTGCCCAATTCCGTTGATAAAACCTTGTCGGGAAGCCATCCGTGCCCGGAGCTTTAAGCGGGCCAATTTGAAACAGTGGATTCGACACTTCCTCCTCGGTAAATGATGCACATAACATGGCGTTCATCTGGTCAGTTACCTTAGGGACAATAGCCTAGAGAACGACATCGGGGTTGAGAGTCGGGTCCTTGGTGTACACTTCCTTGAAGTAGGAAGTAGCCATGCGTTCCATGTCCGATGGAGAGGAGCACCATGAGCCATCAGACCGCCGAAGTCTCTGTATGTAGTTCCTCCGCGCCCGCCATACAGCTCGCCTATGCAAATATGCCATGTTTCGTTCTCCCTCCTTCAGCCACGTAATGCGCGATCTCTGTAACCACATCATCTCTTCCCTATATAATAGCTCATCGAGTTGGGCCATCTTCTAGCGAATCAACGAGCGATCCGCATCTCTTAGCTGTAGATCAGCCAGCTCGGATCTCAACTTCTCCAATTCTGTGACAACGTGCCCAAAATTCTTCTTACTCCACGCCCTAAGGTCATTCATCATTTCATGTAGGGCGTCCCGCACCGCCGCCAGATTGCCGGCCGGTCTGCTTTTCCTCCATCCATTCGCCACCACCTCTGCCAGCGCCGGGTGGCGTTCCCACATAATCTCATATCGAGGGGAAGCAGAAGTCCTCCTCGAATCCTCAAGAACCAGTCGAACCAAGATCGGACAGTGGTCAGAACATGACGAAGCAAGGTGAACAACTTGCGCGGTCGGGAAGAGCTCCCTCCACCCCTCATCCGCACAGGCACGATCCAGGCGAAATCGCACGTTCCTCTCTCCAAACTGCCCATTATCATATGTAAATGGATACCCCGAAAAACCGAGGTCCCATAATTCGCATGCCAACAAACAGTCCCGGAATAACCCCATTTGATTTTCAGAGCGCTGGGCTCTAGACATATGCTCATGCTGCCACATTGCCTCATTAAAGTCTCCACATACTAACCACGGCTCCGACGAAACCGCACGAAGCTGGGATAGAGAACTCCACATGAGATGACGGTTTTCAACTCGGGGTTCACCATAGGGGCTCAACTTGCATATACGTAAGCCTAAATGTGATTGCTGTCTACTGTGTGTACCACCGGAACAATAGAGGGATGGTTAACGGCAGTCACGGTGAGCCTAAGCCTGTATATTCAAGTCAAATATAGGAGAGCAAATATAAAGGAACAACAATAATTTTGATAGTTGTTCAATCTAGTTCATTCTCTACTAGGAGCTAACGCCCGCTTTGCCACGCCGTTCTTCATTTGTGGGATCTTTTTTCCTTTAGCAGATTACTGCAGTCGGTTGTTTTGTTTTCGTTTTATCTGTATTGGCTGGGGTTTCAATTATGTTTTGGTTTTTTTGGGGGGGTTTATATGGGGTACTGCTAGAGAAGGTATTTGTTCTGAGAGCAGAGTGGAGTTGTTTGGTACGTGGTGTGGTGTCCTTACAAATTTCAGCCTTGGTGTCAGCTGGGGGTCGTTGTGTGAACGCCTTGGGAGATCCTATTCCAAGCTGAAGTCATGGAATTTCAACCATAACGTTCACATGGGCCTGCCCACGAAGCTCCCACTCACCTCAGTCAGCTCCCTTCTACACTCGCTCGCTTAACAATTTCCACTCGCTCGACTCTGATCTTATAAAAAGCCAGCTAGTTCCTTTCAAAAAAGTTTGTTATATCAAAAGATGTTCATGGATTTATAAGAATCTTCAATTTTTATAAATGTTGCTAATTAGAAAGCATGAATTTTTAAAATGTTTGGGAATTCTAAAAATAATCATGGATTTAGAAATATTTGCAAATTCAATAGAAATTAAACTTTAAAATATTCATGATTTTTAAATTTTTTCATGAATTTAAAAAACATTAGTATTTTTCAATCATCACAAATTTTAATAAATATTCTTTAATTAAGGTAAAAATGTTAAAATAGAAAATAGAGGAAAATTGTAACAAAAATTAATAAAAAGAAAGATAAATGTCAACCAACGACACACATCCTTACAGGTGGCCCTAGTGACTCCACAACCTTAGTATCTTAATATTCTATATGCCAACACCATGCCCCCCCCCTCCAATTACAAATAATCACCAAATTTGTCCATAATAATTGTGCGTTGGATGTGTTGTTTTATGTTGGATCCCTAATTCGTCAAGTGTGGATCTCTCTTTGCTTTGAGGTCACGGTTGTGTGTTGGATGTTGTCTGGATGGCTGATGCATGGCGTCATGTTGCAGCATGACTTGCCATGGGCACCGGCCACGTCAAATAGGTCCCTCTCACCGATATGTGGACGAAGCTCTAGAACCTACATAATTAAATATAGGTATATGCATCGATGAATATAGTAGACTAAATATTGAGGTGCCGTGGTAATTTGTATGGTAGTTCAATCTAGTTCATTGTATATGTCAACGCCCTCACAGTTGGGGAACGTAGTAATTTCAAAAAAAATTCTACGCACACGCAAGATCATGGTGATGCATAGCAACGAGAGGGGAGAGTGTTGTCCACGTACCCTCGTAGACCGAAAGCAGAACTGTTAGCACAACGCGCGCGGTTGATGTAGTCGTACGTCTTCACGATCCGACCGATCAAGTACCGAACACACGGCACCTCCGAGTTCAGCACATGTTCAGCCCGATGACGTCCCTCGAACTCCGATCCAGCCGAGTGTTGAGGGAGAGTTTCGTCAGCACGACGGTGTGGTGACGATGTTGATGTTCTACCGATGCAGGGCTTCGCCTAAGCACCGCTACAGTATTATCGAGGTGGACTATGGTGGAGGGGGGCACCGCACACGGCTAAAAGATCAACTTTATCAATTGTTGTGTCTATGGGGTGCCCCCTGCCCCCGTATATAAAGGAGCAAGGGCGGTGGCGGCCGGCCTAGGAGGAGGGCGCACCAAGGGGGGAGTCCTACTCCCACCGGGAGTAGGACTCCTCCTTTCCTTGTTGGAGTAGGAGAGAAGGAAAGAGGGGGAGAGGAAGAAGGAAAAGGGGGCTTTCCTTGTTGGAGTAAGAGAGAAGGAAAGAGGGGGAGAGGAAGAAGGAAAAGGGGGCTGCACCCCTTGTCCAATTCGGACTAGAGGGGGGCGCGCGCCTCTTCCTTTTGGCCTCTCTCCTCTATTCCCGTATAGCCCAATAAGGCCCATATACTCTCCGGCGAATTCCCATAACTCTTCGGTACTCCGATAAATACCCGAATCACTCGGAACCTTTCCGATGTCCGAATATAGTCGTCCAATATATCGATCTTTACGTCTCGACCATTTCGAGACTCCTCGTCATGTCTCCGATCTCATCCGGGATTCCGAACTCCTTCGGTATATCAAAACATATAAACTCATAATATAACTGTCATCGAAACGTTAAGCGTGCAGACCCTACGGGTTCGAGAACTATGTAGACATGACCGAGACACATCTCCTGTAAATAACCAATAGCGGAACCTGAATGCTCATATTGGCTCCCACATACTCTACGAAGATCTTTATCGGTCAGACCGCATAAGAACATATGTTGTTCCCTTTGTCATCGGTATGTTACTTGCCCGAGATTCGATCGTCGGTATCTCAATACCTAGTTCAATCTCGTTACCGGCAAGTCTCTTTACTCGTTCCGTAATACATCATCCCTCAAATATCTCATTAGTTGCAATGCTTGCAAGGCTTAAGTGATGTGCATTACCGAGAGGGCCCAGAGATACCTCTCCGACAATCGGAGTGACAAATCTTAATCTCGAAATACGCCAACCCAACAAGTACCTTCGGAGACACCTGTAGAGCACCTTTATAATCACTCAGTTACGTTGTGACGTTTGGTAGCACACAAAGTGTTCCTCCGGTAAACGGGAGTTGCATAATCTCATAGTCATAGGAACATGTATAAGTCATGAAGAAAGCAATAGCAACATACTAAACGATCGTGTGCTAAGCTAACGGAATGGGTCATGTCAATCACATCATTCTCCTAGTGATGTGATCCCGTTAATCAAATAACAACTCTTTGTCCATGGTTAGGAAACATAACCATCTTTGATTAACGAGCTAGTCAAATAGAGACATACTAGTGACACTCTGTTTGTCTATGTATTCACACATGTATTATGTTTCCGGTTAATACAATTCTAGCATGAATAATAAACATTTATCATGAAAGAAGGAAAAAAATAATAACTTTATTATTGCCTCTAGGGCATATTTCTTTCAATCTCCCAGTTGCACTAGAGTCAATAATCTAGATCACATCATCATGTGGTTAACATTGATAGTTCACATCATCATGTGATTAACGCCCATAGTTCACATCGCCATGTGACCAACACCCAAAGGGTTTACTAGATTCAGTAATCTAGTTCACATCGCTATGTGATTAACACCCAAAGAGTACTGAGGTGTGATCATGTTTTGCTTGTGAGAGAATCTTAGTCAACGGGTCTTTCACATTCAGATCCGTTATGTATTTTGCAATTTTCTATGTCTACAATGCTCTGCACGGAGCTACTCTAGCTAATTGCTCCCACTTTCAATATGTATCTAGATCGAGACTTAGAGTCATCCAGATCGGTGTCAAAGCTTGCATCGACGTAACTCTTTACGACGAACCTTTTGACACCTCCATAATCGAGAAACATATCCTTATTCCACTAAGGATAATTTTGACCGCTGTCTAGTGATCTACTCCTAGATCACTATTGTACTCCCTTGCCAAAATCAGTGTAGGGTATGCAATAGATCTGGTACACAGCATGACATACTTTATAGAACCTATGGCTGAGGCATAGGGAATGACTTTCACTCTTTTTCTATCTTCTGCCATCGTCGGGCTTTGAGTCTTACTCAATTTCACACCTTGTTACACAGGCAAGAACTCTTTCTTTGACTGTTCCATTTTGAACTACTTCAAAATCTTGTCAAGGTTTGTACTCATTGAAAAAACTTATCAAGCGTCTTGATCTATCTCTATAGATCTTGATGTTCAATATGTAAGCAGCTTCACCGAGGTCTTTCTTTGAAAAACTCCTTTCAAATACTCCTTTATGCTTTGCGGAATAATTCTACATTATTTCCGATCAACAATATGTCATTCACACATACTTATCAGAAATGTTGTAGTGCTCCCACTCACTTTCTTGTAAATACAGGCTTCACCGTAATTCTTTGACGGTGCTTTCTTTCAGCAGATCCGTTTTGTTGGTGAGCATGAGGACAAGAGACATGGTGTGATATGCCAAGCTTTTGAAAGAAAGAATTTAATTTTTCATACTCACCACCCCAGTCACTTTGCATAGCAATGATTTTAGAGTTCAGTTTGCGTTCAACAAGATTTTGGAAATTGAGAAAAACTTGGAATACATCAGATCGTTTTTTCAATAGGTAAATCCAAGTAAATTTACTATAGCCATCAATAAAACTTACATAATAGGAAAATCTACCAACTGAAGTAGGAGCTGGCCCCCATACATCTAAAATGATAAGTTGTAAAGGGGCAGTAGACACACTAGTATAAATTAGGTAAGGTAACTGATGACTTTTTGCTTGTTGACACGGATCACAAACTGACTCAACACTAGGCTCATAAGAGAGTTTATTTTTGCTAAGAACATATCTAACTATGACTGAAGATGGATGACCCAAACGACTATGCCATCTTGATGTAGATATCTTGGTGACAATATTTGCTTGTTTATTGGACCATGAAGATGATGATGATATGAGTGGGTAGAGGCCTCCCACGCACCGTCCTCTAAGAATGACTCTCCTTGTTCTCAAGTCCTTAACCAAGAAAAAATAAGGAGAAAATTCAATAAGAACATTGTTATCAAGAGTGAATCGATGAACGGAAACAAGATTTTTAGATGTTTGAGGGACATGCAAGACATTGGTCAAGTGTAAATTTTTCACAGGGTTTTCAACAAATGAACTGCCAATGTGTGTGATATCCATACCAGAACCGCTTGCCGTGCGAATTTGGTCGCCTCCATTGTACTTCTCCCGCATCGTCAACTTGTCAAGTTCACCTGTGATGTGGTTTGTTGTTGCACTATCGGCATACCAGTTGGTGTCCACGCCATAGGAGACTGCATGCGCCTCCTTTTCTTCTTGTTCGTTTTCTTCATAACGCCACCAGCAAACTCGTGCACCTCCTGGATGGTGTCTGTAGCATATCTGACACTCTGGATAGTCATGTTGTTGCTCATGAACCTGCTGTTGCTGTTGCTGTCGAGGGCGGCCTCTGAATCCGCCGCCTCCATTGGAGCAAGAGGACTGACGATCACCGCGGTCACCACTATCACCACGGCCACACGCCCTTCCTCCGCACCCGCGAGATCTGCCGCGGGACTGGCCACGGCCTCTGTAGACCGCATTGGCGGATGAGTGGAACCCGCCTGAAGATGAGTCGCCTAGCATCTCCATCCTTTGATCAAGGGCAGAGATCTGAGCAAATAGATCGTCGGCTGTGATGGTGTTTTTCACAGCGCCGATCGCCGCCACCACGGAGTCGTAGTCACGGTCCAGTCCGGCCAAGATATAGTCCACCATCTCCGGATCAGATACGGGACAACCGACAGCAGGTAGTTCACCCCCAAGACTTTTCATCTTCGCCATATACGCCGAGCTTGACATGGTGCCCTTCTTGGTATTGGTGATGGCAGTTCTTAGATTAGTAATCCGAGACTGAGATTGTGAGGCGAAGAGATTTTTCACCGTCGTCCAGAGCTCAAAGGTGGAATCTTTCCCAACGACTTGTGCAAGAATTTCTGGAGACATGGAATTGAGAAGGTATGATAGAACCTGCTGGTCTTTGGCGATCCAGGGTCCGTATAGGTGGTTCGGCTCTAGGGCCGTGGTCTTGTCTGCCTTCGTGATCTCCACCATCCTGGGCGGAGCGGCGTCGGTGTTGTCCAGGAGCCCCGTCACCTGCGCGCCTCGCAGGGCTGGGAGGACCTGCGTCTTCCAGAGGATAAAATTACCTCTTGCGAGCTTCTCAGACGGCGGCGATCCGAGGTTGAGGGAGACGCCGGCGGAGGAAGCCATGGAGACGATGATATGTGGTTTCTAGGGTTTTGGTTTGTGGCTAGATGTATAAAAAGAGGTGGCTCTGATTACCATGAAAGATATCAAGCGTTCCTACTCCATTGAGGGAGCCGCGTGGTGTTTATATTGATATGTGGCCGCAGCCCTTGGCTTGGCGTACAAGGTTATACAAGAGGAGTTTGAGTAGAATACAAGAGAAGGAAGGAGGTTGAGATTACAACACGTATATTCTAACACGCATATATTGTGATATACAATTATACATGATGAATGGTGAATTAGCAGCAGATGCCACATCAGAAAAAACAGAGAAGAGGGGGGGGGGTGCAACTGCAATGTCGTCTGACGACTCCGTGATCCCGTCATGTGACCGTCACTATGAGGAACAAGGATTGAGGTGGCAGAAGATCATGTCCAACCAAGCCTCCTCTCTCATTTCCCTCAACTCAGCTCACATGAATGGCATGACAGATGGAGTTTGCAGCAGCAGAGCGGTCCTATTGGCCGGTACATAGGCTCAATCGAGAGCAGCTTTCATCCTGCGAGCAATGGACGGGTGAAGGACTCGTGGATGAAGGTCCATTTGGAGCTCGACCACATGGAGACCCCGCCATTCTCTGCATCGGCAAAGCTCGGCGGCCTTGGCGATTTCGGCACTACGGATTTCAACCCGTTCAGAAACGAGCCAGTGTTCTTCGCGCTGGTATCCAGGCTGCTCGTGTCCATATTCAAACGCATACTGGAAATAGGCCTCGGCAAAAAACTTTGGGAGAAGAAGAAACTGGGAGCATTTCGCTGCCAATACCTTGGGAGCTTCCCTTGCTGTACAAGGACATCTCAGTACTGCAATCCATGTCGTCTCCTCTTTGAGAACTCAGGCCGTAGTAGCTCTGCAAGCTGCTCATTGCGAGCGACGACTGCTGCTGTCTAGACTTGTCAGAATCTAATGAATTCACAATGTCTACACGTCGTTTGCACTTTACAAAATTCATGGCATATCAGCATCAGATACATACATAAATGTACGTGCTCATGTACTAGTGTCTTTGAATGTTGGAAACAATCATCAGTCAAGCCACCGACAGAGAAGATGTACACTCTTTTGCAGAAGATGTATACTCAGCCGCCTTTCACACATATCGTGTATATATGGATCATTACGTACAAAAAAGGTTTAGATTGCCGCGGCGACTCCCGCCGCGTCAGCCTACGTATCAGAGCAAGACGCCGTCGTTCCCGAGCACGAACCCTTGGTTGTCGCCAATGAACCTTCAACATCCATTGTGTTATTTGGCTGGCATAGTTTCAGACAGACGATAAATAGACTAAAACTGCAGAATTCAGTTGAGCCAAGTGCTTACTTTACGGAGTAGAGGTTCCCGGGGATGTTATCAGCGGACCCTCAATTGAGCGTTCCTCCGCCATCAAGGATGGAGAGGGAGGCGAAGCCCTGATGGTAGCAATACAGCGCTCCAAGCGCCCAATCTGCTTCCGAATAGAGCCGAAGGCCTCCTTGCTCCAGGATCGCAAAGAGCCATCAACATGCTTCAGGTTAGACCATGTTGACTGAAGTGAAGGACAGCCATCCCTCCCCTCAAGTCCTCAACCCACACCCGCTCAAGAGTTTCTCTGTAATCATCAGCCAGTAGCCACATCTCCTCATAACGGAACCCTTGCTGGACCGGAGATCGTCGTGCCTGTTGGGTCCTGCCTCCCAACAGAACCAGCATGGGGTAGTGATCCAAAGAAGTGGCAATGAGATTCTCCACCCCGCACCCATCGAACATACCAGTAAAAGCTCCATTGGCCGCAGCCCTATCCAAGCGACATTTAACATGACAATCCGGGTCTTGTTTGTTGCACCACGTAAACTTCGGACCGGAGTAGCCCACATCAGTCAAGCTACAGTCCATCAGGCAATCCCTAAAAGCAGTTATCTGAGCCTCTGACCGGTCTTGAGGACCACAATGTTCATCCTAAGCCAAGACTTCATTGAAGTCCCCACAACATAGCCACGGTCCATCCCACATTGGTTGAAGACGTCTGAGAAGCTCCCAAAACTGAGGTCTATCTTCTCTCCTGGGCTCCCCATAAACAAAGGAGGCACGCCAGACCACCCCCTCGTTGATCTTCACATGAGTATCAATACATGTTCAACTTGAGCATGAGTTTCCTACCTAGCTTCAAGTTGAGCATGCAGTGGATGCAGCAGGAAATTAGATGCAGATTAATTGCATAGTACAAGAAACAACAAGTTGTGCCTCTGTTTTGGTTGATCTGTAACTCTGTTTGATTGGAACATGTACTAATTAATGTGCTGGTTCTAGATTTAAATTAGCAAGATTAGTTGCAAGCCCGAGGTCGAAGCAGAGAGGTCCACGCGCACGCCCTCCTAGTCAACCGCCTCGCCGCCGAACTTGTCAGAGTTCTCTGCAATTTTCTCCAATCACTGAACTTGTGAAGATTTACCACACAATGCTTGTTCTTCTTGTGTTTGTCCTCGGTGCCGGGAGGAACGGCACGAGTAAATATAGTAGAGTAAATATCAAGGAACTACAATAATTTTGATGGTTGTTCAATCTAGCACATTCTATATGTCAATGCCCTCTCTCAAGTAAAGAGAAAGACCATGAAGGGCTTGGGGGGGGGGGGCTGGCCCCCACCCCAATCCAAATGATTTGTGTTCTAAAGTAATAGCAAACATGGTTCGTCCCACGCTTATGCGTGAAAAACATTCTTAGGTGCAATTAAAATGAAGAAGCAAGAAGTTTCGAGGATACTGAAGGCGGGTTTTTGTTGGACATCGAAATTGATATCACAAGTTTTCAGGTGTTCAGACAGGTCACTTGCGTGAACGAACCGTTCCTCGAGAAGGGTCAACCGAGCGAATAAATTAATTTCCCTCTGACGTTCGCTACGCGCGGATTCTAGAGCAATGCAAGCTAGCCCAGAAAAAGGGCTATGCCCAATCAGTTGCTTTTTTGAAAAACAAAGCGTCAGCAAAAATCAAATATTTTGTGCAGAAAAGACAGAAAAACCATAAATTTAACAGGAGAGAGAAACATAAATGTTTCCATACCCATAAAATTTCCATCTCAAAAACAATCGTGAAAAGGGGGGAAATACATAAACATCGATATTGGGATAAAAATGACAGAAAAGTAAGGTTGCCATGATCATGATTAAAATCTACCTATATATAACAGAAAAATTGACCGTGTTCAAGATTTCGTATAAATGGATAAGTATAAAAACTGAGATAAATTTCCGTGACATGATGAAAATTAATCCACCTATAGGTAAATGTAAAATTTCCATACTGCATTAAAACATTTTTCCATGGTATGCTCAATAAATTTTCCATGCTATATAAAATAAATTTGCCATGTAACAATACAGACACAAACATATGGATGATAAATGTCCATGATATTGTATGAGTAAACATGCACAACTAAAATTTGATGGAAAATGTTCTATACAGTAAGGAAAAATCATGACAAGTTGTTAGAAACTTGTTGGGGGGAAAAGTTGAACTTATCATGTGACAAATTAGAGAAAGAAAACAGAATTCACTAAAAAAATTATACACAACCATACCAAATTGTGAGCATGTATGTTTTGTTCACTTTTTTTTTGTTTCGTTAGTTTTATATAGATGGCAGGGCAGAGTACGTGGAGGTGGAGGCCTTCGCCAGCTCCAACTTGCGAGTTTTGTTGTTCATGGCTCCTGAGATCTGCCAGTGTATGGAAGATGGTCAGGAACCACTTGTTAGCAATGGTCAGGAACCGCCCGTGTATGGAAGCAGCCGATCAAATTGGCAGGGGAGGTGTAAGGGTTGTCGGCATAACAGCGCGTGAAGTCAGAGTCCGTTGTTTCAGAGTAGAACAGGCAAGAAAGCTCCATAGTCTTGTGAACCATGGTTGATCTTAGGAACTGCTGCGGTGCAGATCCTCTGTAACCTTGCATACATATTGCTGTCACTCTGAACTGAAATGAACTGAAGCCATTGCAGAGCCGCTATTGTACGAAGAAAATAGAAATGCCAACAGTTTTTCGATGCTACCGTCGCAAAACTGTAGCAAAATTAGAACTTCCTACATTTTCACCTGTAGCAGGATGAAAAAGAAAAACAATCAAGAGAACTCGTGCTGCCTCGGTACTGAATATTTCAGACATAATAAGCTCAGTTCAACAAATGGTCTGTGCGTCTGCAGAGCAGAGTATTCAACGAACGGGTGAAGGACTCGTGGTTTGTGGTCCACTTGGAGCTCGACCACATGGAGACCCCGCCGCCATTGCTGTACGAGCACATTTCAGTACTGCAATCCATGTCATGTCCTCTCTGAGAACTCAGGCCTTAGTAGCTCTGCAAGCGACGACTGCAACCTGGAGAAAGCACCTGGATATTGCCACATGTTGACAGGAGATATATATATCCTGACCACAACCTGTTTTCATGTTTTGCAGCAGGGAAGTACGTACTGGCAGCCTTGATGTATGCAGTTCTTTTGCACCTCACAAAATCCATCGCATATCAGGATCAGATACATACATAAATGTATGTGCTCACGTCGTACTGTACTGTATGCCTTTGAATGCTGGAAACAATCATCGGTCAAACAACAGTAATAGACAGATAAGATTTACACTCTCTTGCGGAAGACAGAACGTCGGGACAATCAGCAGCCTTTCACGTGTGTGTCTATATATGGATCATTCTTACATACAAAAAGGGTTTCAGATAGCCGTGGTTTTTTCCGCCGCTTCAGCCAACATATCGGAGCAAGACACCGTCATTTCCGAGCACAAAACCTTGGTTGTCTCCAATGAACCTGCAACATCCATCACAACCATTGTAAAATGTTGGCAGAGTTTCAGACGTGAAACAGACTCAGACCCTGAACAAGTAAGATAATGATATCTCCTGCGGAATTCAGGCGATCCGAGTGCTTACTTTACAGAGTATAGGTTGCCGGGGATGTTATCTGCGGCCCTGTCGTGCACCCAGGTCTTGCCGCCCTTGGTTGTTTTCAGCAGGACACCGCTACCACCGGCAGCCCATGCCTCATCCTTTAAAACAGAACCACAGATCAGCTAGTTGTTGTTCAAGGTTACTTAGTAGTATCATGTAAACATAGTACAGTTCGTTTCAGTTAGTGTTACCTTTGAGCGGTAGCCCACGTCCAGAATCCCAAACCCCCGGCTTTGCACCAACGCTTCCTCGAAGTCCTCAACTATCTGGAAATGGATCCTAGTTAGAATATGTTAATGAGCGCTTAAAGGAACTGCATTATGCTGTGTTTGCCCATTTTGCTAACTAAACTGATCGAATCGAATAAGAACTAGCACTCACCCCTGTTCCTTTACTGAGGAAGAGCCCACCGCCGCGCACGAGGAGCCAGAGACCACCATCTGCTCTCCATCCCATGTTCTATATCCGCCGTGCCACAGCCCTGTTGTGCGGTTGCCAATATAGCTGCAATTGCAGGTGTACATAGACACTTCAGAACAAAACCCCGGCCAGATATTTCACCCGAATCGATACTGCTAAGTAGTAGCATAATATCATCGAACCTGCCCAGGCTCCCATGTCAAGAAGAAGTTGCCGCGGCTGGAGACAGCGACGTAGCTGCCGTCAGGTGAGCGGTTCACCGTGTTGAAACTTGAAAGTGCCGGTGTAGTAACTCGCACCGCTAATGCCGCTTGAAACTGTTCTGCACCACAGACAAAAACGACAGAGCAAACAATGTCATGCCTTGATCGCCCAAGTGGATTTTCCGGCACGAGTTTCATCCGGACGGCACTCTCGCCCGGTACAAGGCGCGGTGGGTGCTTCGCGGCTTCACGCAACAGGCCGGCGTCGACTACGGCGAGACCTTCAGTCCGGTGGTCAAACCAGCCACCGTCCGGACTGTCCTGAGCCTCGCCGCCGGCAAGTCGTGGCCCATACATCAGCTGGACATCAAGAACGCCTTCCTCCACGGCCATCTTGCGTAGACGGTCTACAGCCACAAGCCTTCCGGCTTCGTCGACGCCACCTCGCCCTCGCATGTGTGCCGGCTAAACCGTTCTTTCTACGGTCTCAAGCAGGCGCCTCGGGCGTGGTTCACCAGGTTCACGACGTACCTGCGGAGCCTTGGCTTCGTCGCGTCGCGGGCGGACTCATCGCTCTTCGTCCTTCGACGTGGTGCTCACCTCGCCTACCTGCTCCTCTACGTCGATGACATCATCCTCACCGCCAGCTCGGGCGCGGTGCTCGACTCCGTCATCCAGGCTCTTCACCGCGAGTTCTCCATGACCGACCTCGGCGCGCTCCACCACTTCCTCAGCATCAACGTCACCACCACTGCGCGTGGCTTGTTCCTTTCCCAGGAACAGTACGCCCTGGAGATCCTCGACCGTGCCGGCATGCTCAACTGCAAGCCCATCTCCACTCCGGTCGACACGCTGGCCAAGCTCTCCACCGACACTGGCCCGCTCTTCCACGACCTGTCGCTCTACCGCAGCCTGGCCGGGGCGCTGCAGTACATCACGTTGACGCGGCCCGATCTCTCTTATGCCGTTCAACAGTGTTGTATGTTCATGCATGCCCCCCGCGACTGCCACTTCCAGCTCATGAAGCGCATCCTTCGGTATCTGCGTGGCACGACTCACCTTGGCCTTCAGATCCATCGCGACGCCGACACCGAGCTCGTGGCTTACTCCGACGCCGACTGGGCCGGCTGCCCCGACACGTGCAAGTCCACCTCGGGCGATTGTGTCTTCCTCGGCTCCAACCTCCTCACGTGGTCATCTAAACGGCAGAGCACCGTTTCTCGTTCGAGCGCCGAGGCCGAGTACCGGGCGGTCGCCAACGCCGTCGCCGAGTCGGTGTGGCTACGCCAACTACTTGGCGAGCTCCACCAACCGCCATCCCGTGCCACGGTCGTCTACTGCGACAACATAAGTGCTGTGTACATGTCGAGCAACCCGGTGCAACACCAACGCACGAAGCACATCGAGATCGACCTTCACTTCGTGCGCGAGCGTGTGGCACTGGGTGAGATCCGTGTTCTCCACGTACCGACGAGCTCGCAGTTCGCCGACATCTTCACCAAGGGGCTGCCAACGGGCGTCTTCCTCGACTTTCGGTCCAGTCTCAATGTCGACGAACCCCACGTTTCGACTGCGGGAGGGTGTTGGAACGTGCCCACGTCCCTCTCGTCAGGTGGCTAGCCATGCAGCCCGCGTCGTGCGCGTCTCCAACAGCCCACGTACTTCATGTTTATCCTCTCCTGCATGGTAGCGATAGCCGGCTAAGGCCGTTGTACTCTCCCACGTTCCTCTGCTTCCTCTCCTGTAAACTGTATAAATATACCCGATGGATGAATAGAAGCAGTGTGTGAGTGTTACATATCTCAACTATTAGCTTACTCGTTGCTCATTACAAAATGTGCCATAGAACAAAAAAGACAATCAGAAAACCATGATACAACTCACGAATCATGATTCTATCGCTAGCATGCATATGCCACCCATACCGTAGTTCAGTATGTCACATGTATGTCTATTTGCACCCCACCTCTCGCCCCTTGTAACCTGTAGGTACCGTATGTTTCCTGTGCTAGTGATAAGTTTATAAAGGTTACAAAAAGTATTTTATTGGATTTGTATTTAAAGGTAGTTTACAATGAAACTATATTTGTTACATAGTTAAATTTATAATTAAATATTGACTCAAAATACAAAGGAGACCTAGATGGAGTAATTAACTACTACCTCCATTTGAAATTAGTTGTCGCTCAAACGAATCTATCTAGACGTATTTTAGTTTAGATACATCCGTTTAAGCAACAACTAATTTCGGATGGAGGAAGTATTTGCATAACCAGACAATATCTTACCACATGCCAGCCTCGACGCTTGTTCGTGGTTTTCTCTTCGACGGCGTGTGTGCGTTCTTGTGTAGGTTGCCAGGTCGCCCTGTGTGCCTTGTTTTTGCGGGCATGTTGACGGTTTTCGCCCGGTTTTCCGTTAATTAACTGGACACCTCTCTTCGACCTTTTTTAATGAATTGGGCTCTAAGGACCGCATTTCCAAAAATAAAATATCTTACCACATGGGCGAACATTAATGTGGTCCAGACTTTTCAACTCTAGGCATGGACTGTCTATCTGATTCCTAAAGAGACGTGCGGCTGGTTTGGGTGGTGTACACTTGCACTTGTGTTAACGGACAGCAACAGCCACACACATGGTCATCAGTCATGAGTACACTACTGACTAGTATTCACTTTCCTCTTAGGTTGAGAATTAAGATACCAAGATATTATTCGCGTTTTCTACACCAATCTCTTTTATCTATGTGAACTCTAGCTACTTGTAAACCAAGGAAATGCTCTCCAGCTTGCCACTTTTCTTACCCAACACTTCAATGGCGCCCCTGAAGGAACTCTTCCATATCTCACTTCTCTTGCTAGTATGCGCAGCCAAGGCCACCAACCTGGAAGCAGAAGCACTTCTCCGATGGAAGTCCAGTTTGGTTGGCGCCAACTCGCTGTCCTCATGGTCGACTATGAATTCCACCTGCTCTTGGTTTGGCATCTCATGTGACACTGCCGGGCATGTTACAGAGCTCAGCCTTCCCAACACTGAACTCAAAGGTACGCTCGATTACTTGTATTCGGCAGCATTCTTGAACCTCACCAAGATCAAACTCAACAACAACAGCCTTGCTGGAGCCATCCCGGCAAACATATCCAAGTTGCTCACGCTCACCTTTCTGGACTTGAGCAGCAACAATCTTGTTGGCTTAATACCCCGCTCATTCTCAAGGCTCCAAAATCTCAAGGCACTGCAGCTCTCTGCAAATAATCTCACGGGAGGAATTCCAGAGGAGCTGGGGATGATATCTGGGTTGCGAGATCTTATAGTGGGCAACAACCCACTTGGTGGGTCGATCCGAGCCTCACTCGGGAAACTTCAGTTCCTACAGGAGCTCAACTTCAGAAACGCTAGTCTGGTTTCTACTCTCCCACTAGAGCTAGGGAACCTCACTAGTCTTAAGTACATGACCCTGGGACAGAATCAGTTATATGGAAGTGTGCCACCATGTTTTGCCAGGATACAAACATTGTTGACATTTTACTTGGTTGAAAATAATATAAATGGTACCATCCCGAGAGAGATGTTTACAAACTGTACCAAGCTCGAGTTATTTATGGTATCCAGAAACTTGTTAATTGGAAGCATCCCATCGCATATCAGCAAGTGCAAGCAGCTCCAGATATTTGATGTATCCGGAAACATGTTAACTGGAAGCATCCCATCGCATATCAGCAAGTGCAAGGAGCTCAAGGGTTTTGATGTATCCAGCAACTTGTTAACTGGAAGCATCCCGGCGGAGATAGGGAGCATGCGGAACTTGCAAGCATTGTCCTTGTCCAAAAATCACCTTACTGGAATTGTGCCAACAAATATTGGTAATGCAATATCTTTGATATTCCTTGAGGTCAACTCCAACCATCTCGAGGGTGAGCTTCCTGAAACCATCTCCTTGCTGGTAAATCTCATTGCTCTCGACATGTCGGGCAACAAGTTTACGGGTATCATTCCTAATCATGACAACAGGCAGTTGCCAATTGTCAAGGTGGCTAACAGTACAGACAATAGCAGCTTCTCAGGAGAATCATGGTCTCCCTTTTGTCAATTAACACTCCTGGTGCTCTTGGATCTATCAAACAATGAGTTGTTTGGAGATCTTCCTGGTTGCATCTGGAACTTGAAAGATTTACAGTTCTTGGATTTGTCGGGCAATGCTTTAGCTGGGGAAGTTCCAACCTCAACTTTCTTCAACTCTTCACTAAGGTCACTGCACTTGTCAAGTAATAAATTCACAGGTTGCTTTCCAATGGTGTTGAAGAAGTTCAAAAGCCTTGTTGTTTTGGATCTCCGGGACAATAAGATTTCTGGTGTAATTCCTCCGTGGATAGGGGAAAGCAATCCTTCGTTGAGGATTCTCAGCCTCCGCTCAAACAAGTTCTACGGGAGTATTCCTTGGCAGCAGTTATCACAACTCCCCCATCTCCAACTGCTAGATCTTGCTGAAAACAATTTTGTAGGTTCCATACTAGAAAGTTTGGTCAACATCTCCCTGATGAGACAGACATTTGTGACACAACCAGTTGTAAAAATTGACATAGCACTTACTTCCCACAGATATTTTTATGTTTACAATGGAAGCATGGACATAATTTGGAAGGGACGGGAGTGCACCTTCAAGGGAAGGCATGCATTTGTGACTGGTATTGATCTCTCTGGTAATTCTCTATCTGGTGAGATCCCTTCAGAGCTCACAAGTCTCAGAGGCATGCGGTTACTAAATATTTCAAGAAATAATCTGTCTGGTAGTATCCCCAAGGATATTGGCAATCTAAAGCTATTAGAGTCCCTTGACCTCTCCTGGAACAAACTATCAGGTCATATTCCGCCTAGTGTTTCAAACCTGATGTCCCTCAGCAACCTCAATCTCTCCAATAACCTTCTGTCTGGAGAGATACCTACAGGCAGTCAGCTTCAAACACTCGATGACCCATCAATCTATGGCAATAATCTTGGACTCTGTGGTCCCCCCTTAAGACCATGCACAAATAATTCGAGTAGTACAACACCAATGGATGGAGCAGAGGAACATCACCATGAACTCGAAACACTGTGGCTGTACTACTCGGTGATTGCTGGAATTGTCTTTGGTTTCTGGGTATGGTTTGGAGCATTATTTTTCTGCAAGATCTGGCGGGTTGCTTTCTTCAGTTCTGTCGATGCCATGCAGCAGAATATTGTGCACAAGATGAAGCGTATCTGACTGTATTTATGATGCTTCGCACTAGATGCACAATTTGGCAGAAGAGGCTGCTTTATCTGCAGTCCGCATTGTATAATGTATTTTTCATGACCCTGCAGCTGCGGTTGCAGCTGTTTGTTTTGTTTCACCAATAAGCTACAAATTTATGTGCCTTTTGTGGGCAGAATTGGCTTGTAGTTGTTGTATGATGTGACCAGTGTTCTACAGGATTGCATTAGGTTTTATTATCTGAATTTTTGTGCTTTCCTACAATATTAGTTCGACCGGATATTTAGCAAGAGGTATAACCTCGATAAATTCTTTGGAGTGACATCCACTCAATCTCCATAGTATTTTTTGTGTTTTTTACGTGGTGCAACCAAAGAACAACAATTATAGTATATTGTGTTTCCGCTTGCTGTAGGATTTGAGATGTCAACGATTATAGTATGTTTTGGAGCATTATAGTATATTGTATTTCTGCTTTTTCATGTTCCAGTGTTTGTTGAATCATGCGACCAAAAAGGCCCTTACGCATGATTTACTGCTGTATGAGAAAAGTCAAGATTGATGTTTCAAACTCTAATGAGAAAATGTACATCGATAAGCAAATACCTCTGGGGAGGATTAATATTGCATTTAAGTAGAGACTAGAGTATTAAATCAACTCAATTAACAAGTTTTTTGTGTGGACGTGTATAATAAAAACCAACCACAGATTTTTGTCTCCTCTCTAAAAGAAATTAACCTTGACAGGGATTAGCATTTGAAGTATTTTTTCCCCATCTGCATCAATTACGATGAAAGACTGAAATGATCTGCCAGGAGTACCTGGCACGGGAGGTGTAAGAGCTTGTCGACCTAACGCCGTGTGGATCCAGAGTGGTTTGTTTGTTCTGCCTTGCATTTACCGTCGGTTTTTGAGCGCTGTGAGTGCTGCACTTCAGATTCTACAGCTTTGTATACACATTGCTATGTATGCAGGGTTGGATTTTGTGTTTGTCGAGACGCTCTCAACTGAACTGAAACCATTGCAGAGCTGCTGCTGCCGACCAAGAAAAAGAAACCCTGCCGCCATCATCACAAAATCTGAATATCCTGCCTTTTATTGTGTTATCAGATTGAAATATTCAATCTTATGTGGATGGTCTGTTTTGATAACATAATAAGTTTACCAAACGGACTACGTATCTACATAGCATAGTTTTCAACCTGCGGGCAAAAGGTGTCCTGTTTCTGCTGTATAGTGAAGCCCTTCCTTCTGCTATCTTCCAATGCATAGTTGCAATCATGATTGTTCAAAGCCTTCTACTTCTTATTTTTCTTCATCAGGCATAGAGGCGGCGGTGGAATCCGGAAAGAGCAAACAAACAATGTACATGCATGACGAAGATGGATGCTTGACAGCTCGATGACTGGTGGACGCAATGGAAATATTGACCCACGATGGATAGTACTCTCTCCGTCCGAAAATACTTGTCGAAGAAATGGATAAAAATGAATGTATCTAGAACTAAGATATGTCTAGATACATCCATTCCTCCGACAAGTATTTCCGGACGGAGAGAGTATATGCAGAGGAAGATAAACCGCTTGCGTTTGCCCGCGGTTCAGGTTAGACTTAATGGACATAGATTAAAGGTTTCGTTGAACAACTTTGGTCATGATTCAAAACCGTCTAAGATTCAACCCTGAGACCGGTTTTGACCTTGTTGACCGGTTTTGAACCCATTGACCAGCCAGTCAGCGTGTCACATGAGCGACACTGTTCATAACACTGTTCATGAATTCATTTTCTGCCAAAAAATCAGAAAATTTCATTTTCTGGAAAATTCTCACGCGAACAGTACTGTTCACGTGGCGAAAAATGAAATATTCCCGAATTCACTGCATATGCGGTGAAAAAAATCATTTTGAAAAAAGTTTGAAGAATTCCGTTTTCGCCACGTGAACAGTAATTTCGGGATTTCGTTATCCCCCGCATGAACAGTACATTTGAAATTTTTTTGTCCACTAGTACTGTTCACATGTGTGAAAACTGGGAATTTTCGAAAATTTGTGCTGATACTTTTTATATTTTTTTCAAACTTTTCCTGAGTTACTGTTCACGAGACGAAAAATTATTTTTCCTTCTAAAAATGGTACTTTTTATTTTTTTTTGAATTTACTATTCATGCAGGATTTTTCCCCTAGAAATTGAATTTCTCAGTTTTTTGGGGGGGAAAGTTTCAGAAAATGAATTTGTGAACAGTGTCGCTGATGTGGCACGCTGACTGGGCGGTCAACAGGTTCAAAACCGGTCAACAGGGTCAAAACCGGTCTCAGGGTTGAATCTTAGATGGTTTTGAGAGTTGGGGGTTGTAGATTAGACGCTTTTGAAGTTGAGGGTTGTATATTAGACTAGGGCAAAAGTTGGGGGTTGAAATATGCACTTCTCTCTTCAGAAAAGGCTCAATGCTACTGGCTTCTTCAGGTATAATGTACCGAGTGAGCCTTAATGACGGTATGGGCCTTCATGGGAGAGGTATGAGCAATGTACGGAGTGATGCCCGATACTAGGAACCTACTTTTGTTCGTCGTTGATCACAAGCTCTTGAATATCTACAATCTGATTACGCCTAGTTTTGAGATATTGCCTACCTAGGTCAGTTTACGCCTGATGTTGTGAAAGGGGCCGGGCTGGGAAGGAGACACTGGAACAAGGATGTGCTGCAAGCTCAAGCACATAGTCCTGATGATCAGAACAGCATAGTGCTGATGCGAATGCTGGAACCAGGAGATGGTGGTGATGTCGTGCTGCAACTCCAGAGTCGATCACAGGTTCATCAGTCATAGGGTCATCTAGAACTGACCTGGAGTTCACCTTGTGTGGCTTCATGTGACGATGATTGGTACGCTTCCTGGGTAAGGTACGTAGCGAGAATCATCAACGATGTTTAGTTTCTGCACAATCAGCAGGTTTTTTTTTGCGACAGAAAGAGAGTTTTATTCCATAATCAGAGGGTTACAATCGAGAGGCACCAACTCCTCAATACAAGGTGGGCTCCTTCCCAGCCATACGGCAGTAGTGGACTCCGTACGACTATACAATGCCAACCGATGTGCTACCCTATTTTGATCACGCTTTATTTTTGATGGAACAAACTCTCGATCCTGAAGATGACGCTTGATCTCTAGTACCAAGTGCCCATAAACAGACCTGGACAAACCGTCCCCGGGGTCATTGCAGCTAGTGCCGTAGATGAGTCTGACTGAACCACAATTGGCAAGGATGAATGCTGCAGGGCCAAGGCCATACCCTGCATTATTGCATGTAGTTCCGCTTCCAGCGCGTCGTTACAGTTGAAGATGCATCTATATGCCGCGAAGATCACACCACCCTCATGATTCCGAAGTATCATACCTGCTGCCGCCGACCCGTCCTCTTGCATGAAGGCACCATCCACCGAAAGCGCTGCCCAGCCCGTGGGCGGCCGCGGCCAGTGAAGGGGTATTGGCGGTGCGGATGCTTCGGCGTTTGCAACTCGGACCACAGGCATCTTCCCTTTGAGAATTTCATCCGTGGAGAAAGGCCCACACAGGGTCAAAGAATTCATATAACTTTGAAGGTAATCTGACGTTGCCGTTACGGACGGAACATCCTTTCTGTGTGTAAGGTCCGATCGTAGCGACCAAATCCTCCATAACAACATGATCGTGCAATCCCGCATGTGATCATCGCAATTTGCCAGGACGTTTAAAAGCCATTCCTTCCCAGTATCATGAAGGAGCTCCTGACTCGGTAGACGCCACACAGTTCTCATCTGAGCCCATATCCCCTGCGCATGTTCACATGACACTAGAGCATGAAAGCTAGTCTCCTTTTCTCAGCCACACACCCGACAGCTATCTCTCGTAGATATGTGACGATACTTCTTGCATTCATTTGTAGCTAAAGCTCCAGAGACCACCTTCCAGGCCATAATTCTCATTTTCAGAGGCACTTTAGAGCTCCAAATCCGCTGCCAAATCGGCCTCCGACCCGAAGCATTACTGCTTGACGAGCTGAGCCTCATGGAGTGTTGGACTTCCATTGCAAGATGATAAGCACTACGCACAGAGAACTGTCCAGACCTCTCCGGGGCCCAAGCGATGAAATCCTGCCCGTTCCTTGGAGATGTGCGTATCTTCACAATCTCCCTGACATCCATGTCCCAAAAATGCTCCCTGAGCCGTTCCACATCCCATGCTCCATGTTCATTCAGAAAATCAGCTACCCGATTGAACCGACAATTCCTTTTAGGAGTAATCGGTCTGAAATTGTGACCACGAGGGATCCAAGCATCTCTCCAGGTTTTTATCATTTCGCCGTTGCACACGCGCCATATAATGCCCTTTTTCACCAAATCAAGACCATGAACAATACCCTTCCAGACCGCCGAACTGTTAGACGAGAAAACAATGTCAAGCAGGTTTCCCCTAGGGTAGTATTTGGCCTTCAATAATCTCGCACAAAGGCTATCTGGGCTATCTAAGAGGCGCCAAGCCTGCTTGGCAAGCAGAGCTTGATTAAACGCCCTCATGTCTCGGAATCCCATGCCCCCCATTGCTTTGGGTAACATCATTCTCTCCCAACTTGGAAGGGACGGGAGTGCACCTTCAAGGGAAGGCATGCATTTGTGACTGGTATTGATCTCTCTGGTAATTCTCTATCTGGTGAGATCCCTTCAGAGCTCACAAGTCTCAGAGGCATGCGGTTACTAAATATTTCAAGAAATAATCTGTCTGGTAGTATCCCCAAGGATATTGGCAATCTAAAGCTATTAGAGTCCCTTGACCTCTCCTGGAACAAACTATCAGGTCATATTCCGCCTAGTGTTTCAAACCTGATGTCCCTCAGCAACCTCAATCTCTCCAATAACCTTCTGTCTGGAGAGATACCTACAGGCAGTCAGCTTCAAACACTCGATGACCCATCAATCTATGGCAATAATCTTGGACTCTGTGGTCCCCCCTTAAGACCATGCACAAATAATTCGAGTAGTACAACACCAATGGATGGAGCAGAGGAACATCACCATGTACTCGAAACACTGTGGCTGTACTACTCGGTGATTGCTGGAATTGTCTTTGGTTTCTGGGTATGGTTTGGAGCATTATTTTTCTGCAAGATCTGGCGGGTTGCTTTCTTCAGTTCTGTCGATGCCATGCAGCAGAATATTGTGCACAAGATGAAGCGTATCTGACTGTATTTATGATGCTTCGCACTAGATGCACAATTTGGCAGAAGAGGCTGCTTTATCTGCAGTCCGCATTGTATAATGTATTTTTCATGACCCTGCAGCTGCGGTTGCAGCTGTTTGTTTTGTTTCACCAATAAGCTACAAATTTATGTGCCTTTTGTGGGCAGAATTGGCTTGTAGTTGTTGTATGATGTGACCAGTGTTCTACAGGATTGCATTAGGTTTTATTATCTGAATTTTTGTGCTTTCCTACAATATTAGTTCGACCGGATATTTAGCAAGAGGTATAACCTCGATAAATTCTTTGGAGTGACATCCACTCAATCTCCATAGTATTTTTTGTGTTTTTTACGTGGTGCAACCAAAGAACAACAATTATAGTATATTGTGTTTCCGCTTGCTGTAGGATTTGAGATGTCAACGATTATAGTATGTTTTGGAGCATTATAGTATATTGTATTTCTGCTTTTTCATGTTCCAGTGTTTGTTGAATCATGCGACCAAAAAGGCCCTTACGCATGATTTACTGCTGTATGAGAAAAGTCAAGATTGATGTTTCAAACTCTAATGAGAAAATGTACATCGATAAGCAAATACCTCTGGGGAGGATTAATATTGCATTTAAGTAGAGACTAGAGTATTAAATCAACTCAATTAACAAGTTTTTTGTGTGGACGTGTATAATAAAAACCAACCACAGATTTTTGTCTCCTCTCTAAAAGAAATTAACCTTGACAGGGATTAGCATTTGAAGTATTTTTTCCCCATCTGCATCAATTACGATGAAAGACTGAAATGATCTGCCAGGAGTACCTGGCACGGGAGGTGTAAGAGCTTGTCGACCTAACGCCGTGTGGATCCAGAGTGGTTTGTTTGTTCTGCCTTGCATTTACCGTCGGTTTTTGAGCGCTGTGAGTGCTGCACTTCAGATTCTACAGCTTTGTATACACATTGCTATGTATGCAGGGTTGGATTTTGTGTTTGTCGAGACGCTCTCAACTGAACTGAAACCATTGCAGAGCTGCTGCTGCCGACCAAGAAAAAGAAACCCTGCCGCCATCATCACAAAATCTGAATATCCTGCCTTTTATTGTGTTATCAGATTGAAATATTCAATCTTATGTGGATGGTCTGTTTTGATAACATAATAAGTTTACCAAACGGACTACGTATCTACATAGCATAGTTTTCAACCTGCGGGCAAAAGGTGTCCTGTTTCTGCTGTATAGTGAAGCCCTTCGTTCTGCTATCTTCCAATGCATAGTTGCAATCATGATTGTTCAAAGCCTTCTACTTCTTATTTTTCTTCATCAGGCATAGAGGCGGCGGTGGAATCCGGAAAGAGCAAACAAACAATGTACATGCATGACGAAGATGGATGCTTGACAGCTCGATGACTGGTGGACGCAATGGAAATATTGACCCACGATGGATAGTACACTCTCCGTCCGAAAATACTTGTCGAAGAAATGGATAAAAATGAATGTATCTAGAACTAAGATATGTCTAGATACATCCATTCCTCCGACAAGTATTTCCGGACGGAGAGAGTATATGCAGAGGAAGATAAACCGCTTGCGTTTGCCCGCGGTTCAAGTTAGACTTAATGGACATAGATTAAAGGTTTCGTTGAACAACTTTGGTCATGATTCAAAACCGTCTAAGATTCAACCCTGAGACCGGTTTTGACCTTGTTGACCGGTTTTGAACCCATTGACCAGCCAGTCAGCGTGTCACATGAGCGACACTGTTCATAACACTGTTCATGAATTCATTTTCTGCCAAAAAATCAGAAAATTTCATTTTCTGGAAAATTCTCACGCGAACAGTACTGTTCACGTGGCGAAAAATGAAATATTCCCGAATTCACTGCATATGCGGTGAAAAAAATCATTTTGAAAAAAGTTTGAAGAATTCCGTTTTCGCCACGTGAACAGTAATTTCGGGATTTCGTTATCCCCCGCATGAACAGTACATTTGAAATTTTTTTGTCCACTAGTACTGTTCACATGTGTGAAAACTGGGAATTTTCGAAAATTTGTGCTGATACTTTTTATATTTTTTTCAAACTTTTCCTGAGTTACTGTTCACGAGACGAAAAATTATTTTTCCTTCTAAAAATGGTACTTTTTATTTTTTTTTGAATTTACTATTCATGCAGGATTTTTCCCCTAGAAATTGAATTTCTCAGTTTTTTGGGGGGGAAAGTTTCAGAAAATGAATTTGTGAACAGTGTCGCTGATGTGGCACGCTGACTGGGCGGTCAACAGGTTCAAAACCGGTCAACAGGGTCAAAACCGGTCTCAGGGTTGAATCTTAGATGGTTTTGAGAGTTGGGGGTTGTAGATTAGACGCTTTTGAAGTTGAGGGTTGTATATTAGACTAGGGCAAAAGTTGGGGGTTGAAATATGCACTTCTCTCTTCAGAAAAGGCTCAATGCTACTGGCTTCTTCAGGTATAATGTACCGAGTGAGCCTTAATGACGGTATGGGCCTTCATGGGAGAGGTATGAGCAATGTACGGAGTGATGCCCGATACTAGGAACCTACTTTTGTTCGTCGTTGATCACAAGCTCTTGAATATCTACAATCTGATTACGCCTAGTTTTGAGATATTGCCTACCTAGGTCAGTTTACGCCTGATGTTGTGAAAGGGGCCGGGCTGGGAAGGAGACACTGGAACAAGGATGTGCTGCAAGCTCAAGCACATAGTCCTGATGATCAGAACAGCATAGTGCTGATGCGAATGCTGGAACCAGGAGATGGTGGTGATGTCGTGCTGCAACTCCAGAGTCGATCACAGGTTCATCAGTCATAGGGTCATCTAGAACTGACCTGGAGTTCACCTTGTGTGGCTTCATGTGACGATGATTGGTACGCTTCCTGGGTAAGGTACGTAGCGAGAATCATCAACGATGTTTAGTTTCTGCACAATCAGCAGGTTTTTTTTTGCGACAGAAAGAGAGTTTTATTCCATAATCAGAGGGTTACAATCGAGAGGCACCAACTCCTCAATACAAGGTGGGCTCCTTCCCAGCCATACGGCAGTAGTGGACTCCGTACGACTATACAATGCCAACCGATGTGCTACCCTATTTTGATCACGCTTTATTTTTGATGGAACAAACTCTCGATCCTGAAGATGACGCTTGATCTCTAGTACCAAGTGCCCATAAACAGACCTGGACAAACCGTCCCCGGGGTCATTGCAGCTAGTGCCGTAGATGAGTCTGACTGAACCACAATTGGCAAGGATGAATGCTGCAGGGCCAAGGCCATACCCTGCATTATTGCATGTAGTTCCGCTTCCAGCGCGTCGTTACAGTTGAAGATGCATCTATATGCCGCGAAGATCACACCACCCTCATGATTCCGAAGTATCATACCTGCTGCCGCCGACCCGTCCTCTTGCATGAAGGCACCATCCACCGAAAGCGCTGCCCAGCCCGTGGGCGGCCGCGGCCAGTGAAGGGGTATTGGCGGTGCGGATGCTTCGGCGTTTGCAACTCGGACCGCAGGCATCTTCCCTTTGAGAATTTCATCCGTGGAGAAAGGCCCACACAGGGTCAAAGAATTCATATAACTTTGAAGGTAATCCGACGTTGCCGTTACGGACGGAACATCCTTTCTGTGTGTAAGGTCCGATCGTAGCGACCAAATCCTCCATAACAACATGATCGTGCAATCCCGCATGTGATCATCGCAATTTGCCAGGACGTTTAAAAGCCATTCCTTCCCAGTATCATGAAGGAGCTCCTGGCTCGGTAGACGCCACACAGTTCTCATCTGAGCCCATATCCCCTGCGCATGTTCACATGACACTAGAGCATGAAAGCTAGTCTCCTTTTCTCAGCCACACACCCGACAGCTATCTCTCGTAGATATGTGACGATACTTCTTGCATTCATTTGTAGCTAAAGCTCCAGAGACCACCTTCCAGGCCATAATTCTCATTTTCAGAGGCACTTTAGAGCTCCAAATCCGCTGCCAAATCGGCCTCCGACCCGAAGCATTACTGCTTGACGAGCTGAGCCTCATGGAGTGTTGGACTTCCATTGCAAGATGATAAGCACTACGCACAGAGAACTGTCCAGACCTCTCCGGGGCCCAAGCGATGAAATCCTGCCCGTTCCTTGGAGATGTGCGTATCTTCACAATCTCCCTGACATCCATGTCCCAAAAATGCTCCCTGAGCCGTTCCACATCCCATGCTCCATGTTCATTCAGAAAATCAGCTACCCGATTGAACCGACAATTCCTTTTAGGAGTAATCGGTCTGAAATTGTGACCACGAGGGATCCAAGCATCTCTCCAGGTTTTTATCATTTCGCCGTTGCACACGCGCCATATAATGCCCTTTTTCACCAAATCAAGACCATGAACAATACCCTTCCAGACCGCCGAACTGTTAGACGAGAAAACAATGTCAAGCAGGTTTCCCCTAGGGTAGTATTTGGCCTTCAATAATCTCGCACAAAGGCTATCTGGGCTATCTAAGAGGCGCCAAGCCTGCTTGGCAAGCAGAGCTTGATTAAACGCCCTCATGTCTCGGAATCCCATGCCCCCCATTGCTTTGGGTAACATCATTCTCTCCCAACTTGGAAGGGACGGGAGTGCACCTTCAAGGGAAGGCATGCATTTGTGACTGGTATTGATCTCTCTGGTAATTCTCTATCTGGTGAGATCCCTTCAGAGCTCACAAGTCTCAGAGGCATGCGGTTACTAAATATTTCAAGAAATAATCTGTCTGGTAGTATCCCCAAGGATATTGGCAATCTAAAGCTATTAGAGTCCCTTGACCTCTCCTGGAACAAACTATCAGGTCATATTCCGCCTAGTGTTTCAAACCTGATGTCCCTCAGCAACCTCAATCTCTCCAATAACCTTCTGTCTGGAGAGATACCTACAGGCAGTCAGCTTCAAACACTCGATGACCCATCAATCTATGGCAATAATCTTGGACTCTGTGGTCCCCCCTTAAGACCATGCACAAATAATTCGAGTAGTACAACACCAATGGATGGAGCAGAGGAACATCACCATGAACTCGAAACACTGTGGCTGTACTACTCGGTGATTGCTGGAATTGTCTTTGGTTTCTGGGTATGGTTTGGAGCATTATTTTTCTGCAAGATCTGGCGGGTTGCTTTCTTCAGTTCTGTCGATGCCATGCAGCAGAATATTGTGCACAAGATGAAGCGTATCTGACTGTATTTATGATGCTTCGCACTAGATGCACAATTTGGCAGAAGAGGCTGCTTTATCTGCAGTCCGCATTGTATAATGTATTTTTCATGACCCTGCAGCTGCGGTTGCAGCTGTTTGTTTTGTTTCACCAATAAGCTACAAATTTATGTGCCTTTTGTGGGCAGAATTGGCTTGTAGTTGTTGTATGATGTGACCAGTGTTCTACAGGATTGCATTAGGTTTTATTATCTGAATTTTTGTGCTTTCCTACAATATTAGTTCGACCGGATATTTAGCAAGAGGTATAACCTCGATAAATTCTTTGGAGTGACATCCACTCAATCTCCATAGTATTTTTTGTGTTTTTTACGTGGTGCAACCAAAGAACAACAATTATAGTATATTGTGTTTCCGCTTGCTGTAGGATTTGAGATGTCAACGATTATAGTATGTTTTGGAGCATTATAGTATATTGTATTTCTGCTTTTTCATGTTCCAGTGTTTGTTGAATCATGCGACCAAAAAGGCCCTTACGCATGATTTACTGCTGTATGAGAAAAGTCAAGATTGATGTTTCAAACTCTAATGAGAAAATGTACATCGATAAGCAAATACCTCTGGGGAGGATTAATATTGCATTTAAGTAGAGACTAGAGTATTAAATCAACTCAATTAACAAGTTTTTTGTGTGGACGTGTATAATAAAAACCAACCACAGATTTTTGTCTCCTCTCTAAAAGAAATTAACCTTGACAGGGATTAGCATTTGAAGTATTTTTTCCCCATCTGCATCAATTACGATGAAAGACTGAAATGATCTGCCAGGAGTACCTGGCACGGGAGGTGTAAGAGCTTGTCGACCTAACGCCGTGTGGATCCAGAGTGGTTTGTTTGTTCTGCCTTGCATTTACCGTCGGTTTTTGAGCGCTGTGAGTGCTGCACTTCAGATTCTACAGCTTTGTATACACATTGCTATGTATGCAGGGTTGGATTTTGTGTTTGTCGAGACGCTCTCAACTGAACTGAAACCATTGCAGAGCTGCTGCTGCCGACCAAGAAAAAGAAACCCTGCCGCCATCATCACAAAATCTGAATATCCTGCCTTTTATTGTGTTATCAGATTGAAATATTCAATCTTATGTGGATGGTCTGTTTTGATAACATAATAAGTTTACCAAACGGACTACGTATCTACATAGCATAGTTTTCAACCTGCGGGCAAAAGGTGTCCTGTTTCTGCTGTATAGTGAAGCCCTTCCTTCTGCTATCTTCCAATGCATAGTTGCAATCATGATTGTTCAAAGCCTTCTACTTCTTATTTTTCTTCATCAGGCATAGAGGCGGCGGTGGAATCCGGAAAGAGCAAACAAACAATGTACATGCATGACGAAGATGGATGCTTGACAGCTCGATGACTGGTGGACGCAATGGAAATATTGACCCACGATGGATAGTACTCTCTCCGTCCGAAAATACTTGTCGAAGAAATGGATAAAAATGAATGTATCTAGAACTAAGATATGTCTAGATACATCCATTCCTCCGACAAGTATTTCCGGACGGAGAGAGTATATGCAGAGGAAGATAAACCGCTTGCGTTTGCCCGCGGTTCAGGTTAGACTTAATGGACATAGATTAAAGGTTTCGTTGAACAACTTTGGTCATGATTCAAAACCGTCTAAGATTCAACCCTGAGACCGGTTTTGACCTTGTTGACCGGTTTTGAACCCATTGACCAGCCAGTCAGCGTGTCACATGAGCGACACCGTTCATAACACTGTTCATGAATTCATTTTCTGCCAAAAAATCAGAAAATTTCATTTTCTGGAAAATTCTCACGCGAACAGTACTGTTCACGTGGCGAAAAATGAAATATTCCCGAATTCACTGCATATGCGGTGAAAAAAATCATTTTGAAAAAAGTTTGAAGAATTCCGTTTTCGCCACGTGAACAGTAATTTCGGGATTTCGTTATCCCCCGCATGAACAGTACATTTGAAATTTTTTTGTCCACTAGTACTGTTCACATGTGTGAAAACTGGGAATTTTCGAAAATTTGTGCTGATACTTTTTATATTTTTTTCAAACTTTTCCTGAGTTACTGTTCACGAGACGAAAAATTATTTTTCCTTCTAAAAATGGTACTTTTTATTTTTTTTTGAATTTACTATTCATGCAGGATTTTTCCCCTAGAAATTGAATTTCTCAGTTTTTTGGGGGGGAAAGTTTCAGAAAATGAATTTGTGAACAGTGTCGCTGATGTGGCACGCTGACTGGGCGGTCAACAGGTTCAAAACCGGTCAACAGGGTCAAAACCGGTCTCAGGGTTGAATCTTAGATGGTTTTGAGAGTTGGGGGTTGTAGATTAGACGCTTTTGAAGTTGAGGGTTGTATATTAGACTAGGGCAAAAGTTGGGGGTTGAAATATGCACTTCTCTCTTCAGAAAAGGCTCAATGCTACTGGCTTCTTCAGGTATAATGTACCGAGTGAGCCTTAATGACGGTATGGGCCTTCATGGGAGAGGTATGAGCAATGTACGGAGTGATGCCCGATACTAGGAACCTACTTTTGTTCGTCGTTGATCACAAGCTCTTGAATATCTACAATCTGATTACGCCTAGTTTTGAGATATTGCCTACCTAGGTCAGTTTACGCCTGATGTTGTGAAAGGGGCCGGGCTGGGAAGGAGACACTGGAACAAGGATGTGCTGCAAGCTCAAGCACATAGTCCTGATGATCAGAACAGCATAGTGCTGATGCGAATGCTGGAACCAGGAGATGGTGGTGATGTCGTGCTGCAACTCCAGAGTCGATCACAGGTTCATCAGTCATAGGGTCATCTAGAACTGACCTGGAGTTCACCTTGTGTGGCTTCATGTGACGATGATTGGTACGCTTCCTGGGTAAGGTACGTAGCGAGAATCATCAACGATGTTTAGTTTCTGCACAATCAGCAGGTTTTTTTTTTGCGACAGAAAGAGAGTTTTATTCCATAATCAGAGGGTTACAATCGAGAGGCACCAACTCCTCAATACAAGGTGGGCTCCTTCCCAGCCATACGGCAGTAGTGGACTCCGTACGACTATACAATGCCAACCGATGTGCTACCCTATTTTGATCACGCTTTATTTTTGATGGAACAAACTCTCGATCCTGAAGATGACGCTTGATCTCTAGTACCAAGTGCCCATAAACAGACCTGGACAAACCGTCCCCGGGGTCATTGCAGCTAGTGCCGTAGATGAGTCTGACTGAACCACAATTGGCAAGGATGAATGCTGCAGGGCCAAGGCCATACCCTGCATTATTGCATGTAGTTCCGCTTCCAGCGCGTCGTTACAGTTGAAGATGCATCTATATGCCGCGAAGATCACACCACCCTCATGATTCCGAAGTATCATACCTGCTGCCGCCGACCCGTCCTCTTGCATGAAGGCACCATCCACCGAAAGCGCTGCCCAGCCCGTGGGCGGCCGCGGCCAGTGAAGGGGTATTGGCGGTGCGGATGCTTCGGCGTTTGCAACTCGGACCGCAGGCATCTTCCCTTTGAGAATTTCATCCGTGGAGAAAGGCCCACACAGGGTCAAAGAATTCATATAACTTTGAAGGTAATCCGACGTTGCCGTTACGGACGGAACATCCTTTCTGTGTGTAAGGTCCGATCGTAGCGACCAAATCCTCCATAACAACATGATCGTGCAATCCCGCATGTGATCATCGCAATTTGCCAGGACGTTTAAAAGCCATTCCTTCCCAGTATCATGAAGGAGCTCCTGGCTCGGTAGACGCCACACAGTTCTCATCTGAGCCCATATCCCCTGCGCATGTTCACATGACACTAGAGCATGAAAGCTAGTCTCCTTTTCTCAGCCACACACCCGACAGCTATCTCTCGTAGATATGTGACGATACTTCTTGCATTCATTTGTAGCTAAAGCTCCAGAGACCACCTTCCAGGCCATAATTCTCATTTTCAGAGGCACTTTAGAGCTCCAAATCCGCTGCCAAATCGGCCTCCGACCCGAAGCATTACTGCTTGACGAGCTGAGCCTCATGGAGTGTTGGACTTCCATTGCAAGATGATAAGCACTACGCACAGAGAACTGTCCAGACCTCTCCGGGGCCCAAGCGATGAAATCCTGCCCGTTCCTTGGAGATGTGCGTATCTTCACAATCTCCCTGACATCCATGTCCCAAAAATGCTCCCTGAGCCGTTCCACATCCCATGCTCCATGTTCATTCAGAAAATCAGCTACCCGATTGAACCGACAATTCCTTTTAGGAGTAATCGGTCTGAAATTGTGACCACGAGGGATCCAAGCATCTCTCCAGGTTTTTATCATTTCGCCGTTGCACACGCGCCATATAATGCCCTTTTTCACCAAATCAAGACCATGAACAATACCCTTCCAGACCGCCGAACTGTTAGACGAGAAAACAATGTCAAGCAGGTTTCCCCTAGGGTAGTATTTGGCCTTCAATAATCTCGCACAAAGGCTATCTGGGCTATCTAAGAGGCGCCAAGCCTGCTTGGCAAGCAGAGCTTGATTAAACGCCCTCATGTCTCGGAATCCCATGCCCCCCATTGCTTTGGGTAACATCATTCTCTCCCAACTTAACCAGGCCATCTTCCTTTTGCCATTTTCCACCCCCACCAATATTGCCGCATCATCTTGGTTAGATCATCACACACTGAAGCCGGCAGTTTGAACACACTCATTACATAGGTAGGAATCGCCTGAGCCACAGCCTTGATAAGAATCTCTTTATTTCCAACTGAAACATATTGTTCACTCCAATCAACAAGAATTTTCCTCAATCTATCTTGCAGTGTCTCAAATTGCCCCTTGTGAACTCTTCCTTCAGGGACCGGGAGTCCAAGGTATTTTGGTTCAAACACCTGCTGCGTTACCTCCAATGTACTCTTGATCTCATCCACGACTGACCCACCGCAGTTGTCAGAAAACAGGATGGAACACTTCTCGGGATTTATAAGTTGACCCGTCGCCGAGGAATAAGTGTTCAACAAACCTTTAACAACATCCGCCTGCTGGCCTGAAGCTTCAAAAAATAGCAAGGTATCATCCGCAAAGAGGAGATGAGAGATCTCTGGTGCACCCCGACAAATGCTCACCCCGTTCAAACTGCCTTCATTCACTGATTTAGATAGGAGAGAAGATAACGCGTCAGCGACAAAGGGAAACAAAAACGGAGACAATGGGTCACCTTGACAAAGGCCTCGTGATGGTGAAAAAACCTCCAGAAGTTTCCCATTCAGTTTAACCGAGTAACGGACAGATTTAACACAAGACATTATCCAAGCTATCCACTGTTCCGAGAAGCCCCATCTACTCAGCGCCTTCTCCAGAAAATCCCAGTCGACCCGATCGTACGCCTTTGAGAGATCGAGCTTGTATGCACAGGCCGCCCGACTGGTATTTTTCAATGATTGTATGTGGTGGATGCACTCAAAGGCAATAATAGAATTATCCGAGATGAGCCGGCCCGGAATAAAATCACTTTGATTTTCAGAGATCAACTCCGACAGACAAGGCCGGAGACGGTTAACCAAACATTTATACACCAACTTGTAAATAACATTGCAGAGGCTGATCGGCCTGAAATCCTTAAGCTCCTTGGGATGAGGAACTTTCGGGATGAGGACGATCGCCGTATCATTAACCCCCTCTGGCATGGAGCCAGAGACAAAGAACTCCAACACGGCAGCAGTGATTTCAGATTTTAGAGTTGCCCAATTCCGTTGATAAAACCTTGTCGGGAAGCCATCCGTGCCCGGAGCTTTAAGCGGGCCAATTTGAAACAGTGCATTCGACACTTCCTCCTCGGTAAATGATGCACATAACATGGCGTTCATCTGGTCAGTTACCTTAGGGACAATAGCCTAGAGAACGACATCGGGGTTGAGAGTCGGGTCCTTGGTGTACACTTCCTTGAAGTAGGAAGTAGCCATGCGTTCCATGTCCGATGGAGAGGAGCACCATGAGCCATCAGACCGCCGAAGTCTCTGTATGTAGTTCCTCCGCGCCCGCCATACAGCTCGCCTATGCAAATATGCCATGTTTCGTTCTCCCTCCTTCAGCCACGTAATGCGCGATCTCTGTAACCACATCATCTCTTCCCTATATAATAGCTCATCGAGTTGGGCCATCTTCTAGCGAATCAACGAGCGATCCGCATCTCTTAGCTGTAGATCAGCCAGCTCGGATCTCAACTTCTCCAATTCTGTGACAACGTGGCCAAAATTCTTCTTACTCCACGCCCTAAGGTCATTCATCATTTCATGTAGGGCGTCCCGCACCGCCGCCAGATTGCCGGCCGGTTTGCTTTTCCTCCATCCATTCGCCACCACCTCTGCCAGCGCCGGGTGGCGTTCCCACATAATCTCATATCGAGGGGAAGCAGAAGTCCTCCTCGAATCCTCAAGAACCAGTCGAACCAAGATCGGACAGTGGTCAGAACATGACGAAGCAAGGTGAACAACTTGCGCGGCCGGGAAGAGCTCCCTCCACCCCTCATCCGCACAGGCACGATCCAGGCGAAATCGCACGTTCCTCTCTCCAAACTGCCCATTATCATATGTAAATGGATACCCCGAAAAACCGAGGTCCCATAATTCGCATGCCAACAAACAGTCCCGGAATAACCCCATTTGATTTTCAGAGCGCTGGGCTCTAGACATATGCTCATGCTGCCACATTGCCTCATTAAAGTCTCCACATACTAACCACGGCTCCGACGAAACCGCACGAAGCTGGGATAGAGAACTCCACATGAGATGACGGTTTTCAACTCGGGGCTCACCATAGACAAACGTCGTTCTCCAACTTTTATCATTTGCCACATCTACAATCCGCACGTCAATGTACCGTGCACAAGAATCCAGCACCGTAACCTGCAACTTCTCATCCCAAAAGAGTGCCAGGCCTCCACTAAGGCCGTCACTCGACACACCAACAAAACCCTTCATCTGCAATCTCCACCTCAATTTCTCCATCTTTGAAGAGGCCTGTCTTGTCTCCGACAGAAACACAAGCCCCGGGGAATTGGCTTTAGAGAGGGCCAACACCTCACGAACTGTCCGGCGGTGCCCCCCCCCCCGGCAGTTCCAAGCTAGGATATTCATTGCATCTGGCGGTCCTCCTCGAAGGAGGCCGCCGATCTATCACCTGACATACCTCTTGACTCCATACGAGCCCTCTTACTGCTAGCACTACTGGTAGGCGAGGCCTGTGCACCATCCTCACCATTCCCCTGGGTAAGTGCTAGCACACCTCTCGGCCCTACCAACGCATTGGCATCCGGTCCAACATCCTCCATGGAGAGCCTTTTGCGAGCTGCTGGATCTCCTTGCTTGGATATGCGTCCATCCTTGGCAGGGCTTGTAGCCGTATCTAGCATGTCCGGGTCGACCACTGTCTTTCCCGGCGACTTCTGCTGATGAGATTGAGACGGCTGTTGCTTCTGACTCCTTCCCCGGCCATAACCATCATTGGACGGCTGTTTATTTAGTCCATCAGCATAGAGCCAAGACCCATACTTCTTGTCCTTCTCCTCATGCACCCCTGATCCGCACTCTTTGCAATCATGACCGATGAGCCCACATACACTGCAGAAGTGTGCCAGTTTCTCGTAACGCACCAAGTAGACTTGGCGTTCTTTCCCCCTGACAATACTGACAAACTTGGTGAGAGGCCGGCGAACATCATGCCGAACCCTAACCCTAATGTAGTCACCACGGGTGCTCCCGTTCAGTCTCATCTCCAGGATCTCGCCAGAGTTTTTCAGCAAATTTTCCACAATGTTCTTCCTGCAGAAACCCTCCAGGATCTTGTGAATTTTAGCCAGATTGGCATAAACATCATGGGAACCTCCTCTGCCTTTGTGAAACCATCATATGGAACCATCAACACGAGTAGATTCCTGAATAGCCAGGGCCCTTGATCCAGCATACGTTCCCAGTCTCCCAAGCAAGATGCTTGTACAACGAAGAGTTTCGGCCCAACCGGGCGAAACCTTACCGGCTGCGCGGGGTTCCAAGCCGCCCGCATATCCTTGTAGAAGGCCGCTTGGCTGAAGGTTTTCTCTGTATGAACCCTAGCCAGCGCGAGCCATCTCACGCTCTCATTGATCTCCGGATCAGCCTCATCTATCACCAGATCATCGAAGTCTTCATCTTCCAGGTTGAGTTGTTCCATGAAATCTCCAAGGTCCGGCGTTCCGTGAGAGCCGCCGCCGCCAGCGCTGGTGCCTGACAGGGCGTCTGCGGGAGGCTCCATCGCTACCGAGGGGCAGGGAGGAGCGAGGTTTGGCCGATCGAGAGAACCGCTCACAGGGAGGGAGATCGATCGGGGTAAGGTACTCAGGGGCGGCGGCGTCGCCCGAGAGGAGAGAAACCCTAGCCTTGCGCGAGGGGAAACTAACTGACAATCAGCAGGTTGATTAAGGCCACGTAAGGCTGCGATCTTGTAGTGCGCTGCACTGCTGCCCATCGATGGACCAGCAACTGTTTCACTTCAGAATAGGGGTCCCGCTTATCCTACTTATTTGATTTTATCTGTCAATCTCCTACCTAACCTTTAATTTTAGAACACTTTATTTTACAATAGATATGACAAATTTATGAGAGTCACATCATCCAACCATAATTAATATATATAGTAGAGAACCCTAGGCACCATCACTGAGTTTCAGGTGCTACTTTTCCTTGCTTTCCCGCTGGGCCAGGCCTAAGCCTGTATATTCAAGTCACGTTCGGCCATTTCGGAAGCAGTACACACAGCAGCTTGTATACTAGGGGCTCAACTTGCATATACGTAAGCCTAAATGTGATTGCTGTCTACTGTGTGTACCACCGGAACAATAGAGGGATGGTTAACGGCAGTCACGGTGAGCCTAAGCCTGTATATTCAAGTCAAATATAGGAGAGCAAATATAAAGGAACAACAATAATTTTGATAGTTGTTCAATCTAGTTCATTCTCTACTAGGAGCTAACGCCCGCTTTGCCACGCCGTTCTTCATTTGTGGGATCTTTTTTCCTTTAGCAGATTACTGCAGTCGGTTGTTTTGTTTTCGTTTTATCTGTATTGGCTGGGGTTTCAATTATGTTTTGGTTTTTTTGGGGGGGTTTATATGGGGTACTGCTAGAGAAGGTATTTGTTCTGAGAGCAGAGTGGAGTTGTTTGGTACGTGGTGTGGTGTCCTTACAAATTTCAGCGTTGGTGTCAGCTGGGGGTCGTTGTGTGAACGCCTTGGGAGATCCTATTCCAAGCTGAAGTCATGGAATTTCAACCATAACGTTCACATGGGCCTGCCCACGAAGCTCCCACTCACCTCAGTCAGCTCCCTTCTACACTCGCTCGCTTAACAATTTCCACTCGCTCGACTCTGATCTTATAAAAAGCCAGCTAGTTCCTTTCAAAAAAGTTTGTTATATCAAAAGATGTTCATGGATTTATAAGAATCTTCAATTTTTATAAATGTTGCTAATTAGAAAGCATGAATTTTTAAAATGTTTGGGAATTCTAAAAATAATCATGGATTTAGAAATATTTGCAAATTCAATAGAAATTAAACTTTAAAATATTCATGATTTTTAAATTTTTTCATGAATTTAAAAAACATTAGTATTTTTCAATCATCACAAATTTTAATAAATATTCTTTAATTAAGGTAAAAATGTTAAAATAGAAAATAGAGGAAAATTGTAACAAAAATTAATAAAAAGAAAGATAAATGTCAACCAACGACACACATCCTTACAGGTGGCCCTAGTGACTCCACAACCTTAGTATCTTAATATTCTATATGCCAACACCATGCCCCCCCCCCCTCCAATTACAAATAATCACCAAATTTGTCCATAATAATTGTGCGTTGGATGTGTTGTTTTATGTTGGATCCCTAATTCGTCAAGTGTGGATCTCTCTTTGCTTTGAGGTCACGGTTGTGTGTTGGATGTTGTCTGGATGGCTGATGCATGGCGTCATGTTGCAGCATGACTTGCCATGGGCACCGGCCACGTCAAATAGGTCCCTCTCACCGATATGTGGACGAAGCTCTAGAACCTACATAATTAAATATAGGTATATGCATCGATGAATATAGTAGACTAAATATTGAGGTGCCGTGGTAATTTGTATGGTAGTTCAATCTAGTTCATTGTATATGTCAACGCCCTCACAGTTGGGGAACATAGTAATTTCAAAAAAAATCCTACGCACACGCAAGATCATGGTGATGCATAGCAACGAGAGGGGAGAGTGTTGTCCACGTACCCTCGTAGACCGAAAGCAGAACTGTTAGCACAACGCGCGCGGTTGATGTAGTCGTACGTCTTCACGATCCGACCGATCAAGTACCGAACACACGGCACCTCCGAGTTCAGCACATGTTCAGCCCGATGACGTCCCTCGAACTCCGATCCAGCCGAGTGTTGAGGGAGAGTTTCGTCAGCACGACGGTGTGGTGACGATGTTGATGTTCTACCGATGCAGGGCTTCGCCTAAGCACCGCTATAGTATTATCGAGGTGGACTATGGTGGAGGGGGGCACCGCACACGGCTAAAAGATCAACTTTATCAATTGTTGTGTCTATGGGGTGCCCGCTGCCCCCGTATATAAAGGAGCAAGGGGGGTGGCGGCCGGCCTAGGAGGAGGGCGCACCAAGGGGGGAGTCCTACTCCCACCGGGAGTAGGACTCCTCCTTTCCTTGTTGGAGTAGGAGAGAAGGAAAGAGGGGGAGAGGAAGAAGGAAAAGGGGGCTTTCCTTGTTGGAGTAAGAGAGAAGGAAAGAGGGGGAGAGGAAGAAGGAAAAGGGGGCTGCACCCCTTGTCCAATTCGGACTAGAGGGGGGCGCGCGCCTCTTCCTTTTGGCCTCTCTCCTCTATTCCCGTATAGCCCAATAAGGCCCATATACTCTCCGGCGAATTCCCATAACTCTTCGGTACTCCGATAAATACCCGAATCACTCGGAACCTTTCCGATGTCCGAATATAGTCGTCCAATATATCGATCTTTACGTCTCGACCATTTCGAGACTCCTCGTCATGTCTCCGATCTCATCCGGGATTCCGAACTCCTTCGGTATATCAAAACATATAAACTCATAATATAACTGTCATCGAAACGTTAAGCGTGCAGACCCTATGGGTTCGAGAACTATGTAGACATGACCGAGACACATCTCCTGTAAATAACCAATAGCGGAACCTGAATGCTCATATTGGCTCCCACATACTCTACGAAGATCTTTATCAGTCAGACCGCATAAGAACATATGTTGTTCCCTTTGTCATCGGTATGTTACTTGCCCGAGATTCGATCGTCGGTATCTCAATACCTAGTTCAATCTCGTTACCGGCAAGTCTCTTTACTCGTTCCGTAATACATCATCCCGCAAATAACTCATTAGTTGCAATGCTTGCAAGGCTTAAGTGATGTGCATTACCGAGAGGGCCCAGAGATACCTCTCCGACAATCGGAGTGACAAATCTTAATCTCGAAATACGCCAACCCAACAAGTACCTTCGGAGACACCTGTAGAGCACCTTTATAATCACTCAGTTACGTTGTGACGTTTGGTAGCACACAAAGTGTTCCTCCGGTAAACGGGAGTTGCATAATCTCATAGTCATAGGAACATGTATAAGTCATGAAGAAAGCAATAGCAACATACTAAACGATCGTGTGCTAAGCTAACGGAATGGGTCATGTCAATCACATCATTCTCCTAGTGATGTGATCCCGTTAATCAAATAACAACTCTTTGTCCATGGTTAGGAAACATAACCATCTTTGATTAACGAGCTAGTCAAATAGAGACATACTAGTGACACTCTGTTTGTCTATGTATTCACACATGTATTATGTTTCCGGTTAATACAATTCTAGCATGAATAATAAACATTTATCATGAAAGAAGGAAAAAAATAATAACTTTATTATTGCCTCTAGGGCATATTTCTTTCAATCTCCCAGTTGCACTAGAGTCAATAATCTAGATCACATCATCATGTGGTTAACATTGATAGTTCACATCATCATGTGATTAACGCCCATAGTTCACATCGCCATGTGACCAACACCCAAAGGGTTTACTAGATTCAGTAATCTAGTTCACATCGCTATGTGATTAACACCCAAAGAGTACTAAGGTGTGATCATGTTTTGCTTGTGAGAGAATCTTAGTCAACGGGTCTTTCACATTCAGATCCGTTATGTATTTTGCAATTTTCTATGTCTACAATGCTCTGCACGGAGCTACTCTAGCTAATTGCTCCCACTTTCAATATGTATCTAGATCGAGACTTAGAGTCATCCAGATCGGTGTCAAAGCTTGCATCGACGTAACTCTTTACGACGAACCTTTTGACACCTCCATAATCGAGAAACATATCCTTATTCCACTAAGGATAATTTTGACCGCTGTCTAGTGATCTACTCCTAGATCACTATTGTACTCCCTTGCCAAAATCAGTGTAGGGTATGCAATAGATCTGGTACACAGCATGACATACTTTATAGAACCTATGGCTGAGGCATAGGGAATGACTTTCACTCTTTTTCTATCTTCTGCCATCGTCGGGCTTTGAGTCTTACTCAATTTCACACCTTGTTACACAGGCAAGAACTCTTTCTTTCACTGTTCCATTTTGAACTACTTCAAAATCTCGTCAAGGTTTGTACTCATTGAAAAAACTTATCAAGCGTCTTGATCTATCTCTATAGATCTTGATGTTCAATATGTAAGCAGCTTCACCGAGGTCTTTCTTGGAAAAACTCCTTTCAAATACTCCTTTATGCTTTGCGGAATAATTCTACATTATTTCCGATCAACAATATGTCATTCACACATACTTATCAGAAATGTTGTAGTGCTCCCACTCACTTTCTTGTAAATACAGGCTTCACCGTAATTCTTTGACGGTGCTTTCTTTCAGCAGATCCGTTTTGTTGGTGAGCATGAGGACAAGAGACATGGTGTGATATGCCAAGCTTTTGAAAGAAAGAATTTAATTTTTCATACTCACCACCCCAGTCACTTTGCATAGCAATGATTTTAGAGTTCAGTTTGCGTTCAACAAGATTTTGGAAATTGAGAAAAACTTGGAATACATCAGATCGTTTTTTCAATAGGTAAATCCAAGTAAATTTACTATAGCCATCAATAAAACTTACATAATAGGAAAATCTACCAACTGAAGTAGGAGCTGGCCCCCATACATCTAAAATGATAAGTTGTAAAGGGGCAGTAGACACACTAGTATAAATTAGGTAAGGTAACTGATGACTTTTTGCTTGTTGACACGGATCACAAACTGACTCAACACTAGGCTCATAAGAGAGTTTATTTTTGCTAAGAACATATCTAACTATGACTGAAGATGGATGACCCAAACGACTATGCCATCTTGATGTAGATATCTTGGTGACAATATTTGCTTGTTTATTGGACCATGAAGATGATGATGATGATATGAGTGGGTAGAGGCCTCCCGCGCACCGTCCTCTAAGAATGACTCTCCTTGTTCTCAAGTCCTTAACCAAGAAAAAATAAGGAGAAAATTCAATAAGAACATTGTTATCAAGAGTGAATCGATGAACGGAAACAAGATTTTTAGATGTTTGAGGGACATGCAAGACATTGGTCAAGTGTAAATTTTTCACAGGGTTTTCAACAAATGAACTGCCAATGTGTGTGATATCCATACCAGAACCGCTTGCCGTGCGAATTTGGTCGCCTCCATTGTACTTCTCCCGCATCGTCAACTTGTCAAGTTCACCTGTGATGTGGTTTGTTGTTGCACTATCGGCATACCAGTTGGTGTCCACGCCATAGGAGACTGCATGCGCCTCCTTTTCTTCTTGTTCGTTTTCTTCATAACGCCACCAGCAAACTCGTGCACCTCCTGGATGGTGTCTGTAGCATATCTGACACTCTGGATAGTCATGTTGTTGCTCATGAACCTGCTGTTGCTGTTGCTGTCGAGGGCGGCCTCTGAATCCGCCGCCTCCATTGGAGCAAGAGGACTGACGATCACCGCGGTCACCACTATCACCACGGCCACACGCCCTTCCTCCGCGCCCGCGAGATCTGCCGCGGGACTGGCCACGGCCTCTGTAGACCGCATTGGCGGATGAGTGGAACCCGCCTGAAGATGAGTCGCCTAGCATCTCCATCCTTTGATCAAGGGCAGAGATCTGAGCAAATAGATCGTCGGCTGTGATGGTGTTTTTCACAGCGCCGATCGCCGCCACCACGGAGTCGTAGTCACGGTCCAGTCCGGCCAAGATATAGTCCACCATCTCCGGATCAGATACGGGACAACCGACAGCAGGTAGTTCACCCCCAAGACTTTTCATCTTCGCCATATACGCCGAGCTTGACATGGTGCCCTTCTTGGTATTGGTGATGGCAGTTCTTAGATTAGTAATCCGAGACTGAGATTGTGAGGCGAAGAGATTTTTCACCGTCGTCCAGAGCTCAAAGGTGGAATCTTTCCCAACGACTTGTGCAAGAATTTCTGGAGACATGGAATTGAGAAGGTATGATAGAACCTGCTGGTCTTTGGCGATCCAGGGTCCGTATAGGTGGTTCGGCTCTAGGGCCGTGGTCTTGTCTGCCTTCGTGATCTCCACCATCCTGGGCGGAGCGGCGTCGGTGTTGTCCAGGAGCCCCGTCACCTGCGCGCCTCGCAGGGCTGGGAGGACCTGCGTCTTCCAGAGGATAAAATTACCTCTTGCGAGCTTCTCAGACGGCGGCGATCCGAGGTTGAGGGAGACGCCGGCGGAGGAAGCCATGGAGACGATGATATGTGGTTTCTAGGGTTTTGGTTTGTGGCTAGATGTATAAAAAGAGGTGGCTCTGATTACCATGAAAGATATCAAGCGTTCCTACTCCATTGAGGGAGCCGCGTGGTGTTTATATTGATATGTGGCCGCAGCCCTTGGCTTGGCGTACAAGGTTATACAAGAGGAGTTTGAGTAGAATACAAGAGAAGGAAGGAGGTTGAGATTACAACACGTATATTCTAACACGCATATATTGTGATATACAATTATACATGATGAATGGTGAATTAGCAGCAGATGCCACATCAGAAAAAACAGAGAAGAGGGGGGGGGTGCAACTGCAATGTCGTCTGGCGACTCCGTGATCCCGTCATGTGACCGTCACTATGAGGAACAAGGATTGAGGTGGCAGAAGATCATGTCCAACCAATCCTCCTCTCTCATTTCCCTCAACTCAGCTCACATGAATGGCATGACAGATGGAGTTTGCAGCAGCAGAGCGGTCCTATTGGCCGGTACATAGGCTCAATCGAGAGCAGCTTTCATCCTGCGAGCAATGGACGGGTGAAGGACTCGTGGATGAAGGTCCATTTGGAGCTCGACCACATGGAGACCCCGCCATTCTCTGCATCGGCAAAGCTCGGCGGCCTTGGCGGCCTTGGCGATTTCAGCACTACGGATTTCAACCCGTTCAGAAACGAGCCAGTGTTCTTCGCGCTGGTATCCAGGCTGCTCGTGTCCATATTCAAACGCATACTGGAAATAGGCCTCGGCAAAAAACTTTGGGAGAAGAAGAAACTGGGAGCATTTCGCTGCCAATACCTTGGGAGCTTCCCTTGCTGTACAAGGACATCTCAGTACTGCAATCCATGTCGTCTCCTCTTTGAGAACTCAGGCCGTAGTAGCTCTGCAAGCTGCTCATTGCGAGCGACGACTGCTGCTGTCTAGACTTGTCAGAATCTAATGAATTCACAATGTCTACACGTCGTTTGCACTTTACAAAATTCATGGCATATCAGCATCAGATACATACATAAATGTACGTGCTCATGTACTAGTGTCTTTGAATGTTGGAAACAATCATCAGTCAAGCCACCGACAGAGAAGATGTACACTCTTTTGCAGAAGATGTATACTCAGCCGCCTTTCACACATATCGTGTATATATGGATCATTACGTACAAAAAGGGTTTAGATTGCCGCGGCGACTCCCGCCGCGTCAGCCTACGTATCAGAGCAAGACGCCGTCGTTCCCGAGCACGAACCCTTGGTTGTCGCCAATGAACCTTCAACATCCATTGTGTTATTTGGCTGGCATAGTTTCAGACAGACGATAAATAGACTAAAACTGCAGAATTCAGTTGAGCCAAGTGCTTACTTTACGGAGTAGAGGTTCCCGGGGATGTTATCAGCGGACCCTCAATTGAGCGTTCCTCCGCCATCAAGGATGGAGAGGGAGGCGAAGCCCTGATGGTAGCAATACAGCGCTCCAAGCGCCCAATCTGCTTCCGAATACAGCCGAAGGCCTCCTTGCTCCAGGATCGCAAAGAGCCATCAACATGCTTCAGGTTAGACCATGTTGACTGAAGTGAAGGACAGCCATCCCTCCCCTCAAGTCCTCAACCCACACCCGCTCAAGAGTTTCTCTGTAATCATCAGCCAGTAGCCACATCTCCTCATAACGGAACCCTTGCTGGACCGGAGATCGTCGTGCCTGTTGGGTCCTGCCTCCCAACAGAACCAGCATGGGGTAGTGATCCAAAGAAGTGGCAATGAGATTCTCCACCCCGCACCCATCGAACATACCAGTAAAAGCTCCATTGGCCGCAGCCCTATCCAAGCGACATTTAACATGACAATCCGGGTCTTGTTTGTTGCACCACGTAAACTTCGGACCGGAGTAGCCCACATCAGTCAAGCTACAGTCCATCAGGCAATCCCTAAAAGCAGTTATCTGAGCCTCTGACCGGTCTTGAGGACCACAATGTTCATCCTAAGCCAAGACCTCATTGAAGTCCCCACAACATAGCCACATTGGTTGAAGACGTCTGAGAAGCTCCCAAAACTGAGGTCTATCTTCTCTCCTGGGCTCCCCATAAACAAAGGAGGCACGCCAGACCACCCCCTCGTTGATCTTCACATGAGTATCAATACATGTTCAACTTGAGCATGAGTTTCCTACCTAGCTTCAAGTTGAGCATGCAGTGGATGCAGCAGGAAATTAGATGCAGATTAATTGCATAGTACAAGAAACAACAAGTTGTGCCTCTGTTTTGGTTGATCTGTAACTCTGTTTGATTGGAACATGTACTAATTAATGTGCTGGTTCTAGATTTAAATTAGCAAGATTAGTTGCAAGCCCGAGGTCGAAGCAGAGAGGTCCACGCGCACGCCCTCCTAGTCAACCGCCTCGCCGCCGAACTTGTCAGAGTTCTCTGCAATTTTCTCCAATCACTGAACTTGTGAAGATTTACCACACAATGCTTGTTCTTCTTGTGTTTGTCCTCGGTGCCGGGAGGAACGGCACGAGTAAATATAGTAGAGTAAATATCAAGGAACTACAATAATTTTGATGGTTGTTCAATCTAGCACATTCTATATGTCAATGCCCTCTCTCAAGTAAAGAGAAAGACCATGAAGGGCTTGGGGGGGGGGGCTGGCCCCCACCCCAATCCAAATGATTTGTGTTCTAAAGTAATAGCAAACATGGTTCGTCCCACGCTTATGCGTGAAAAACATTCTTAGGTGCAATTAAAATGAAGAAGCAAGAAGTTTCGAGGATACTGAAGGCGGGTTTTTGTTGGACATCGAAATTGATATCACAAGTTTTCAGGTGTTCAGACAGGTCACTTGCGTGAACGAACCGTTCCTCGAGAAGGGTCAACCGAGCGAATAAATTAATTTCCCTCTGACGTTCGCTACGCGCGGATTCTAGAGCAATGCAAGCTAGCCCAGAAAAAGGGCTATGCCCAATCAGTTGCTTTTTTGAAAAACAAAGCGTCAGCAAAAATCAAATATTTTGTGCAGAAAAGACAGAAAAACCATAAATTTAACAGGAGAGAGAAACATAAATGTTTCCATACCCATAAAATTTCCATCTCAAAAACAATCGTGAAAAGGGGGGAAATACATAAACATCGATATTGGGATAAAAATGACAGAAAAGTAAGGTTGCCATGATCATGATTAAAATCTACCTATATATAACAGAAAAATTGACCGTGTTCAAGATTTCGTATAAATGGATAAGTATAAAAACTGAGATAAATTTCCGTGACATGATGAAAATTAATCCACCTATAGGTAAATGTAAAATTTCCATACTGCATTAAAACAATTTTCCATGGTATGCTCAATAAATTTTCCATGCTATATAAAATAAATTTGCCATGTAACAATACAGACACAAACATATGGATGATAAATGTCCATGATATTGTATGAGTAAACATGCACAACTAAAATTTGATGGAAAATGTTCTATACAGTAAGGAAAAATCATGACAAGTTGTTAGAAACTTGTTGGGGGGAAAAGTTGAACTTATCATGTGACAAATTAGAGAAAGAAAACAGAATTCACTAAAAAAATTATACACAACCATACCAAATTGTGAGCATGTATGTTTTGTTCACTTTTTTTTTGTTTCGTTAGTTTTATATAGATGGCAGGGCAGAGTACGTGGAGGTGGAGGCCTTCGCCAGCTCCAACTTGCGAGTTTTGTTGTTCATGGCTCCTGAGATCTGCCAGTGTATGGAAGATGGTCAGGAACCACTTGTTAGCAATGGTCAGGAACCGCCCGTGTATGGAAGCAGCCGATCAAATTGGCAGGGGAGGTGTAAGGGTTGTCGGCATAACAGCGCGTGAAGTCAGAGTCCGTTGTTTCAGAGTAGAACAGGCAAGAAAGCTCCATAGTCTTGTGAACCATGGTTGATCTTAGGAACTGCTGCGGTGCAGATCCTCTGTAACCTTGCATACATATTGCTGTCACTCTGAACTGAAATGAACTGAAGCCATTGCAGAGCCGCTATTGTACGAAGAAAATAGAAATGCCAACAGTTTTTCGATGCTACCATCGCAAAACTGTAGCAAAATTAGAACTTCCTACATTTTCACCTGTAGCAGGATGAAAAAGAAAAACAATCAAGAGAACTCGTGCTGCCTCGGTACTGAATATTTCAGACATAATAAGCTCAGTTCAACAAATGGTCTGTGCGTCTGCAGAGCAGAGTATTCAACGAACGGGTGAAGGACTCGTGGTTTGTGGTCCACTTGGAGCTCGACCACATGGAGACCCCGCCGCCATTGCTGTACGAGCACATTTCAGTACTGCAATCCATGTCATGTCCTCTCTGAGAACTCAGGCCTTAGTAGCTCTGCAAGCGACGACTGCAACCTGGAGAAAGCACCTGGATATTGCCACATGTTGACAGGAGATATATATATCCTGACCACAACCTGTTTTCATGTTTTGCAGCAGGGAAGTACGTACTGGCAGCCTTGATGTATGCAGTTCTTTTGCACCTCACAAAATCCATCGCATATCAGGATCAGATACATACATAAATGTATGTGCTCACGTCGTACTGTACTGTATGCCTTTGAATGCTGGAAACAATCATCGGTCAAACAACAGTAATAGACAGATAAGATTTACACTCTCTTGCGGAAGACAGAACGTCGGGACAATCAGCAGCCTTTCACGTGTGTGTCTATATATGGATCATTCTTACATACAAAAAGGGTTTCAGATAGCCGTGGTTTTTTCCGCCGCTTCAGCCAACATATCGGAGCAAGACACCGTCATTTCCGAGCACAAAACCTTGGTTGTCTCCAATGAACCTGCAACATCCATCACAACCATTGTAAAATGTTGGCAGAGTTTCAGACGTGAAACAGACTCAGACCCTGAACAAGTAAGATAATGATATCTCCTGCGGAATTCAGGCGATCCGAGTGCTTACTTTACGGAGTATAGGTTGCCGGGGATGTTATCTGCGGCCCTGTCGTGCACCCAGGTCTTGCCGCCCTTGGTTGTTTTCAGCAGGACACCGCTACCACCGGCAGCCCATGCCTCATCCTTTAAAACAGAACCACAGATCAGCTAGTTGTTGTTCAAGGTTACTTAGTAGTATCATGTAAACATAGTACAGTTCGTTTCAGTTAGTGTTACCTTTGAGCGGTAGCCCACGTCCAGAATCCCAAACCCCCGGCTTTGCACCAACGCTTCCTCGAAGTCCTCAACTATCTGGAAATGGATCCTAGTTAGAATATGTTAATGAGCGCTTAAAGGAACTGCATTATGCTGTGTTTGCCCATTTTGCTAACTAAACTGATCGAATCGAATAAGAACTAGCACTCACCCCTGTTCCTTTACTGAGGAAGAGCCCACCGCCGCGCACGAGGAGCCAGAGACCACCATCTGCTCTCCATCCCATGTTCTATATCCGCCGTGCCACAGCCCTGTTGTGCGGTTGCCAATATAGCTGCAATTGCAGGTGTACATAGACACTTCAGAACAAAACCCCGGCCAGATATTTCACCCGAATCGATACTGCTAAGTAGTAGCATAATATCATCGAACCTGCCCAGGCTCCCATGTCAAGAAGAAGTTGCCGCGGCTGGAGACAGCGACGTAGCTGCCGTCAGGTGAGCGGTTCACCGTGTTGAAACTTGAAAGTGCCGGTGTAGTAACTCGCACCGCTAATGCCGCTTGAAACTGTTCTGCACCACAGACAAAAACGACAGAGCAAACAATGTCATGCCTTGATCGCCCAAGTGGATTTTCCGGCACGAGTTTCATCCGGACGGCACTCTCGCCCGGTACAAGGCGCGGTGGGTGCTTCGCGGCTTCACGCAACAGGCCGGCGTCGACTAAGGCGAGACCTTCAGTCCGGTGGTCAAACCAGCCACCGTCCGGACTGTCCTGAGCCTCGCCGCCGGCAAGTCGTGGCCCATACATCAGCTGGACATCAAGAACGCCTTCCTCCACGGCCATCTTGCGTAGACGGTCTACAGCCACAAGCCTTCCGGCTTCGTCGACGCCACCTCGCCCTCGCATGTGTGCCGGCTAAACCGTTCTTTCTACGGTCTCAAGCAGGCGCCTCGGGCGTGGTTCACCAGGTTCACGACGTACCTGCGGAGCCTTGGCTTCGTCGCGTCGCGGGCGGACTCATCGCTCTTCGTCCTTCGACGTGGTGCTCACCTCGCCTACCTGCTCCTCTACGTCGATGACATCATCCTCACCGCCAGCTCGGGCGCGGTGCTCGACTCCGTCATCCAGGCTCTTCACCGCGAGTTCTCCATGACCGACCTCGGCGCGCTCCACCACTTCCTCAGCATCAACGTCACCACCACTGCGCGTGGCTTGTTCCTTTCCCAGGAACAGTACGCCCTGGAGATCCTCGACCGTGCCGGCATGCTCAACTGCAAGCCCATCTCCACTCCGGTCGACACGCTGGCCAAGCTCTCCACCGACACTGGCCCGCTCTTCCACGACCTGTCGCTCTACCGCAGCCTGGCCGGGGCGCTGCAGTACATCACGTTGACGCGGCCCGATCTCTCTTATGCCGTTCAACAGTGTTGTATGTTCATGCATGCCCCCCGCGACTGCCACTTCCAGCTCATGAAGCGCATCCTTCGGTATCTGCGTGGCACGACTCACCTTGGCCTTCAGATCCATCGCGACGCCGACACCGAGCTCGTGGCTTACTCCGACGCCGACTGGGCCGGCTGCCCCGACACGTGCAAGTCCACCTCGGGCGATTGTGTCTTCCTCGGCTCCAACCTCCTCACGTGGTCATCTAAACGGCAGAGCACCGTTTCTCGTTCGAGCGCCGAGGCCGAGTACCGGGCGGTCGCCAACGCCGTCGCCGAGTCGGTGTGGCTACGCCAACTACTTGGCGAGCTCCACCAACCGCCATCCCGTGCCACGGTCGTCTACTGCGACAACATAAGTGCTGTGTACATGTCGAGCAACCCGGTGCAACACCAACGCACGAAGCACATCGAGATCGACCTTCACTTCGTGCGCGAGCGTGTGGCACTGGGTGAGATCCGTGTTCTCCACGTACCGACGAGCTCGCAGTTCGCCGACATCTTCACCAAGGGGCTGCCAACGGGCGTCTTCCTCGACTTTCGGTCCAGTCTCAACGTCGACGAACCCCACGTTTCGACTGCGGGAGGGTGTTGGAACGTGCCCACGTCCCTCTCGTCAGGTGGCTAGCCATGCAGCCCGCGTCGTGCGCGTCTCCAACAGCCCACGTACTTCATGTTTATCCTCTCCTGCATGGTAGCGATAGCCGGCTAAGGCCGTTGTACTCTCCCACGTTCCTCTGCTTCCTCTCCTGTAAACTGTATAAATATACCCGATGGATGAATAGAAGCAGTGTGTGAGTGTTACATATCTCAACTATTAGCTTACTCGTTGCTCATTACAAAATGTGCCATAGAACAAAAAAGACAATCAGAAAACCATGATACAACTCACGAATCATGATTCTATCGCTAGCATGCATATGCCACCCATACCGTAGTTCAGTATGTCACATGTATGTCTATTTGCACCCCACCTCTCGCCCCTTGTAACCTGTAGGTACCGTATGTTTCCTGTGCTAGTGATAAGTTTATAAAGGTTACAAAAAGTATTTTATTGGATTTGTATTTAAAGGTAGTTTACAATGAAACTATATTTGTTACATAGTTAAATTTATAATTAAATATTGACTCAAAATACAAAGGAGACCTAGATGGAGTAATTAACTACTACCTCCATTTGAAATTAGTTGTCGCTCAAACGAATCTATCTAGACGTATTTTAGTTTAGATACATCCGTTTAAGCAACAACTAATTTCGGATGGAGGAAGTATTTGCATAACCAGACAATATCTTACCACATGCCAGCCTCGACGCTTGTTCGTGGTTTTCTCTTCGACGGCGTGTGTGCGTTCTTGTGTAGGTTGCCAGGTCGCCCTGTGTGCCTTGTTTTTGCGGGCATGTTGACGGTTTTCGCCCGGTTTTCCGTTAATTAACTGGACACCTCTCTTCGACCTTTTTTAATGAATTGGGCTCTAAGGACCGCATTTCCAAAAATAAAATATCTTACCACATGGGCGAACATTAATGTGGTCCAGACTTTTCAACTCTAGGCATGGACTGTCTATCTGATTCCTAAAGAGACGTGCGGCTGGTTTGGGTGGTGTACACTTGCACTTGTGTTAACGGACAGCAACAGCCACACACATGGTCATCAGTCATGAGTACACTACTGACTAGTATTCACTTTCCTCTTAGGTTGAGAATTAAGATACCAAGATATTATTCGCGTTTTCTACACCAATCTCTTTTATCTATGTGAACTCTAGCTACTTGTAAACCAAGGAAATGCTCTCCAGCTTGCCACTTTTCTTACCCAACACTTCAATGGCGCCCCTGAAGGAACTCTTCCATATCTCACTTCTCTTGCTAGTATGCGCAGCCAAGGCCACCAACCTGGAAGCAGAAGCACTTCTCCGATGGAAGTCCAGTTTGGTTGGCGCCAACTCGCTGTCCTCATGGTCGACTATGAATTCCACCTGCTCTTGGTTTGGCATCTCATGTGACACTGCCGGGCATGTTACAGAGCTCAGCCTTCCCAACACTGAACTCAAAGGTACGCTCGATTACTTGTATTCGGCAGCATTCTTGAACCTCACCAAGATCAAACTCAACAACAACAGCCTTGCTGGAGCCATCCCGGCAAACATATCCAAGTTGCTCACGCTCACCTTTCTGGACTTGAGCAGCAACAATCTTGTTGGCTTAATACCTCGCTCATTCTCAAGGCTCCAAAATCTCAAGGCACTGCAGCTCTCTGCAAATAATCTCACGGGAGGAATTCCAGAGGAGCTGGGGATGATATCTGGGTTGCGAGATCTTATAGTGGGCAACAACCCACTTGGTGGGTCGATCCGAGCCTCACTCGGGAAACTTCAGTTCCTACAGGAGCTCAACTTCAGAAACGCTAGTCTGGTTTCTACTCTCCCACCAGAGCTAGGGAACCTCACTAGTCTTAAGTACATGACCTTGGGACAGAATCAGTTATATGGAAGTGTGCCACCATGTTTTGCCAGGATACAAACATTGTTGACATTTTACTTGGTTGAAAATAATATAAATGGTACCATCCCGAGAGAGATGTTTACAAACTGTACCAAGCTCGAGTTATTTATGGTATCCAGAAACTTGTTAATTGGAAGCATCCCATCGCATATCAGCAAGTGCAAGCAGCTCCAGATATTTGATGTATCCGGAAACATGTTAACTGGAAGCATCCCATCGCATATCAGCAAGTGCAAGGAGCTCAAGGGTTTTGATGTATCCAGCAACTTGTTAACTGGAAGCATCCCGGCGGAGATAGGGAGCATGCGGAACTTGCAAGCATTGTCCTTGTCCAAAAATCACCTTACTGGAATTGTGCCAACAAATATTGGTAATGCAATATCTTTGATATTCCTTGAGGTCAACTCCAACCATCTCGAGGGTGAGCTTCCTGAAACCATCTCCTTGCTGGTAAATCTCATTGCTCTCGACATGTCGGGCAACAAGTTTACGGGTATCATTCCTAATCATGACAACAGGCAGTTGCCAATTGTCAAGGTGGCTAACAGTACAGACAATAGCAGCTTCTCAGGAGAATCATGGTCTCCCTTTTGTCAATTAACACTCCTGGTGCTCTTGGATCTATCAAACAATGAGTTGTTTGGAGATCTTCCTGGTTGCATCTGGAACTTGAAAGATTTACAGTTCTTGGATTTGTCGGGCAATGCTTTAGCTGGGGAAGTTCCAACCTCAACTTTCTTCAACTCTTCACTAAGGTCACTGCACTTGTCAAGTAATAAATTCACAGGTTGCTTTCCAATGGTGTTGAAGAAGTTCAAAAGCCTTGTTGTTTTGGATCTCCGGGACAATAAGATTTCTGGTGTAATTCCTCCGTGGATAGGGGAAAGCAATCCTTCGTTGAGGATTCTCAGCCTCCGCTCAAACAAGTTCTACGGGAGTATTCCTTGGCAGCAGTTATCACAACTCCCCCATCTCCAACTGCTAGATCTTGCTGAAAACAACATACTAGAAAGTTTGGTCAACATCTCCCTGATGAGACAGACATTTGTGACACAACCAGTTGTAAAAATTGACATAGCACTTACTTCCCACAGATATTTTTATGTTTACAATGGAAGCATGGACATAATTTGGAAGGGACGGGAGTGCACCTTCAAGGGAAGGCATGCATTTGTGACTGGTATTGATCTCTCTGGTAATTCTCTATCTGGTGAGATCCCTTCAGAGCTCACAAGTCTCAGAGGCATGCGGTTACTAAATATTTCAAGAAATAATCTGTCTGGTAGTATCCCCAAGGATATTGGCAATCTAAAGCTATTAGAGTCCCTTGACCTCTCCTGGAACAAACTATCAGGTCATATTCCGCCTAGTGTTTCAAACCTGATGTCCCTCAGCAACCTCAATCTCTCCAATAACCTTCTGTCTGGAGAGATACCTACAGGCAGTCAGCTTCAAACACTCGATGACCCATCAATCTATGGCAATAATCTTGGACTCTGTGGTCCCCCTTAAGACCATGCACAAATAATTCGAGTAGTACAACACCAATGGATGGAGCAGAGGAACATCACCATGAACTCGAAACACTGTGGCTGTACTACTCGGTGATTGCTGGAATTGTCTTTGGTTTCTGGGTATGGTTTGGAGCATTATTTTTCTGCAAGATCTGGCGGGTTGCTTTCTTCAGTTCTGTCGATGCCATGCAGCAGAATATTGTGCACAAGATGAAGCGTATCTGACTGTATTTATGATGCTTCGCACTAGATGCACAATTTGGCAGAAGAGGCTGCTTTATCTGCAGTCCGCATTGTATAATGTATTTTTCATGACCCTGCAGCTGCGGTTGCAGCTGTTTGTTTTGTTTCACCAATAAGCTACAAATTTATGTGCCTTTTGTGGGCAGAATTGGCTTGTAGTTGTTGTATGATGTGACCAGTGTTCTACAGGATTGCATTAGGTTTTATTATCTGAATTTTTGTGCTTTCCTACAATATTAGTTCGACCGGATATTTAGCAAGAGGTATAACCTCGATAAATTCTTTGGAGTGACATCCACTCAATCTCCATAGTATTTTTTGTGTTTTTTACGTGGTGCAACCAAAGAACAACAATTATAGTATATTGTGTTTCCGCTTGCTGTAGGATTTGAGATGTCAACGATTATAGTATGTTTTGGAGCATTATAGTATATTGTATTTCTGCTTTTTCATGTTCCAGTGTTTGTTGAATCATGCGACCAAAAAGGCCCTTACGCATGATTTACTGCTGTATGAGAAAAGTCAAGATTGATGTTTCAAACTCTAATGAGAAAATGTACATCGATAAGCAAATACCTCTGGGGAGGATTAATATTGCATTTAAGTAGAGACTAGAGTATTAAATCAACTCAATTAACAAGTTTTTTGTGTGGACGTGTATAATAAAAACCAACCACAGATTTTTGTCTCCTCTCTAAAAGAAATTAACCTTGACAGGGATTAGCATTTGAAGTATTTTTTCCCCATCTGCATCAATTACGATGAAAGACTGAAATGATCTGCCAGGAGTACCTGGCACGGGAGGTGTAAGAGCTTGTCGACCTAACGCCGTGTGGATCCAGAGTGGTTTGTTTGTTCTGCCTTGCATTTACCGTCGGTTTTTGAGCGCTGTGAGTGCTGCACTTCAGATTCTACAGCTTTGTATACACATTGCTATGTATGCAGGGTTGGATTTTGTGTTTGTCGAGACGCTCTCAACTGAACTGAAACCATTGCAGAGCTGCTGCTGCCGACCAAGAAAAAGAAACCCTGCCGCCATCATCACAAAATCTGAATATCCTGCCTTTTATTGTGTTATCAGATTGAAATATTCAATCTTATGTGGATGGTCTGTTTTGATAACATAATAAGTTTACCAAACGGACTAGTATCTACATAGCATAGTTTTCAACCTGCGGGCAAAAGGTGTCCTGTTTCTGCTGTATAGTGAAGCCCTTCCTTCTGCTATCTTCCAATGCATAGTTGCAATCATGATTGTTCAAAGCCTTCTACTTCTTATTTTTCTTCATCAGGCATAGAGGCGGCGGTGGAATCCGGAAAGAGCAAACAAACAATGTACATGCATGACGAAGATGGATGCTTGACAGCTCGATGACTGGTGGACGCAATGGAAATATTGACCCACGATGGATAGTACTCTCTCCGTCCGAAAATACTTGTCGAAGAAATGGATAAAAATGAATGTATCTAGAACTAAGATATGTCTAGATACATCCATTCCTCCGACAAGTATTTCCGGACGGAGAGAGTATATGCAGAGGAAGATAAACCGCTTGCGTTTGCCCGCGGTTCAGGTTAGACTTAATGGACATAGATTAAAGGTTTCGTTGAACAACTTTGGTCATGATTCAAAACCGTCTAAGATTCAACCCTGAGACCGGTTTTGACCTTGTTGACCGGTTTTGAACCCATTGACCAGCCAGTCAGCGTGTCACATGAGCGACACTGTTCATAACACTGTTCATGAATTCATTTTCTGCCAAAAAATCAGAAAATTTCATTTTCTGGAAAATTCTCACGCGAACAGTACTGTTCACGTGGCGAAAAATGAAATATTCCCGAATTCACTGCATATGCGGTGAAAAAAATCATTTTGAAAAAAGTTTGAAGAATTCCGTTTTCGCCACGTGAACAGTAATTTCGGGATTTCGTTATCCCCCGCATGAACAGTACATTTGAAATTTTTTTGTCCACTAGTACTGTTCACATGTGTGAAAACTGGGAATTTTCGAAAATTTGTGCTGATACTTTTTATATTTTTTTCAAACTTTTCCTGAGTTACTGTTCACGAGACGAAAAATTATTTTTCCTTCTAAAAATGGTACTTTTTATTTTTTTTTGAATTTACTATTCATGCAGGATTTTTCCCCTAGAAATTGAATTTCTCAGTTTTTTGGGGGGGAAAGTTTCAGAAAATGAATTTGTGAACAGTGTCGCTGATGTGGCACACTGACTGGGCGGTCAACAGGTTCAAAACCGGTCAACAGGGTCAAAACCGGTCTCAGGGTTGAATCTTAGATGGTTTTGAGAGTTGGGGGTTGTAGATTAGACGCTTTTGAAGTTGAGGGTTGTATATTAGACTAGGGCAAAAGTTGGGGGTTGAAATATGCACTTCTCTCTTCAGAAAAGGCTCAATGCTACTGGCTTCTTCAGGTATAATGTACCGAGTGAGCCTTAATGACGGTATGGGCCTTCATGGGAGAGGTATGAGCAATGTACGGAGTGATGCCCGATACTAGGAACCTACTTTTGTTCGTCGTTGATCACAAGCTCTTGAATATCTACAATCTGATTACGCCTAGTTTTGAGATATTGCCTACCTAGGTCAGTTTACGCCTGATGTTGTGAAAGGGGCCGGGCTGGGAAGGAGACACTGGAACAAGGATGTGCTGCAAGCTCAAGCACATAGTCCTGATGATCAGAACAGCATAGTGCTGATGCGAATGCTGGAACCAGGAGATGGTGGTGATGTCGTGCTGCAACTCCAGAGTCGATCACAGGTTCATCAGTCATAGGGTCATCTAGAACTGACCTGGAGTTCACCTTGTGTGGCTTCATGTGACGATGATTGGTACGCTTCCTGGGTAAGGTACGTAGCGAGAATCATCAACGATGTTTAGTTTCTGCACAATCAGCAGGTTTTTTTTTGCGACAGAAAGAGAGTTTTATTCCATAATCAGAGGGTTACAATCGAGAGGCACCAACTCCTCAATACAAGGTGGGCTCCTTCCCAGCCATACGGCAGTAGTGGACTCCGTACGACTATACAATGCCAACCGATGTGCTACCCTATTTTGATCACGCTTTATTTTTGATGGAACAAACTCTCGATCCTGAAGATGACGCTTGATCTCTAGCACCAAGTGCCCATAAACAGACCTGGACAAACCGTCCCCGGGGTCATTGCAGCTAGTGCCGTAGATGAGTCTGACTGAACCACAATTGGCAAGGATGAATGCTGCAGGGCCAAGGCCATACCCTGCATTATTGCATGTAGTTCCGCTTCCAGCGCGTCGTTACAGTTGAAGATGCATCTATATGCCGCGAAGATCACACCACCCTCATGATTCCGAAGTATCATACCTGCTGCCGCCGACCCGTCCTCTTGCATGAAGGCACCATCCACCGAAAGCGCTGCCCAGCCCGTGGGCGGCCGCGGCCAGTGAAGGGGTATTGGCGGTGCGGATGCTTCGGCGTTTGCAACTCGGACCGCAGGCATCTTCCCTTTGAGAATTTCATCCGTGGAGAAAGGCCCACACAGGGTCAAAGAATTCATATAACTTTGAAGGTAATCCGACGTTGCCGTTACGGACGGAACATCCTTTCTGTGTGTAAGGTCCGATCGTAGCGACCAAATCCTCCATAACAACATGATCGTGCAATCCCGCATGTGATCATCGCAATTTGCCAGGACGTTTAAAAGCCATTCCTTCCCAGTATCATGAAGGAGCTCCTGGCTCGGTAGACGCCACACAGTTCTCATCTGAGCCCATATCCCCTGCGCATGTTCACATGACACTAGAGCATGAAAGCTAGTCTCCTTTTCTCAGCCACACACCCGACAGCTATCTCTCGTAGATATGTGACGATACTTCTTGCATTCATTTGTAGCTAAAGCTCCAGAGACCACCTTCCAGGCCATAATTCTCATTTTCAGAGGCACTTTAGAGCTCCAAATCCGCTGCCAAATCGGCCTCCGACCCGAAGCATTACTGCTTGACGAGCTGAGCCTCATGGAGTGTTGGACTTCCATTGCAAGATGATAAGCACTACGCACAGAGAACTGTCCAGACCTCTCCGGGGCCCAAGCGATGAAATCCTGCCCGTTCCTTGGAGATGTGCGTATCTTCACAATCTCCCTGACATCCATGTCCCAAAAATGCTCCCTGAGCCGTTCCACATCCCATGCTCCATGTTCATTCAGAAAATTAGCTACCCGATTGAACCGACAATTCCTTTTAGGAGTAATCGGTCTGAAATTGTGACCACGAGGGATCCAAGCATCTCTCCAGGTTTTTATCATTTCGCCGTTGCACACGCGCCATATAATGCCCTTTTTCACCAAATCAAGACCATGAACAATACCCTTCCAGACCGCCGAACTGTTAGACGAGAAAACAATGTCAAGCAGGTTTCCCCTAGGGTAGTATTTGGCCTTCAATAATCTCGCACAAAGGCTATCTGGGCTATCTAAGAGGCGCCAAGCCTGCTTGGCAAGCAGAGCTTGATTAAACGCCCTCATGTCTCGGAATCCCATGCCCCCCATTGCTTTGGGTAACATCATTCTCTCCCAACTTAACCAGGCCATCTTCCTTTTGCCATTTTCCACCCCCACCAATATTGCCGCATCATCTTGGTTAGATCATCACACACTGAAGCCGGCAGTTTGAACACACTCATTACATAGGTAGGAATCGCCTGAGCCACAGCCTTGATAAGAATCTCTTTATTTCCAACTGAAACATATTGTTCACTCCAATCAACAAGAATTTTCCTCAATCTATCTTGCAGTGTCTCAAATTGCCCCTTGTGAACTCTTCCTTCAGGGACCGGGAGTCCAAGGTATTTTGGTTCAAACACCTGCTGCGTTACCTCCAATGTACTCTTGATCTCATCCACGACTGACCCACCGCAGTTGTCAGAAAACAGGATGGAACACTTCTCGGGATTTATAAGTTGACCCGTCGCCGAGGAATAAGTGTTCAACAAACCTTTAACAACATCCGCCTGCTGGCCTGAAGCTTCAAAAAATAGCAAGGTATCATCCGCAAAGAGGAGATGAGAGATCTCTGGTGCACCCCGACAAATGCTCACCCCGTTCAAACTGCCTTCATTCACTGATTTAGATAGGAGAGAAGATAACGCGTCAGCGACAAAGGGAAACAAAAACGGAGACAATGGGTCACCTTGACAAAGGCCTCGTGATGGTGAAAAAACCTCCAGAAGTTTCCCATTCAGTTTAACCGAGTAACGGACAGATTTAACACAAGACATTATCCAAGCTATCCACTGTTCCGAGAAGCCCCATCTACTCAGCGCCTTCTCCAGAAAATCCCAGTCGACCCGATCGTACGCCTTTGAGAGATCGAGCTTGTATGCACAGGCCGCCCGACTGGTATTTTTCAATGATTGTATGTGGTGGATGCACTCAAAGGCAATAATAGAATTATCCGAGATGAGCCGGCCCGGAATAAAATCACTTTGATTTTCAGAGATCAACTCCGACAGACAAGGCCGGAGACGGTTAACCAAACTTTATACACCAACTTGTAAATAACATTGCAGAGGCTGATCTGCCTGAAATCCTTAAGCTCCTTGGGATGAGGAACTTTCGGGATGAGGACGATCGCCGTATCATTAACCCCCTCTGGCATGGAGCCAGAGACAAAGAACTCCAACACGGCAGCAGTGATTTCAGATTTTAGAGTTGCCCAATTCCGTTGATAAAACCTTGTCGGGAAGCCATCCGTGCCCGGAGCTTTAAGCGGGCCAATTTGAAACAGTGCATTCGACACTTCCTCCTCGGTAAATGATGCACATAACATGGCGTTCATCTGGTCAGTTACCTTAGGGACAATAGCCTAGAGAACGACATCGGGGTTGAGAGTCGGGTCCTTGGTGTACACTTCCTTGAAGTAGGAAGTAGCCATGCGTTCCATGTCCGATGGAGAGGAGCACCATGAGCCATCAGACCGCCGAAGTCTCTGTATGTAGTTCCTCCGCGCCCGCCATACAGCTCGCCTATGCAAATATGCCATGTTTCGTTCTCCCTCCTTCAGCCACGTAATGCGTGATCTCTGTAACCACATCATCTCTTCCCTATATAATAGCTCATCGAGTTGGGCCATCTTCTAGCGAATCAACGAGCGATCCGCATCTCTTAGCTGTAGATCAGCCAGCTCGGATCTCAACTTCTCCAATTCTGTGACAACGTGGCCAAAATTCTTCTTACTCCACGCCCTAAGGTCATTCATCATTTCATGTAGGGCGTCCCGCACCGCCGCCAGATTGCCGGCCGGTTTGCTTTTCCTCCATCCATTCGCCACCACCTCTGCCAGCGCCGGGTGGCGTTCCCACATAATCTCATATCGAGGGGAAGCAGAAGTCCTCCTCGAATCCTCAAGAACCAGTCGAACCAAGATCGGACAGTGGTCAGAACATGACGAAGCAAGGTGAACAACTTGCGCGGCCGGGAAGAGCTCCCTCCACCCCTCATCCGCACAGGCACGATCCAGGCGAAATCGCACGTTCCTCTCTCCAAACTGCCCATTATCATATGTAAATGGATACCCCGAAAAACCGAGGTCCCATAATTCGCATGCCAACAAACAGTCCCGGAATAACCCCATTTGATTTTCAGAGCGCTGGGCTCTAGACATATGCTCATGCTGCCACATTGCCTCATTAAAGTCTCCACATACTAACCACGGCTCCGACGAAACCGCACGAAGCTGGGATAGAGAACTCCACATGAGATGACGGTTTTCAACTCGGGGTTCACCATAGACAAACGTCGTTCTCCAACTTTTATCATTTGCCACATCTACAATCCGCACGTCAATGTACCGTGCACAAGAATCCAGCACCGTAACCTGCAACTTCTCATCCCAAAAGAGTGCCAGGCCTCCACTGAGGCCGTCACTCGACACACCAACAAAACCCTTCATCTGCAATCTCCACCTCAATTTCTCCATCTTTGAAGAGGCCTGTCTTGTCTCCGACAGAAACACAAGCCCCGGGGAATTGGCTTTAGAGAGGGCCAACACCTCACGAACTGTCTGGCGGTGCCCCCCCCCCCCGGCAGTTCCAAGCTAGGATATTCATTGCATCTGGCGGTCCTCCTCGAAGGAGGCCGCCGATCTATCACCTGACATACCTCTTGACTCCATACGAGCCCTCTTACTGCTAGCACTACTGGTAGGCGAGGCCTGTGCACCATCCTCACCATTCCCCTGGGTAAGTGCTAGCACACCTCTCGGCCCTACCAACGCATTGGCATCCGGTCCAACATCCTCCATGGAGAGCCTTTTGCGAGCTGCTGGATCTCCTTGCTTGGATATGCGTCCATCCTTGGCAGGGCTTGTAGCCGTATCTAGCATGTCCGGGTCGACCACTGTCTTTCCCGGCGACTTCTGCTGATGAGATTGAGACGGCTGTTGCTTCTGACTCCTTCCCCGGCCATAACCATCATTGGACGGCTGTTTATTTAGTCCATCAGCATAGAGCCAAGACCCATACTTCTTGTCCTTCTCCTCATGCACCCCTGATCCGCACTCTTTGCAATCATGACCGATGAGCCCACATACACTGCAGAAGCGTGCCAGTTTCTCGTAACGCACCAAGTAGACTTGGCGTTCTTTCCCCCTGACAATACTGACAAACTTGGTGAGAGGCCGGCGAACATCATGCCGAACCCTAACCCTAATGTAGTCACCACGGGTGCTCCCGTTCAGTCTCATCTCCAGGATCTCGCCAGAGTTTTTCAGCAAATTTTCCACAATGTTCTTCCTGCAGAAACCCTCCAGGATCTTGTGAATTTTAGCCAGATTGGCATAAACATCATGGGAACCTCCTCTGCCTTTGTGAAACCATCATATGGAACCATCAACACGAGTAGATTCCTGAATAGCCAGGGCCCTTGATCCAGCATACGTTCCCAGTCTCCCAAGCAAGATGCTTGTACAACGAAGAGTTTCGGCCCAACCGGGCGAAACCTTACCGGCTGCGCGGGGTTCCAAGCCGCCCGCATATCCTTGTAGAAGGCCGCTTGGCTGAAGGTTTTCTCTGTATGAACCCTAGCCAGCGCGAGCCATCTCACGCTCTCATTGATCTCCGGATCAGCCTCATCTATCACCAGATCATCGAAGTCTTCATCTTCCAGGTTGAGTTGTTCCATGAAATCTCCAAGGTCCGGCGTTCCGTGAGAGCCGCCGCCGCCAGCGCTGGTGCCTGACAGGGCGTCTGCGGGAGGCTCCATCGCTACCGAGGGGCAGGGAGGAGCGAGGTTTGGCCGATCGAGAGAACCGCTCACAGGGAGGGAGATCGATTGGGGTAAGGTACTCAGGGGCGGCGGCGTCGCCCGAGAGGAGAGAAACCCTAGCCTTGCGCGAGGGGAAACTAACTGACAATCAGCAGGTTGATTAAGGCCACGTAAGGCTGCGATCTTGTAGTGCGCTGCACTGCTGCCCATCGATGGACCAGCAACTGTTTCACTTCAGAATAGGGGTCCCGCTTATCCTACTTATTTGATTTTATCTGTCAATCTCCTACCTAACCTTTAATTTTAGAACACTTTATTTTACAATAGATATGACAAATTTATGAGAGTCACATCATCCAACCATAATTAATATATATAGTAGAGAACCCTAGGCACCATCACTGAGTTTCAGGTGCTACTTTTCCTTGCTTTCCCGCTGGGCCAGGCCTAAGCCTGTATATTCAAGTCACGTTCGGCCATTTCGGAAGCAGTACACACAGCAGCTTGTATACTAGGGGCTCAACTTGCATATACGTAAGCCTAAATGTGATTGCTGTCTACTGTGTGTACCACCGGAACAATAGAGGGCTGGTTAACGGCAGTCACGGTGAGCCTAAGCCTGTATATTCAAGTCAAATATAGGAGAGCAAATATAAAGGAACAACAATAATTTTGATAGTTGTTCAATCTAGTTCATTCTCTACTAGGAGCTAACGCCCGCTTTGCCACGCCGTTCTTCATTTGTGGGATCTTTTTTCCTTTAGCAGATTACTGCAGTCGGTTGTTTTGTTTTCGTTTTATCTGTATTGGCTGGGGTTTCAATTATGTTTTGGTTTTTTTGGGGGGGTTTATATGGGGTACTGCTAGAGAAGGTATTTGTTCTGAGAGCAGAGTGGAGTTGTTTGGTACGTGGTGTGGTGTCCTTACAAATTTCAGCCTTGGTGTCAGCTGGGGGTCGTTGTGTGAACGCCTTGGGAGATCCTATTCCAAGCTGAAGTCATGGAATTTCAACCATAACGTTCACATGGGCCTGCCCACGAAGCTCCCACTCACCTCAGTCAGCTCCCTTCTACACTCGCTCGCTTAACAATTTCCACTCGGTCGACTCTGATCTTATAAAAAGCCAGCTAGTTCCTTTCAAAAAAGTTTGTTATATCAAAAGATGTTCATGGATTTATAAGAATCTTCAATTTTTATAAATGTTGCTAATTAGAAAGCATGAATTTTTAAAATGTTTGGGAATTTTAAAAATAATCATGGATTTAGAAATATTTGCAAATTCAATAGAAATTAAACTTTAAAATATTCATGATTTTTAAATTTTTTCATGAATTTAAAAAACATTAGTATTTTTCAATCATCACAAATTTTAATAAATATTCTTTAATTAAGGTAAAAATGTTAAAATAGAAAATAGAGGAAAATTGTAACAAAAATTAATAAAAAGAAAGATAAATGTCAACCAACGACACACATCCTTACAGGTGGCCCTAGTGACTCCACAACCTTAGTATCTTAATATTCTATATGCCAACACCATGCCCCCCCCCCTCCAATTACAAATAATCACCAAATTTGTCCATAATAATTGTGCGTTGGATGTGTTGTTTTATGTTGGATCCCTAATTCGTCAAGTGTGGATCTCTCTTTGCTTTGAGGTCACGGTTGTGTGTTGGATGTTGTCTGGATGGCTGATGCATGGCGTCATGTTGCAGCATGACTTGCCATGGGCACCGGCCACGTCAAATAGGTCCCTCTCACCGATATGTGGACGAAGCTCTAGAACCTACATAATTAAATATAGGTATATGCATCGATGAATATAGTAGACTAAATATTGAGGTGCCGTGGTAATTTGTATGGTAGTTCAATCTAGTTCATTGTATATGTCAACGCCCTCACAGTTGGGGAACATAGTAATTTCAAAAAAAATCCTACGCACACGCAAGATCATGGTGATGCATAGCAACGAGAGGGGAGAGTGTTGTCCACGTACCCTCGTAGACCGAAAGCAGAACTGTTAGCACAACGCGCGCGGTTGATGTAGTCGTACGTCTTCACGATCCGATCGATCAAGTACCGAACACACGGCACCTCCGAGTTCAGCACATGTTCAGCCCGATGACGTCCCTCGAACTCCGATCCAGCCGAGTGTTGAGGGAGAGTTTCGTCAGCACGACGGTGTGGTGACGATGTTGATGTTCTACCGATGCAGGGCTTCGCCTAAGCACCGCTACAGTATTATCGAGGTGGACTATGGTGGAGGGGGGCACCGCACACGGCTAAAAGATCAACTTTATCAATTGTTGTGTCTATGGGGTGCCCCCTGCCCCCGTATATAAAGGAGCAAGGGGGGTGGCGGCCGGCCTAGGAGGAGGGCGCACCAAGGGGGGAGTCCTACTCCCACCGGGAGTAGGACTCCTCCTTTCCTTGTTGGAGTAGGAGAGAAGGAAAGAGGGGGAGAGGAAGAAGGAAAAGGGGGCTTTCCTTGTTGGAGTAAGAGAGAAGGAAAGAGGGGGAGAGGAAGAAGGAAAAGGGGGCTGCACCCCTTGTCCAATTCGGACTAGAGGGGGGCGCGCGCCTCTTCCTTTTGGCCTCTCTCCTCTATTCCCGTATAGCCCAATAAGGCCCATATACTCTCCGGCGAATTCCCATAACTCTTCGGTACTTCGATAAATACCCGAATCACTCGGAACCTTTCCGATGTCCGAATATAGTCATCCAATATATCGATCTTTACGTCTCGACCATTTCGAGACTCCTCGTCATGTCTCCGATCTCATCCGGGATTCCGAACTCCTTCGGTATATCAAAACATATAAACTCATAATATAACTGTCATCGAAACGTTAAGCGTGCAGACCCTACGGGTTCGAGAACTATGTAGACATGACCGAGACACATCTCCTGTAAATAACCAATAGCGGAACCTGAATGCTCATATTGGCTCCCACATACTCTACGAAGATCTTTATCGGTCAGACCGCATAAGAACATATGTTGTTCCCTTTGTCATCGGTATGTTACTTGCCCGAGATTCGATCGTCGGTATCTCAATACCTAGTTCAATCTCGTTACCGGCAAGTCTCTTTACTCGTTCCGTAATACATCATCCCGCAAATAACTCATTAGTTGCAATGCTTGCAAGGCTTAAGTGATGTGCATTACTGAGAGGGCCCAGAGATACCTCTCCGACAATCGGAGTGACAAATCTTAATCTCGAAATACGCCAACCCAACAAGTACCTTCGGAGACACCTGTAGAGCACCTTTATAATCACTCAGTTACGTTGTGACGTTTGGTAGCACACAAAGTGTTCCTCCGGTAAACGGGAGTTGCATAATCTCATAGTCATAGGAACATGTATAAGTCATGAAGAAAGCAATAGCAACATACTAAACGATCGTGTGCTAAGCTAACGGAATGGGTCATGTCAATCACATCATTCTCCTAGTGATGTGATCCCGTTAATCAAATAACAACTCTTTGTCCATGGTTAGGAAACATAACCATCTTTGATTAACGAGCTAGTCAAATAGAGACATACTAGTGACACTCTGTTTGTCTATGTATTCACACATGTATTATGTTTCCGGTTAATACAATTCTAGCATGAATAATAAACATTTATCATGAAAGAGGGAAAAAAATAATAACTTTATTATTGCCTCTAGGGCATATTTCTTTCAATCTCCCAGTTGCACTAGAGTCAATAATCTAGATCACATCATCATGTGGTTAACATTGATAGTTCACATCATCATGTGATTAACGCCCATAGTTCACATCGCCATGTGACCAACACCCAAAGGGTTTACTAGATTCAGTAATCTAGTTCACATCGCTATGTGATTAACACCCAAAGAGTACTAAGGTGTGATCATGTTTTGCTTGTGAGAGAATCTTAGTCAACGGGTCTTTCACATTCAGATCCGTTATGTATTTTGCAATTTTCTATGTCTACAATGCTCTGCACGGAGCTACTCTAGCTAATTGCTCCCACTTTCAATATGTATCTAGATCGAGACTTAGAGTCATCCAGATCGGTGTCAAAGCTTGCATCGACGTAACTCTTTACGACGAACCTTTTGACACCTCCATAATCGAGAAACATATCCTTATTCCACTAAGGATAATTTTGACCGCTGTCTAGTGATCTACTCCTAGATCACTATTGTACTCCCTTGCCAAAATCAGTGTAGGGTATGCAATAGATCTGGTACACAGCATGACATACTTTATAGAACCTATGGCTGAGGCATAGGGAATGACTTTCACTCTTTTTCTATCTTCTGCCATCGTCGGGCTTTGAGTCTTACTCAATTTCACACCTTGTTACACAGGCAAGAACTCTTTCTTTGACTGTTCCATTTTGAACTACTTCAAAATCTCGTCAAGGTTTGTACTCATTGAAAAAACTTATCAAGCGTCTTGATCTATCTCTATAGATCTTGATGTTCAATATGTAAGCAGCTTCACCGAGGTCTTTCTTTGAAAAACTCCTTTCAAATACTCCTTTATGCTTTGCGGAATAATTCTACATTATTTCCGATCAACAATATGTCATTCACACATACTTACCAGAAATGTTGTAGTGCTCCCACTCACTTTCTTGTAAATACAGGCTTCACCGTAATTCTTTGACGGTGCTTTCTTTCAGCAGATCCGTTTTGTTGGTGAGCATGAGGACAAGAGACATGGTGTGATATGCCAAGCTTTTGAAAGAAAGAATTTAATTTTTCATACTCACCACCCCAGTCACTTTGCATAGCAATGATTTTAGAGTTCAGTTTGCGTTCAACAAGATTTTGGAAATTGAGAAAAACTTGGAATACATCAGATCGTTTTTTCAATAGGTAAATCCAAGTAAATTTACTATAGCCATCAATAAAACTTACATAATAGGAAAATCTACCAACTGAAGTAGGAGCTGGCCCCCATACATCTAAAATGATAAGTTGTAAAGGGGCAGTAGACACACTAGTATAAATTAGGTAAGGTAACTGATGACTTTTTGCTTGTTGACACGGATCACAAACTGACTCAACACTAGGCTCATAAGAGAGTTTATTTTTGCTAAGAACATATCTAACTATGACTGAAGATGGATGACCCAAACGACTATGCCATCTTGATGTAGATATCTTGGTGACAATATTTGCTTGTTTATTGGACCATGAAGATGATGATGATGATATGAGTGGGTAGAGGCCTCCCGCGCACCGTCCTCTAAGAATGACTCTCCTTGTTCTCAAGTCCTTAACCAAGAAAAAATAAGGAGAAAATTCAATAAGAACATTGTTATCAAGAGTGAATCGATGAACGGAAACAAGATTTTTAGATGTTTGAGGGACATGCAAGACATTGGTCAAGTGTAAATTTTTCACAGGGTTTTCAACAAATGAACTGCCAATGTGTGTGATATCCATACCAGAACCGCTTGCCGTGCGAATTTGGTCGCCTCCATTGTACTTCTCCCGCATCGTCAACTTGTCAAGTTCACCTATGATGTGGTTTGTTGTTGCACTATCGGCATACCAGTTGGTGTCCACGCCATAGGAGACTGCATGCGCCTCCTTTTCTTCTTGTTCGTTTTCTTCATAACGCCACCAGCAAACTCGTGCACCTCCTGGATGGTGTCTGTAGCATATCTGACACTCTGGATAGTCATGTTGTTGCTCATGAACCTGCTGTTGCTGTTGCTGTCGAGGGCGGCCTCTGAATCCGCCGCCTCCATTGGAGCAAGAGGACTGACGATCACCGCGGTCACCACTATCACCACGGCCACACGCCCTTCCTCCGCGCCCGCGAGATCTGCCGCGGGACTGGCCACGGCCTCTGTAGACCGCATTGGCGGATGAGTGGAACCCGCCTGAAGATGAGTCGCCTAGCATCTCCATCCTTTGATCAAGGGCAGAGATCTGAGCAAATAGATCGTCGGCTGTGATGGTGTTTTTCACAGCGCCGATCGCCGCCACCACGGAGTCGTAGTCACGGTCCAGTCCGGCCAAGATATAGTCCACCATCTCCGGATCAGATACGGGACAACCGACAGCAGGTAGTTCACCCCCAAGACTTTTCATCTTCGCCATATACGCCGAGCTTGACATGGTGCCCTTCTTGGTATTGGTGATGGCAGTTCTTAGATTAGTAATCCGAGACTGAGATTGTGAGGCGAAGAGATTTTTCACCGTCGTCCAGAGCTCAAAGGTGGAATCTTTCCCAACGACTTGTGCAAGAATTTCTGGAGACATGGAATTGAGAAGGTATGATAGAACCTGCTGGTCTTTGGCGATCCAGGGTCCGTATAGGTGGTTCGGCTCTAGGGCCGTGGTCTTGTCTGCCTTCGTGATCTCCACCATCCTGGGCGGAGCGGCGTCGGTGTTGTCCAGGAGCCCCGTCACCTGCGCGCCTCGCAGGGCTGGGAGGACCTGCGTCTTCCAGAGGATAAAATTACCTCTTGCGAGCTTCTCAGACGGCGGCGATCCGAGGTTGAGGGAGACGCCGGCGGAGGAAGCCATGGAGACGATGATATGTGGTTTCTAGGGTTTTGGTTTGTGGCTAGATGTATAAAAAGAGGTGGCTCTGATTACCATGAAAGATATCAAGCGTTCCTACTCCATTGAGGGAGCCGCGTGGTGTTTATATTGATATGTGGCCGCAGCCCTTGGCTTGGCGTACAAGGTTATACAAGAGGAGTTTGAGTAGAATACAAGAGAAGGAAGGAGGTTGAGATTACAACACGTATATTCTAACACGCATATATTGTGATATACAATTATACATGATGAATGGTGAATTAGCAGCAGATGCCACATCAGAAAAAACAGAGAAGAGGGGGGGGGGTGCAACTGCAATGTCGTCTGACGACTCCGTGATCCCGTCATGTGACCGTCACTATGAGGAACAAGGATTGAGGTGGCAGAAGATCATGTCCAACCAAGCCTCCTCTCTCATTTCCCTCAACTCAGCTCACATGAATGGCATGACAGATGGAGTTTGCAGCAGCAGAGCGGTCCTATTGGCCGGTACATAGGCTCAATCGAGAGCAGCTTTCATCCTGCGAGCAATGGACGGGTGAAGGACTCGTGGATGAAGGTCCATTTGGAGCTCGACCACATGGAGACCCCGCCATTCTCTGCATCGGCAAAGCTCGGCGGCCTTGGCGATTTCGGCACTACGGATTTCAACCCGTTCAGAAACGAGCCAGTGTTCTTCGCGCTGGTATCTAGGCTGCTCGTGTCCATATTCAAACGCATACTGGAAATAGGCCTCGGCAAAAAACTTTGGGAGAAGAAGAAACTGGGAGCATTTCGCTGCCAATACCTTGGGAGCTTCCCTTGCTGTACAAGGACATCTCAGTACTGCAATCCATGTCGTCTCCTCTTTGAGAACTCAGGCCGTAGTAGCTCTGCAAGCTGCTCATTGCGAGCGACGACTGCTGCTGTCTAGACTTGTCAGAATCTAATGAATTCACAATGTCTACACGTCGTTTGCACTTTACAAAATTCATGGCATATCAGCATCAGATACATACATAAATGTACGTGCTCATGTACTAGTGTCTTTGAATGTTGGAAACAATCATCAGTCAAGCCACCGACAGAGAAGATGTACACTCTTTTGCAGAAGATGTATACTCAGCCGCCTTTCACACATATCGTGTATATATGGATCATTACGTACAAAAAGGGTTTAGATTGCCGCGGCGACTCCCGCCGCGTCAGCCTACGTATCAGAGCAAGACGCCGTCGTTCCCGAGCACGAACCCTTGGTTGTCGCCAATGAACCTTCAACATCCATTGTGTTATTTGGCTGGCATAGTTTCAGACAGACGATAAATAGACTAAAACTGCAGAATTCAGTTGAGCCAAGTGCTTACTTTACGGAGTAGAGGTTCCCGGGGATGTTATCAGCGGACCCTCAATTGAGCGTTCCTCCGCCATCAAGGATGGAGAGGGAGGCGAAGCCCTGATGGTAGCAATACAGCGCTCCAAGCGCCCAATCTGCTTCCGAATACAGCCGAAGGCCTCCTTGCTCCAGGATCGCAAAGAGCCATCAACATGCTTCAGGTTAGACCATGTTGACTGAAGTGAAGGACAGCCATCCCTCCCCTCAAGTCCTCAACCCACACCCGCTCAAGAGTTTCTCTGTAATCATCAGCCAGTAGCCACATCTCCTCATAACGGAACCCTTGCTGGACCGGAGATCGTCGTGCCTGTTGGGTCCTGCCTCCCAACAGAACCAGCATGGGGTAGTGATCCAAAGAAGTGGCAATGAGATTCTCCACCCCGCACCCATCGAACATACCAGTAAAAGCTCCATTGGCCGCAGCCCTATCCAAGCGACATTTAACATGACAATCCGGGTCTTGTTTGTTGCACCACGTAAACTTCGGACCGGAGTAGCCCACATCAGTCAAGCTACAGTCCATCAGGCAATCCCTAAAAGCAGTTATCTGAGCCTCTGACCGGTCTTGAGGACCACAATGTTCATCCTAAGCCAAGACCTCATTGAAGTCCCCACAACATAGCCACATTGGTTGAAGACGTCTGAGAAGCTCCCAAAACTGAGGTCTATCTTCTCTCCTGGGCTCCCCATAAACAAAGGAGGCACGCCAGACCACCCCCTCGTTGATCTTCACATGAGTATCAATACATGTTCAACTTGAGCATGAGTTTCCTACCTAGCTTCAAGTTGAGCATGCAGTGGATGCAGCAGGAAATTAGATGCAGATTAATTGCATAGTACAAGAAACAACAAGTTGTGCCTCTGTTTTGGTTGATCTGTAACTCTGTTTGATTGGAACATGTACTAATTAATGTGCTGGTTCTAGATTTAAATTAGCAAGATTAGTTGCAAGCCCGAGGTCGAAGCAGAGAGGTCCACGCGCACGCCCTCCTAGTCAACCGCCTCGCCGCCGAACTTGTCAGAGTTCTCTGCAATTTTCTCCAATCACTGAACTTGTGAAGATTTACCACACAATGCTTGTTCTTCTTGTGTTTGTCCTCGGTGCCGGGAGGAACGGCACGAGTAAATATAGTAGAGTAAATATCAAGGAACTACAATAATTTTGATGGTTGTTCAATCTAGCACATTCTATATGTCAATGCCCTCTCTCAAGTAAAGAGAAAGACCATGAAGGGCTTGGGGGGGGGGGGGGCTGGCCCCCACCCCAATCCAAATGATTTGTGTTCTAAAGTAATAGCAAACATGGTTCGTCCCACGCTTATGCGTGAAAAACATTCTTAGGTGCAATTAAAATGAAGAAGCAAGAAGTTTCGAGGATACTGAAGGCGGGTTTTTGTTGGACATCGAAATTGATATCACAAGTTTTCAGGTGTTCAGACAGGTCACTTGCGTGAACGAACCGTTCCTCGAGAAGGGTCAACCGAGCGAATAAATTAATTTCCCTCTGACGTTCGCTACGCGCGGATTCTAGAGCAATGCAAGCTAGCCCAGAAAAAGGGCTATGCCCAATCAGTTGCTTTTTTGAAAAACAAAGCGTCAGCAAAAATCAAATATTTTGTGCAGAAAAGACAGAAAAACCATAAATTTAACAGGAGAGAGAAACATAAATGTTTCCATACCCATAAAATTTCCATCTCAAAAACAATCGTGAAAAGGGGGGAAATACATAAACATCGATATTGGGATAAAAATGACAGAAAAGTAAGGTTGCCATGATCATGATTAAAATCTACCTATATATAACAGAAAAATTGACCGTGTTCAAGATTTCGTATAAATGGATAAGTATAAAAACTGAGATAAATTTCCGTGACATGATGAAAATTAATCCACCTATAGGTAAATGTAAAATTTCCATACTGCATTAAAACAATTTTCCATGGTATGCTCAATAAATTTTCCATGCTATATAAAATAAATTTGCCATGTAACAATACAGACACAAACATATGGATGATAAATGTCCATGATATTGTATGAGTAAACATGCACAACTAAAATTTGATGGAAAATGTTCTATACAGTAAGGAAAAATCATGACAAGTTGTTAGAAACTTGTTGGGGGGAAAAGTTGAACTTATCATGTGACAAATTAGAGAAAGAAAACAGAATTCACTAAAAAAATTATACACAACCATACCAAATTGTGAGCATGTATGTTTTGTTCACTTTTTTTTTGTTTCGTTAGTTTTATATAGATGGCAGGGCAGAGTACGTGGAGGTGGAGGCCTTCGCCAGCTCCAACTTGCGAGTTTTGTTGTTCATGGCTCCTGAGATCTGCCAGTGTATGGAAGATGGTCAGGAACCACTTGTTAGCAATGGTCAGGAACCGCCCGTGTATGGAAGCAGCCGATCAAATTGGCAGGGGAGGTGTAAGGGTTGTCGGCATAACAGCGCGTGAAGTCAGAGTCCGTTGTTTCAGAGTAGAACAGGCAAGAAAGCTCCATAGTCTTGTGAACCATGGTTGATCTTAGGAACTGCTGCGGTGCAGATCCTCTGTAACCTTGCATACATATTGCTGTCACTCTGAACTGAAATGAACTGAAGCCATTGCAGAGCCGCTATTGTACGAAGAAAATAGAAATGCCAACAGTTTTTCGATGCTACCGTTGCAAAACTGTAGCAAAATTAGAACTTCCTACATTTTCACCTGTAGCAGGATGAAAAAGAAAAACAATCAAGAGAACTCGTGCTGCCTCGGTACTGAATATTTCAGACATAATAAGCTCAGTTCAACAAATGGTCTGTGCGTCTGCAGAGCAGAGTATTCAACGAACGGGTGAAGGACTCGTGGTTTGTGGTCCACTTGGAGCTCGACCACATGGAGACCCCGCCGCCATTGCTGTACGAGCACATTTCAGTACTGCAATCCATGTCATTTTCTCTCTGAGAACTCAGGCCTTAGTAGCTCTGCAAGCGACGACTGCAACCTGGAGAAAGCACCTGGATATTGCCACATGTTGACAGGAGATATATATATCCTGACCACAACCTGGTTTCATGTTTTGCAGCAGGGAAGTACGTACTGGCAGCCTTGATGTATGCAGTTCTTTTGCACCTCACAAAATCCATCGCATATCAGGATCAGATACATACATAAATGTATGTGCTCACGTCGTACTGTACTGTATGCCTTTGAATGCTGGAAACAATCATCGGTCAAACAACAGTAATAGACAGATAAGATTTACACTCTCTTGCGGAAGACAGAACGTCGGGACAATCAGCAGCCTTTCACGTGTGTGTCTATATATGGATCATTCTTACATACAAAAAGGGTTTCAGATAGCCGTGGTTTTTTCCGCCGCTTCAGCCAACATATCGGAGCAAGACACCGTCATTTCCGAGCACAAAACCTTGGTTGTCTCCAATGAACCTGCAACATCCATCACAACCATTGTAAAATGTTGGCAGAGTTTCAGACGTGAAACAGACTCAGACCCTGAACAAGTAAGATAATGATATCTCCTGCGGAATTCAGGCGATCCGAGTGCTTACTTTACGGAGTATAGGTTGCCGGGGATGTTATCTGCGGCCCTGTCGTGCACCCAGGTCTTGCCGCCCTTGGTTGTTTTCAGCAGGACACCGCTACCACCGGCAGCCCATGCCTCATCCTTTAAAACAGAACCACAGATCAGCTAGTTGTTGTTCAAGGTTACTTAGTAGTATCATGTAAACATAGTACAGTTCGTTTCAGTTAGTGTTACCTTTGAGCGGTAGCCCACGTCCAGAATCCCAAACCCCCGGCTTTGCACCAACGCTTCCTCGAAGTCCTCAACTATCTGGAAATGGATCCTAGTTAGAATATGTTAATGAGCGCTTAAAGGAACTGCATTATGCTGTGTTTGCCCATTTTGCTAACTAAACTGATCGAATCGAATAAGAACTAGCACTCACCCCTGTTCCTTTACTGAGGAAGAGCCCACCGCCGCGCACGAGGAGCCAGAGACCACCATCTGCTCTCCATCCCATGTTCTATATCCGCCGTGCCACAGCCCTGTTGTGCGGTTGCCAATATAGCTGCAATTGCAGGTGTACATAGACACTTCAGAACAAAACCCCGGCCAGATATTTCACCCGAATCGATACTGCTAAGTAGTAGCATAATATCATCGAACCTGCCCAGGCTCCCATGTCAAGAAGAAGTTGCCGCGGCTGGAGACAGCGACGTAGCTGCCGTCAGGTGAGCGGTTCACCGTGTTGAAACTTGAAAGTGCCGGTGTAGTAACTCGCACCGCTAATGCCGCTTGAAACTGTTCTGCACCACAGACAAAAACGACAGAGCAAACAATGTCATGCCTTGATCGCCCAAGTGGATTTTCCGGCACGAGTTTCATCCGGACGGCACTCTCGCCCGGTACAAGGCGCGGTGGGTGCTTCGCGGCTTCACGCAACAGGCCGGCGTCGACTACGGCGAGACCTTCAGTCCGGTGGTCAAACCAGCCACCGTCCGGATTGTCCTGAGCCTCGCCGCCGGCAAGTCGTGGCCCATACATCAGCTGGACATCAAGAACGCCTTCCTCCACGGCCATCTTGCGTAGACGGTCTACAGCCACAAGCCTTCCGGCTTCGTCGACGCCACCTCGCCCTCGCATGTGTGCCGGCTAAACCGTTCTTTCTACGGTCTCAAGCAGGCGCCTCGGGCGTGGTTCACCAGGTTCACGACGTACCTGCGGAGCCTTGGCTTCGTCGCGTCGCGGGCGGACTCATCGCTCTTCGTCCTTCGACGTGGTGCTCACCTCGCCTACCTGCTCCTCTACGTCGACGACAGCATCCTCACCGCCAGCTCGGGCGCGGTGCTCGACTCCGTCATCCAGGCTCTTCACCGCGAGTTCTCCATGACCGACCTCGGCGCGCTCCACCACTTCCTCAGCATCAACGTCACCACCACTGCGCGTGGCTTGTTCCTTTCCCAGGAACAGTACGCCCTGGAGATCCTCGACCGTGCCGGCATGCTCAACTGCAAGCCCATCTCCACTCCGGTCGACACGCTGGCCAAGCTCTCCACCGACACTGGCCCGCTCTTCCACGACCTGTCGCTCTACCGCAGCCTGGCCGGGGCGCTGCAGTACATCACGTTGACGCGGCCCGATCTCTCTTATGCCGTTCAACAGTGTTGTATGTTCATGCATGCCCCCCGCGACTGCCACTTCCAGCTCATGAAGCGCATCCTTCGGTATCTGCGTGGCACGACTCACCTTGGCCTTCAGATCCATCGCGACGCCGACACCGAGCTCGTGGCTTACTCCGACGCCGACTGGGCCGGCTGCCCCGACACGTGCAAGTCCACCTCGGGCGATTGTGTCTTCCTCGGCTCCAACCTCCTCACGTGGTCATCTAAACGGCAGAGCACCGTTTCTCGTTCGAGCGCCGAGGCCGAGTACCGGGCGGTCGCCAACGCCGTCGCCGAGTCGGTGTGGCTACGCCAACTACTTGGCGAGCTCCACCAACCGCCATCCCGTGCCACGGTCGTCTACTGCGACAACATAAGTGCTGTGTACATGTCGAGCAACCCGGTGCAACACCAACGCACGAAGCACATCGAGATCGACCTTCACTTCGTGCGCGAGCGTGTGGCACTGGGTGAGATCCGTGTTCTCCACGTACCGACGAGCTCGCAGTTCGCCGACATCTTCACCAAGGGGCTGCCAACGGGCGTCTTCCTCGACTTTCGGTCCAGTCTCAACGTCGACGAACCCCACGTTTCGACTGCGGGAGGGTGTTGGAACGTGCCCACGTCCCTCTCGTCAGGTGGCTAGCCATGCAGCCCGCGTCGTGCGCGTCTCCAACAGCCCACGTACTTCATGTTTATCCTCTCCTGCATGGTAGCGATAGCCGGCTAAGGCCGTTGTACTCTCCCACGTTCCTCTGCTTCCTCTCCTGTAAACTGTATAAATATACCCCGATGGATGAATAGAAGCAGTGTGTGAGTGTTACATATCTCAACTATTAGCTTACTCGTTGCTCATTACAAAATGTGCCATAGAACAAAAAAGACAATCAGAAAACCATGATACAACTCACGAATCATGATTCTATCGCTAGCATGCATATGCCACCCATACCGTAGTTCAGTATGTCACATGTATGTCTATTTGCACCCCACCTCTCGCCCCTTGTAACCTGTAGGTACCGTATGTTTCCTGTGCTAGTGATAAGTTTATAAAGGTTACAAAAAGTATTTTATTGGATTTGTATTTAAAGGTAGTTTACAATGAAACTATATTTGTTACATAGTTAAATTTATAATTAAATATTGACTCAAAATACAAAGGAGACCTAGATGGAGTAATTAACTACTACCTCCATTTGAAATTAGTTGTCGCTCAAACGAATCTATCTAGACGTATTTTAGTTTAGATACATCCGTTTAAGCAACAACTAATTTCGGATGGAGGAAGTATTTGCATAACCAGACAATATCTTACCACATGCCAGCCTCGACGCTTGTTCGTGGTTTTCTCTTCGACGGCGTGTGTGCGTTCTTGTGTAGGTTGCCAGGTCGCCCTGTGTGCCTTGTTTTTGCGGGCATGTTGACGGTTTTCGCCCGGTTTTCCGTTAATTAACTGGACACCTCTCTTCGACCTTTTTTAATGAATTGGGCTCTAAGGACCGCATTTCCAAAAATAAAATATCTTACCACATGGGCGAACATTAATGTGGTCCAGACTTTTCAACTCTAGGCATGGACTGTCTATCTGATTCCTAAAGAGACGTGCGGCTGGTTTGGGTGGTGTACACTTGCACTTGTGTTAACGGACAGCAACAGCCACACACATGGTCATCAGTCATGAGTACACTACTGACTAGTATTCACTTTCCTCTGAGGTTGAGAATTAAGATACCAAGATATTATTCGCGTTTTCTACACCAATCTCTTTTATCTATGTGAACTCTAGCTACTTGTAAACCAAGGAAATGCTCTCCAGCTTGCCACTTTTCTTACCCAACACTTCAATGGCGCCCCTGAAGGAACTCTTCCATATCTCACTTCTCTTGCTAGTATGCGCAGCCAAGGCCACCAACCTGGAAGCAGAAGCACTTCTCCGATGGAAGTCCAGTTTGGTTGGCGCCAACTCGCTGTCCTCATGGTCGACTATGAATTCCACCTGCTCTTGGTTTGGCATCTCATGTGACACTGCCGGGCATGTTACAGAGCTCAGCCTTCCCAACACTGAACTCAAAGGTACGCTCGATTACTTGTATTCGGCAGCATTCTTGAACCTCACCAAGATCAAACTCAACAACAACAGCCTTGCTGGAGCCATCCCGGCAAACATATCCAAGTTGCTCACGCTCACCTTTCTGGACTTGAGCAGCAACAATCTTGTTGGCTTAATACCTCGCTCATTCTCAAGGCTCCAAAATCTCAAGGCACTGCAGCTCTCTGCAAATAATCTCACGGGAGGAATTCCAGAGGAGCTGGGGATGATATCTGGGTTGCGAGATCTTATAGTGGGCAACAACCCACTTGGTGGGTCGATCCGAGCCTCACTCGGGAAACTTCAGTTCCTACAGGAGCTCAACTTCAGAAACGCTAGTCTGGTTTCTACTCTCCCACCAGAGCTAGGGAACCTCACTAGTCTTAAGTACATGACCTTGGGACAGAATCAGTTATATGGAAGTGTGCCACCATGTTTTGCCAGGATACAAACATTGTTGACATTTTACTTGGTTGAAAATAATATAAATGGTACCATCCCGAGAGAGATGTTTACAAACTGTACCAAGCTCGAGTTATTTATGGTATCCAGAAACTTGTTAATTGGAAGCATCCCATCGCATATCAGCAAGTGCAAGCAGCTCCAGATATTTGATGTATCCGGAAACATGTTAACTGGAAGCATCCCATCGCATATCAGCAAGTGCAAGGAGCTCAAGGGTTTTGATGTATCCAGCAACTTGTTAACTGGAAGCATCCCGGCGGAGATAGGGAGCATGCGGAACTTGCAAGCATTGTCCTTGTCCAAAAATCACCTTACTGGAATTGTGCCAACAAATATTGGTAATGCAATATCTTTGATATTCCTTGAGGTCAACTCCAACCATCTCGAGGGTGAGCTTCCTGAAACCATCTCCTTGCTGGTAAATCTCATTGCTCTCGACATGTCGGGCAACAAGTTTACGGGTATCATTCCTAATCATGACAACAGGCAGTTGCCAATTGTCAAGGTGGCTAACAGTACAGACAATAGCAGCTTCTCAGGAGAATCATGGTCTCCCTTTTGTCAATTAACACTCCTGGTGCTCTTGGATCTATCAAACAATGAGTTGTTTGGAGATCTTCCTGGTTGCATCTGGAACTTGAAAGATTTACAGTTCTTGGATTTGTCGGGCAATGCTTTAGCTGGGGAAGTTCCAACCTCAACTTTCTTCAACTCTTCACTAAGGTCACTGCACTTGTCAAGTAATAAATTCACAGGTTGCTTTCCAATGGTGTTGAAGAAGTTCAAAAGCCTTGTTGTTTTGGATCTCCGGGACAATAAGATTTCTGGTGTAATTCCTCCGTGGATAGGGGAAAGCAATCCTTCGTTGAGGATTCTCAGCCTCCGCTCAAACAAGTTCTACGGGAGTATTCCTTGGCAGCAGTTATCACAACTCCCCCATCTCCAACTGCTAGATCTTGCTGAAAACAATTTTGTAGGTTCCATACTAGAAAGTTTGGTCAACATCTCCCTGATGAGACAGACATTTGTGACACAACCAGTTGTAAAAATTGACATAGCACTTACTTCCCACAGATATTTTTATGTTTACAATGGAAGCATGGACATAATTTGGAAGGGACGGGAGTGCACCTTCAAGGGAAGGCATGCATTTGTGACTGGTATTGATCTCTCTGGTAATTCTCTATCTGGTGAGATCCCTTCAGAGCTCACAAGTCTCAGAGGCATGCGGTTACTAAATATTTCAAGAAATAATCTGTCTGGTAGTATCCCCAAGGATATTGGCAATCTAAAGCTATTAGAGTCCCTTGACCTCTCCTGGAACAAACTATCAGGTCATATTCCGCCTAGTGTTTCAAACCTGATGTCCCTCAGCAACCTCAATCTCTCCAATAACCTTCTGTCTGGAGAGATACCTACAGGCAGTCAGCTTCAAACACTCGATGACCCATCAATCTATGGCAATAATCTTGGACTCTGTGGTCCCCCCTTAAGACCATGCACAAATAATTCGAGTAGTACAACACCAATGGATGGAGCAGAGGAACATCACCATGAACTCGAAACACTGTGGCTGTACTACTCGGTGATTGCTGGAATTGTCTTTGGTTTCTGGGTATGGTTTGGAGCATTATTTTTCTGCAAGATCTGGCGGGTTGCTTTCTTCAGTTCTGTCGATGCCATGCAGCAGAATATTGTGCACAAGATGAAGCGTATCTGACTGTATTTATGATGCTTCGCACTAGATGCACAATTTGGCAGAAGAGGCTGCTTTATCTGCAGTCCGCATTGTATAATGTATTTTTCATGACCCTGCAGCTGCGGTTGCAGCTGTTTGTTTTGTTTCACCAATAAGCTACAAATTTATGTGCCTTTTGTGGGCAGAATTGGCTTGTAGTTGTTGTATGATGTGACCAGTGTTCTACAGGATTGCATTAGGTTTTATTATCTGAATTTTTGTGCTTTCCTACAATATTAGTTCGACCGGATATTTAGCAAGAGGTATAACCTCGATAAATTCTTTGGAGTGACATCCACTCAATCTCCATAGTATTTTTTGTGTTTTTTACGTGGTGCAACCAAAGAACAACAATTATAGTATATTGTGTTTCCGCTTGCTGTAGGATTTGAGATGTCAACGATTATAGTATGTTTTGGAGCATTATAGTATATTGTATTTCTGCTTTTTCATGTTCCAGTGTTTGTTGAATCATGCGACCAAAAAGGCCCTTACGCATGATTTACTGCTGTATGAGAAAAGTCAAGATTGATGTTTCAAACTCTAATGAGAAAATGTACATCGATAAGCAAATACCTCTGGGGAGGATTAATATTGCATTTAAGTAGAGACTAGAGTATTAAATCAACTCAATTAACAAGTTTTTTGTGTGGACGTGTATAATAAAAACCAACCACAGATTTTTGTCTCCTCTCTAAAAGAAATTAACCTTGACAGGGATTAGCATTTGAAGTATTTTTTCCCCATCTGCATCAATTACGATGAAAGACTGAAATGATCTGCCAGGAGTACCTGGCACGGGAGGTGTAAGAGCTTGTCGACCTAACGCCGTGTGGATCCAGAGTGGTTTGTTTGTTCTGCCTTGCATTTACCGTCGGTTTTTGAGCGCTGTGAGTGCTGCACTTCAGATTCTACAGCTTTGTATACACATTGCTATGTATGCAGGGTTGGATTTTGTGTTTGTCGAGACGCTCTCAACTGAACTGAAACCATTGCAGAGCTGCTGCTGCCGACCAAGAAAAAGAAACCCTGCCGCCATCATCACAAAATCTGAATATCCTGCCTTTTATTGTGTTATCAGATTGAAATATTCAATCTTATGTGGATGGTCTGTTTTGATAACATAATAAGTTTACCAAACGGACTAGTATCTACATAGCATAGTTTTCAACCTGCGGGCAAAAGGTGTCCTGTTTCTGCTGTATAGTGAAGCCCTTCCTTCTGCTATCTTCCAATGCATAGTTGCAATCATGATTGTTCAAAGCCTTCTACTTCTTATTTTTCTTCATCAGGCATAGAGGCGGCGGTGGAATCCGGAAAGAGCAAACAAACAATGTACATGCATGACGAAGATGGATGCTTGACAGCTCGATGACTGGTGGACGCAATGGAAATATTGACCCACGATGGATAGTACTCTCTCCGTCCGAAAATACTTGTCGAAGAAATGGATAAAAATGAATGTATCTAGAACTAAGATATGTCTAGATACATCCATTCCTCCGACAAGTATTTCCGGACGGAGAGAGTATATGCAGAGGAAGATAAACCGCTTGCGTTTGCCCGCGGTTCAGGTTAGACTTAATGGACATAGATTAAAGGTTTCGTTGAACAACTTTGGTCATGATTCAAAACCGTCTAAGATTCAACCCTGAGACCGGTTTTGACCTTGTTGACCGGTTTTGAACCCATTGACCAGCCAGTCAGCGTGTCACATGAGCGACACTGTTCATAACACTGTTCATGAATTCATTTTCTGCCAAAAAATCAGAAAATTTCATTTTCTGGAAAATTCTCACGCGAACAGTACTGTTCACGTGGCGAAAAATGAAATATTCCCGAATTCACTGCATATGCGGTGAAAAAAATCATTTTGAAAAAAGTTTGAAGAATTCCGTTTTCGCCACGTGAACAGTAATTTCGGGATTTCGTTATCCCCCGCATGAACAGTACATTTGAAATTTTTTTGTCCACTAGTACTGTTCACATGTGTGAAAACTGGGAATTTTCGAAAATTTGTGCTGATACTTTTTATATTTTTTTCAAACTTTTCCTGAGTTACTGTTCACGAGACGAAAAATTATTTTTCCTTCTAAAAATGGTACTTTTTATTTTTTTTTGAATTTACTATTCATGCAGGATTTTTCCCCTAGAAATTGAATTTCTCAGTTTTTTGGGGGGGAAAGTTTCAGAAAATGAATTTGTGAACAGTGTCGCTGATGTGGCACACTGACTGGGCGGTCAACAGGTTCAAAACCGGTCAACAGGGTCAAAACCGGTCTCAGGGTTGAATCTTAGATGGTTTTGAGAGTTGGGGGTTGTAGATTAGACGCTTTTGAAGTTGAGGGTTGTATATTAGACTAGGGCAAAAGTTGGGGGTTGAAATATGCACTTCTCTCTTCAGAAAAGGCTCAATGCTACTGGCTTCTTCAGGTATAATGTACCGAGTGAGCCTTAATGACGGTATGGGCCTTCATGGGAGAGGTATGAGCAATGTACGGAGTGATGCCCGATACTAGGAACCTACTTTTGTTCGTCGTTGATCACAAGCTCTTGAATATCTACAATCTGATTACGCCTAGTTTTGAGATATTGCCTACCTAGGTCAGTTTACGCCTGATGTTGTGAAAGGGGCCGGGCTGGGAAGGAGACACTGGAACAAGGATGTGCTGCAAGCTCAAGCACATAGTCCTGATGATCAGAACAGCATAGTGCTGATGCGAATGCTGGAACCAGGAGATGGTGGTGATGTCGTGCTGCAACTCCAGAGTCGATCACAGGTTCATCAGTCATAGGGTCATCTAGAACTGACCTGGAGTTCACCTTGTGTGGCTTCATGTGACGATGATTGGTACGCTTCCTGGGTAAGGTACGTAGCGAGAATCATCAACGATGTTTAGTTTCTGCACAATCAGCAGGTTTTTTTTTGCGACAGAAAGAGAGTTTTATTCCATAATCAGAGGGTTACAATCGAGAGGCACCAACTCCTCAATACAAGGTGGGCTCCTTCCCAGCCATACGGCAGTAGTGGACTCCGTACGACTATACAATGCCAACCGATGTGCTACCCTATTTTGATCACGCTTTATTTTTGATGGAACAAACTCTCGATCCTGAAGATGACGCTTGATCTCTAGCACCAAGTGCCCATAAACAGACCTGGACAAACCGTCCCCGGGGTCATTGCAGCTAGTGCCGTAGATGAGTCTGACTGAACCACAATTGGCAAGGATGAATGCTGCAGGGCCAAGGCCATACCCTGCATTATTGCATGTAGTTCCGCTTCCAGCGCGTCGTTACAGTTGAAGATGCATCTATATGCCGCGAAGATCACACCACCCTCATGATTCCGAAGTATCATACCTGCTGCCGCCGACCCGTCCTCTTGCATGAAGGCACCATCCACCGAAAGCGCTGCCCAGCCCGTGGGCGGCCGCGGCCAGTGAAGGGGTATTGGCGGTGCGGATGCTTCGGCGTTTGCAACTCGGACCGCAGGCATCTTCCCTTTGAGAATTTCATCCGTGGAGAAAGGCCCACACAGGGTCAAAGAATTCATATAACTTTGAAGGTAATCCGACGTTGCCGTTACGGACGGAACATCCTTTCTGTGTGTAAGGTCCGATCGTAGCGACCAAATCCTCCATAACAACATGATCGTGCAATCCCGCATGTGATCATCGCAATTTGCCAGGACGTTTAAAAGCCATTCCTTCCCAGTATCATGAAGGAGCTCCTGGCTCGGTAGACGCCACACAGTTCTCATCTGAGCCCATATCCCCTGCGCATGTTCACATGACACTAGAGCATGAAAGCTAGTCTCCTTTTCTCAGCCACACACCCGACAGCTATCTCTCGTAGATATGTGACGATACTTCTTGCATTCATTTGTAGCTAAAGCTCCAGAGACCACCTTCCAGGCCATAATTCTCATTTTCAGAGGCACTTTAGAGCTCCAAATCCGCTGCCAAATCGGCCTCCGACCCGAAGCATTACTGCTTGACGAGCTGAGCCTCATGGAGTGTTGGACTTCCATTGCAAGATGATAAGCACTACGCACAGAGAACTGTCCAGACCTCTCCGGGGCCCAAGCGATGAAATCCTGCCCGTTCCTTGGAGATGTGCGTATCTTCACAATCTCCCTGACATCCATGTCCCAAAAATGCTCCCTGAGCCGTTCCACATCCCATGCTCCATGTTCATTCAGAAAATTAGCTACCCGATTGAACCGACAATTCCTTTTAGGAGTAATCGGTCTGAAATTGTGACCACGAGGGATCCAAGCATCTCTCCAGGTTTTTATCATTTCGCCGTTGCACACGCGCCATATAATGCCCTTTTTCACCAAATCAAGACCATGAACAATACCCTTCCAGACCGCCGAACTGTTAGACGAGAAAACAATGTCAAGCAGGTTTCCCCTAGGGTAGTATTTGGCCTTCAATAATCTCGCACAAAGGCTATCTGGGCTATCTAAGAGGCGCCAAGCCTGCTTGGCAAGCAGAGCTTGATTAAACGCCCTCATGTCTCGGAATCCCATGCCCCCCATTGCTTTGGGTAACATCATTCTCTCCCAACTTAACCAGGCCATCTTCCTTTTGCCATTTTCCACCCCCACCAATATTGCCGCATCATCTTGGTTAGATCATCACACACTGAAGCCGGCAGTTTGAACACACTCATTACATAGGTAGGAATCGCCTGAGCCACAGCCTTGATAAGAATCTCTTTATTTCCAACTGAAACATATTGTTCACTCCAATCAACAAGAATTTTCCTCAATCTATCTTGCAGTGTCTCAAATTGCCCCTTGTGAACTCTTCCTTCAGGGACCGGGAGTCCAAGGTATTTTGGTTCAAACACCTGCTGCGTTACCTCCAATGTACTCTTGATCTCATCCACGACTGACCCACCGCAGTTGTCAGAAAACAGGATGGAACACTTCTCGGGATTTATAAGTTGACCCGTCGCCGAGGAATAAGTGTTCAACAAACCTTTAACAACATCCGCCTGCTGGCCTGAAGCTTCAAAAAATAGCAAGGTATCATCCGCAAAGAGGAGATGAGAGATCTCTGGTGCACCCCGACAAATGCTCACCCCGTTCAAACTGCCTTCATTCACTGATTTAGATAGGAGAGAAGATAACGCGTCAGCGACAAAGGGAAACAAAAACGGAGACAATGGGTCACCTTGACAAAGGCCTCGTGATGGTGAAAAAACCTCCAGAAGTTTCCCATTCAGTTTAACCGAGTAACGGACAGATTTAACACAAGACATTATCCAAGCTATCCACTGTTCCGAGAAGCCCCATCTACTCAGCGCCTTCTCCAGAAAATCCCAGTCGACCCGATCGTACGCCTTTGAGAGATCGAGCTTGTATGCACAGGCCGCCCGACTGGTATTTTTCAATGATTGTATGTGGTGGATGCACTCAAAGGCAATAATAGAATTATCCGAGATGAGCCGGCCCGGAATAAAATCACTTTGATTTTCAGAGATCAACTCCGACAGACAAGGCCGGAGACGGTTAACCAAACTTTATACACCAACTTGTAAATAACATTGCAGAGGCTGATCTGCCTGAAATCCTTAAGCTCCTTGGGATGAGGAACTTTCGGGATGAGGACGATCGCCGTATCATTAACCCCCTCTGGCATGGAGCCAGAGACAAAGAACTCCAACACGGCAGCAGTGATTTCAGATTTTAGAGTTGCCCAATTCCGTTGATAAAACCTTGTCGGGAAGCCATCCGTGCCCGGAGCTTTAAGCGGGCCAATTTGAAACAGTGCATTCGACACTTCCTCCTCGGTAAATGATGCACATAACATGGCGTTCATCTGGTCAGTTACCTTAGGGACAATAGCCTAGAGAACGACATCGGGGTTGAGAGTCGGGTCCTTGGTGTACACTTCCTTGAAGTAGGAAGTAGCCATGCGTTCCATGTCCGATGGAGAGGAGCACCATGAGCCATCAGACCGCCGAAGTCTCTGTATGTAGTTCCTCCGCGCCCGCCATACAGCTCGCCTATGCAAATATGCCATGTTTCGTTCTCCCTCCTTCAGCCACGTAATGCGTGATCTCTGTAACCACATCATCTCTTCCCTATATAATAGCTCATCGAGTTGGGCCATCTTCTAGCGAATCAACGAGCGATCCGCATCTCTTAGCTGTAGATCAGCCAGCTCGGATCTCAACTTCTCCAATTCTGTGACAACGTGGCCAAAATTCTTCTTACTCCACGCCCTAAGGTCATTCATCATTTCATGTAGGGCGTCCCGCACCGCCGCCAGATTGCCGGCCGGTTTGCTTTTCCTCCATCCATTCGCCACCACCTCTGCCAGCGCCGGGTGGCGTTCCCACATAATCTCATATCGAGGGGAAGCAGAAGTCCTCCTCGAATCCTCAAGAACCAGTCGAACCAAGATCGGACAGTGGTCAGAACATGACGAAGCAAGGTGAACAACTTGCGCGGCCGGGAAGAGCTCCCTCCACCCCTCATCCGCACAGGCACGATCCAGGCGAAATCGCACGTTCCTCTCTCCAAACTGCCCATTATCATATGTAAATGGATACCCCGAAAAACCGAGGTCCCATAATTCGCATGCCAACAAACAGTCCCGGAATAACCCCATTTGATTTTCAGAGCGCTGGGCTCTAGACATATGCTCATGCTGCCACATTGCCTCATTAAAGTCTCCACATACTAACCACGGCTCCGACGAAACCGCACGAAGCTGGGATAGAGAACTCCACATGAGATGACGGTTTTCAACTCGGGGTTCACCATAGACAAACGTCGTTCTCCAACTTTTATCATTTGCCACATCTACAATCCGCACGTCAATGTACCGTGCACAAGAATCCAGCACCGTAACCTGCAACTTCTCATCCCAAAAGAGTGCCAGGCCTCCACTGAGGCCGTCACTCGACACACCAACAAAACCCTTCATCTGCAATCTCCACCTCAATTTCTCCATCTTTGAAGAGGCCTGTCTTGTCTCCGACAGAAACACAAGCCCCGGGGAATTGGCTTTAGAGAGGGCCAACACCTCACGAACTGTCTGGCGGTGCCCCCCCCCCCCGGCAGTTCCAAGCTAGGATATTCATTGCATCTGGCGGTCCTCCTCGAAGGAGGCCGCCGATCTATCACCTGACATACCTCTTGACTCCATACGAGCCCTCTTACTGCTAGCACTACTGGTAGGCGAGGCCTGTGCACCATCCTCACCATTCCCCTGGGTAAGTGCTAGCACACCTCTCGGCCCTACCAACGCATTGGCATCCGGTCCAACATCCTCCATGGAGAGCCTTTTGCGAGCTGCTGGATCTCCTTGCTTGGATATGCGTCCATCCTTGGCAGGGCTTGTAGCCGTATCTAGCATGTCCGGGTCGACCACTGTCTTTCCCGGCGACTTCTGCTGATGAGATTGAGACGGCTGTTGCTTCTGACTCCTTCCCCGGCCATAACCATCATTGGACGGCTGTTTATTTAGTCCATCAGCATAGAGCCAAGACCCATACTTCTTGTCCTTCTCCTCATGCACCCCTGATCCGCACTCTTTGCAATCATGACCGATGAGCCCACATACACTGCAGAAGCGTGCCAGTTTCTCGTAACGCACCAAGTAGACTTGGCGTTCTTTCCCCCTGACAATACTGACAAACTTGGTGAGAGGCCGGCGAACATCATGCCGAACCCTAACCCTAATGTAGTCACCACGGGTGCTCCCGTTCAGTCTCATCTCCAGGATCTCGCCAGAGTTTTTCAGCAAATTTTCCACAATGTTCTTCCTGCAGAAACCCTCCAGGATCTTGTGAATTTTAGCCAGATTGGCATAAACATCATGGGAACCTCCTCTGCCTTTGTGAAACCATCATATGGAACCATCAACACGAGTAGATTCCTGAATAGCCAGGGCCCTTGATCCAGCATACGTTCCCAGTCTCCCAAGCAAGATGCTTGTACAACGAAGAGTTTCGGCCCAACCGGGCGAAACCTTACCGGCTGCGCGGGGTTCCAAGCCGCCCGCATATCCTTGTAGAAGGCCGCTTGGCTGAAGGTTTTCTCTGTATGAACCCTAGCCAGCGCGAGCCATCTCACGCTCTCATTGATCTCCGGATCAGCCTCATCTATCACCAGATCATCGAAGTCTTCATCTTCCAGGTTGAGTTGTTCCATGAAATCTCCAAGGTCCGGCGTTCCGTGAGAGCCGCCGCCGCCAGCGCTGGTGCCTGACAGGGCGTCTGCGGGAGGCTCCATCGCTACCGAGGGGCAGGGAGGAGCGAGGTTTGGCCGATCGAGAGAACCGCTCACAGGGAGGGAGATCGATTGGGGTAAGGTACTCAGGGGCGGCGGCGTCGCCCGAGAGGAGAGAAACCCTAGCCTTGCGCGAGGGGAAACTAACTGACAATCAGCAGGTTGATTAAGGCCACGTAAGGCTGCGATCTTGTAGTGCGCTGCACTGCTGCCCATCGATGGACCAGCAACTGTTTCACTTCAGAATAGGGGTCCCGCTTATCCTACTTATTTGATTTTATCTGTCAATCTCCTACCTAACCTTTAATTTTAGAACACTTTATTTTACAATAGATATGACAAATTTATGAGAGTCACATCATCCAACCATAATTAATATATATAGTAGAGAACCCTAGGCACCATCACTGAGTTTCAGGTGCTACTTTTCCTTGCTTTCCCGCTGGGCCAGGCCTAAGCCTGTATATTCAAGTCACGTTCGGCCATTTCGGAAGCAGTACACACAGCAGCTTGTATACTAGGGGCTCAACTTGCATATACGTAAGCCTAAATGTGATTGCTGTCTACTGTGTGTACCACCGGAACAATAGAGGGCTGGTTAACGGCAGTCACGGTGAGCCTAAGCCTGTATATTCAAGTCAAATATAGGAGAGCAAATATAAAGGAACAACAATAATTTTGATAGTTGTTCAATCTAGTTCATTCTCTACTAGGAGCTAACGCCCGCTTTGCCACGCCGTTCTTCATTTGTGGGATCTTTTTTCCTTTAGCAGATTACTGCAGTCGGTTGTTTTGTTTTCGTTTTATCTGTATTGGCTGGGGTTTCAATTATGTTTTGGTTTTTTTGGGGGGGTTTATATGGGGTACTGCTAGAGAAGGTATTTGTTCTGAGAGCAGAGTGGAGTTGTTTGGTACGTGGTGTGGTGTCCTTACAAATTTCAGCCTTGGTGTCAGCTGGGGGTCGTTGTGTGAACGCCTTGGGAGATCCTATTCCAAGCTGAAGTCATGGAATTTCAACCATAACGTTCACATGGGCCTGCCCACGAAGCTCCCACTCACCTCAGTCAGCTCCCTTCTACACTCGCTCGCTTAACAATTTCCACTCGGTCGACTCTGATCTTATAAAAAGCCAGCTAGTTCCTTTCAAAAAAGTTTGTTATATCAAAAGATGTTCATGGATTTATAAGAATCTTCAATTTTTATAAATGTTGCTAATTAGAAAGCATGAATTTTTAAAATGTTTGGGAATTTTAAAAATAATCATGGATTTAGAAATATTTGCAAATTCAATAGAAATTAAACTTTAAAATATTCATGATTTTTAAATTTTTTCATGAATTTAAAAAACATTAGTATTTTTCAATCATCACAAATTTTAATAAATATTCTTTAATTAAGGTAAAAATGTTAAAATAGAAAATAGAGGAAAATTGTAACAAAAATTAATAAAAAGAAAGATAAATGTCAACCAACGACACACATCCTTACAGGTGGCCCTAGTGACTCCACAACCTTAGTATCTTAATATTCTATATGCCAACACCATGCCCCCCCCCCTCCAATTACAAATAATCACCAAATTTGTCCATAATAATTGTGCGTTGGATGTGTTGTTTTATGTTGGATCCCTAATTCGTCAAGTGTGGATCTCTCTTTGCTTTGAGGTCACGGTTGTGTGTTGGATGTTGTCTGGATGGCTGATGCATGGCGTCATGTTGCAGCATGACTTGCCATGGGCACCGGCCACGTCAAATAGGTCCCTCTCACCGATATGTGGACGAAGCTCTAGAACCTACATAATTAAATATAGGTATATGCATCGATGAATATAGTAGACTAAATATTGAGGTGCCGTGGTAATTTGTATGGTAGTTCAATCTAGTTCATTGTATATGTCAACGCCCTCACAGTTGGGGAACATAGTAATTTCAAAAAAAATCCTACGCACACGCAAGATCATGGTGATGCATAGCAACGAGAGGGGAGAGTGTTGTCCACGTACCCTCGTAGACCGAAAGCAGAACTGTTAGCACAACGCGCGCGGTTGATGTAGTCGTACGTCTTCACGATCCGATCGATCAAGTACCGAACACACGGCACCTCCGAGTTCAGCACATGTTCAGCCCGATGACGTCCCTCGAACTCCGATCCAGCCGAGTGTTGAGGGAGAGTTTCGTCAGCACGACGGTGTGGTGACGATGTTGATGTTCTACCGATGCAGGGCTTCGCCTAAGCACCGCTACAGTATTATCGAGGTGGACTATGGTGGAGGGGGGCACCGCACACGGCTAAAAGATCAACTTTATCAATTGTTGTGTCTATGGGGTGCCCCCTGCCCCCGTATATAAAGGAGCAAGGGGGGTGGCGGCCGGCCTAGGAGGAGGGCGCACCAAGGGGGGAGTCCTACTCCCACCGGGAGTAGGACTCCTCCTTTCCTTGTTGGAGTAGGAGAGAAGGAAAGAGGGGGAGAGGAAGAAGGAAAAGGGGGCTTTCCTTGTTGGAGTAAGAGAGAAGGAAAGAGGGGGAGAGGAAGAAGGAAAAGGGGGCTGCACCCCTTGTCCAATTCGGACTAGAGGGGGGCGCGCGCCTCTTCCTTTTGGCCTCTCTCCTCTATTCCCGTATAGCCCAATAAGGCCCATATACTCTCCGGCGAATTCCCATAACTCTTCGGTACTTCGATAAATACCCGAATCACTCGGAACCTTTCCGATGTCCGAATATAGTCATCCAATATATCGATCTTTACGTCTCGACCATTTCGAGACTCCTCGTCATGTCTCCGATCTCATCCGGGATTCCGAACTCCTTCGGTATATCAAAACATATAAACTCATAATATAACTGTCATCGAAACGTTAAGCGTGCAGACCCTACGGGTTCGAGAACTATGTAGACATGACCGAGACACATCTCCTGTAAATAACCAATAGCGGAACCTGAATGCTCATATTGGCTCCCACATACTCTACGAAGATCTTTATCGGTCAGACCGCATAAGAACATATGTTGTTCCCTTTGTCATCGGTATGTTACTTGCCCGAGATTCGATCGTCGGTATCTCAATACCTAGTTCAATCTCGTTACCGGCAAGTCTCTTTACTCGTTCCGTAATACATCATCCCGCAAATAACTCATTAGTTGCAATGCTTGCAAGGCTTAAGTGATGTGCATTACTGAGAGGGCCCAGAGATACCTCTCCGACAATCGGAGTGACAAATCTTAATCTCGAAATACGCCAACCCAACAAGTACCTTCGGAGACACCTGTAGAGCACCTTTATAATCACTCAGTTACGTTGTGACGTTTGGTAGCACACAAAGTGTTCCTCCGGTAAACGGGAGTTGCATAATCTCATAGTCATAGGAACATGTATAAGTCATGAAGAAAGCAATAGCAACATACTAAACGATCGTGTGCTAAGCTAACGGAATGGGTCATGTCAATCACATCATTCTCCTAGTGATGTGATCCCGTTAATCAAATAACAACTCTTTGTCCATGGTTAGGAAACATAACCATCTTTGATTAACGAGCTAGTCAAATAGAGACATACTAGTGACACTCTGTTTGTCTATGTATTCACACATGTATTATGTTTCCGGTTAATACAATTCTAGCATGAATAATAAACATTTATCATGAAAGAGGGAAAAAAATAATAACTTTATTATTGCCTCTAGGGCATATTTCTTTCAATCTCCCAGTTGCACTAGAGTCAATAATCTAGATCACATCATCATGTGGTTAACATTGATAGTTCACATCATCATGTGATTAACGCCCATAGTTCACATCGCCATGTGACCAACACCCAAAGGGTTTACTAGATTCAGTAATCTAGTTCACATCGCTATGTGATTAACACCCAAAGAGTACTAAGGTGTGATCATGTTTTGCTTGTGAGAGAATCTTAGTCAACGGGTCTTTCACATTCAGATCCGTTATGTATTTTGCAATTTTCTATGTCTACAATGCTCTGCACGGAGCTACTCTAGCTAATTGCTCCCACTTTCAATATGTATCTAGATCGAGACTTAGAGTCATCCAGATCGGTGTCAAAGCTTGCATCGACGTAACTCTTTACGACGAACCTTTTGACACCTCCATAATCGAGAAACATATCCTTATTCCACTAAGGATAATTTTGACCGCTGTCTAGTGATCTACTCCTAGATCACTATTGTACTCCCTTGCCAAAATCAGTGTAGGGTATGCAATAGATCTGGTACACAGCATGACATACTTTATAGAACCTATGGCTGAGGCATAGGGAATGACTTTCACTCTTTTTCTATCTTCTGCCATCGTCGGGCTTTGAGTCTTACTCAATTTCACACCTTGTTACACAGGCAAGAACTCTTTCTTTGACTGTTCCATTTTGAACTACTTCAAAATCTCGTCAAGGTTTGTACTCATTGAAAAAACTTATCAAGCGTCTTGATCTATCTCTATAGATCTTGATGTTCAATATGTAAGCAGCTTCACCGAGGTCTTTCTTTGAAAAACTCCTTTCAAATACTCCTTTATGCTTTGCGGAATAATTCTACATTATTTCCGATCAACAATATGTCATTCACACATACTTACCAGAAATGTTGTAGTGCTCCCACTCACTTTCTTGTAAATACAGGCTTCACCGTAATTCTTTGACGGTGCTTTCTTTCAGCAGATCCGTTTTGTTGGTGAGCATGAGGACAAGAGACATGGTGTGATATGCCAAGCTTTTGAAAGAAAGAATTTAATTTTTCATACTCACCACCCCAGTCACTTTGCATAGCAATGATTTTAGAGTTCAGTTTGCGTTCAACAAGATTTTGGAAATTGAGAAAAACTTGGAATACATCAGATCGTTTTTTCAATAGGTAAATCCAAGTAAATTTACTATAGCCATCAATAAAACTTACATAATAGGAAAATCTACCAACTGAAGTAGGAGCTGGCCCCCATACATCTAAAATGATAAGTTGTAAAGGGGCAGTAGACACACTAGTATAAATTAGGTAAGGTAACTGATGACTTTTTGCTTGTTGACACGGATCACAAACTGACTCAACACTAGGCTCATAAGAGAGTTTATTTTTGCTAAGAACATATCTAACTATGACTGAAGATGGATGACCCAAACGACTATGCCATCTTGATGTAGATATCTTGGTGACAATATTTGCTTGTTTATTGGACCATGAAGATGATGATGATGATATGAGTGGGTAGAGGCCTCCCGCGCACCGTCCTCTAAGAATGACTCTCCTTGTTCTCAAGTCCTTAACCAAGAAAAAATAAGGAGAAAATTCAATAAGAACATTGTTATCAAGAGTGAATCGATGAACGGAAACAAGATTTTTAGATGTTTGAGGGACATGCAAGACATTGGTCAAGTGTAAATTTTTCACAGGGTTTTCAACAAATGAACTGCCAATGTGTGTGATATCCATACCAGAACCGCTTGCCGTGCGAATTTGGTCGCCTCCATTGTACTTCTCCCGCATCGTCAACTTGTCAAGTTCACCTATGATGTGGTTTGTTGTTGCACTATCGGCATACCAGTTGGTGTCCACGCCATAGGAGACTGCATGCGCCTCCTTTTCTTCTTGTTCGTTTTCTTCATAACGCCACCAGCAAACTCGTGCACCTCCTGGATGGTGTCTGTAGCATATCTGACACTCTGGATAGTCATGTTGTTGCTCATGAACCTGCTGTTGCTGTTGCTGTCGAGGGCGGCCTCTGAATCCGCCGCCTCCATTGGAGCAAGAGGACTGACGATCACCGCGGTCACCACTATCACCACGGCCACACGCCCTTCCTCCGCGCCCGCGAGATCTGCCGCGGGACTGGCCACGGCCTCTGTAGACCGCATTGGCGGATGAGTGGAACCCGCCTGAAGATGAGTCGCCTAGCATCTCCATCCTTTGATCAAGGGCAGAGATCTGAGCAAATAGATCGTCGGCTGTGATGGTGTTTTTCACAGCGCCGATCGCCGCCACCACGGAGTCGTAGTCACGGTCCAGTCCGGCCAAGATATAGTCCACCATCTCCGGATCAGATACGGGACAACCGACAGCAGGTAGTTCACCCCCAAGACTTTTCATCTTCGCCATATACGCCGAGCTTGACATGGTGCCCTTCTTGGTATTGGTGATGGCAGTTCTTAGATTAGTAATCCGAGACTGAGATTGTGAGGCGAAGAGATTTTTCACCGTCGTCCAGAGCTCAAAGGTGGAATCTTTCCCAACGACTTGTGCAAGAATTTCTGGAGACATGGAATTGAGAAGGTATGATAGAACCTGCTGGTCTTTGGCGATCCAGGGTCCGTATAGGTGGTTCGGCTCTAGGGCCGTGGTCTTGTCTGCCTTCGTGATCTCCACCATCCTGGGCGGAGCGGCGTCGGTGTTGTCCAGGAGCCCCGTCACCTGCGCGCCTCGCAGGGCTGGGAGGACCTGCGTCTTCCAGAGGATAAAATTACCTCTTGCGAGCTTCTCAGACGGCGGCGATCCGAGGTTGAGGGAGACGCCGGCGGAGGAAGCCATGGAGACGATGATATGTGGTTTCTAGGGTTTTGGTTTGTGGCTAGATGTATAAAAAGAGGTGGCTCTGATTACCATGAAAGATATCAAGCGTTCCTACTCCATTGAGGGAGCCGCGTGGTGTTTATATTGATATGTGGCCGCAGCCCTTGGCTTGGCGTACAAGGTTATACAAGAGGAGTTTGAGTAGAATACAAGAGAAGGAAGGAGGTTGAGATTACAACACGTATATTCTAACACGCATATATTGTGATATACAATTATACATGATGAATGGTGAATTAGCAGCAGATGCCACATCAGAAAAAACAGAGAAGAGGGGGGGGGGTGCAACTGCAATGTCGTCTGACGACTCCGTGATCCCGTCATGTGACCGTCACTATGAGGAACAAGGATTGAGGTGGCAGAAGATCATGTCCAACCAAGCCTCCTCTCTCATTTCCCTCAACTCAGCTCACATGAATGGCATGACAGATGGAGTTTGCAGCAGCAGAGCGGTCCTATTGGCCGGTACATAGGCTCAATCGAGAGCAGCTTTCATCCTGCGAGCAATGGACGGGTGAAGGACTCGTGGATGAAGGTCCATTTGGAGCTCGACCACATGGAGACCCCGCCATTCTCTGCATCGGCAAAGCTCGGCGGCCTTGGCGATTTCGGCACTACGGATTTCAACCCGTTCAGAAACGAGCCAGTGTTCTTCGCGCTGGTATCTAGGCTGCTCGTGTCCATATTCAAACGCATACTGGAAATAGGCCTCGGCAAAAAACTTTGGGAGAAGAAGAAACTGGGAGCATTTCGCTGCCAATACCTTGGGAGCTTCCCTTGCTGTACAAGGACATCTCAGTACTGCAATCCATGTCGTCTCCTCTTTGAGAACTCAGGCCGTAGTAGCTCTGCAAGCTGCTCATTGCGAGCGACGACTGCTGCTGTCTAGACTTGTCAGAATCTAATGAATTCACAATGTCTACACGTCGTTTGCACTTTACAAAATTCATGGCATATCAGCATCAGATACATACATAAATGTACGTGCTCATGTACTAGTGTCTTTGAATGTTGGAAACAATCATCAGTCAAGCCACCGACAGAGAAGATGTACACTCTTTTGCAGAAGATGTATACTCAGCCGCCTTTCACACATATCGTGTATATATGGATCATTACGTACAAAAAGGGTTTAGATTGCCGCGGCGACTCCCGCCGCGTCAGCCTACGTATCAGAGCAAGACGCCGTCGTTCCCGAGCACGAACCCTTGGTTGTCGCCAATGAACCTTCAACATCCATTGTGTTATTTGGCTGGCATAGTTTCAGACAGACGATAAATAGACTAAAACTGCAGAATTCAGTTGAGCCAAGTGCTTACTTTACGGAGTAGAGGTTCCCGGGGATGTTATCAGCGGACCCTCAATTGAGCGTTCCTCCGCCATCAAGGATGGAGAGGGAGGCGAAGCCCTGATGGTAGCAATACAGCGCTCCAAGCGCCCAATCTGCTTCCGAATACAGCCGAAGGCCTCCTTGCTCCAGGATCGCAAAGAGCCATCAACATGCTTCAGGTTAGACCATGTTGACTGAAGTGAAGGACAGCCATCCCTCCCCTCAAGTCCTCAACCCACACCCGCTCAAGAGTTTCTCTGTAATCATCAGCCAGTAGCCACATCTCCTCATAACGGAACCCTTGCTGGACCGGAGATCGTCGTGCCTGTTGGGTCCTGCCTCCCAACAGAACCAGCATGGGGTAGTGATCCAAAGAAGTGGCAATGAGATTCTCCACCCCGCACCCATCGAACATACCAGTAAAAGCTCCATTGGCCGCAGCCCTATCCAAGCGACATTTAACATGACAATCCGGGTCTTGTTTGTTGCACCACGTAAACTTCGGACCGGAGTAGCCCACATCAGTCAAGCTACAGTCCATCAGGCAATCCCTAAAAGCAGTTATCTGAGCCTCTGACCGGTCTTGAGGACCACAATGTTCATCCTAAGCCAAGACCTCATTGAAGTCCCCACAACATAGCCACATTGGTTGAAGACGTCTGAGAAGCTCCCAAAACTGAGGTCTATCTTCTCTCCTGGGCTCCCCATAAACAAAGGAGGCACGCCAGACCACCCCCTCGTTGATCTTCACATGAGTATCAATACATGTTCAACTTGAGCATGAGTTTCCTACCTAGCTTCAAGTTGAGCATGCAGTGGATGCAGCAGGAAATTAGATGCAGATTAATTGCATAGTACAAGAAACAACAAGTTGTGCCTCTGTTTTGGTTGATCTGTAACTCTGTTTGATTGGAACATGTACTAATTAATGTGCTGGTTCTAGATTTAAATTAGCAAGATTAGTTGCAAGCCCGAGGTCGAAGCAGAGAGGTCCACGCGCACGCCCTCCTAGTCAACCGCCTCGCCGCCGAACTTGTCAGAGTTCTCTGCAATTTTCTCCAATCACTGAACTTGTGAAGATTTACCACACAATGCTTGTTCTTCTTGTGTTTGTCCTCGGTGCCGGGAGGAACGGCACGAGTAAATATAGTAGAGTAAATATCAAGGAACTACAATAATTTTGATGGTTGTTCAATCTAGCACATTCTATATGTCAATGCCCTCTCTCAAGTAAAGAGAAAGACCATGAAGGGCTTGGGGGGGGGGGGGGCTGGCCCCCACCCCAATCCAAATGATTTGTGTTCTAAAGTAATAGCAAACATGGTTCGTCCCACGCTTATGCGTGAAAAACATTCTTAGGTGCAATTAAAATGAAGAAGCAAGAAGTTTCGAGGATACTGAAGGCGGGTTTTTGTTGGACATCGAAATTGATATCACAAGTTTTCAGGTGTTCAGACAGGTCACTTGCGTGAACGAACCGTTCCTCGAGAAGGGTCAACCGAGCGAATAAATTAATTTCCCTCTGACGTTCGCTACGCGCGGATTCTAGAGCAATGCAAGCTAGCCCAGAAAAAGGGCTATGCCCAATCAGTTGCTTTTTTGAAAAACAAAGCGTCAGCAAAAATCAAATATTTTGTGCAGAAAAGACAGAAAAACCATAAATTTAACAGGAGAGAGAAACATAAATGTTTCCATACCCATAAAATTTCCATCTCAAAAACAATCGTGAAAAGGGGGGAAATACATAAACATCGATATTGGGATAAAATGATAGAAAAGTAAGGTTGCCATGATCATGATTAAAATCTACCTATATATAACAGAAAAATTGACCGTGTTCAAGATTTCGTATAAATGGATAAGTATAAAAACTGAGATAAATTTCCGTGACATGATGAAAATTAATCCACCTATAGGTAAATGTAAATTTCCATACTGCATTAAAACAATTTTCCATGGTATGCTCAATAAATTTTCCATGCTATATAAAATAAATTTGCCATGTAACAATACAGACACAAACATATGGATGATAAATGTCCATGATATTGTATGAGTAAACATGCACAACTAAAATTTGATGGAAAATGTTCTATACAGTAAGGAAAAATCATGACAAGTTGTTAGAAACTTGTTGGGGGGAAAAGTTGAACTTATCATGTGACAAATTAGAGAAAGAAAACAGAATTCACTAAAAAAATTATACACAACCATACCAAATTGTGAGCATGTATGTTTTGTTCACTTTTTTTTTGTTTCGTTAGTTTTATATAGATGGCAGGGCAGAGTACGTGGAGGTGGAGGCCTTCGCCAGCTCCAACTTGCGAGTTTTGTTGTTCATGGCTCCTGAGATCTGCCAGTGTATGGAAGATGGTCAGGAACCACTTGTTAGCAATGGTCAGGAACCGCCCGTGTATGGAAGCAGCCGATCAAATTGGCAGGGGAGGTGTAAGGGTTGTCGGCATAACAGCGCGTGAAGTCAGAGTCCGTTGTTTCAGAGTAGAACAGGCAAGAAAGCTCCATAGTCTTGTGAACCATGGTTGATCTTAGGAACTGCTGCGGTGCAGATCCTCTGTAACCTTGCATACATATTGCTGTCACTCTGAACTGAAATGAACTGAAGCCATTGCAGAGCCGCTATTGTACGAAGAAAATAGAAATGCCAACAGTTTTTCGATGCTACCGTTGCAAAACTGTAGCAAAATTAGAACTTCCTACATTTTCACCTGTAGCAGGATGAAAAAGAAAAACAATCAAGAGAACTCGTGCTGCCTCGGTACTGAATATTTCAGACATAATAAGCTCAGTTCAACAAATGGTCTGTGCGTCTGCAGAGCAGAGTATTCAACGAACGGGTGAAGGACTCGTGGTTTGTGGTCCACTTGGAGCTCGACCACATGGAGACCCCGCCGCCATTGCTGTACGAGCACATTTCAGTACTGCAATCCATGTCATTTTCTCTCTGAGAACTCAGGCCTTAGTAGCTCTGCAAGCGACGACTGCAACCTGGAGAAAGCACCTGGATATTGCCACATGTTGACAGGAGATATATATATCCTGACCACAACCTGGTTTCATGTTTTGCAGCAGGGAAGTACGTACTGGCAGCCTTGATGTATGCAGTTCTTTTGCACCTCACAAAATCCATCGCATATCAGGATCAGATACATACATAAATGTATGTGCTCACGTCGTACTGTACTGTATGCCTTTGAATGCTGGAAACAATCATCGGTCAAACAACAGTAATAGACAGATAAGATTTACACTCTCTTGCGGAAGACAGAACGTCGGGACAATCAGCAGCCTTTCACGTGTGTGTCTATATATGGATCATTCTTACATACAAAAAGGGTTTCAGATAGCCGTGGTTTTTTCCGCCGCTTCAGCCAACATATCGGAGCAAGACACCGTCATTTCCGAGCACAAAACCTTGGTTGTCTCCAATGAACCTGCAACATCCATCACAACCATTGTAAAATGTTGGCAGAGTTTCAGACGTGAAACAGACTCAGACCCTGAACAAGTAAGATAATGATATCTCCTGCGGAATTCAGGCGATCCGAGTGCTTACTTTACGGAGTATAGGTTGCCGGGGATGTTATCTGCGGCCCTGTCGTGCACCCAGGTCTTGCCGCCCTTGGTTGTTTTCAGCAGGACACCGCTACCACCGGCAGCCCATGCCTCATCCTTTAAAACAGAACCACAGATCAGCTAGTTGTTGTTCAAGGTTACTTAGTAGTATCATGTAAACATAGTACAGTTCGTTTCAGTTAGTGTTACCTTTGAGCGGTAGCCCACGTCCAGAATCCCAAACCCCCGGCTTTGCACCAACGCTTCCTCGAAGTCCTCAACTATCTGGAAATGGATCCTAGTTAGAATATGTTAATGAGCGCTTAAAGGAACTGCATTATGCTGTGTTTGCCCATTTTGCTAACTAAACTGATCGAATCGAATAAGAACTAGCACTCACCCCTGTTCCTTTACTGAGGAAGAGCCCACCGCCGCGCACGAGGAGCCAGAGACCACCATCTGCTCTCCATCCCATGTTCTATATCCGCCGTGCCACAGCCCTGTTGTGCGGTTGCCAATATAGCTGCAATTGCAGGTGTACATAGACACTTCAGAACAAAACCCCGGCCAGATATTTCACCCGAATCGATACTGCTAAGTAGTAGCATAATATCATCGAACCTGCCCAGGCTCCCATGTCAAGAAGAAGTTGCCGCGGCTGGAGACAGCGACGTAGCTGCCGTCAGGTGAGCGGTTCACCGTGTTGAAACTTGAAAGTGCCGGTGTAGTAACTCGCACCGCTAATGCCGCTTGAAACTGTTCTGCACCACAGACAAAAACGACAGAGCAAACAATGTCATGCCTTGATCGCCCAAGTGGATTTTCCGGCACGAGTTTCATCCGGACGGCACTCTCGCCCGGTACAAGGCGCGGTGGGTGCTTCGCGGCTTCACGCAACAGGCCGGCGTCGACTACGGCGAGACCTTCAGTCCGGTGGTCAAACCAGCCACCGTCCGGATTGTCCTGAGCCTCGCCGCCGGCAAGTCGTGGCCCATACATCAGCTGGACATCAAGAACGCCTTCCTCCACGGCCATCTTGCGTAGACGGTCTACAGCCACAAGCCTTCCGGCTTCGTCGACGCCACCTCGCCCTCGCATGTGTGCCGGCTAAACCGTTCTTTCTACGGTCTCAAGCAGGCGCCTCGGGCGTGGTTCACCAGGTTCACGACGTACCTGCGGAGCCTTGGCTTCGTCGCGTCGCGGGCGGACTCATCGCTCTTCGTCCTTCGACGTGGTGCTCACCTCGCCTACCTGCTCCTCTACGTCGACGACAGCATCCTCACCGCCAGCTCGGGCGCGGTGCTCGACTCCGTCATCCAGGCTCTTCACCGCGAGTTCTCCATGACCGACCTCGGCGCGCTCCACCACTTCCTCAGCATCAACGTCACCACCACTGCGCGTGGCTTGTTCCTTTCCCAGGAACAGTACGCCCTGGAGATCCTCGACCGTGCCGGCATGCTCAACTGCAAGCCCATCTCCACTCCGGTCGACACGCTGGCCAAGCTCTCCACCGACACTGGCCCGCTCTTCCACGACCTGTCGCTCTACCGCAGCCTGGCCGGGGCGCTGCAGTACATCACGTTGACGCGGCCCGATCTCTCTTATGCCGTTCAACAGTGTTGTATGTTCATGCATGCCCCCCGCGACTGCCACTTCCAGCTCATGAAGCGCATCCTTCGGTATCTGCGTGGCACGACTCACCTTGGCCTTCAGATCCATCGCGACGCCGACACCGAGCTCGTGGCTTACTCCGACGCCGACTGGGCCGGCTGCCCCGACACGTGCAAGTCCACCTCGGGCGATTGTGTCTTCCTCGGCTCCAACCTCCTCACGTGGTCATCTAAACGGCAGAGCACCGTTTCTCGTTCGAGCGCCGAGGCCGAGTACCGGGCGGTCGCCAACGCCGTCGCCGAGTCGGTGTGGCTACGCCAACTACTTGGCGAGCTCCACCAACCGCCATCCCGTGCCACGGTCGTCTACTGCGACAACATAAGTGCTGTGTACATGTCGAGCAACCCGGTGCAACACCAACGCACGAAGCACATCGAGATCGACCTTCACTTCGTGCGCGAGCGTGTGGCACTGGGTGAGATCCGTGTTCTCCACGTACCGACGAGCTCGCAGTTCGCCGACATCTTCACCAAGGGGCTGCCAACGGGCGTCTTCCTCGACTTTCGGTCCAGTCTCAACGTCGACGAACCCCACGTTTCGACTGCGGGAGGGTGTTGGAACGTGCCCACGTCCCTCTCGTCAGGTGGCTAGCCATGCAGCCCGCGTCGTGCGCGTCTCCAACAGCCCACGTACTTCATGTTTATCCTCTCCTGCATGGTAGCGATAGCCGGCTAAGGCCGTTGTACTCTCCCACGTTCCTCTGCTTCCTCTCCTGTAAACTGTATAAATATACCCCGATGGATGAATAGAAGCAGTGTGTGAGTGTTACATATCTCAACTATTAGCTTACTCGTTGCTCATTACAAAATGTGCCATAGAACAAAAAAGACAATCAGAAAACCATGATACAACTCACGAATCATGATTCTATCGCTAGCATGCATATGCCACCCATACCGTAGTTCAGTATGTCACATGTATGTCTATTTGCACCCCACCTCTCGCCCCTTGTAACCTGTAGGTACCGTATGTTTCCTGTGCTAGTGATAAGTTTATAAAGGTTACAAAAAGTATTTTATTGGATTTGTATTTAAAGGTAGTTTACAATGAAACTATATTTGTTACATAGTTAAATTTATAATTAAATATTGACTCAAAATACAAAGGAGACCTAGATGGAGTAATTAACTACTACCTCCATTTGAAATTAGTTGTCGCTCAAACGAATCTATCTAGACGTATTTTAGTTTAGATACATCCGTTTAAGCAACAACTAATTTCGGATGGAGGAAGTATTTGCATAACCAGACAATATCTTACCACATGCCAGCCTCGACGCTTGTTCGTGGTTTTCTCTTCGACGGCGTGTGTGCGTTCTTGTGTAGGTTGCCAGGTCGCCCTGTGTGCCTTGTTTTTGCGGGCATGTTGACGGTTTTCGCCCGGTTTTCCGTTAATTAACTGGACACCTCTCTTCGACCTTTTTTAATGAATTGGGCTCTAAGGACCGCATTTCCAAAAATAAAATATCTTACCACATGGGCGAACATTAATGTGGTCCAGACTTTTCAACTCTAGGCATGGACTGTCTATCTGATTCCTAAAGAGACGTGCGGCTGGTTTGGGTGGTGTACACTTGCACTTGTGTTAACGGACAGCAACAGCCACACACATGGTCATCAGTCATGAGTACACTACTGACTAGTATTCACTTTCCTCTGAGGTTGAGAATTAAGATACCAAGATATTATTCGCGTTTTCTACACCAATCTCTTTTATCTATGTGAACTCTAGCTACTTGTAAACCAAGGAAATGCTCTCCAGCTTGCCACTTTTCTTACCCAACACTTCAATGGCGCCCCTGAAGGAACTCTTCCATATCTCACTTCTCTTGCTAGTATGCGCAGCCAAGGCCACCAACCTGGAAGCAGAAGCACTTCTCCGATGGAAGTCCAGTTTGGTTGGCGCCAACTCGCTGTCCTCATGGTCGACTATGAATTCCACCTGCTCTTGGTTTGGCATCTCATGTGACACTGCCGGGCATGTTACAGAGCTCAGCCTTCCCAACACTGAACTCAAAGGTACGCTCGATTACTTGTATTCGGCAGCATTCTTGAACCTCACCAAGATCAAACTCAACAACAACAGCCTTGCTGGAGCCATCCCGGCAAACATATCCAAGTTGCTCACGCTCACCTTTCTGGACTTGAGCAGCAACAATCTTGTTGGCTTAATACCTCGCTCATTCTCAAGGCTCCAAAATCTCAAGGCACTGCAGCTCTCTGCAAATAATCTCACGGGAGGAATTCCAGAGGAGCTGGGGATGATATCTGGGTTGCGAGATCTTATAGTGGGCAACAACCCACTTGGTGGGTCGATCCGAGCCTCACTCGGGAAACTTCAGTTCCTACAGGAGCTCAACTTCAGAAACGCTAGTCTGGTTTCTACTCTCCCACCAGAGCTAGGGAACCTCACTAGTCTTAAGTACATGACCCTGGGACAGAATCAGTTATATGGAAGTGTGCCACCATGTTTTGCCAGGATACAAACATTGTTGACATTTTACTTGGTTGAAAATAATATAAATGGTACCATCCCGAGAGAGATGTTTACAAACTGTACCAAGCTCGAGTTATTTATGGTATCCAGAAACTTGTTAATTGGAAGCATCCCATCGCATATCAGCAAGTGCAAGCAGCTCCAGATATTTGATGTATCCGGAAACATGTTAACTGGAAGCATCCCATCGCATATCAGCAAGTGCAAGGAGCTCAAGAGTTTTGATGTATCCAGCAACTTGTTAACTGGAAGCATCCCGGCGGAGATAGGGAGCATGCGGAACTTGCAAGCATTGTCCTTGTCCAAAAATCACCTTACTGGAATTGTGCCAACAAATATTGGTAATGCAATATCTTTGATATTCCTTGAGGTCAACTCCAACCATCTCGAGGGTGAGCTTCCTGAAACCATCTCCTTGCTGGTAAATCTCATTGCTCTCGACATGTCGGGCAACAAGTTTACGGGTATCATTCCTAATCATGACAACAGGCAGTTGCCAATTGTCAAGGTGGCTAACAGTACAGACAATAGCAGCTTCTCAGGAGAATCATGGTCTCCCTTTTGTCAATTAACACTCCTGGTGCTCTTGGATCTATCAAACAATGAGTTGTTTGGAGATCTTCCTGGTTGCATCTGGAACTTGAAAGATTTACAGTTCTTGGATTTGTCGGGCAATGCTTTAGCTGGGGAAGTTCCAACCTCAACTTTCTTCAACTCTTCACTAAGGTCACTGCACTTGTCAAGTAATAAATTCACAGGTTGCTTTCCAATGGTGTTGAAGAAGTTCAAAAGCCTTGTTGTTTTGGATCTCCGGGACAATAAGATTTCTGGTGTAATTCCTCCGTGGATAGGGGAAAGCAATCCTTCGTTGAGGATTCTCAGCCTCCGCTCAAACAAGTTCTACGGGAGTATTCCTTGGCAGCAGTTATCACAACTCCCCCATCTCCAACTGCTAGATCTTGCTGAAAACAATTTTGTAGGTTCCATACTAGAAAGTTTGGTCAACATCTCCCTGATGAGACAGACATTTGTGACACAACCAGTTGTAAAAATTGACATAGCACTTACTTCCCACAGATATTTTTATGTTTACAATGGAAGCATGGACATAATTTGGAAGGGACGGGAGTGCACCTTCAAGGGAAGGCATGCATTTGTGACTGGTATTGATCTCTCTGGTAATTCTCTATCTGGTGAGATCCCTTCAGAGCTCACAAGTCTCAGAGGCATGCGGTTACTAAATATTTCAAGAAATAATCTGTCTGGTAGTATCCCCAAGGATATTGGCAATCTAAAGCTATTAGAGTCCCTTGACCTCTCCTGGAACAAACTATCAGGTCATATTCCGCCTAGTGTTTCAAACCTGATGTCCCTCAGCAACCTCAATCTCTCCAATAACCTTCTGTCTGGAGAGATACCTACAGGCAGTCAGCTTCAAACACTCGATGACCCATCAATCTATGGCAATAATCTTGGACTCTGTGGTCCCCCCTTAAGACCATGCACAAATAATTCGAGTAGTACAACACCAATGGATGGAGCAGAGGAACATCACCATGAACTCGAAACACTGTGGCTGTACTACTCGGTGATTGCTGGAATTGTCTTTGGTTTCTGGGTATGGTTTGGAGCATTATTTTTCTGCAAGATCTGGCGGGTTGCTTTCTTCAGTTCTGTCGATGCCATGCAGCAGAATATTGTGCACAAGATGAAGCGTATCTGACTGTATTTATGATGCTTCGCACTAGATGCACAATTTGGCAGAAGAGGCTGCTTTATCTGTAGTCCGCATTGTATAATGTATTTTTCATGACCCTGCAGCTGCGGTTGCAGCTGTTTGTTTTGTTTCACCAATAAGCTACAAATTTATGTGCCTTTTGTGGGCAGAATTGGCTTGTAGTTGTTGTATGATGTGACCAGTGTTCTACAGGATTGCATTAGGTTTTATTATCTGAATTTTTGTGCTTTCCTACAATATTAGTTCGACCGGATATTTAGCAAGAGGTATAACCTCGATAAATTCTTTGGAGTGACATCCACTCAATCTCCATAGTATTTTTTGTGTTTTTTACGTGGTGCAACCAAAGAACAACAATTATAGTATATTGTGTTTCCGCTTGCTGTAGGATTTGAGATGTCAACGATTATAGTATGTTTTGGAGCATTATAGTATATTGTATTTCTGCTTTTTCATGTTCCAGTGTTTGTTGAATCATGCGACCAAAAAGGCCCTTACGCATGATTTACTGCTGTATGAGAAAAGTCAAGATTGATGTTTCAAACTCTAATGAGAAAATGTACATCGATAAGCAAATACCTCTGGGGAGGATTAATATTGCATTTAAGTAGAGACTAGAGTATTAAATCAACTCAATTAACAAGTTTTTTGTGTGGACGTGTATAATAAAAACCAACCACAGATTTTTGTCTCCTCTCTAAAAGAAATTAACCTTGACAGGGATTAGCATTTGAAGTATTTTTTCCCCATCTGCATCAATTACGATGAAAGACTGAAATGATCTGCCAGGAGTACCTGGCACGGGAGGTGTAAGAGCTTGTCGACCTAACGCCGTGTGGATCCAGAGTGGTTTGTTTGTTCTGCCTTGCATTTACCGTCGGTTTTTGAGCGCTGTGAGTGCTGCACTTCAGATTCTACAGCTTTGTATACACATTGCTATGTATGCAGGGTTGGATTTTGTGTTTGTCGAGACGCTCTCAACTGAACTGAAACCATTGCAGAGCTGCTGCTGCCGACCAAGAAAAAGAAACCCTGCCGCCATCATCACAAAATCTGAATATCCTGCCTTTTATTGTGTTATCAGATTGAAATATTCAATCTTATGTGGATGGTCTGTTTTGATAACATAATAAGTTTACCAAACGGACTACGTATCTACATAGCATAGTTTTCAACCTGCGAGCAAAAGGTGTCCTGTTTCTGCTGTATAGTGAAGCCCTTCCTTCTGCTATCTTCCAATGCATAGTTGCAATCATGATTGTTCAAAGCCTTCTACTTCTTATTTTTCTTCATCAGGCATAGAGGCGGCGGTGGAATCCGGAAAGAGCAAACAAACAATGTACATGCATGACGAAGATGGATGCTTGACAGCTCGATGACTGGTGGACGCAATGGAAATATTGACCCACGATGGATAGTACTCTCTCCGTCCGAAAATACTTGTCGAAGAAATGGATAAAAATGAATGTATCTAGAACTAAGATATGTCTAGATACATCCATTCCTCCGACAAGTATTTCCGGACGGAGAGAGTATATGCAGAGGAAGATAAACCGCTTGCGTTTGCCCGCGGTTCAGGTTAGACTTAATGGACATAGATTAAAGGTTTCGTTGAACAACTTTGGTCATGATTCAAAACCGTCTAAGATTCAACCCTGAGACCGGTTTTGACCTTGTTGACCGGTTTTGAACCCATTGACCAGCCAGTCAGCGTGTCACATGAGCGACACTGTTCATAACACTGTTCATGAATTCATTTTCTGCCAAAAAATCAGAAAATTTCATTTTCTGGAAAATTCTCACGCGAACAGTACTGTTCACGTGGCGAAAAATGAAATATTCCCGAATTCACTGCATATGCGGTGAAAAAAATCATTTTGAAAAAAGTTTGAAGAATTCCGTTTTCGCCACGTGAACAGTAATTTCGGGATTTCGTTATCCCCCGCATGAACAGTACATTTGAAATTTTTTTGTCCACTAGTACTGTTCACATGTGTGAAAACTGGGAATTTTCGAAAATTTGTGCTGATACTTTTTATATTTTTTTCAAACTTTTCCTGAGTTACTGTTCACGAGACGAAAAATTATTTTTCCTTCTAAAAATGGTACTTTTTATTTTTTTTTGAATTTACTATTCATGCAGGATTTTTCCCCTAGAAATTGAATTTCTCAGTTTTTTGGGGGGGAAAGTTTCAGAAAATGAATTTGTGAACAGTGTCGCTGATGTGGCACGCTGACTAGGCGGTCAACAGGTTCAAAACCGGTCAACAGGGTCAAAACCGGTCTCAGGGTTGAATCTTAGATGGTTTTGAGAGTTGGGGGTTGTAGATTAGACGCTTTTGAAGTTGAGGGTTGTATATTAGACTAGGGCAAAAGTTGGGGGTTGAAATATGCACTTCTCTCTTCAGAAAAGGCTCAATGCTACTGGCTTCTTCAGGTATAATGTACCGAGTGAGCCTTAATGACGGTATGGGCCTTCATGGGAGAGGTATGAGCAATGTACGGAGTGATGCCCGATACTAGGAACCTACTTTTGTTCGTCGTTGATCACAAGCTCTTGAATATCTACAATCTGATTACGCCTAGTTTTGAGATATTGCCTACCTAGGTCAGTTTACGCCTGATGTTGTGAAAGGGGCCGGGCTGGGAAGGAGACACTGGAACAAGGATGTGCTGCAAGCTCAAGCACATAGTCCTGATGATCAGAACAGCATAGTGCTGATGCGAATGCTGGAACCAGGAGATGGTGGTGATGTCGTGCTGCAACTCCAGAGTCGATCACAGGTTCATCAGTCATAGGGTCATCTAGAACTGACCTGGAGTTCACCTTGTGTGGCTTCATGTGACGATGATTGGTACGCTTCCTGGGTAAGGTACGTAGCGAGAATCATCAACGATGTTTAGTTTCTCCACAATCAGCAGGTTTTTTTTGCGACAGAAAGAGAGTTTTATTCCATAATCAGAGGGTTACAATCGAGAGGCACCAACTCCTCAATACAAGGTGGGCTCCTTCCCAGCCATACGGCAGTAGTGGACTCCGTACGACTATACAATGCCAACCGATGTGCTACCCTATTTTGATCACGCTTTATTTTTGATGGAACAAACTCTCGATCCTGAAGATGACGCTTGATCTCTAGTACCAAGTGCCCATAAACAGACCTGGACAAACCGTCCCCGGGGTCATTGCAGCTAGTGCCGTAGATGAGTCTGACTGAACCACAATTGGCAAGGATGAATGCTGCAGGGCCAAGGCCATACCCTGCATTATTGCATGTAGTTCCGCTTCCAGCGCGTCGTTACAGTTGAAGATGCATCTATATGCCGCGAAGATCACACCACCCTCATGATTCCGAAGTATCATACCTGCTGCCGCCGACCCGTCCTCTTGCATGAAGGCACCATCCACCGAAAGCGCTGCCCAGCCCGTGGGCGGCCGCGGCCAGTGAAGGGGTATTGGCGGTGCGGATGCTTCGGCGTTTGCAACTCGGACCGCAGGCATCTTCCCTTTGAGAATTTCATCCGTGGAGAAAGGCCCACACAGGGTCAAAGAATTCATATAACTTTGAAGGTAATCCGACGTTGCCGTTACGGACGGAACATCCTTTCTGTGTGTAAGGTCCGATCGTAGCGACCAAATCCTCCATAACAACATGATCGTGCAATCCCGCATGTGATCATCGCAATTTGCCAGGACGTTTAAAAGCCATTCCTTCCCAGTATCATGAAGGAGCTCCTGGCTCGGTAGACGCCACACAGTTCTCATCTGAGCCCATATCCCCTGCGCATGTTCACATGACACTAGAGCATGAAAGCTAGTCTCCTTTTCTCAGCCACACACCCGACAGCTATCTCTCGTAGATATGTGACGATACTTCTTGCATTCATTTGTAGCTAAAGCTCCAGAGACCACCTTCCAGGCCATAATTCTCATTTTTAGAGGCACTTTAGAGCTCCAAATCCGCTGCCAAATCGGCCTCCGACCCGAAGCATTACTGCTTGACGAGCTGAGCCTCATGGAGTGTTGGACTTCCATTGCAAGATGATAAGCACTACGCACAGAGAACTGTCCAGACCTCTCCGGGGCCCAAGCGATGAAATCCTGCCCGTTCCTTGGAGATGTGCGTATCTTCACAATCTCCCTGACATCCATGTCCCAAAAATGCTCCCTGAGCCGTTCCACATCCCATGCTCCATGTTCATTCAGAAAATTAGCTACCCGATTGAACCGACAATTCCTTTTAGGAGTAATCGGTCTGAAATTGTGACCACGAGGGATCCAAGCATCTCTCCAGGTTTTTATCATTTCGCCGTTGCACACGCGCCATATAATGCCCTTTTTCACCAAATCAAGACCATGAACAATACCCTTCCAGACCGCCGAACTGTTAGACGAGAAAACAATGTCAAGCAGGTTTCCCCTAGGGTAGTATTTGGCCTTCAATAATTTCGCACAAAGGCTATCTGGGCTATCTAAGAGGCGCCAAGCCTGCTTGGCAAGCAGAGCTTGATTAAATGCCCTCATGTCTCGGAATCCCATGCCCCCCATTGCTTTGGGTAACATCATTCTCTCCCAACTTAACCAGACCATCTTCCTTTTGCCATTTTCCACCCCCACCAATATTGCCGCATCATCTTGGTTAGATCATCACACACTGAAGCCGGCAGTTTGAACACACTCATTACATAGGTAGGAATCGCCTGAGCCACAGCCTTGATAAGAATCTCTTTATTTCCAACTGAAACATATTGTTCACTCCAATCAACAAGAATTTTCCTCAATCTATCTTGCAGTGTCTCAAATTGCCCCTTGTGAACTCTTCCTTCAGGGACCGGGAGTCCAAGGTATTTTGGTTCAAACACCTGCTGCGTTACCTCCAATGTACTCTTGATCTCATCCACGACTGACCCACCGCAGTTGTCAGAAAACAGGATGGAGCACTTCTCGGGATTTATAAGTTGACCCGTCGCCGAGGAATAAGTGTTCAACAAACCTTTAACAACATCCGCCTGCTGGCCTGAAGCTTCAAAAAATAGCAAGGTATCATCCGCAAAGAGGAGATGAGAGATCTCTGGTGCACCCCGACAAATGCTCACCCCGTTCAAACTGCCTTCATTCACTGATTTAGATAGGAGAGAAGATAACGCGTCAGCGACAAAGGGAAACAAAAACGGAGACAATGGGTCACCTTGACAAAGGCCTCGTGATGGTGAAAAAACCTCCAGAAGTTTCCCATTCAGTTTAACCGAGTAACGGACAGATTTAACACAAGACATTATCCAAGCTATCCACTGTTCCGAGAAGCCCCATCTACTCAGCGCCTTCTCCAGAAAATCCCAGTCGACCCGATCGTACGCCTTTGAGAGATCGAGCTTGTATGCACAGGCCGCCCGACTGGTATTTTTCAATGATTGTATGTGGTGGATGCACTCAAAGGCAATAATAGAATTATCCGAGATGAGCCGGCCCGGAATAAAATCACTTTGATTTTCAGAGATCAACTCCGACAGACAAGGCCGGAGACGGTTAACCAAACATTTATACACCAACTTGTAAATAACATTGCAGAGGCTGATCGGCCTGAAATCCTTAAGCTCCTTGGGATGAGGAACTTTCGGGATGAGGACGATCGCCGTATCATTAACCCCCTCTGGCATGGAGCCAGAGACAAAGAACTCCAACACGGCAGCAGTGATTTCAGATTTTAGAGTTGCCCAATTCCGTTGATAAAACCTTGTCGGGAAGCCATCCGTGCCCGGAGCTTTAAGCGGGCCAATTTGAAACAGTGCATTCGACACTTCCTCCTCGGTAAATGATGCACATAACATGGCGTTCATCTGGTCAGTTACCTTAGGGACAATAGCCTAGAGAACGACATCGGGGTTGAGAGTCGGGTCCTTGGTGTACACTTCCTTGAAGTAGGAAGTAGCCATGCGTTCCATGTCCGATGGAGAGGAGCACCATGAGCCATCAGACCGCCGAAGTCTCTGTATGTAGTTCCTCCGCGCCCGCCATACAGCTCGCCTATGCAAATATGCCATGTTTCGTTCTCCCTCCTTCAGCCACGTAATGCGCGATCTCTGTAACCACATCATCTCTTCCCTATATAATAGCTCATCGAGTTGGGCCATCTTCTAGCGAATCAACGAGCGATCCGCATCTCTTAGCTGTAGATCAGCCAGCTCGGATCTCAACTTCTCCAATTCTGTGACAACGTGGCCAAAATTCTTCTTACTCCACGCCCTAAGGTCATTCATCATTTCATGTAGGGCGTCCCGCACCGCCGCCAGATTGCCGGCCGGTTTGCTTTTCCTCCATCCATTCGCCACCACCTCTGCCAGCGCCGGGTGGCGTTCCCACATAATCTCATATCGAGGGGAAGCAGAAGTCCTCCTCGAATCCTCAAGAACCAGTCGAACCAAGATCGGACAGTGGTCAGAACATGACGAAGCAAGGTGAACAACTTGCGCGGCCGGGAAGAGCTCCCTCCACCCCTCATCCGCACAGGCACGATCCAGGCGAAATCGCACGTTCCTCTCTCCAAACTGCCCATTATCATATGTAAATGGATACCCCGAAAAACCGAGGTCCCATAATTCGCATGCCAACAAACAGTCCCGGAATAACCCCATTTGATTTTCAGAGCGCTGGGCTCTAGACATATGCTCATGCTGCCACATTGCCTCATTAAAGTCTCCACATACTAACCACGGCTCCGACGAAACCGCACGAAGCTGGGATAGAGAACTCCACATGAGATGACGGTTTTCAACTCGGGGTTCACCATAGACAAACGTCGTTCTCCAACTTTTATCATTTGCCACATCTACAATCCGCACGTCAATGTACCGTGCACAAGAATCCAGCACCGTAACCTGCAACTTCTCATCCCAAAAGAGTGCCAGGCCTCCACTAAGGCCGTCACTCGACACACCAACAAAACCCTTCATCTGCAATCTCCACCTCAATTTCTCCATCTTTGAAGAGGCCTGTCTTGTCTCCGACAGAAACACAAGCCCCGGGGAATTGGCTTTAGAGAGGGCCAACACCTCACGAACTGTCCGGCGGTGCCCCCCCCCCCCCGGCAGTTCCAAGCTAGGATATTCATTGCATCTGGCGGTCCTCCTCGAAGGAGGCCGCCGATCTATCACCCGACATACCTCTTGACTCCATACGAGCCCTCTTACTGCTAGCACTACTGGTAGGCGAGGCCTGTGCACCATCCTCACCATTCCCCTGGGTAAGTGCTAGCACACCTCTCGGCCCTACCAACGCATTGGCATCCGGTCCAACATCCTCCATGGAGAGCCTTTTGCGAGCTGCTGGATCTCCTTGCTTGGATATGCGTCCATCCTTGGCAGGGCTTGTAGCCGTATCTAGCATGTCCGGGTCGACCACTGTCTTTCCCGGCGACTTCTGCTGATGAGATTGAGACGGCTGTTGCTTCTGACTCCTTCCCCGGCCATAACCATCATTGGACGGCTGTTTATTTAGTCCATCAGCATAGAGCCAAGACCCATACTTCTTGTCCTTCTCCTCATGCACCCCTGATCCGCACTCTTTGCAATCATGACCGATGAGCCCACATACACTGCAGAAGCGTGCCAGTTTCTCGTAACGCACCAAGTAGACTTGGCGTTCTTTCCCCCTGACAATACTGACAAACTTGGTGAGAGGCCGGCGAACATCATGCCGAACCCTAACCCTAATGTAGTCACCACGGGTGCTCCCGTTCAGTCTCATCTCCAGGATCTCGCCAGAGTTTTTCAGCAAATTTTCCACAATGTTCTTCCTGTAGAAACCCTCCAGGATCTTGTGAATTTTAGCCAGATTGGCATAAACATCATGGGAACCTCCTCTGCCTTTGTGAAACCATCATATGGAACCATCAACACGAGTAGATTCCTGAATAGCCAGGGCCCTTGATCCAGCATACGTTCCCAGTCTCCCAAGCAAGATGCTTGTACAACGAAGAGTTTCGGCCCAACCGGGCAAAACCTTACCGGCTGCGCGGGGTTCCAAGCCGCCCGCATATCCTTGTAGAAGGCCGCTTGGCTGAAGGTTTTCTCTGTATGAACCCTAGCCAGCGCGAGCCATCTCACGCTCTCATTGATCTCCGGATCAGCCTCATCTATCACCAGATCATCGAAGTCTTCATCTTCCAGGTTGAGTTGTTCCATGAAATCTCCAAGGTCCGGCGTTCCGTGAGAGCCGCCGCCGCCAGCGCTGGTGCCTGACAGGGCGTCTGCGGGAGGCTCCATCGCTACCGAGGGGCAGGGAGGAGCGAGGTTTGGCCGATCGAGAGAACCGCTCACAGGGAGGGAGATCGATCGGGGTAAGGTACTCAGGGGCGGCGGCGTCGCCCGAGAGGAGAGAAACCCTAGCCTTGCGCGAGGGGAAACTAACTGACAATCAGCAGGTTGATTAAGGCCACGTAAGGCTGCGATCTTGTAGTGCGCTGCACTGCTGCCCATCGATGGACCAGCAACTGTTTCACTTCAGAATAGGGGTCCCGCTTATCCTACTTATTTGATTTTATCTGTCAATCTCCTACCTAACCTTTAATTTTAGAACACTTTATTTTACAATAGATATGACAAATTTATGAGAGTCACATCATCCAACCATAATTAATATATATAGTAGAGAACCCTAGGCACCATCACTGAGTTTCAGGTGCTACTTTTCCTTGCTTTCCCGCTGGGCCAGGCCTAAGCCTGTATATTCAAGTCACGTTCGGCCATTTCGGAAGCAGTACACACAGCAGCTTGTATACTAGGGGCTCAACTTGCATATACGTAAGCCTAAATGTGATTGCTGTCTACTGTGTGTACCACCGGAACAATAGAGGGATGGTTAATGGCAGTCACGGTGAGCCTAAGCCTGTATATTCAAGTCAAATATAGGAGAGCAAATATAAAGGAACAACAATAATTTTGATAGTTGTTCAATCTAGTTCATTCTCTACTAGGAGCTAACGCCCGCTTTGCCACGCCGTTCTTCATTTGTGGGATCTTTTTTCCTTTAGCAGATTACTGCAGTCGGTTGTTTTGTTTTCGTTTTATCTGTATTGGCTGGGGTTTCAATTATGTTTTGGTTTTTTTGGGGGGGTTTATATGGGGTACTGCTAGAGAAGGTATTTGTTCTGAGAGCAGAGTGGAGTTGTTTGGTACGTGGTGTGGTGTCCTTACAAATTTCAGCCTTGGTGTCAGCTGGGGGTCGTTGTGTGAACGCCTTGGGAGATCCTATTCCAAGCTGAAGTCATGGAATTTCAACCATAACGTTCACATGGGCCTGCCCACGAAGCTCCCACTCACCTCAGTCAGCTCCCTTCTACACTCGCTCGCTTAACAATTTCCACTCGCTCGACTCTGATCTTATAAAAGGCCAGCTAGTTCCTTTCAAAAAAGTTTGTTATATCAAAAGATGTTCATGGATTTATAAGAATCTTCAATTTTTATAAATGTTGCTAATTAGAAAGCATGAATTTTTAAAATGTTTGGGAATTTTAAAAATAATCATGGATTTAGAAATATTTGCAAATTCAATAGAAATTAAACTTTAAAATATTCATGATTTTTAAATTTTTTCATGAATTTAAAAAACATTAGTATTTTTCAATCATCACAAATTTTAATAAATATTCTTTAATTAAGGTAAAAATGTTAAAATAGAAAATAGAGGAAAATTGTAACAAAAATTAATAAAAAGAAAGATAAATGTCAACCAACGACACACATCCTTACAGGTGGCCCTAGTGACTCCACAACCTTAGTATCTTAATATTCTATATGCCAACACCATGCCCCCCCCCCCCCCTCCAATTACAAATAATCACCAAATTTGTCCATAATAATTGTGCGTTGGATGTGTTGTTTTATGTTGGATCCCTAATTCGTCAAGTGTGGATCTCTCTTTGCTTTGAGGTCACGGTTGTGTGTTGGATGTTGTCTGGATGGCTGATGCATGGCGTCATGTTGCAGCATGACTTGCCATGGGCACCGGCCACGTCAAATAGGTCCCTCTCACCGATATGTGGACGAAGCTCTAGAACCTACATAATTAAATATAGGTATATGCATCGATGAATATAGTAGACTAAATATTGAGGTGCCGTGGTAATTTGTATGGTAGTTCAATCTAGTTCATTGTATATGTCAACGCCCTCACAGTTGGGGAACATAGTAATTTCAAAAAAAATCCTACGCACACGCAAGATCATGGTGATGCATAGCAACGAGAGGGGAGAGTGTTGTCCACGTACCCTCGTAGACCGAAAGCAGAACTGTTAGCACAACGCGCGCGGTTGATGTAGTCGTACGTCTTCACGATCCGATCGATCAAGTACCGAACACACGGCACCTCCGAGTTCAGCACATGTTCAGCCCGATGACGTCCCTCGAACTCCGATCCAGCCGAGTGTTGAGGGAGAGTTTCGTCAGCACGACGGTGTGGTGACGATGTTGATGTTCTACCGATGCAGGGCTTCGCCTAAGCACCGCTACAGTATTATCGAGGTGGACTATGGTGGAGGGGGGCACCGCACACGGCTAAAAGATCAACTTTATCAATTGTTGTGTCTATGGGGTGCCCCCTGCCCCCGTATATAAAGGAGCAAGGGGGGTGGCGGCCGGCCTAGGAGGAGGGCGCACCAAGGGGGGAGTCCTACTCCCACCGGGAGTAGGACTCCTCCTTTCCTTGTTGGAGTAGGAGAGAAGGAAAGAGGGGGAGAGGAAGAAGGAAAAGGGGGCTTTCCTTGTTGGAGTAAGAGAGAAGGAAAGAGGGGGAGAGGAAGAAGGAAAAGGGGGCTGCACCCCTTGTCCAATTCGGACTAGAGGGGGGCGCGCGCCTCTTCCTTTTGGCCTCTCTCCTCTATTCCCGTATAGCCCAATAAGGCCCATATACTCTCCGGCGAATTCCCATAACTCTTCGGTACTTCGATAAATACCCGAATCACTCGGAACCTTTCCGATGTCCGAATATAGTCGTCCAATATATCGATCTTTACGTCTCGACCATTTCGAGACTCCTCGTCATGTCTCCGATCTCATCCGGGATTCCGAACTCCTTCGGTATATCAAAACATATAAACTCATAATATAACTGTCATCGAAACGTTAAGCGTGCAGACCCTACGGGTTCGAGAACTATGTAGACATGACCGAGACACATCTCCTGTAAATAACCAATAGCGGAACCTGAATGCTCATATTGGCTCCCACATACTCTACGAAGATCTTTATCGGTCAGACCGCATAAGAACATATGTTGTTCCCTTTGTCATCGGTATGTTACTTGCCCGAGATTCGATCGTCGGTATCTCAATACCTAGTTCAATCTCGTTACCGGCAAGTCTCTTTACTCGTTCCGTAATACATCATCCCGCAAATATCTCATTAGTTGCAATGCTTGCAAGGCTTAAGTGATGTGCATTACCGAGAGGGCCCAGAGATACCTCTCCGACAATCGGAGTGACAAATCTTAATCTCGAAATACGCCAACCCAACAAGTACCTTCGGAGACACCTGTAGAGCACCTTTATAATCACTCAGTTACGTTGTGACGTTTGGTAGCACACAAAGTGTTCCTCCGGTAAACGGGAGTTGCATAATCTCATAGTCATAGGAACATGTATAAGTCATGAAGAAAGCAATAGCAACATACTAAACGATCGTGTGCTAAGCTAACGGAATGGGTCATGTCAATCACATCATTCTCCTAGTGATGTGATCCCGTTAATCAAATAACAACTCTTTGTCCATGGTTAGGAAACATAACCATCTTTGATTAACGAGCTAGTCAAATAGAGACATACTAGTGACACTCTGTTTGTCTATGTATTCACACATGTATTATGTTTCCGGTTAATACAATTCTAGCATGAATAATAAACATTTATCATGAAAGAAGGAAAAAATAATAACTTTATTATTGCCTCTAGGGCATATTTCTTTCAATCTCCCAGTTGCACTAGAGTCAATAATCTAGATCACATCATCATGTGGTTAACATTGATAGTTCACATCATCATGTGATTAACGCCCATAGTTCACATCGCCATGTGACCAACACCCAAAGGGTTTACTAGATTCAGTAATCTAGTTCACATCGCTATGTGATTAACACCCAAAGAGTACTAAGGTGTGATCATGTTTTGCTTGTGAGAGAATCTTAGTCAACGGGTCTTTCACATTCAGATCCGTTATGTATTTTGCAATTTTCTATGTCTACAATGCTCTGCACGGAGCTACTCTAGCTAATTGCTCCCACTTTCAATATGTATCTAGATCGAGACTTAGAGTCATCCAGATCGGTGTCAAAGCTTGCATCGACGTAACTCTTTACGACGAACCTTTTGACACCTCCATAATCGAGAAACATATCCTTATTCCACTAAGGATAATTTTGACCGCTGTCTAGTGATCTACTCCTAGATCACTATTGTACTCCCTTGCCAAAATCAGTGTAGGGTATGCAATAGATCTGGTACACAGCATGACATACTTTATAGAACCTATGGCTGAGGCATAGGGAATGACTTTCACTCTTTTTCTATCTTCTGCCATCGTCGGGCTTTGAGTCTTACTCAATTTCACACCATGTTACACAGGCAAGAACTCTTTCTTTGACTGTTCCATTTTGACTACTTCAAAATCTCGTCAAGGTTTGTACTCATTGAAAAAACTTATCAAGCGTCTTGATCTATCTCTATAGATCTTGATGTTCAATATGTAAGCAGCTTCACCGAGGTCTTTCTTTGAAAAACTCCTTTCAAATACTCCTTTATGCTTTGCGGAATAATTCTACATTATTTCCGATCAACAATATGTCATTCACACATACTTATCAGAAATGTTGTAGTGCTCCCACTCACTTTGTTGTAAATACAGGCTTCACCGTAATTCTTTGACGGTGCTTTCTTTCAGCAGATCCGTTTTGTTGGTGAGCATGAGGACAAGAGACATGGTGTGATATGCCAAGCTTTTGAAAGAAAGAATTTAATTTTTCATACTCACCACCCCAGTCACTTTGCATAGCAATGATTTTAGAGTTCAGTTTGCGTTCAACAAGATTTTGGAAATTGAGAAAAACTTGGAATACATCAGATCGTTTTTTCAATAGGTAAATCCAAGTAAATTTACTATAGCCATCAATAAAACTTACATAATAGGAAAATCTACCAACTGAAGTAGGAGCTGGCCCCCATACATCTAAAATGATAAGTTGTAAAGGGGCAGTAGACACACTAGTATAAATTAGGTAAGGTAACTGATGACTTTTTGCTTGTTGACACGGATCACAAACTGACTCAACACTAGGCTCATAAGAGAGTTTATTTTTGCTAAGAACATATCTAACTATGACTGAAGATGGATGACCCAAACGACTATGCCATCTTGATGTAGATATCTTGGTGACAATATTTGCTTGTTTATTGGACCATGAAGATGATGATGATGATATGAGTGGGTAGAGGCCTCCCGCGCACCGTCCTCTAAGAATGACTCTCCTTGTTCTCAAGTCCTTAACCAAGAAAAAATAAGGAGAAAATTCAATAAGAACATTGTTATCAAGAGTGAATCGATGAACGGAAACAAGATTTTTAGATGTTTGAGGGACATGCAAGACATTGGTCAAGTGTAAATTTTTCACAGGGTTTTCAACAAATGAACTGCCAATGTGTGTGATATCCATACCAGAACCGCTTGCCGTGCGAATTTGGTCGCCTCCATTGTACTTCTCCCGCATCGTCAACTTGTCAAGTTCACCTGTGATGTGGTTTGTTGTTGCACTATCGGCATACCAGTTGGTGTCCACGCCATAGGAGACTGCATGCGCCTCCTTTTCTTCTTGTTCGTTTTCTTCATAACGCCACCAGCAAACTCGTGCACCTCCTGGATGGTGTCTGTAGCATATCTGACACTCTGGATAGTCATGTTGTTGCTCATGAACCTGCTGTTGCTGTTGCTGTCGAGGGCGGCCTCTGAATCCGCCGCCTCCATTGGAGCAAGAGGACTGACGATCACCGCGGTCACCACTATCACCACGGCCACACGCCCTTCCTCCGCGCCCGCGAGATCTGCCGCGGGACTGGCCACGGCCTCTGTAGACCGCATTGGCGGATGAGTGGAACCCGCCTGAAGATGAGTCGCCTAGCATCTCCATCCTTTGATCAAGGGCAGAGATCTGAGCAAATAGATCGTCGGCTGTGATGGTGTTTTTCACAGCGCCGATCGCCGCCACCACGGAGTCGTAGTCACGGTCCAGTCCGGCCAAGATATAGTCCACCATCTCCGGATCAGATACGGGACAACCGACAGCAGGTAGTTCACCCCCAAGACTTTTCATCTTCGCCATATACGCCGAGCTTGACATGGTGCCCTTCTTGGTATTGGTGATGGCAGTTCTTAGATTAGTAATCCGAGACTGAGATTGTGAGGCGAAGAGATTTTTCACCGTTGTCCAGAGCTCAAAGGTGGAATCTTTCCCAACGACTTGTGCAAGAATTTCTGGAGACATGGAATTGAGAAGGTATGATAGAACCTGCTGGTCTTTGGCGATCCAGGGTCCGTATAGGTGGTTCGGCTCTAGGGCCGTGGTCTTGTCTGCCTTCGTGATCTCCACCATCCTGGGCGGAGCGGCGTCGGTGTTGTCCAGGAGCCCCGTCACCTGCGCGCCTCGCAGGGCTGGGAGGACCTGCGTCTTCCAGAGGATAAAATTACCTCTTGCGAGCTTCTTAGACGGCGGCGATCCGAGGTTGAGGGAGACGCCGGCGGAGGAAGCCATGGAGACGATGATATGTGGTTTCTAGGGTTTTGGTTTGTGGCTAGATGTATAAAAAGAGGTGGCTCTGATTACCATGAAAGATATCAAGCGTTCCTACTCCATTGAGGGAGCCGCGTGGTGTTTATATTGATATGTGGCCGCAGCCCTTGGCTTGGCGTACAAGGTTATACAAGAGGAGTTTGAGTAGAATACAAGAGAAGGAAGGAGGTTGAGATTACAACACGTATATTCTAACACGCATATATTGTGATATACAATTATACATGATGAATGGTGAATTAGCAGCAGATGCCACATCAGAAAAAACAGAGAAGAGGGGGGGGGGTGCAACTGCAATGTCGTCTGACGACTCCGTGATCCCGTCATGTGACCGTCACTATGAGGAACAAGGATTGAGGTGGCAGAAGATCATGTCCAACCAAGCCTCCTCTCTCATTTCCCTCAACTCAGCTCACATGAATGGCATGACAGATGGAGTTTGCAGCAGCAGAGCGGTCCTATTGGCCGGTACATAGGCTCAATCGAGAGCAGCTTTCATCCTGCGAGCAATGGACGGGTGAAGGACTCGTGGATGAAGGTCCATTTGGAGCTCGACCACATGGAGACCCCGCCATTCTCTGCATCGGCAAAGCTCGGCGGCCTTGGCGATTTCGGCACTACGGATTTCAACCCGTTCAGAAACGAGCCAGTGTTCTTCGCGCTGGTATCCAGGCTGCTCGTGTCCATATTCAAACGCATACTGGAAATAGGCCTTGGCAAAAAACTTTGGGAGAAGAAGAAACTGGGAGCATTTCGCTGCCAATACCTTGGGAGCTTCCCTTGCTGTACAAGGACATCTCAGTACTGCAATCCATGTCGTCTCCTCTTTGAGAACTCAGGCCGTAGTAGCTCTGCAAGCTGCTCATTGCGAGCGACGACTGCTGCTGTCTAGACTTGTCAGAATCTAATGAATTCACAATGTCTACACGTCGTTTGCACTTTACAAAATTCATGGCATATCAGCATCAGATACATACATAAATGTACGTGCTCATGTACTAGTGTCTTTGAATGTTGGAAACAATCATCAGTCAAGCCACCGACAGAGAAGATGTACACTCTTTTGCAGAAGATGTATACTCAGCCGCCTTTCACACATATCGTGTATATATGGATCATTACGTACAAAAAGGGTTTAGATTGCCGCGGCGACTCCCGCCGCGTCAGCCTACGTATCAGAGCAAGACGCCGTCGTTCCCGAGCACGAACCCTTGGTTGTCGCCAATGAACCTTCAACATCCATTGTGTTATTTGGCTGGCATAGTTTCAGACAGACGATAAATAGACTAAAACTGCAGAATTCAGTTGAGCCAAGTGCTTACTTTACGGAGTAGAGGTTCCCGGGGATGTTATCAGCGGACCCTCAATTGAGCGTTCCTCCGCCATCAAGGATGGAGAGGGAGGCGAAGCCCTGATGGTAGCAATACAGCGCTCCAAGCGCCCAATCTGCTTCCGAATACAGCCGAAGGCCTCCTTGCTCCAGGATCGCAAAGAGCCATCAACATGCTTCAGGTTAGACCATGTTGACTGAAGTGAAGGACAGCCATCCCTCCCCTCAAGTCCTCAACCCACACCCGCTCAAGAGTTTCTCTGTAATCATCAGCCAGTAGCCACATCTCCTCATAACGGAACCCTTGCTGGACCGGAGATCGTCGTGCCTGTTGGGTCCTGCCTCCCAACAGAACCAGCATGGGGTAGTGATCCAAAGAAGTGGCAATGAGATTCTCCACCCCGCACCCATCGAACATACCAGTAAAAGCTCCATTGGCCGCAGCCCTATCCAAGCGACATTTAACATGACAATCCGGGTCTTGTTTGTTGCACCACGTAAACTTCGGACCGGAGTAGCCCACATCAGTCAAGCTACAGTCCATCAGGCAATCCCTAAAAGCAGTTATCTGAGCCTCTGACCGGTCTTGAGGACCACAATGTTCATCCTAAGCCAAGACCTCATTGAAGTCCCCACAACATAGCCACATTGGTTGAAGACGTCTGAGAAGCTCCCAAAACTGAGGTCTATCTTCTCTCCTGGGCTCCCCATAAACAAAGGAGGCACGCCAGACCACCCCCTCGTTGATCTTCACATGAGTATCAATACATGTTCAACTTGAGCATGAGTTTCCTACCTAGCTTCAAGTTGAGCATGCAGTGGATGCAGCAGGAAATTAGATGCAGATTAATTGCATAGTACAAGAAACAACAAGTTGTGCCTCTGTTTTGGTTGATCTGTAACTCTGTTTGATTGGAACATGTACTAATTAATGTGCTGGTTCTAGATTTAAATTAGCAAGATTAGTTGCAAGCCCGAGGTCGAAGCAGAGAGGTCCACGCGCACGCCCTCCTAGTCAACCGCCTCGCCGCCGAACTTGTCAGAGTTCTCTGCAATTTTCTCCAATCACTGAACTTGTGAAGATTTACCACACAATGCTTGTTCTTCTTGTGTTTGTCCTCGGTGCCGGGAGGAACGGCACGAGTAAATATAGTAGAGTAAATATCAAGGAACTACAATAATTTTGATGGTTGTTCAATCTAGCACATTCTATATGTCAATGCCCTCTCTCAAGTAAAGAGAAAGACCATGAAGGGCTTGGGGGGGGGGGGGGGGGGGCTGGCCCCCACCCCAATCCAAATGATTTGTGTTCTAAAGTAATAGCAAACATGGTTCGTCCCACACTTATGCGTGAAAAACATTCTTAGGTGCAATTAAAATGAAGAAGCAAGAAGTTTCGAGGATACTGAAGGCGGGTTTTTGTTGGACATCGAAATTGATATCACAAGTTTTCAGGTGTTCAGACAGGTCACTTGCGTGAACGAACCGTTCCTCGAGAAGGGTCAACCGAGCGAATAAATTAATTTCCCTCTGACGTTCGCTACGCGCGGATTCTAGAGCAATGCAAGCTAGCCCAGAAAAAGGGCTATGCCCAATCAGTTGCTTTTTTGAAAAACAAAGCGTCAGCAAAAATCAAATATTTTGTGCAGAAAAGACAGAAAAACCATAAATTTAACAGGAGAGAGAAACATAAATGTTTCCATACCCATAAAATTTCCATCTCAAAAACAATCGTGAAAAGGGGGGAAATACATAAACATCGATATTGGGATAAAAATGACAGAAAAGTAAGGTTGCCATGATCATGATTAAAATCTACCTATATATAACAGAAAAATTGACCGTGTTCAAGATTTCGTATAAATGGATAAGTATAAAAACTGAGATAAACTTCCGTGACATGATGAAAATTAATCCACCTATAGGTAAATGTAAATTTCCATACTGCATTAAAACAATTTTCCATGGTATGCTCAATAAATTTTCCATGCTATATAAAATAAATTTGCCATGTAACAATACAGACACAAACATATGGATGATAAATGTCCATGATATTGTATGAGTAAACATGCACAACTAAAATTTGATGGAAAATGTTCTATACAGTAAGGAAAAATCATGACAAGTTGTTAGAAACTTGTTGGGGGGAAAAGTTGAACTTATCATGTGACAAATTAGAGAAAGAAAACAGAATTCACTAAAAAAATTATACACAACCATACCAAATTGTGAGCATGTATGTTTTGTTCACTTTTTTTTTGTTTCGTTAGTTTTATATAGATGGCAGGGCAGAGTACGTGGAGGTGGAGGCCTTCGCCAGCTCCAACTTGCGAGTTTTGTTGTTCATGGCTCCTGAGATCTGCCAGTGTATGGAAGATGGTCAGGAACCACTTGTTAGCAATGGTCAGGAACCGCCCGTGTATGGAAGCAGCCGATCAAATTGGCAGGGGAGGTGTAAGGGTTGTCGGCATAACAGCGCGTGAAGTCAGAGTCCGTTGTTTCAGAGTAGAACAGGCAAGAAAGCTCCATAGTCTTGTGAACCATGGTTGATCTTAGGAACTGCTGCGGTGCAGATCCTCTGTAACCTTCCATACATATTGCTGTCACTCTGAACTGAAATGAACTGAAGCCATTGCAGAGCCGCTATTGTACGAAGAAAATAGAAATGCCAACAGTTTTTCGATGCTACCGTCGCAAAACTGTAGCAAAATTAGAACTTCCTACATTTTCACCTGTAGCAGGATGAAAAAGAAAAACAATCAAGAGAACTCGTGCTGCCTCGGTACTGAATATTTCAGACATAATAAGCTCAGTTCAACAAATGGTCTGTGCGTCTGCAGAGCAGAGTATTCAACGAACGGGTGAAGGACTCGTGGTTTGTGGTCCACTTGGAGCTCGACCACATGGAGACCCCGCCGCCATTGCTGTACGAGCACATTTCAGTACTGCAATCCATGTCATGTCCTCTCTGAGAACTCAGGCCTTAGTAGCTCTGCAAGCGACGACTGCAACCTGGAGAAAGCACCTGGATATTGCCACATGTTGACAGGAGATATATATATCCTGACCACAACCTGTTTTCATGTTTTGCAGCAGGGAAGTACGTACTGGCAGCCTTGATGTATGCAGTTCTTTTGCACCTCACAAAATCCATCGCATATCAGGATCAGATACATACATAAATGTATGTGCTCACGTCGTACTGTACTGTATGCCTTTGAATGCTGGAAACAATCATCGGTCAAACAACAGTAATAGACAGATAAGATTTACACTCTCTTGCGGAAGACAGAACGTCGGGACAATCAGCAGCCTTTCACGTGTGTGTCTATATATGGATCATTCTTACATACAAAAAGGGTTTCAGATAGCCGTGGTTTTTTCCGCCGCTTCAGCCAACATATCGGAGCAAGACACCGTCATTTCCGAGCACAAAACCTTGGTTGTCTCCAATGAACCTGCAACATCCATCACAACCATTGTAAAATGTTGGCAGAGTTTCAGACGTGAAACAGACTCAGACCCTGAACAAGTAAGATAATGATATCTCCTGCGGAATTCAGGCGATCCGAGTGCTTACTTTACGGAGTATAGGTTGCCGGGGATGTTATCTGCGGCCCTGTCGTGCACCCAGGTCTTGCCGCCCTTGGTTGTTTTCAGCAGGACACCGCTACCACCGGCAGCCCATGCCTCATCCTTTAAAACAGAACCACAGATCAGCTAGTTGTTGTTCAAGGTTACTTAGTAGTATCATGTAAACATAGTACAGTTCGTTTCAGTTAGTGTTACCTTTGAGCGGTAGCCCACGTCCAGAATCCCAAACCCCCGGCTTTGCACCAACGCTTCCTCGAAGTCCTCAACTATCTGGAAATGGATCCTAGTTAGAATATGTTAATGAGCGCTTAAAGGAACTGCATTATGCTGTGTTTGCCCATTTTGCTAACTAAACTGATCGAATCGAATAAGAACTAGCACTCACCCCTGTTCCTTTACTGAGGAAGAGCCCACCGCCGCGCACGAGGAGCCAGAGACCACCATCTGCTCTCCATCCCATGTTCTATATCCGCCGTGCCACAGCCCTGTTGTGCGGTTGCCAATATAGCTGCAATTGCAGGTGTACATAGACACTTCAGAACAAAACCCCGGCCAGATATTTCACCCGAATCGATACTGCTAAGTAGTAGCATAATATCATCGAACCTGCCCAGGCTCCCATGTCAAGAAGAAGTTGCCGCGGCTGGAGACAGCGACGTAGCTGCCGTCAGGTGAGCGGTTCACCGTGTTGAAACTTGAAAGTGCCGGTGTAGTAACTCGCACCGCTAATGCCGCTTGAAACTGTTCTGCACCACAGACAAAAACGACAGAGCAAACAATGTCATGCCTTGATCGCCCAAGTGGATTTTCCGGCACGAGTTTCATCCGGACGGCACTCTCGCCCGGTACAAGGCGCGGTGGGTGCTTCGCGGCTTCACGCAACAGGCCGGCGTCGACTACGGCGAGACCTTCAGTCCGGTGGTCAAACCAGCCACCGTCCGGACTGTCCTGAGCCTCGCCGCCGGCAAGTCGTGGCCCATACATCAGCTGGACATCAAGAACGCCTTCCTCCACGGCCATCTTGCGTAGACGGTCTACAGCCACAAGCCTTCCGGCTTCGTCGACGCCACCTCGCCCTCGCATGTGTGCCGGCTAAACCGTTCTTTCTACGGTCTCAAGCAGGCGCCTCGGGCGTGGTTCACCAGGTTCACGACGTACCTGCGGAGCCTTGGCTTCGTCGCGTCGCGGGCGGACTCATCGCTCTTCGTCCTTCGACGTGGTGCTCACCTCGCCTACCTGCTCCTCTACGTCGACGACATCATCCTCACCGCCAGCTCGGGCGCGGTGCTCGACTCCGTCATCCAGGCTCTTCACCGCGAGTTCTCCATGACCGACCTCGGCGCGCTCCACCACTTCCTCAGCATCAACGTCACCACCACTGCGCGTGGCTTGTTCCTTTCCCAGGAACAGTACGCCCTGGAGATCCTCGACCGTGCCGGCATGCTCAACTGCAAGCCCATCTCCACTCCGGTCGACACGCTGGCCAAGCTCTCCACCGACACTGGCCCGCTCTTCCACGACCTGTCGCTCTACCGCAGCCTGGCCGGGGCGCTGCAGTACATCACGTTGACGCGGCCCGATCTCTCTTATGCCGTTCAACAGTGTTGTATGTTCATGCATGCCCCCCGCGACTGCCACTTCCAGCTCATGAAGCGCATCCTTCGGTATCTGCGTGGCACGACTCACCTTGGCCTTCAGATCCATCGCGACGCCGACACCGAGCTCGTGGCTTACTCCGACGCCGACTGGGCCGGCTGCCCCGACACGTGCAAGTCCACCTCGGGCGATTGTGTCTTCCTCGGCTCCAACCTCCTCACGTGGTCATCTAAACGGCAGAGCACCGTTTCTCGTTCGAGCGCCGAGGCCGAGTACCGGGCGGTCGCCAACGCCGTCGCCGAGTCGGTGTGGCTACGCCAACTACTTGGCGAGCTCCACCAACCGCCATCCCGTGCCACGGTCGTCTACTGCGACAACATAAGTGCTGTGTACATGTCGAGCAACCCGGTGCAACACCAACGCACGAAGCACATCGAGATCGACCTTCACTTCGTGCGCGAGCGTGTGGCACTGGGTGAGATCCGTGTTCTCCACGTACCGACGAGCTCGCAGTTCGCCGACATCTTCACCAAGGGGCTGCCAACGGGCGTCTTCCTCGACTTTCGGTCCAGTCTCAACGTCGACGAACCCCACGTTTCGACTGCGGGAGGGTGTTGGAACGTGCCCACGTCCCTCTCGTCAGGTGGCTAGCCATGCAGCCCGCGTCGTGCGCGTCTCCAACAGCCCACGTACTTCATGTTTATCCTCTCCTGCATGGTAGCGATAGCCGGCTAAGGCCGTTGTACTCTCCCACGTTCCTCTGCTTCCTCTCCTGTAAACTGTATAAATATACCCCGATGGATGAATAGAAGCAGTGTGTGAGTGTTACATATCTCAACTATTAGCTTACTCGTTGCTCATTACAAAATGTGCCATAGAACAAAAAAGACAATCAGAAAACCATGATACAACTCACGAATCATGATTCTATCGCTAGCATGCATATGCCACCCATACCGTAGTTCAGTATGTCACATGTATGTCTATTTGCACCCCACCTCTCGCCCCTTGTAACCTGTAGGTACCGTATGTTTCCTGTGCTAGTGATAAGTTTATAAAGGTTACAAAAAGTATTTTATTGGATTTGTATTTAAAGGTAGTTTACAATGAAACTATATTTGTTACATAGTTAAATTTATAATTAAATATTGACTCAAAATACAAAGGAGACCTAGATGGAGTAATTAACTACTACCTCCATTTGAAATTAGTTGTCGCTCAAACGAATCTATCTAGACGTATTTTAGTTTAGATACATCCGTTTAAGCAACAACTAATTTCGGATGGAGGAAGTATTTGCATAACCAGACAATATCTTACCACATGCCAGCCTCGACGCTTGTTCGTGGTTTTCTCTTCGACGGCGTGTGTGCGTTCTTGTGTAGGTTGCCAGGTCGCCCTGTGTGCCTTGTTTTTGCGGGCATGTTGACGGTTTTCGCCCGGTTTTCCGTTAATTAACTGGACACCTCTCTTTGACCTTTTTTAATGAATTGGGCTCTAAGGACCGCATTTCCAAAAATAAAATATCTTACCACATGGGCGAACATTAATGTGGTCCAGACTTTTCAACTCTAGGCATGGACTGTCTATCTGATTCCTAAAGAGACGTGCGGCTGGTTTGGGTGGTGTACACTTGCACTTGTGTTAACGGACAGCAACAGCCACACACATGGTCATCAGTCATGAGTACACTACTGACTAGTATTCACTTTCCTCTGAGGTTGAGAATTAAGATACCAAGATATTATTCGCGTTTTCTACACCAATCTCTTTTATCTATGTGAACTCTAGCTACTTGTAAACCAAGGAAATGCTCTCCAGCTTGCCACTTTTCTTACCCAACACTTCAATGGCGCCCCTGAAGGAACTCTTCCATATCTCACTTCTCTTGCTAGTATGCGCAGCCAAGGCCACCAACCTGGAAGCAGAAGCACTTCTCCGATGGAAGTCCAGTTTGGTTGGCGCCAACTCGCTGTCCTCATGGTCGACTATGAATTCCACCTGCTCTTGGTTTGGCATCTCATGTGACACTGCCGGGCATGTTACAGAGCTCAGCCTTCCCAACACTGAACTCAAAGGTACGCTCGATTACTTGTATTCGGCAGCATTCTTGAATCTCACCAAGATCAAACTCAACAACAACAGCCTTGCTGGAGCCATCCCGGCAAACATATCCAAGTTGCTCACGCTCACCTTTCTGGACTTGAGCAGCAACAATCTTGTTGGCTTAATACCTCGCTCATTCTCAAGGCTCCAAAATCTCAAGGCACTGCAGCTCTCTGCAAATAATCTCACGGGAGGAATTCCAGAGGAGCTGGGGATGATATCTGGGTTGCGAGATCTTATAGTGGGCAACAACCCACTTGGTGGGTCGATCCGAGCCTCACTCGGGAAACTTCAGTTCCTACAGGAGCTCAACTTCAGAAACGCTAGTCTGGTTTCTACTCTCCCACCAGAGCTAGGGAACCTCACTAGTCTTAAGTACATGACCCTGGGACAGAATCAGTTATATGGAAGTGTGCCACCATGTTTTGCCAGGATACAAACATTGTTGACATTTTACTTGGTTGAAAATAATATAAATGGTACCATCCCGAGAGAGATGTTTACAAACTGTACCAAGCTCGAGTTATTTATGGTATCCAGAAACTTGTTAATTGGAAGCATCCCATCGCATATCAGCAAGTGCAAGCAGCTCCAGATATTTGATGTATCCGGAAACATGTTAACTGGAAGCATCCCATCGCATATCAGCAAGTGCAAGGAGCTCAAGAGTTTTGATGTATCCAGCAACTTGTTAACTGGAAGCATCCCGGCGGAGATAGGGAGCATGCGGAACTTGCAAGCATTGTCCTTGTCCAAAAATCACCTTACTGGAATTGTGCCAACAAATATTGGTAATGCAATATCTTTGATATTCCTTGAGGTCAACTCCAACCATCTCGAGGGTGAGCTTCCTGAAACCATCTCCTTGCTGGTAAATCTCATTGCTCTCGACATGTCGGGCAACAAGTTTACGGGTATCATTCCTAATCATGACAACAGGCAGTTGCCAATTGTCAAGGTGGCTAACAGTACAGACAATAGCAGCTTCTCAGGAGAATCATGGTCTCCCTTTTGTCAATTAACACTCCTGGTGCTCTTGGATCTATCAAACAATGAGTTGTTTGGAGATCTTCCTGGTTGCATCTGGAACTTGAAAGATTTACAGTTCTTGGATTTGTCGGGCAATGCTTTAGCTGGGGAAGTTCCAACCTCAACTTTCTTCAACTCTTCACTAAGGTCACTGCACTTGTCAAGTAATAAATTCACAGGTTGCTTTCCAATGGTGTTGAAGAAGTTCAAAAGCCTTGTTGTTTTGGATCTCCGGGACAATAAGATTTCTGGTGTAATTCCTCCGTGGATAGGGGAAAGCAATCCTTCGTTGAGGATTCTCAGCCTCCGCTCAAACAAGTTCTACGGGAGTATTCCTTGGCAGCAGTTATCACAACTCCCCCATCTCCAACTGCTAGATCTTGCTGAAAACAATTTTGTAGGTTCCATACTAGAAAGTTTGGTCAACATCTCCCTGATGAGACAGACATTTGTGACACAACCAGTTGTAAAAATTGACATAGCACTTACTTCCCACAGATATTTTTATGTTTACAATGGAAGCATGGACATAATTTGGAAGGGACGGGAGTGCACCTTCAAGGGAAGGCATGCATTTGTGACTGGTATTGATCTCTCTGGTAATTCTCTATCTGGTGAGATCCCTTCAGAGCTCACAAGTCTCAGAGGCATGCGGTTACTAAATATTTCAAGAAATAATCTGTCTGGTAGTATCCCCAAGGATATTGGCAATCTAAAGCTATTAGAGTCCCTTGACCTCTCCTGGAACAAACTATCAGGTCATATTCCGCCTAGTGTTTCAAACCTGATGTCCCTCAGCAACCTCAATCTCTCCAATAACCTTCTGTCTGGAGAGATACCTACAGGCAGTCAGCTTCAAACACTCGATGACCCATCAATCTATGGCAATAATCTTGGACTCTGTGGTCCCCCCTTAAGACCATGCACAAATAATTCGAGTAGTACAACACCAATGGATGGAGCAGAGGAACATCACCATGAACTCGAAACACTGTGGCTGTACTACTCGGTGATTGCTGGAATTGTCTTTGGTTTCTGGGTATGGTTTGGAGCATTATTTTTCTGCAAGATCTGGCGGGTTGCTTTCTTCAGTTCTGTCGATGCCATGCAGCAGAATATTGTGCACAAGATGAAGCGTATCTGACTGTATTTATGATGCTTCGCACTAGATGCACAATTTGGCAGAAGAGGCTGCTTTATCTGCAGTCCGCATTGTATAATGTATTTTTCATGACCCTGCAGCTGCGGTTGCAGCTGTTTGTTTTGTTTCACCAATAAGCTACAAATTTATGTGCCTTTTGTGGGCAGAATTGGCTTGTAGTTGTTGTATGATGTGACCAGTGTTCTACAGGATTGCATTAGGTTTTATTATCTGAATTTTTGTGCTTTCCTACAATATTAGTTCGACCGGATATTTAGCAAGAGGTATAACCTCGATAAATTCTTTGGAGTGACATCCACTCAATCTCCATAGTATTTTTTGTGTTTTTTACGTGGTGCAACCAAAGAACAACAATTATAGTATATTGTGTTTCCGCTTGCTGTAGGATTTGAGATGTCAACGATTATAGTATGTTTTGGAGCATTATAGTATATTGTATTTCTGCTTTTTCATGTTCCAGTGTTTGTTGAATCATGCGACCAAAAAGGCCCTTACGCATGATTTACTGCTGTATGAGAAAAGTCAAGATTGATGTTTCAAACTCTAATGAGAAAATGTACATCGATAAGCAAATACCTCTGGGGAGGATTAATATTGCATTTAAGTAGAGACTAGAGTATTAAATCAACTCAATTAACAAGTTTTTTGTGTGGACGTGTATAATAAAAACCAACCACAGATTTTTGTCTCCTCTCTAAAAGAAATTAACCTTGACAGGGATTAGCATTTGAAGTATTTTTTCCCCATCTGCATCAATTACGATGAAAGACTGAAATGATCTGCCAGGAGTACCTGGCACGGGAGGTGTAAGAGCTTGTCGACCTAACGCCGTGTGGATCCAGAGTGGTTTGTTTGTTCTGCCTTGCATTTACCGTCGGTTTTTGAGCGCTGTGAGTGCTGCACTTCAGATTCTACAGCTTTGTATACACATTGCTATGTATGCAGGGTTGGATTTTGTGTTTGTCGAGACGCTCTCAACTGAACTGAAACCATTGCAGAGCTGCTGCTGCCGACCAAGAAAAAGAAACCCTGCCGCCATCATCACAAAATCTGAATATCCTGCCTTTTATTGTGTTATCAGATTGAAATATTCAATCTTATGTGGATGGTCTGTTTTGATAACATAATAAGTTTACCAAACGGACTACGTATCTACATAGCATAGTTTTCAACCTGCGGGCAAAAGGTGTCCTGTTTCTGCTGTATAGTGAAGCCCTTCCTTCTGCTATCTTCCAATGCATAGTTGCAATCATGATTGTTCAAAGCCTTCTACTTCTTATTTTTCTTCATCAGGCATAGAGGCGGCGGTGGAATCCGGAAAGAGCAAACAAACAATGTACATGCATGACGAAGATGGATGCTTGACAGCTCGATGACTGGTGGACGCAATGGAAATATTGACCCACGATGGATAGTACTCTCTCCGTCCGAAAATACTTGTCGAAGAAATGGATAAAAATGAATGTATCTAGAACTAAGATATGTCTAGATACATCCATTCCTCTGACAAGTATTTCCGGACGGAGAGAGTATATGCAGAGGAAGATAAACCGCTTGCGTTTGCCCGCGGTTCAGGTTAGACTTAATGGACATAGATTAAAGGTTTCGTTGAACAACTTTGGTCATGATTCAAAACCGTCTAAGATTCAACCCTGAGACCGGTTTTGACCTTGTTGACCGGTTTTGAACCCATTGACCAGCCAGTCAGCGTGTCACATGAGCGACACTGTTCATAACACTGTTCATGAATTCATTTTCTGCCAAAAAATCAGAAAATTTAATTTTCTGGAAAATTCTCACGCGAACAGTACTGTTCACGTGGCGAAAAATGAAATATTCCCGAATTCACTGCATATGCGGTGAAAAAAATCATTTTGAAAAAAGTTTGAAGAATTCCGTTTTCGCCACGTGAACAGTAATTTCGGGATTTCGTTATCCCCCGCATGAACAGTACATTTGAAATTTTTTTGTCCACTAGTACTGTTCACATGTGTGAAAACTGGGAATTTTCGAAAATTTGTGCTGATACTTTTTATATTTTTTTCAAACTTTTCCTGAGTTACTGTTCACGAGACGAAAAATTATTTTTCCTTCTAAAAATGGTACTTTTTATTTTTTTTTGAATTTACTATTCATGCAGGATTTTTCCCCTAGAAATTGAATTTCTCAGTTTTTTGGGGGGGAAAGTTTCAGAAAATGAATTTGTGAACAGTGTCGCTGATGTGGCACGCTGACTGGGCGGTCAACAGGTTCAAAACCGGTCAACAGGGTCAAAACCGGTCTCAGGGTTGAATCTTAGATGGTTTTGAGAGTTGGGGGTTGTAGATTAGACGCTTTTGAAGTTGAGGGTTGTATATTAGACTAGGGCAAAAGTTGGGGGTTGAAATATGCACTTCTCTCTTCAGAAAAGGCTCAATGCTACTGGCTTCTTCAGGTATAATGTACCGAGTGAGCCTTAATGACGGTATGGGCCTTCATGGGAGAGGTATGAGCAATGTACGGAGTGATGCCCGATACTAGGAACCTACTTTTGTTCGTCGTTGATCACAAGCTCTTGAATATCTACAATCTGATTACGCCTAGTTTTGAGATATTGCCTACCTAGGTCAGTTTACGCCTGATGTTGTGAAAGGGGCCGGGCTGGGAAGGAGACACTGGAACAAGGATGTGCTGCAAGCTCAAGCACATAGTCCTGATGATCAGAACAGCATAGTGCTGATGCGAATGCTGGAACCAGGAGATGGTGGTGATGTCGTGCTGCAACTCCAGAGTCGATCACAGGTTCATCAGTCATAGGGTCATCTAGAACTGACCTGGAGTTCACCTTGTGTGGCTTCATGTGACGATGATTGGTACGCTTCCTGGGTAAGGTACGTAGCGAGAATCATCAACGATGTTTAGTTTCTCCACAATCAGCAGGTTTTTTTTGCGACAGAAAGAGAGTTTTATTCCATAATCAGAGGGTTACAATCGAGAGGCACCAACTCCTCAATACAAGGTGGGCTCCTTCCCAGCCATACGGCAGTAGTGGACTCCGTACGACTATACAATGCCAACCGATGTGCTACCCTATTTTGATCACGCTTTATTTTTGATGGAACAAACTCTCGATCCTGAAGATGACGCTTGATCTCTAGTACCAAGTGCCCATAAACAGACCTGGACAAACCGTCCCCGGGGTCATTGCAGCTAGTGCCGTAGATGAGTCTGACTGAACCACAATTGGCAAGGATGAATGCTGCAGGGCCAAGGCCATACCCTGCATTATTGCATGTAGTTCCGCTTCCAGCGCGTCGTTACAGTTGAAGATGCATCTATATGCCGCGAAGATCACACCACCCTCATGATTCCGAAGTATCATACCTGCTGCCGCCGACCCGTCCTCTTGCATGAAGGCACCATCCACCGAAAGCGCTGCCCAGCCCGTGGGCGGCCGCGGCCAGTGAAGGGGTATTGGCGGTGCGGATGCTTCGGCGTTTGCAACTCGGACCGCAGGCATCTTCCCTTTGAGAATTTCATCCGTGGAGAAAGGCCCACACAGGGTCAAAGAATTCATATAACTTTGAAGGTAATCCGACGTTGCCGTTACGGACGGAACATCCTTTCTGTGTGTAAGGTCCGATCGTAGCGACCGAATCCTCCATAACAACATGATCGTGCAATCCCGCATGTGATCATCGCAATTTGCCAGGACGTTTAAAAGCCATTCCTTCCCAGTATCATGAAGGAGCTCCTGGCTCGGTAGACGCCACACAGTTCTCATCTGAGCCCATATCCCCTGCGCATGTTCACATGACACTAGAGCATGAAAGCTAGTCTCCTTTTCTCAGCCACACACCCGACAGCTATCTCTCGTAGATATGTGACGATACTTCTTGCATTCATTTGTAGCTAAAGCTCCAGAGACCACCTTCCAGGCCATAATTCTCATTTTTAGAGGCACTTTAGAGCTCCAAATCCGCTGCCAAATCGGCCTCCGACCCGAAGCATTACTGCTTGACGAGCTGAGCCTCATGGAGTGTTGGACTTCCATTGCAAGATGATAAGCACTACGCACAGAGAACTGTCCAGACCTCTCCGGGGCCCAAGCGATGAAATCCTGCCCGTTCCTTGGAGATGTGCGTATCTTCACAATCTCCCTGACATCCATGTCCCAAAAATGCTCCCTGAGCCGTTCCACATCCCATGCTCCATGTTCATTCAGAAAATCAGCTACCCGATTGAACCGACAATTCCTTTTAGGAGTAATCGGTCTGAAATTGTGACCACGAGGGATCCAAGCATCTCTCCAGGTTTTTATCATTTCGCCGTTGCACACGCGCCATATAATGCCCTTTTTCACCAAATCAAGACCATGAACAATACCCTTCCAGACCGCCGAACTGTTAGACGAGAAAACAATGTCAAGCAGGTTTCCCCTAGGGTAGTATTTGGCCTTCAATAATTTCGCACAAAGGCTATCTGGGCTATCTAAGAGGCGCCAAGCCTGCTTGGCAAGCAGAGCTTGATTAAATGCCCTCATGTCTCGGAATCCCATGCCCCCCATTGCTTTGGGTAACATCATTCTCTCCCAACTTAACCAGACCATCTTCCTTTTGCCATTTTCCACCCCCACCAATATTGCCGCATCATCTTGGTTAGATCATCACACACTGAAGCCGGCAGTTTGAACACACTCATTACATAGGTAGGAATCGCCTGAGCCACAGCCTTGATAAGAATCTCTTTATTTCCAACTGAAACATATTGTTCACTCCAATCAACAAGAATTTTCCTCAATCTATCTTGCAGTGTCTCAAATTGCCCCTTGTGAACTCTTCCTTCAGGGACCGGGAGTCCAAGGTATTTTGGTTCAAACACCTGCTGCGTTACCTCCAATGTACTCTTGATCTCATCCACGACTGACCCACCGCAGTTGTCAGAAAACAGGATGGAGCACTTCTCGGGATTTATAAGTTGACCCGTCGCCGAGGAATAAGTGTTCAACAAACCTTTAACAACATCCGCCTGCTGGCCTGAAGCTTCAAAAAATAGCAAGGTATCATCCGCAAAGAGGAGATGAGAGATCTCTGGTGCACCCCGACAAATGGTCACCCCGTTCAAACTGCCTTCATTCACTGATTTAGATAGGAGAGAAGATAACGCGTCAGCGACAAAGGGAAACAAAAACGGAGACAATGGGTCACCTTGACAAAGGCCTCGTGATGGTGAAAAAACCTCCAGAAGTTTCCCATTCAGTTTAACCGAGTAACGGACAGATTTAACACAAGACATTATCCAAGCTATCCACTGTTCCGAGAAGCCCCATCTACTCAGCGCCTTCTCCAGAAAATCCCAGTCGACCCGATCGTACGCCTTTGAGAGATCGAGCTTGTATGCACAGGCCGCCCGACTGGTATTTTTCAATGATTGTATGTGGTGGATGCACTCAAAGGCAATAATAGAATTATCCGAGATGAGCCGGCCCGGAATAAAATCACTTTGATTTTCAGAGATCAACTCCGACAGACAAGGCCGGAGACGGTTAACCAAACATTTATACACCAACTTGTAAATAACATTGCAGAGGCTGATCGGCCTGAAATCCTTAAGCTCCTTGGGATGAGGAACTTTCGGGATGAGGACGATCGCCGTATCATTAACCCCCTCTGGCATGGAGCCAGAGACAAAGAACTCCAACACGGCAGCAGTGATTTCAGATTTTAGAGTTGCCCAATTCCGTTGATAAAACCTTGTCGGGAAGCCATCCGTGCCCGGAGCTTTAAGCGGGCCAATTTGAAACAGTGCATTCGACACTTCCTCCTCGGTAAATGATGCACATAACATGGCGTTCATCTGGTCAGTTACCTTAGGGACAATAGCCTAGAGAACGACATCGGGGTTGAGAGTCGGGTCCTTGGTGTACACTTCCTTGAAGTAGGAAGTAGCCATGCGTTCCATGTCCGATGGAGAGGAGCACCATGAGCCATCAGACCGCCGAAGTCTCTGTATGTAGTTCCTCCGCGCCCGCCATACAGCTCGCCTATGCAAATATGCCATGTTTCGTTCTCCCTCCTTCAGCCACGTAATGCGCGATCTCTGTAACCACATCATCTCTTCCCTATATAATAGCTCATCGAGTTGGGCCATCTTCTAGCGAATCAACGAGCGATCCGCATCTCTTAGCTGTAGATCAGCCAGCTCGGATCTCAACTTCTCCAATTCTGTGACAACGTGGCCAAAATTCTTCTTACTCCACGCCCTAAGGTCATTCATCATTTCATGTAGGGCGTCCCGCACCGCCGCCAGATTGCCGGCCGGTTTGCTTTTCCTCCATCCATTCGCCACCACCTCTGCCAGCGCCGGGTGGCGTTCCCACATAATCTCATATCGAGGGGAAGCAGAAGTCCTCCTCGAATCCTCAAGAACCAGTCGAACCAAGATCGGACAGTGGTCAGAACATGACGAAGCAAGGTGAACAACTTGCGCGGCCGGGAAGAGCTCCCTCCACCCCTCATCCGCACAGGCACGATCCAGGCGAAATCGCACGTTCCTCTCTCCAAACTGCCCATTATCATATGTAAATGGATACCCCGAAAAACCGAGGTCCCATAATTCGCATGCCAACAAACAGTCCCGGAATAACCCCATTTGATTTTCAGAGCGCTGGGCTCTAGACATATGCTCATGCTGCCACATTGCCTCATTAAAGTCTCCACATACTAACCACGGCTCCGACGAAACCGCACGAAGCTGGGATAGAGAACTCCACATGAGATGACGGTTTTCAACTCGGGGTTCACCATAGACAAACGTCGTTCTCCAACTTTTATCATTTGCCACATCTACAATCCGCACGTCAATGTACCGTGCACAAGAATCCAGCACCGTAACCTGCAACTTCTCATCCCAAAAGAGTGCCAGGCCTCCACTAAGGCCGTCACTCGACACACCAACAAAACCCTTCATCTGCAATCTCCACCTCAATTTCTCCATCTTTGAAGAGGCCTGTCTTGTCTCCGACAGAAACACAAGCCCCGGGGAATTGGATTTAGAGAGGGCCAACACCTCACGAACTGTCCGGCGGTGCCCCCCCCCCCCCCCGGCAGTTCCAAGCTAGGATATTCATTGCATCTGGCGGTCCTCCTCGAAGGAGGCCGCCGATCTATCACCTGACATACCTCTTGACTCCATACGAGCCCTCTTACTGCTAGCACTACTGGTAGGCGAGGCCTGTGCACCATCCTCACCATTCCCCTGGGTAAGTGCTAGCACACCTCTCGGCCCTACCAACGCATTGGCATCCGGTCCAACATCCTCCATGGAGAGCCTTTTGCGAGCTGCTGGATCTCCTTGCTTGGATATGCGTCCATCCTTGGCAGGGCTTGTAGCCGTATCTAGCATGTCCGGGTCGACCACTGTCTTTCCCGGCGACTTCTGCTGATGAGATTGAGACGGCTGTTGCTTCTGACTCCTTCCCCGGCCATAACCATCATTGGACGGCTGTTTATTTAGTCCATCAGCATAGAGCCAAGACCCATACTTCTTGTCCTTCTCCTCATGCACCCCTGATCCGCACTCTTTGCAATCATGACCGATGAGCCCACATACACTGCAGAAGCGTGCCAGTTTCTCGTAACGCACCAAGTAGACTTGGCGTTCTTTCCCCCTGACAATACTGACAAACTTGGTGAGAGGCCGGCGAACATCATGCCGAACCCTAACCCTAATGTAGTCACCACGGGTGCTCCCGTTCAGTCTCATCTCCAGGATCTCGCCAGAGTTTTTCAGCAAATTTTCCACAATGTTCTTCCTGCAGAAACCCTCCAGGATCTTGTGAATTTTAGCCAGATTGGCATAAACATCATGGGAACCTCCTCTGCCTTTGTGAAACCATCATATGGAACCATCAACACGAGTAGATTCCTGAATAGCCAGGGCCCTTGATCCAGCATACGTTCCCAGTCTCCCAAGCAAGATGCTTGTACAACGAAGAGTTTCGGCCCAACCGGGCGAAACCTTACCGGCTGCGCGGGGTTCCAAGCCGCCCGCATATCCTTGTAGAAGGCCGCTTGGCTGAAGGTTTTCTCTGTATGAACCCTAGCCAGCGCGAGCCATCTCACGCTCTCATTGATCTCCGGATCAGCCTCATCTATCACCAGATCATCGAAGTCTTCATCTTCCAGGTTGAGTTGTTCCATGAAATCTCCAAGGTCCGGCGTTCCGTGAGAGCCGCCGCCGCCAGCGCTGGTGCCTGACAGGGCGTCTGCGGGAGGCTCCATCGCTACCGAGGGGCAGGGAGGAGCGAGGTTTGGCCGATCGAGAGAACCGCTCACAGGGAGGGAGATCGATCGGGGTAAGGTACTCAGGGGCGGCGGCGTCGCCCGAGAGGAGAGAAACCCTAGCCTTGCGCGAGGGGAAACTAACTGACAATCAGCAGGTTGATTAAGGCCACGTAAGGCTGCGATCTTGTAGTGCGCTGCACTGCTGCCCATCGATGGACCAGCAACTGTTTCACTTCAGAATAGGGGTCCCGCTTATCCTACTTATTTGATTTTATCTGTCAATCTCCTACCTAACCTTTAATTTTAGAACACTTTATTTTACAATAGATATGACAAATTTATGAGAGTCACATCATCCAACCATAATTAATATATATAGTAGAGAACCCTAGGCACCATCACTGAGTTTCAGGTGCTACTTTTCCTTGCTTTCCCGCTGGGCCAGGCCTAAGCCTGTATATTCAAGTCACGTTCGGCCATTTCGGAAGCAGTACACACAGCAGCTTGTATACTAGGGGCTCAACTTGCATATACGTAAGCCTAAATGTGATTGCTGTCTACTGTGTGTACCACCGGAACAATAGAGGGATGGTTAACGGCAGTCACGGTGAGCCTAAGCCTGTATATTCAAGTCAAATATAGGAGAGCAAATATAAAGGAACAACAATAATTTTGATAGTTGTTCAATCTAGTTCATTCTCTACTAGGAGCTAACGCCCGCTTTGCCACGCCGTTCTTCATTTGTGGGATATTTTTCCTTTAGCAGATTACTGCAGTCGGTTGTTTTGTTTTCGTTTTATCTGTATTGGCTGGGGTTTCAATTATGTTTTGGTTTTTTTGGGGGGGTTTATATGGGGTACTGCTAGAGAAGGTATTTGTTCTGAGAGCAGAGTGGAGTTGTTTGGTACGTGGTGTGGTGTCCTTACAAATTTCAGCCTTGGTGTCAGCTGGGGGTCGTTGTGTGAACGCCTTGGGAGATCCTATTCCAAGCTGAAGTCATGGAATTTCAACCATAACGTTCACATGGGCCTGCCCACGAAGCTCCCACTCACCTCAGTCAGCTCCCTTCTACACTCGCTCGCTTAACAATTTCCACTCGCTCGACTCTGATCTTATAAAAAGCCAGCTAGTTCCTTTCAAAAAAGTTTGTTATATCAAAAGATGTTCATGGATTTATAAGAATCTTCAATTTTTATAAATGTTGCTAATTAGAAAGCATGAATTTTTAAAATGTTTGGGAATTTTAAAAATAATCATGGATTTAGAAATATTTGCAAATTCAATAGAAATTAAACTTTAAAATATTCATGATTTTTAAATTTTTTCATGAATTTAAAAAACATTAGTATTTTTCAATCATCACAAATTTTAATAAATATTCTTTAATTAAGGTAAAAATGTTAAAATAGAAAATAGAGGAAAATTGTAACAAAAATTAATAAAAAGAAAGATAAATGTCAACCAACGACACACATCCTTACAGGTGGCCCTAGTGACTCCACAACCTTAGTATCTTAATATTCTATATGCCAACACCATGCCCCCCCCCCCCCTCCAATTACAAATAATCACCAAATTTGTCCATAATAATTGTGCGTTGGATGTGTTGTTTTATGTTGGATCCCTAATTCGTCAAGTGTGGATCTCTCTTTGCTTTGAGGTCACGGTTGTGTGTTGGATGTTGTCTGGATGGCTGATGCATGGCGTCATGTTGCAGCATGACTTGCCATGGGCACCGGCCACGTCAAATAGGTCCCTCTCACCGATATGTGGACGAAGCTCTAGAACCTACATAATTAAATATAGGTATATGCATCGATGAATATAGTAGACTAAATATTGAGGTGCCGTGGTAATTTGTATGGTAGTTCAATCTAGTTCATTGTATATGTCAACGCCCTCACAGTTGGGGAACATAGTAATTTCAAAAAAAATCCTACGCACACGCAAGATCATGGTGATGCATAGCAACGAGAGGGGAGAGTGTTGTCCACGTACCCTCGTAGACCGAAAGCAGAACTGTTAGCACAACGCGCGCGGTTGATGTAGTCGTACGTCTTCACGATCCGATCGATCAAGTACCGAACACACGGCACCTCCGAGTTCAGCACATGTTCAGCCCGATGACGTCCCTCGAACTCCGATCCAGCCGAGTGTTGAGGGAGAGTTTCATCAGCACGACGGTGTGGTGACGATGTTGATGTTCTACCGATGCAGGGCTTCGCCTAAGCACCGCTACAGTATTATCGAGGTGGACTATGGTGGAGGGGGGCACCGCACACGGCTAAAAGATCAACTTTATCAATTGTTGTGTCTATGGGGTGCCCCCTGCCCCCGTATATAAAGGAGCAAGGGGGGTGGCGGCCGGCCTAGGAGGAGGGCGCACCAAGGGGGGAGTCCTACTCCCACCGGGAGTAGGACTCCTCCTTTCCTTGTTGGAGTAGGAGAGAAGGAAAGAGGGGGAGAGGAAGAAGGAAAAGGGGGCTTTCCTTGTTGGAGTAAGAGAGAAGGAAAGAGGGGGAGAGGAAGAAGGAAAAGGGGGCTGCACCCCTTGTCCAATTCGGACTAGAGGGGGGCGCGCGCCTCTTCCTTTTGGCCTCTCTCCTCTATTCCCGTATAGCCCAATAAGGCCCATATACTCTCCGGCGAATTCCCATAACTCTTCGGTACTCCGATAAATACCCGAATCACTCGGAACCTTTCCGATGTCCGAATATAGTCGTCCAATATATCGATCTTTACGTCTCGACCATTTCGAGACTCCTCGTCATGTCTCCGATCTCATCCGGGATTCCGAACTCCTTCGGTATATCAAAACATATAAACTCATAATATAACTGTCATCGAAACGTTAAGCGTGCAGACCCTACGGGTTCGAGAACTATGTAGACATGACCGAGACACATCTCCTGTAAATAACCAATAGCGGAACCTGAATGCTCATATTGGCTCCCACATACTCTACGAAGATCTTTATCGGTCAGACCGCATAAGAACATATGTTGTTCCCTTTGTCATCGGTATGTTACTTGCCCGAGATTCGATCGTCGGTATCTCAATAGCTAGTTCAATCTCGTTACCGGCAAGTCTCTTTACTCGTTTCGTAATACATCATCCCGCAAATAACTCATTAGTTGCAATGCTTGCAAGGCTTAAGTGATGTGCATTACCGAGAGGGCCCAGAGATACCTCTCCGACAATCGGAGTGACAAATCTTAATCTCGAAATACGCCAACCCAACAAGTACCTTCGGAGACACCTGTAGAGCACCTTTATAATCACTCAGTTACGTTGTGACGTTTGGTAGCACACAAAGTGTTCCTCCGGTAAACGGGAGTTGCATAATCTCATAGTCATAGGAACATGTATAAGTCATGAAGAAAGCAATAGCAACATACTAAACGATCGTGTGCTAAGCTAACGGAATGGGTCATGTCAATCACATCATTCTCCTAGTGATGTGATCCCGTTAATCAAATAACAACTCTTTGTCCATGGTTAGGAAACATAACCATCTTTGATTAACGAGCTAGTCAAATAGAGACATACTAGTGACACTCTGTTTGTCTATGTATTCACACATGTATTATGTTTCCGGTTAATACAATTCTAGCATGAATAATAAACATTTATCATGAAAGAAGGAAAAAAATAATAACTTTATTATTGCCTCTAGGGCATATTTCTTTCAATCTCCCAGTTGCACTAGAGTCAATAATCTAGATCACATCATCATGTGGTTAACATTGATAGTTCACATCATCATGTGATTAACGCCCATAGTTCACATCGCCATGTGACCAACACCCAAAGGGTTTACTAGATTCAGTAATCTAGTTCACATCGCTATGTGATTAACACCCAAAGAGTACTAAGGTGTGATCATGTTTTGCTTGTGAGAGAATCTTAGTCAACGGGTCTTTCACATTCAGATCCGTTATGTATTTTGCAATTTTCTATGTCTACAATGCTCTGCACGGAGCTACTCTAGCTAATTGCTCCCACTTTCAATATGTATCTAGATCGAGACTTAGAGTCATCTAGATCGGTGTCAAAGCTTGCATCGACGTAACTCTTTACGACGAACCTTTTGACACCTCCATAATCGAGAAACATATCCTTATTCCACTAAGGATAATTTTGACCGCTGTCTAGTGATCTACTCCTAGATCACTATTGTACTCCCTTGCCAAAATCAGTGTAGGGTATGCAATAGATCTGGTACACAGCATGACATACTTTATAGAACCTATGGCTGAGGCATAGGGAATGACTTTCACTCTTTTTCTATCTTCTGCCATCGTCGGGCTTTGAGTCTTACTCAATTTCACACCTTGTTACACAGGCAAGAACTCTTTCTTTGACTGTTCCATTTTGAACTACTTCAAAATCTTGTCAAGGTTTGTACTCATTGAAAAAACTTATCAAGCGTCTTGATCTATCTCTATAGATCTTGATGTTCAATATGTAAGCAGCTTCACCGAGGTCTTTCTTTGAAAAACTCCTTTCAAATACTCCTTTATGCTTTGCGGAATAATTCTACATTATTTCCAATCAACAATATGTCATTCACACATACTTATCAGAAATGTTGTAGTGCTCCCACTCACTTTCTTGTAAATACAGGCTTCACCGTAATTCTTTGACGGTGCTTTCTTTCAGCAGATCCGTTTTGTTGGTGAGCATGAGGACAAGAGACATGGTGTGATATGCCAAGCTTTTGAAAGAAAGAATTTAATTTTTCATACTCACCACCCCAGTCACTTTGCATAGCAATGATTTTAGAGTTCAGTTTGCGTTCAACAAGATTTTGGAAATTGAGAAAAACTTGGAATACATCAGATCGTTTTTTCAATAGGTAAATCCAAGTAAATTTACTATAGCCATCAATAAAACTTACATAATAGGAAAATCTACCAACTGAAGTAGGAGCTGGCCCCCATACATCTAAAATGATAAGTTGTAAAGGGGCAGTAGACACACTAGTATAAATTAGGTAAGGTAACTGATGACTTTTTGCTTGTTGACACGGATCACAAACTGACTCAACACTAGGCTCATAAGAGAGTTTATTTTTGCTAAGAACATATCTAACTATGACTGAAGATGGATGACCCAAACGACTATGCCATCTTGATGTAGATATCTTGGTGACAATATTTGCTTGTTTATTGGACCATGAAGATGATGATGATGATATGAGTGGGTAGAGGCCTCCCGCGCACCGTCCTCTAAGAATGACTCTCCTTGTTCTCAAGTCCTTAACCAAGAAAAAATAAGGAGAAAATTCAATAAGAACATTGTTATCAAGAGTGAATCGATGAACGGAAACAAGATTTTTAGATGTTTGAGGGACATGCAAGACATTGGTCAAGTGTAAATTTTTCACAGGGTTTTCAACAAATGAACTGCCAATGTGTGTGATATCCATACCAGAACCGCTTGCCGTGCGAATTTGGTCGCCTCCATTGTACTTCTCCCGCATCGTCAACTTGTCAAGTTCACCTGTGATGTGGTTTGTTGTTGCACTATCGGCATACCAGTTGGTGTCCACGCCATAGGAGACTGCATGCGCCTCCTTTTCTTCTTGTTCGTTTTCTTCATAACGCCACCAGCAAACTCGTGCACCTCCTGGATGGTGTCTGTAGCATATCTGACACTCTGGATAGTCATGTTGTTGCTCATGAACCTGCTGTTGCTGTTGCTGTCGAGGGCGGCCTCTGAATCCGCCGCCTCCATTGGAGCAAGAGGACTGACGATCACCGCGGTCACCACTATCACCACGGCCACACGCCCTTCCTCCGCGCCCGCGAGATCTGCCGCGGGACTGGCCACGGCCTCTGTAGACCGCATTGGCGGATGAGTGGAACCCGCCTGAAGATGAGTCGCCTAGCATCTCCATCCTTTGATCAAGGGCAGAGATCTGAGCAAATAGATCATCGGCTGTGATGGTGTTTTTCACAGCGCCGATCGCCGCCACCACGGAGTCGTAGTCACGGTCCAGTCCGGCCAAGATATAGTCCACCATCTCCGGATCAGATACGGGACAACCGACAGCAGGTAGTTCACCCCCAGGACTTTTCATCTTCGCCATATACGCCGAGCTTGACATGGTGCCCTTCTTGGTATTGGTGATGGCAGTTCTTAGATTAGTAATCCGAGACTGAGATTGTGAGGCGAAGAGATTTTTCACCGTCGTCCAGAGCTCAAAGGTGGAATCTTTCCCAACGACTTGTGCAAGAATTTCTGGAGACATGGAATTGAGAAGGTATGATAGAACTTGCTGGTCTTTGGCGATCCAGGGTCCGTATAGGTGGTTCGGCTCTAGGGCCGTGGTCTTGTCTGCCTTCGTGATCTCCACCATCCTGGGCGGAGCGGCGTCGGTGTTGTCCAGGAGCCCCGTCACCTGCGCGCCTCGCAGGGCTGGGAGGACCTGCGTCTTCCAGAGGATAAAATTACCTCTTGCGAGCTTCTCAGACGGCGGCGATCCGAGGTTGAGGGAGACGCCGGCGGAGGAAGCCATGGAGACGATGATATGTGGTTTCTAGGGTTTTGGTTTGTGGCTAGATGTATAAAAAGAGGTGGCTCTGATTACCATGAAAGATATCAAGCGTTCCTACTCCATTGAGGGAGCCGCGTGGTGTTTATATTGATATGTGGCCGCAGCCCTTGGCTTGGCGTACAAGGTTATACAAGAGGAGTTTGAGTAGAATACAAGAGAAGGAAGGAGGTTGAGATTACAACACGTATATTCTAACACGCATATATTGTGATATACAATTATACATGATGAATGGTGAATTAGCAGCAGATGCCACATCAGAAAAAACAGAGAAGAGGGGGGGGTGCAACTGCAATGTCGTCTGATGACTCCGTGATCCCGTCATGTGACCGTCACTATGAGGAACAAGGATTGAGGTGGCAGAAGATCATGTCCAACCAAGCCTCCTCTCTCATTTCCCTCAACTCAGCTCACATGAATGGCATGACAGATGGAGTTTGCAGCAGCAGAGCGGTCCTATTGGCCGGTACATAGGCTCAATCGAGAGCAGCTTTCATCCTGCGAGCAATGGACGGGTGAAGGACTCGTGGATGAAGGTCCATTTGGAGCTCGACCACATGGAGACCCCGCCATTCTCTGCATCGGCAAAGCTCGGCGGCCTTGGCGATTTCGGCACTACGGATTTCAACCCGTTCAGAAACGAGCCAGTGTTCTTCGCGCTGGTATCCAGGCTGCTCGTGTCCATATTCAAACGCATACTGGAAATAGGCCTCGGCAAAAAACTTTGGGAGAAGAAGAAACTGGGAGCATTTCGCTGCCAATACCTTGGGAGCTTCCCTTGCTGTACAAGGACATCTCAGTACTGCAATCCATGTCGTCTCCTCTTTGAGAACTCAGGCCGTAGTAGCTCTGCAAGCTGCTCATTGCGAGCGACGACTGCTGCTGTCTAGACTTGTCAGAATCTAATGAATTCACAATGTCTACACGTCGTTTGCACTTTACAAAATTCATGGCATATCAGCATCAGATACATACATAAATGTACGTGCTCATGTACTAGTGTCTTTGAATGTTGGAAACAATCATCAGTCAAGCCACCGACAGAGAAGATGTACACTCTTTTGCAGAAGATGTATACTCAGCCGCCTTTCACACATATCGTGTATATATGGATCATTACGTACAAAAAGGGTTTAGATTGCCGCGGCGACTCCCGCCGCGTCAGCCTACGTATCAGAGCAAGACGCCGTCGTTCCCGAGCACGAACCCTTGGTTGTCGCCAATGAACCTTCAACATCCATTGTGTTATTTGGCTGGCATAGTTTCAGACAGACGATAAATAGACTAAAACTGCAGAATTCAGTTGAGCCAAGTGCTTACTTTACGGAGTAGAGGTTCCCGGGGATGTTATCAGCGGACCCTCAATTGAGCGTTCCTCCGCCATCAAGGATGGAGAGGGAGGCGAAGCCCTGATGGTAGCAATACAGCGCTCCAAGCGCCCAATCTGCTTCCGAATACAGCCGAAGGCCTCCTTGCTCCAGGATCGCAAAGAGCCATCAACATGCTTCAGGTTAGACCATGTTGACTGAAGTGAAGGACAGCCATCCCTCTCCTCAAGTCCTCAACCCACACCCGCTCAAGAGTTTCTCTGTAATCATCAGCCAGTAGCCACATCTCCTCATAACGGAACCCTTGCTGGACCGGAGATCGTCGTGCCTGTTGGGTCCTGCCTCCCAACAGAACCAGCATGGGGTAGTGATCCAAAGAAGTGGCAATGAGATTCTCCACCCCGCACCCATCGAACATACCAGTAAAAGCTCCATTGGCCGCAGCCCTATCCAAGCGACATTTAACATGACAATCCGGGTCTTGTTTGTTGCACCACGTAAACTTCGGACCGGAGTAGCCCACATCAGTCAAGCTACAGTCCATCAGGCAATCCCTAAAAGCAGTTATCTGAGCCTCTGACCGGTCTTGAGGACCACAATGTTCATCCTAAGCCAAGACCTCATTGAAGTCCCCACAACATAGCCACGGTCCATCCCACATTGGTTGAAGACGTCTAAGAAGCTCCCAAAACTGAGGTCTATCTTCTCTCCTGGGCTCCCCATAAACAAAGGAGGCACGCCAGACCACCCCCTCGTTGATCTTCACATGAGTATCAATACATGTTCAACTTGAGCATGAGTTTCCTACCTAGCTTCAAGTTGAGCATGCAGTGGATGCAGCAGGAAATTAGATGCAGATTAATTGCATAGTACAAGAAACAACAAGTTGTGCCTCTGTTTTGGTTGATCTGTAACTCTGTTTGATTGGAACATGTACTAATTAATGTGCTGGTTCTAGATTTAAATTAGCAAGATTAGTTGCAAGCCCGAGGTCGAAGCAGAGAGGTCCACGCGCACGCCCTCCTAGTCAACCGCCTCGCCGCCGAACTTGTCAGAGTTCTCTGCAATTTTCTCCAATCACTGAACTTGTGAAGATTTACCACACAATGCTTGTTCTTCTTGTGTTTGTCCTCGGTGCCGGGAGGAACGGCACGAGTAAATATAGTAGAGTAAATATCAAGGAACTACAATAATTTTGATGGTTGTTCAATCTAGCACATTCTATATGTCAATGCCCTCTCTCAATTAAAGAGAAAGACCATGAAGGGCTTGGGGGGGGGGGGGCTGGCCCCCACCCCAATCCAAATGATTTGTGTTCTAAAGTAATAGCAAACATGGTTCGTCCCACGCTTATGCGTGAAAAACATTCTTAGGTGCAATTAAAATGAAGAAGCAAGAAGTTTCGAGGATACTGAAGGCGGGTTTTTGTTGGACATCGAAATTGATATCACAAGTTTTCAGGTGTTCAGACAGGTCACTTGCGTGAACGAACCGTTCCTCGAGAAGGGTCAACCGAGCGAATAAATTAATTTCCCTCTGACGTTCGCTACGCGCGGATTCTAGAGCAATGCAAGCTAGCCCAGAAAAAGGGCTATGCCCAATCAGTTGCTTTTTTGAAAAACAAAGCGTCAGCAAAAATCAAATATTTTGTGCAGAAAAGACAGAAAAACCATAAATTTAACAGGAGAGAGAAACATAAATGTTTCCATACCCATAAAATTTCCATCTCAAAAACAATCGTGAAAAGGGGGGAAATACATAAACATCGATATTGGGATAAAAATGACAGAAAAGTAAGGTTGCCATGATCATGATTAAAATCTACCTATATATAACAGAAAAATTGACCGTGTTCAAGATTTCGTATAAATGGATAAGTATAAAAACTGAGATAAATTTCCGTGACATGATGAAAATTAATCCACCTATAGGTAAATGTAAATTTCCATACTGCATTAAAACAATTTTCCATGGTATGCTCAATAAATTTTCCATGCTATATAAAATAAATTTGCCATGTAACAATACAGACACAAACATATGGATGATAAATGTCCATGATATTGTATGAGTAAACATGCACAACTAAAATTTGATGGAAAATGTTCTATACAGTAAGGAAAAATCATGACAAGTTGTTAGAAACTTGTTGGGGGGAAAAGTTGAACTTATCATGTGACAAATTAGAGAAAGAAAACAGAATTCACTAAAAAAATTATACACAACCATACCAAATTGTGAGCATGTATGTTTTGTTCACTTTTTTTTTGTTTCGTTAGTTTTATATAGATGGCAGGGCAGAGTACGTGGAGGTGGAGGCCTTCGCCAGCTCCAACTTGCGAGTTTTGTTGTTCATGGCTCCTGAGATCTGCCAGTGTATGGAAGATGGTCAGGAACCACTTGTTAGCAATGGTCAGGAACCGCCCGTGTATGGAAGCAGCCGATCAAATTGGCAGGGGAGGTGTAAGGGTTGTCGGCATAACAGCGCGTGAAGTCAGAGTCCGTTGTTTCAGAGTAGAACAGGCAAGAAAGCTCCATAGTCTTGTGAACCATGGTTGATCTTAGGAACTGCTGCGGTGCAGATCCTCTGTAACCTTCCATACATATTGCTGTCACTCTGAACTGAAATGAACTGAAGCCATTGCAGAGCCGCTATTGTACGAAGAAAATAGAAATGCCAACAGTTTTTCGATGCTACCGTCGCAAAACTGTAGCAAAATTAGAACTTCCTACATTTTCACCTGTAGCAGGATGAAAAAGAAAAACAATCAAGAGAACTCGTGCTGCCTCGGTACTGAATATTTCAGACATAATAAGCTCAGTTCAACAAATGGTCTGTGCGTCTGCAGAGCAGAGTATTCAACGAACGGGTGAAGGACTCGTGGTTTGTGGTCCACTTGGAGCTCGACCACATGGAGACCCCGCCGCCATTGCTGTACGAGCACATTTCAGTACTGCAATCCATGTCATGTCCTCTCTGAGAACTCAGGCCTTAGTAGCTCTGCAAGCGACGACTGCAACCTGGAGAAAGCACCTGGATATTGCCACATGTTGACAGGAGATATATATATCCTGACCACAACCTGTTTTCATGTTTTGCAGCAGGGAAGTACGTACTGGCAGCCTTGATGTATGCAGTTCTTTTGCACCTCACAAAATCCATCGCATATCAGGATCAGATACATACATAAATGTATGTGCTCACGTCGTACTGTACTGTATGCCTTTGAATGCTGGAAACAATCATCGGTCAAACAACAGTAATAGACAGATAAGATTTACACTCTCTTGCGGAAGACAGAACGTCGGGACAATCAGCAGCCTTTCACGTGTGTGTCTATATATGGATCATTCTTACATACAAAAAGGGTTTCAGATAGCCGTGGTTTTTTCCGCCGCTTCAGCCAACATATCGGAGCAAGACACCGTCATTTCCGAGCACAAAACCTTGGTTGTCTCCAATGAACCTGCAACATCCATCACAACCATTGTAAAATGTTGGCAGAGTTTCAGACGTGAAACAGACTCAGACCCTGAACAAGTAAGATAATGATATCTCCTGCGGAATTCAGGCGATCCGAGTGCTTACTTTACGGAGTATAGGTTGCCGGGGATGTTATCTGCGGCCCTGTCGTGCACCCAGGTCTTGCCGCCCTTGGTTGTTTTCAGCAGGACACCGCTACCACCGGCAGCCCATGCCTCATCCTTTAAAACAGAACCACAGATCAGCTAGTTGTTGTTCAAGGTTACTTAGTAGTATCATGTAAACATAGTACAGTTCGTTTCAGTTAGTGTTACCTTTGAGCGGTAGCCCACGTCCAGAATCCCAAACCCCCGGCTTTGCACCAACGCTTCCTCGAAGTCCTCAACTATCTGGAAATGGATCCTAGTTAGAATATGTTAATGAGCGCTTAAAGGAACTGCATTATGCTGTGTTTGCCCATTTTGCTAACTAAACTGATCGAATCGAATAAGAACTAGCACTCACCCCTGTTCCTTTACTGAGGAAGAGCCCACCGCCGCGCACGAGGAGCCAGAGACCACCATCTGCTCTCCATCCCATGTTCTATATCCGCCGTGCCACAGCCCTGTTGTGCGGTTGCCAATATAGCTGCAATTGCAGGTGTACATAGACACTTCAGAACAAAACCCCGGCCAGATATTTCACCCGAATCGATACTGCTAAGTAGTAGCATAATATCATCGAACCTGCCCAGGCTCCCATGTCAAGAAGAAGTTGCCGCGGCTGGAGACAGCGACGTAGCTGCCGTCAGGTGAGCGGTTCACCGTGTTGAAACTTGAAAGTGCCGGTGTAGTAACTCGCACCGCTAATGCCGCTTGAAACTGTTCTGCACCACAGACAAAAACGACAGAGCAAACAATGTCATGCCTTGATCGCCCAAGTGGATTTTCCGGCACGAGTTTCATCCGGACGGCACTCTCGCCCGGTACAAGGCGCGGTGGGTGCTTCGCGGCTTCACGCAACAGGCCGGCGTCGACTACGGCGAGACCTTCAGTCCGGTGGTCAAACCAGCCACCGTCCGGACTGTCCTGAGCCTCACCGCCGGCAAGTCGTGGCCCATACATCAGCTGGACATCAAGAACGCCTTCCTCCACGGCCATCTTGCGTAGACGGTCTACAGCCACAAGCCTTCCGGCTTCGTCGACGCCACCTCGCCCTCGCATGTGTGCCGGCTAAACCGTTCTTTCTACGGTCTCAAGCAGGCGCCTCGGGCGTGGTTCACCAGGTTCACGACGTACCTGCGGAGCCTTGGCTTCGTCGCGTCGCGGGCGGACTCATCGCTCTTCGTCCTTCGACGTGGTGCTCACCTCGCCTACCTGCTCCTCTACGTCGACGACATCATCCTCACCGCCAGCTCGGGCGCGGTGCTCGACTCCGTCATCCAGGCTCTTCACCGCGAGTTCTCCATGACCGACCTCGGCGCGCTCCACCACTTCCTCAGCATCAACGTCACCACCACTGCGCGTGGCTTGTTCCTTTCCCAGGAACAGTACGCCCTAGAGATCCTCGACCGTGCCGGCATGCTCAACTGCAAGCCCATCTCCACTCCGGTCGACACGCTGGCCAAGCTCTCCACCGACACTGGCCCGCTCTTCCACGACCTGTCGCTCTACCGCAGCCTGGCCGGGGCGCTGCAGTACATCACGTTGACGCGGCCCGATCTCTCTTATGCCGTTCAACAGTGTTGTATGTTCATGCATGCCCCCCGCGACTGCCACTTCCAGCTCATGAAGCGCATCCTTCGGTATCTGCGTGGCACGACTCACCTTGGCCTTCAGATCCATCGCGACGCCGACACCGAGCTCGTGGCTTACTCCGACGCCGACTGGGCCGGCTGCCCCGACACGTGCAAGTCCACCTCGGGCGATTGTGTCTTCCTCGGCTCCAACCTCCTCACGTGGTCATCTAAACGGCAGAGCACCGTTTCTCGTTCGAGCGCCGAGGCCGAGTACCGGGCGGTCGCCAACGCCGTCGCCGAGTCGGTGTGGCTACGCCAACTACTTGGCGAGCTCCACCAACCGCCGTCCCGTGCCACGGTCGTCTACTGCGACAACATAAGTGCTGTGTACATGTCGAGCAACCCGGTGCAACACCAACGCACGAAGCACATCGAGATCGACCTTCACTTCGTGCGCGAGCGTGTGGCACTGGGTGAGATCCGTGTTCTCCACGTACCGACGAGCTCGCAGTTCGCCGACATCTTCACCAAGGGGCTGCCAATGGGCGTCTTCCTCGACTTTCGGTCCAGTCTCAACGTCGACGAACCCCACGTTTCGACTGCGGGAGGGTGTTGGAACGTGCCCACGTCCCTCTCGTCAGGTGGCTAGCCATGCAGCCCGCGTCGTGCGCGTCTCCAACAGCCCACGTACTTCATGTTTATCCTCTCCTGCATGGTAGCGATAGCCGGCTAAGGCCGTTGTACTCTCCCACGTTCCTCTGCTTCCTCTCCTGTAAACTGTATAAATATACCCCGATGGATGAATAGAAGCAGTGTGTGAGTGTTACATATCTCAACTATTAGCTTACTCGTTGCTCACTACAAAATGTGCCATAGAACAAAAAAGACAATCAGAAAACCATGATACAACTCACGAATCATGATTCTATCGCTAGCATGCATATGCCACCCATACCGTAGTTCAGTATGTCACATGTATGTCTATTTGCACCCCACCTCTCGCCCCTTGTAACCTGTAGGTACCGTATGTTTCCTGTGCTAGTGATAAGTTTATAAAGGTTACAAAAAGTATTTTATTGGATTTGTATTTAAAGGTAGTTTACAATGAAACTATATTTGTTACATAGTTAAATTTATAATTAAATATTGACTCAAAATACAAAGGAGACCTAGATGGAGTAATTAACTACTACCTCCATTTGAAATTAGTTGTCGCTCAAACGAATCTATCTAGACGTATTTTAGTTTAGATACATCCGTTTAAGCAACAACTAATTTCGGATGGAGGAAGTATTTGCATAACCAGACAATATCTTACCACATGCCAGCCTCGACGCTTGTTCGTGGTTTTCTCTTCGACGGCGTGTGTGCGTTCTTGTGTAGGTTGCCAGGTCGCCCTGTGTGCCTTGTTTTTGCGGGCATGTTGACGGTTTTCGCCCGGTTTTCCGTTAATTAACTGGACACCTCTCTTCGACCTTTTTTAATGAATTGGGCTCTAAGGACCGCATTTCCAAAAATAAAATATCTTACCACATGGGCGAACATTAATGTGGTCCAGACTTTTCAACTCTAGGCATGGACTGTCTATCTGATTCCTAAAGAGACGTGCGGCTGGTTTGGGTGGTGTACACTTGCACTTGTGTTAACGGACAGCAACAGCCACACACATGGTCATCAGTCATGAGTACACTACTGACTAGTATTCACTTTCCTCTGAGGTTGAGAATTAAGATACCAAGATATTATTCGCGTTTTCTACACCAATCTCTTTTATCTATGTGAACTCTAGCTACTTGTAAACCAAGGAAATGCTCTCCAGCTTGCCACTTTTCTTACCCAACACTTCAATGGCGCCCCTGAAGGAACTCTTCCATATCTCACTTCTCTTGCTAGTATGCGCAGCCAAGGCCACCAACCTGGAAGCAGAAGCACTTCTCCGATGGAAGTCCAGTTTGGTTGGCGCCAACTCGCTGTCCTCATGGTCGACTATGAATTCCACCTGCTCTTGGTTTGGCATCTCATGTGACACTGCCGGGCATGTTACAGAGCTCAGCCTTCCCAACACTGAACTCAAAGGTACGCTCGATTACTTGTATTCGGCAGCATTCTTGAACCTCACCAAGATCAAACTCAACAACAACAGCCTTGCTGGAGCCATCCCGGCAAACATATCCAAGTTGCTCACGCTCACCTTTCTGGACTTGAGCAGCAACAATCTTGTTGGCTTAATACCTCGCTCATTCTCAAGGCTCCAAAATCTCAAGGCACTGCAGCTCTCTGCAAATAATCTCACGGGAGGAATTCCAGAGGAGCTGGGGATGATATCTGGGTTGCGAGATCTTATAGTGGGCAACAACCCACTTGGTGGGTCGATCCGAGCCTCACTCGGGAAACTTCAGTTCCTACAGGAGCTCAACTTCAGAAACGCTAGTCTGGTTTCTACTCTCCCACCAGAGCTAGGGAACCTCACTAGTCTTAAGTACATGACCCTGGGACAGAATCAGTTATATGGAAGTGTGCCACCATGTTTTGCCAGGATACAAACATTGTTGACATTTTACTTGGTTGAAAATAATATAAATGGTACCATCCCGAGAGAGATGTTTACAAACTGTACCAAGCTCGAGTTATTTATGGTATCCAGAAACTTGTTAATTGGAAGCATCCCATCGCATATCAGCAAGTGCAAGCAGCTCCAGATATTTGATGTATCCGGAAACATGTTAACTGGAAGCATCCCATCGCATATCAGCAAGTGCAAGGAGCTCAAGGGTTTTGATGTATCCAGCAACTTGTTAACTGGAAGCATCCCGGCGGAGATAGGGAGCATGCGGAACTTGCAAGCATTGTCCTTGTCCAAAAATCACCTTACTGGAATTGTGCCAACAAATATTGGTAATGCAATATCTTTGATATTCCTTGAGGTCAACTCCAACCATCTCGAGGGTGAGCTTCCTGAAACCATCTCCTTGCTGGTAAATCTCATTGCTCTCGACATGTCGGGCAACAAGTTTACGGGTATCATTCCTAATCATGACAACAGGCAGTTGCCAATTGTCAAGGTGGCTAACAGTACAGACAATAGCAGCTTCTCAGGAGAATCATGGTCTCCCTTTTGTCAATTAACACTCCTGGTGCTCTTGGATCTATCAAACAATGAGTTGTTTGGAGATCTTCCTGGTTGCATCTGGAACTTGAAAGATTTACAGTTCTTGGATTTGTCGGGCAATGCTTTAGCTGGGGAAGTTCCAACCTCAACTTTCTTCAACTCTTCACTAAGGTCACTGCACTTGTCAAGTAATAAATTCACAGGTTGCTTTCCAATGGTGTTGAAGAAGTTCAAAAGCCTTGTTGTTTTGGATCTCCGGGACAATAAGATTTCTGGTGTAATTCCTCCGTGGATAGGGGAAAGCAATCCTTCGTTGAGGATTCTCAGCCTCCGCTCAAACAAGTTCTACGGGAGTATTCCTTGGCAGCAGTTATCACAACTCCCCCATCTCCAACTGCTAGATCTTGCTGAAAACAATTTTGTAGGTTCCATACTAGAAAGTTTGGTCAACATCTCCCTGATGAGACAGACATTTGTGACACAACCAGTTGTAAAAATTGACATAGCACTTACTTCCCACAGATATTTTTATGTTTACAATGGAAGCATGGACATAATTTGGAAGGGACGGGAGTGCACCTTCAAGGGAAGGCATGCATTTGTGACTGGTATTGATCTCTCTGGTAATTCTCTATCTGGTGAGATCCCTTCAGAGCTCACAAGTCTCAGAGGCATGCGGTTACTAAATATTTCAAGAAATAATCTGTCTGGTAGTATCCCCAAGGATATTGGCAATCTAAAGCTATTAGAGTCCCTTGACCTCTCCTGGAACAAACTATCAGGTCATATTCCGCCTAGTGTTTCAAACCTGATGTCCCTCAGCAACCTCAATCTCTCCAATAACCTTCTGTCTGGAGAGATACCTACAGGCAGTCAGCTTCAAACACTCGATGACCCATCAATCTATGGCAATAATCTTGGACTCTGTGGTCCCCCCTTAAGACCATGCACAAATAATTCGAGTAGTACAACACCAATGGATGGAGCAGAGGAACATCACCATGAACTCGAAACACTGTGGCTGTACTACTCGGTGATTGCTGGAATTGTCTTTGGTTTCTGGGTATGGTTTGGAGCATTATTTTTCTGCAAGATCTGGCGGGTTGCTTTCTTCAGTTTTGTCGATGCCATGCAGCAGAATATTGTGCACAAGATGAAGCGTATCTGACTGTATTTATGATGCTTCGCACTAGATGCACAATTTGGCAGAAGAGGCTGCTTTATCTGCAGTCCGCATTGTATAATGTATTTTTCATGACCCTGCAGCTGCGGTTGCAGCTGTTTGTTTTGTTTCACCAATAGGCTACAAATTTATGTGCCTTTTGTGGGCAGAATTGGCTTGTAGTTGTTGTATGATGTGACCAGTGTTCTACAGGATTGCATTAGGTTTTATTATCTGAATTTTTGTGCTTTCCTACAATATTAGTTCGACCGGATATTTAGCAAGAGGTATAACCTCGATAAATTCTTTGGAGTGACATCCACTCAATCTCCATAGTATTTTTTGTGTTTTTTACGTGGTGCAACCAAAGAACAACAATTATAGTATATTGTGTTTCCGCTTGCTGTAGGATTTGAGATGTCAACGATTATAGTATGTTTTGGAGCATTATAGTATATTGTATTTCTGCTTTTTCATGTTCCAGTGTTTGTTGAATCATGCGACCAAAAAGGCCCTTACGCATGATTTACTGCTGTATGAGAAAAGTCAAGATTGATGTTTCAAACTCTAATGAGAAAATGTACATCGATAAGCAAATACCTCTGGGGAGGATTAATATTGCATTTAAGTAGAGACTAGAGTATTAAATCAACTCAATTAACAAGTTTTTTGTGTGGACGTGTATAATAAAAACCAACCACAGATTTTTGTCTCCTCTCTAAAAGAAATTAACCTTGACAGGGATTAGCATTTGAAGTATTTTTTCCCCATCTGCATCAATTACGATGAAAGACTGAAATGATCTGCCAGGAGTACCTGGCACGGGAGGTGTAAGAGCTTGTCGACCTAACGCCGTGTGGATCCAGAGTGGTTTGTTTGTTCTGCCTTGCATTTACCGTCGGTTTTTGAGCGCTGTGAGTGCTGCACTTCAGATTCTACAGCTTTGTATACACATTGCTATGTATGCAGGGTTGGATTTTGTGTTTGTCGAGACGCTCTCAACTGAACTGAAACCATTGCAGAGCTGCTGCTGCCGACCAAGAAAAAGAAACCCTGCCGCCATCATCACAAAATCTGAATATCCTGCCTTTTATTGTGTTATCAGATTGAAATATTCAATCTTATGTGGATGGTCTGTTTTGATAACATAATAAGTTTACCAAACGGACTACGTATCTACATAGCATAGTTTTCAACCTGCGGGCAAAAGGTGTCCTGTTTCTGCTGTATAGTGAAGCCCTTCCTTCTGCTATCTTCCAATGCATAGTTGCAATCATGATTGTTCAAAGCCTTCTACTTCTTATTTTTCTTCATCAGGCATAGAGGCGGCGGTGGAATCCGGAAAGAGCAAACAAACAATGTACATGCATGACGAAGATGGATGCTTGACAGCTCGATGACTGGTGGACGCAATGGAAATATTGACCCACGATGGATAGTACTCTCTCCGTCCGAAAATACTTGTCGAAGAAATGGATAAAAATGAATGTATCTAGAACTAAGATATGTCTAGATACATCCATTCCTCCGACAAGTATTTCCGGACGGAGAGAGTATATGCAGAGGAAGATAAACCGCTTGCGTTTGCCCGCGGTTCAGGTTAGACTTAATGGACATAGATTAAAGGTTTCGTTGAACAACTTTGGTCATGATTCAAAACCGTCTAAGATTCAACCCTGAGACCGGTTTTGACCTTGTTGACCGGTTTTGAACCCATTGACCAGCCAGTCAGCGTGTCACATGAGCGACACTGTTCATAACACTGTTCATGAATTCATTTTCTGCCAAAAAATCAGAAAATTTCATTTTCTGGAAAATTCTCACGCGAACAGTACTGTTCACGTGGCGAAAAATGAAATATTCCCGAATTCACTGCATATGCGGTGAAAAAAATCATTTTGAAAAAAGTTTGAAGAATTCCGTTTTCGCCACGTGAATAGTAATTTCGGGATTTCGTTATCCCCCGCATGAACAGTACATTTGAAATTTTTTTGTCCACTAGTACTGTTCACATGTGTGAAAACTGGGAATTTTCGAAAATTTGTGCTGATACTTTTTATATTTTTTTCAAACTTTTCCTGAGTTACTGTTCACGAGACGAAAAATTATTTTTCCTTCTAAAAATGGTACTTTTTATTTTTTTTTGAATTTACTATTCATGCAGGATTTTTCCCCTAGAAATTGAATTTCTCAGTTTTTTGGGGGGGAAAGTTTCAGAAAATGAATTTGTGAACAGTGTCGCTGATGTGGCACGCTGACTGGGCGGTCAACAGGTTCAAAACCGGTCAACAGGGTCAAAACCGGTCTCAGGGTTGAATCTTAGATGGTTTTGAGAGTTGGGGGTTGTAGATTAGACGCTTTTGAAGTTGAGGGTTGTATATTAGACTAGGGCAAAAGTTGGGGGTTGAAATATGCACTTCTCTCTTCAGAAAAGGCTCAATGCTACTGGCTTCTTCAGGTATAATGTACCGAGTGAGCCTTAATGACGGTATGGGCCTTCATGGGAGAGGTATGAGCAATGTACGGAGTGATGCCCGATACTAGGAACCTACTTTTGTTCGTCGTTGATCACAAGCTCTTGAATATCTACAATCTGATTACGCCTAGTTTTGAGATATTGCCTACCTAGGTCAGTTTACGCCTGATGTTGTGAAAGGGGCCGGGCTGGGAAGGAGACACTGGAACAAGGATGTGCTGCAAGCTCAAGCACATAGTCCTGATGATCAGAACAGCATAGTGCTGATGCGAATGCTGGAACCAGGAGATGGTGGTGATGTCGTGCTGCAACTCCAGAGTCGATCACAGGTTCATCAGTCATAGGGTCATCTAGAACTGACCTGGAGTTCACCTTGTGTGGCTTCATGTGACGATGATTGGTACGCTTCCTGGGTAAGGTACGTAGCGAGAATCATCAACGATGTTTAGTTTCTGCACAATCAGCAGGTTTTTTTTTTTGCGACAGAAAGAGAGTTTTATTCCATAATCAGAGGGTTACAATCGAGAGGCACCAACTCCTCAATACAAGGTGGGCTCCTTCCCAGCCATACGGCAGTAGTGGACTCCGTACGACTATACAATGCCAACCGATGTGCTACCCTATTTTGATCACGCTTTATTTTTGATGGAACAAACTCTCGATCCTGAAGATGACGCTTGATCTCTAGTACCAAGTGCCCATAAACAGACCTGGACAAACCGTCCCCGGGGTCATTGCAGCTAGTGCCGTAGATGAGTCTGACTGAACCACAATTGGCAAGGATGAATGCTGCAGGGCCAAGGCCATACCCTGCATTATTGCATGTAGTTCCGCTTCCAGCGCGTCGTTACAGTTGAAGATGCATCTATATGCCGCAAAGATCACACCACCCTCATGATTCCGAAGTATCATACCTGCTGCCGCCGACCCGTCCTCTTGCATGAAGGCACCATCCACCGAAAGCGCTGCCCAGCCCGTGGGCGGCCGCGGCCAGTGAAGGGGTATTGGCGGTGCGGATGCTTCGGCGTTTGCAACTCGGACCGCAGGCATCTTCCCTTTGAGAATTTCATCCGTGGAGAAAGGCCCACACAGGGTCAAAGAATTCATATAACTTTGAAGGTAATCCGACGTTGCCGTTACGGACGGAACATCCTTTCTGTGTGTAAGGTCCGATCGTAGCGACCAAATCCTCCATAACAACATGATCGTGCAATCCCGCATGTGATCATCGCAATTTGCCAGGACGTTTAAAAGCCATTCCTTCCCAGTATCATGAAGGAGCTCCTGGCTCGGTAGACGCCACACAGTTCTCATCTGAGCCCATATCCCCTGCGCATGTTCACATGACACTAGAGCATGAAAGCTAGTCTCCTTTTCTCAGCCACACACCCGACAGCTATCTCTCGTAGATATGTGACGATACTTCTTGCATTCATTTGTAGCTAAAGCTCCAGAGACCACCTTCCAGGCCATAATTCTCATTTTTAGAGGCACTTTAGAGCTCCAAATCCGCTGCCAAATCGGCCTCCGACCCGAAGCATTACTGCTTGACGAGCTGAGCCTCATGGAGTGTTGGACTTCCATTGCAAGATGATAAGCACTACGCACAGAGAACTGTCCAGACCTCTCCGGGGCCCAAGCGATGAAATCCTGCCCGTTCCTTGGAGATGTGCGTATCTTCACAATCTCCCTGACATCCATGTCCCAAAAATGCTCCCTGAGCCGTTCCACATCCCATGCTCCATGTTCATTCAGAAAATCAGCTACCCGATTGAACCGACAATTCCTTTTAGGAGTAATCGGTCTGAAATTGTGACCACGAGGGATCCAAGCATCTCTCCAGGTTTTTATCATTTCGCCGTTGCACACGCGCCATATAATGCCCTTTTTCACCAAATCAAGACCATGAACAATACCCTTCCAGACCGCCGAACTGTTAGACGAGAAAACAATGTCAAGCAGGTTTCCCCTAGGGTAGTATTTGGCCTTCAATAATCTCGCACAAAGGCTATCTGGGCTATCTAAGAGGCGCCAAGCCTGCTTGGCAAGCAGAGCTTGATTAAACGCCCTCATGTCTCGGAATCCCATGCCCCCCATTGCTTTGGGTAACATCATTCTCTCCCAACTTAACCAGGCCATCTTCCTTTTGCCATTTTCCACCCCCACCAATATTGCCGCATCATCTTGGTTAGATCATCACACACTGAAGCCGGCAGTTTGAACACACTCATTACATAGGTAGGAATCGCCTGAGCCACATCCTTGATAAGAATCTCTTTATTTCCAACTGAAACATATTGTTCACTCCAATCAACAAGAATTTTCCTCAATCTATCTTGCAGTGTCTCAAATTGCCCCTTGTGAACTCTTCCTTCAGGGACCGGGAGTCCAAGGTATTTTGGTTCAAACACCTGCTGCGTTACCTCCAATGTACTCTTGATCTCATCCACGACTGACCCACCGCAGTTGTCAGAAAACAGGATGGAACACTTCTCGGGATTTATAAGTTGACCCGTCGCCGAGGAATAAGTGTTCAACAAACCTTTAACAACATCCGCCTGCTGGCCTGAAGCTTCAAAAAATAGCAAGGTATCATCCGCAAAGAGGAGATGAGAGATCTCTGGTGCACCCCGACAAATGCTCACCCCGTTCAAACTGCCTTCATTCACTGATTTAGATAGGAGAGAAGATAACGCGTCAGCAACAAAGGGAAACAAAAACGGAGACAATGGGTCACCTTGACAAAGGCCTCGTGATGGTGAAAAAACCTCCAGAAGTTTCCCATTCAGTTTAACCGAGTAACGGACAGATTTAACACAAGACATTATCCAAGCTATCCACTGTTCCGAGAAGCCCCATCTACTCAGCGCCTTCTCCAGAAAATCCCAGTCGACCCGATCGTACGCCTTTGAGAGATCGAGCTTGTATGCACAGGCCGCCCGACTGGTATTTTTCAATGATTGTATGTGGTGGATGCACTCAAAGGCAATAATAGAATTATCCGAGATGAGCCGGCCCGGAATAAAATCACTTTGATTTTCAGAGATCAACTCCGACAGACAAGGCCGGAGACGGTTAACCAAACATTTATACACCAACTTGTAAATAACATTGCAGAGGCTGATCGGCCTGAAATCCTTAAGCTCCTTGGGATGAGGAACTTTCGGGATGAGGACGATCGCCGTATCATTAACCCCCTCTGGCATGGAGCCAGAGACAAAGAACTCCAACACGGCAGCAGTGATTTCAGATTTTAGAGTTGCCCAATTCCATTGATAAAACCTTGTCGGGAAGCCATCCGTGCCCGGAGCTTTAAGCGGGCCAATTTGAAACAGTGCATTCGACACTTCCTCCTCGGTAAATGATGCACATAACATGGCGTTCATCTGGTCAGTTACCTTAGGGACAATAGCCTAGAGAACGACATCGGGGTTGAGAGTCGGGTCCTTGGTGTACACTTCCTTGAAGTAGGAAGTAGCCATGCGTTCCATGTCCGATGGAGAGGAGCACCATGAGCCATCAGACCGCCGAAGTCTCTGTATGTAGTTCCTCCGCGCCCGCCATACAGCTCGCCTATGCAAATATGCCATGTTTCGTTCTCCCTCCTTCAGCCACGTAATGCGCGATCTCTGTAACCACATCATCTCTTCCCTATATAATAACTCATCGAGTTGGGCCATCTTCTAGCGAATCAACGAGCGATCCGCATCTCTTAGCTGTAGATCAGCCAGCTCGGATCTCAACTTCTCCAATTCTGTGACAACGTGGCCAAAATTCTTCTTACTCCACGCCCTAAGGTCATTCATCATTTCATGTAGGGCGTCCCGCACCGCCGCCAGATTGCCGGTCGGTTTGCTTTTCCTCCATCCATTCGCCACCACCTCTGCCAGCGCCGGGTGGCGTTCCCACATAATCTCATATCAAGGGGAAGCAGAAGTCCTCCTCGAATCCTCAAGAACCAGTCGAACCAAGATCGGACAGTGGTCAGAACATGACGAAGCAAGGTGAACAACTTGCGCGGCCGGGAAGAGGTCCCTCCACCCCTCATCCGCACAGGCACGATCCAGGCGAAATCGCACGTTCCTCTCTCCAAACTGCCCATTATCATATGTAAATGGATACCCCGAAAAACCGAGGTCCCATAATTCGCATGCCAACAAACAGTCCCGGAATAACCCCATTTGATTTTCAGAGCGCTGGGCTCTAGACATATGCTCATGCTGCCACATTGCCTCATTAAAGTCTCCACATACTAACCACGGCTCCGACGAAACCGCACGAAGCTGGGATAGAGAACTCCACATGAGATGACGGTTTTCAACTCGGGGTTCACCATAGACAAACGTCGTTCTCCAACTTTTATCATTTGCCACATCTACAATCCGCACGTCCATGTACCGTGCACAAGAATCCAGCACCGTAACCTGCAACTTCTCATCCCAAAAGAGTGCCAGGCCTCCACTAAGGCCGTCACTCGACACACCAACAAAACCCTTCATCTGCAATCTCCACCTCAATTTCTCCATCTTTGAAGAGGCATGTCTTGTCTCCGACAGAAACACAAGCCCCGGGGAATTGGCTTTAGAGAGGGCCAACACCTCACGAACTGTCCGGCGGTGCCCCCCCCCCCCCCGGCAGTTCCAAGCTAGGATATTCATTGCATCTGGCGGTCCTCCTCGAAGGAGGCCGCCGATCTATCACCTGACATACCTCTTGACTCCATACGAGCCCTCTTACTGCTAGCACTACTGGTAGGCGAGGCCTGTGCACCATCCTCACCATTCCCCTGGGTAAGTGCTAGCACACCTCTCGGCCCTACCAACGCATTGGCATCCGGTCCAACATCCTCCATGGAGAGCCTTTTGCGAGCTGCTGGATCTCCTTGCTTGGATATGCGTCCATCCTTGGCAGGGCTTGTAGCCGTATCTAGCATGTCCGGGTCGACCACTGTCTTTCCCGGCGACTTCTGCTGATGAGATTGAGACGGCTGTTGCTTCTGACTCCTTCCCCGGCCATAACCATCATTGGACGGCTGTTTATTTAGTCCATCAGCATAGAGCCAAGACCCATACTTCTTGTCCTTCTCCTCATGCACCCCTGATCCGCACTCTTTGCAATCATGACCGATGAGCCCACATACACTGCAGAAGCGTGCCAGTTTCTCGTAACGCACCAAGTAGACTTGGCGTTCTTTCCCCCTGACAATACTGACAAACTTGGTGAGAGGCCGGCGAACATCATGCCGAACCCTAACCCTAATGTAGTCACCACGGGTGCTCCCGTTCAGTCTCATCTCCAGGATCTCGCCAGAGTTTTTCAGCAAATTTTCCACAATGTTCTTCCTGCAGAAACCCTCCAGGATCTTGTGAATTTTAGCCAGATTGGCATAAACATCATGGGAACCTCCTCTGCCTTTGTGAAACCATCATATGGAACCATCAACACGAGTAGATTCCTGAATAGCCAGGGCCCTTGATCCAGCATACGTTCCCAGTCTCCCAAGCAAGATGCTTGTACAACGAAGAGTTTCGGCCCAACCGGGCGAAACCTTACCGGCTGCGCGGGGTTCCAAGCCGCCCGCATATCCTTGTAGAAGGCCGCTTGGCTGAAGGTTTTCTCTGTATGAACCCTAGCCAGCGCGAGCCATCTCACGCTCTCATTGATCTCCGGATCAGCCTCATCTATCACCAGATCATCGAAGTCTTCATCTTCCAGGTTGAGTTGTTCCATGAAATCTCCAAGGTCCGGCGTTCCGTGAGAGCCGCCGCCGCCAGCGCTGGTGCCTGACAGGGCGTCTGCGGGAGGCTCCATCGCTACCGAGGGGCAGGGAGGAGCGAGGTTTGGCCGATCGAGAGAACCGCTCACAGGGAGGGAGATCGATCGGGGTAAGGTACTCAGGGGCGGCGGCGTCGCCCGAGAGGAGAGAAACCCTAGCCTTGCGCGAGGGGAAACTAACTGACAATCAGCAGGTTGATTAAGGCCACGTAAGGCTGCGATCTTGTAGTGCGCTGCACTGCTGCCCATCGATGGACCAGCAACTGTTTCACTTCAGAATAGGGGTCCCGCTTATCCTACTTATTTGATTTTATCTGTCAATCTCCTACCTAACCTTTAATTTTAGAACACTTTATTTTACAATAGATATGACAAATTTATGAGAGTCACATCATCCAACCATAATTAATATATATAGTAGAGAACCCTAGGCACCATCACTGAGTTTCAGGTGCTACTTTTCCTTGCTTTCCCGCTGGGCCAGGCCTAAGCCTGTATATTCAAGTCACGTTCGGCCATTTCGGAAGCAGTACACACAGCAGCTTGTATACTAGGGGCTCAACTTGCATATACGTAAGCCTAAATGTGATTGCTGTCTACTGTGTGTACCACCGGAACAATAGAGGGATGGTTAACGGCAGTCACGGTGAGCCTAAGCCTGTATATTCAAGTCAAATATAGGAGAGCAAATATAAAGGAACAACAATAATTTTGATAGTTGTTCAATCTAGTTCATTCTCTACTAGGAGCTAACGCCCGCTTTGCCACGCCGTTCTTCATTTGTGGGATCTTTTTTCCTTTAGCAGATTACTGCAGTCGGTTGTTTTGTTTTCGTTTTATCTGTATTGGCTGGGGTTTCAATTATGTTTTGGTTTTTTTGGGGGGGTTTATATGGGGTACTGCTAGAGAAGGTATTTGTTCTGAGAGCAGAGTGGAGTTGTTTGGTACGTGGTGTGGTGTCCTTACAAATTTCAGCCTTGGTGTCAGCTGGGGGTCGTTGTGTGAACGCCTTGGGAGATCCTATTCCAAGCTGAAGTCATGGAATTTCAACCATAACGTTCACATGGGCCTGCCCACGAAGCTCCCACTCACCTCAGTCAGCTCCCTTCTACACTCGCTCGCTTAACAATTTCCACTCGCTCGACTCTGATCTTATAAAAAGCCAGCTAGTTCCTTTCAAAAAAGTTTGTTATATCAAAAGATGTTCATGGATTTATAAGAATCTTCAATTTTTATAAATGTTGCTAATTAGAAAGCATGAATTTTTAAAATGTTTGGGAATTTTAAAAATAATCATGGATTTAGAAATATTTGCAAATTCAATAGAAATTAAACTTTAAAATATTCATGATTTTTAAATTTTTTCATGAATTTAAAAAACATTAGTATTTTTCAATCATCACAAATTTTAATAAATATTCTTTAATTAAGGTAAAAATGTTAAAATAGAAAATAGAGGAAAATTGTAACAAAAATTAATAAAAAGAAAGATAAATGTCAACCAACGACACACATCCTTACAGGTGGCCCTAGTGACTCCACAACCTTAGTATCTTAATATTCTATATGCCAACACCATGCCCCCCCCCCCTCCAATTACAAATAATCACCAAATTTGTCCATAATAATTGTGCGTTGGATGTGTTGTTTTATGTTGGATCCCTAATTCGTCAAGTGTGGATCTCTCTTTGCTTTGAGGTCACGGTTGTGTGTTGGATGTTGTCTGGATGGCTGATGCATGGCGTCATGTTGCAGCATGACTTGCCATGGGCACCGGCCACGTCAAATAGGTCCCTCTCACCGATATGTGGACGAAGCTCTAGAACCTACATAATTAAATATAGGTATATGCATCGATGAATATAGTAGACTAAATATTGAGGTGCCGTGGTAATTTGTATGGTAGTTCAATCTAGTTCATTGTATATGTCAACGCCCTCACAGTTGGGGAACATAGTAATTTCAAAAAAAATCCTACGCACACGCAAGATCATGGTGATGCATAGCAACGAGAGGGGAGAGTGTTGTCCACGTACCCTCGTAGACCGAAAGCAGAACTGTTAGCACAACGCGCGCGGTTGATGTAGTCGTACGTCTTCACGATCCGATCGATCAAGTACCGAACACACGGCACCTCCGAGTTCAGCACATGTTCAGCCCGATGACGTCCCTCGAACTCCGATCCAGCCGAGTGTTGAGGGAGAGTTTCGTCAGCACGACGGTGTGGTGACGATGTTGATGTTCTACCGATGCAGGGCTTCGCCTAAGCACCGCTACAGTATTATCGAGGTGGACTATGGTGGAGGGGGGCACCGCACACGGCTAAAAGATCAACTTTATCAATTGTTGTGTCTATGGGGTGCCCCCTGCCCCCGTATATAAAGGAGCAAGGGGGGTGGCGGCCGGCCTAGGAGGAGGGCGCACCAAGGGGGGAGTCCTACTCCCACCGGGAGTAGGACTCCTCCTTTCCTTGTTGGAGTAGGAGAGAAGGAAAGAGGGGGAGAGGAAGAAGGAAAAGGGGGCTTTCCTTGTTGGAGTAAGAGAGAAGGAAAGAGGGGGAGAGGAAGAAGGAAAAGGGGGCTGCACCCCTTGTCCAATTCGGACTAGAGGGGGGCGCGCGCCTCTTCCTTTTGGCCTCTCTCCTCTATTCCCGTATAGCCCAATAAGGCCCATATACTCTCCGGCGAATTCCCATAACTCTTCGGTACTCCGATAAATACCCGAATCACTCGGAACCTTTCCGATGTCCGAATATAGTCGTCCAATATATCGATCTTTACGTCTCGACCATTTCGAGACTCCTCGTCATGTCTCCGATCTCATCCGGGATTCCGAACTCCTTCGGTATATCAAAACATATAAACTCATAATATAACTGTCATCGAAACGTTAAGCGTGCAGACCCTACGGGTTCGAGAACTATGTAGACATGACCGAGACACATCTCCTGTAAATAACCAATAGCGGAACCTGAATGCTCATATTGGCTCCCACATACTCTACGAAGATCTTTATCGGTCAGACCGCATAAGAACATATGTTGTTCCCTTTGTCATCGGTATGTTACTTGCCCGAGATTCGATCGTCGGTATCTCAATAGCTAGTTCAATCTCGTTACCGGCAAGTCTCTTTACTCGTTCCGTAATACATCATCCCGCAAATAACTCATTAGTTGCAATGCTTGCAAGGCTTAAGTGATGTGCATTACCGAGAGGGCCCAGAGATACCTCTCCGACAATCGGAGTGACAAATCTTAATCTCGAAATACGCCAACCCAACAAGTACCTTCGGAGACACCTGTAGAGCACCTTTATAATCACTCAGTTACGTTGTGACGTTTGGTAGCACACAAAGTGTTCCTCCGGTAAACGGGAGTTGCATAATCTCATAGTCATAGGAACATGTATAAGTCATGAAGAAAGCAATAGCAACATACTAAACGATCGTGTGCTAAGCTAACGGAATGGGTCATGTCAATCACATCATTCTCCTAGTGATGTGATCCCGTTAATCAAATAACAACTCTTTGTCCATGGTTAGGAAACATAACCATCTTTGATTAACGAGCTAGTCAAATAGAGACATACTAGTGACACTCTGTTTGTCTATGTATTCACACATGTATTATGTTTCCGGTTAATACAATTCTAGCATGAATAATAAACATTTATCATGAAAGAAGGAAAAAAATAATAACTTTATTATTGCCTCTAGGGCATATTTCTTTCAATCTCCCAGTTGCACTAGAGTCAATAATCTAGATCACATCATCATGTGGTTAACATTGATAGTTCACATCATCATGTGATTAACGCCCATAGTTCACATCGCCATGTGACCAACACCCAAAGGGTTTACTAGATTCAGTAATCTAGTTCACATCGCTATGTGATTAACACCCAAAGAGTACTAAGGTGTGATCATGTTTTGCTTGTGAGAGAATCTTAGTCAACGGGTCTTTCACATTCAGATCCGTTATGTATTTTGCAATTTTCTATGTCTACAATGCTCTGCACGGAGCTACTCTAGCTAATTGCTCCCACTTTCAATATGTATCTAGATCGAGACTTAGAGTCATCTAGATCGGTGTCAAAGCTTGCATCGACGTAACTCTTTACGACGAACCTTTTGACACCTCCATAATCGAGAAACATATCCTTATTCCACTAAGGATAATTTTGACCGCTGTCTAGTGATCTACTCCTAGATCACTATTGTACTCCCTTGCCAAAATCAGTGTAGGGTATGCAATAGATCTGGTACACAGCATGACATACTTTATAGAACCTATGGCTGAGGCATAGGGAATGACTTTCACTCTTTTTCTATCTTCTGCCATCGTCGGGCTTTGAGTCTTACTCAATTTCACACCTTGTTACACAGGCAAGAACTCTTTCTTTGACTGTTCCATTTTGAACTACTTCAAAATCTTGTCAAGGTTTGTACTCATTGAAAAAACTTATCAAGCGTCTTGATCTATCTCTATAGATCTTGATGTTCAATATGTAAGCAGCTTCACCGAGGTCTTTCTTTGAAAAACTCCTTTCAAATACTCCTTTATGCTTTGCGGAATAATTCTACATTATTTCCAATCAACAATATGTCATTCACACATACTTATCAGAAATGTTGTAGTGCTCCCACTCACTTTCTTGTAAATACAGGCTTCACCGTAATTCTTTGACGGTGCTTTCTTTCAGCAGATCCGTTTTGTTGGTGAGCATGAGGACAAGAGACATGGTGTGATATGCCAAGCTTTTGAAAGAAAGAATTTAATTTTTCATACTCACCACCCCAGTCACTTTGCATAGCAATGATTTTAGAGTTCAGTTTGCGTTCAACAAGATTTTGGAAATTGAGAAAAACTTGGAATACATCAGATCGTTTTTTCAATAGGTAAATCCAAGTAAATTTACTATAGCCATCAATAAAACTTACATAATAGGAAAATCTACCAACTGAAGTAGGAGCTGGCCCCCATACATCTAAAATGATAAGTTGTAAAGGGGCAGTAGACACACTAGTATAAATTAGGTAAGGTAACTGATGACTTTTTGCTTGTTGACACGGATCACAAACTGACTCAACACTAGGCTCATAAGAGAGTTTATTTTTGCTAAGAACATATCTAACTATGACTGAAGATGGATGACCCAAACGACTATGCCATCTTGATGTAGATATCTTGGTGACAATATTTGCTTGTTTATTGGACCATGAAGATGATGATGATGATATGAGTGGGTAGAGGCCTCCCGCGCACCGTCCTCTAAGAATGACTCTCCTTGTTCTCAAGTCCTTAACCAAGAAAAAATAAGGAGAAAATTCAATAAGAACATTGTTATCAAGAGTGAATCGATGAACGGAAACAAGATTTTTAGATGTTTGAGGGACATGCAAGACATTGGTCAAGTGTAAATTTTTCACAGGGTTTTCAACAAATGAACTGCCAATGTGTGTGATATCCATACCAGAACCGCTTGCCGTGCGAATTTGGTCGCCTCCATTGTACTTCTCCCGCATCGTCAACTTGTCAAGTTCACCTGTGATGTGGTTTGTTGTTGCACTATCGGCATACCAGTTGGTGTCCACGCCATAGGAGACTGCATGCGCCTCCTTTTCTTCTTGTTCGTTTTCTTCATAACGCCACCAGCAAACTCGTGCACCTCCTGGATGGTGTCTGTAGCATATCTGACACTCTGGATAGTCATGTTGTTGCTCATGAACCTGCTGTTGCTGTTGCTGTCGAGGGCGGCCTCTGAATCCGCCGCCTCCATTGGAGCAAGAGGACTGACGATCACCGCGGTCACCACTATCACCACGGCCACACGCCCTTCCTCCGCGCCCGCGAGATCTGCCGCGGGACTGGCCACGGCCTCTGTAGACCGCATTGGCGGATGAGTGGAACCCGCCTGAAGATGAGTCGCCTAGCATCTCCATCCTTTGATCAAGGGCAGAGATCTGAGCAAATAGATCATCGGCTGTGATGGTGTTTTTCACAGCGCCGATCGCCGCCACCACGGAGTCGTAGTCACGGTCCAGTCCGGCCAAGATATAGTCCACCATCTCCGGATCAGATACGGGACAACCGACAGCAGGTAGTTCACCCCCAAGACTTTTCATCTTCGCCATATACGCCGAGCTTGACATGGTGCCCTTCTTGGTATTGGTGATGGCAGTTCTTAGATTAGTAATCCGAGACTGAGATTGTGAGGCGAAGAGATTTTTCACCGTCGTCCAGAGCTCAAAGGTGGAATCTTTCCCAACGACTTGTGCAAGAATTTCTGGAGACATGGAATTGAGAAGGTATGATAGAACCTGCTGGTCTTTGGCGATCCAGGGTCCGTATAGGTGGTTCGGCTCTAGGGCCGTGGTCTTGTCTGCCTTCGTGATCTCCACCATCCTGGGCGGAGCGGCGTCGGTGTTGTCCAGGAGCCCCGTCACCTGCGCGCCTCGCAGGGCTGGGAGGACCTGCGTCTTCCAGAGGATAAAATTACCTCTTGCGAGCTTCTCAGACGGCGGCGATCCGAGGTTGAGGGAGACGCCGGCGGAGGAAGCCATGGAGACGATGATATGTGGTTTCTAGGGTTTTGGTTTGTGGCTAGATGTATAAAAAGAGGTGGCTCTGATTACCATGAAAGATATCAAGCGTTCCTACTCCATTGAGGGAGCCGCGTGGTGTTTATATTGATATGTGGCCGCAGCCCTTGGCTTGGCGTACAAGGTTATACAAGAGGAGTTTGAGTAGAATACAAGAGAAGGAAGGAGGTTGAGATTACAACACGTATATTCTAACACGCATATATTGTGATATACAATTATACATGATGAATGGTGAATTAGCAGCAGATGCCACATCAGAAAAAACAGAGAAGAGGGGGGGGGTGCAACTGCAATGTCGTCTGATGACTCCGTGATCCCGTCATGTGACCGTCACTATGAGGAACAAGGATTGAGGTGGCAGAAGATCATGTCCAACCAAGCCTCCTCTCTCATTTCCCTCAACTCAGCTCACATGAATGGCATGACAGATGGAGTTTGCAGCAGCAGAGCGGTCCTATTGGCCGGTACATAGGCTCAATCGAGAGCAGCTTTCATCCTGCGAGCAATGGACGGGTGAAGGACTCGTGGATGAAGGTCCATTTGGAGCTCGACCACATGGAGACCCCGCCATTCTCTGCATCGGCAAAGCTCGGCGGCCTTGGCGATTTCGGCACTACGGATTTCAACCCGTTCAGAAACGAGCCAGTGTTCTTCGCGCTGGTATCCAGGCTGCTCGTGTCCATATTCAAACGCATACTGGAAATAGGCCTCGGCAAAAAACTTTGGGAGAAGAAGAAACTGGGAGCATTTCGCTGCCAATACCTTGGGAGCTTCCCTTGCTGTACAAGGACATCTCAGTACTGCAATCCATGTCGTCTCCTCTTTGAGAACTCAGGCCGTAGTAGCTCTGCAAGCTGCTCATTGCGAGCGACGACTGCTGCTGTCTAGACTTGTCAGAATCTAATGAATTCACAATGTCTACACGTCGTTTGCACTTTACAAAATTCATGGCATATCAGCATCAGATACATACATAAATGTACGTGCTCATGTACTAGTGTCTTTGAATGTTGGAAACAATCATCAGTCAAGCCACCGACAGAGAAGATGTACACTCTTTTGCAGAAGATGTATACTCAGCCGCCTTTCACACATATCGTGTATATATGGATCATTACGTACAAAAAGGGTTTAGATTGCCGCGGCGACTCCCGCCGCGTCAGCCTACGTATCAGAGCAAGACGCCGTCGTTCCCGAGCACGAACCCTTGGTTGTCGCCAATGAACCTTCAACATCCATTGTGTTATTTGGCTGGCATAGTTTCAGACAGACGATAAATAGACTAAAACTGCAGAATTCGGTTGAGCCAAGTGCTTACTTTACGGAGTAGAGGTTCCCGGGGATGTTATCAGCGGACCCTCAATTGAGCGTTCCTCCGCCATCAAGGATGGAGAGGGAGGCGAAGCCCTGATGGTAGCAATACAGCGCTCCAAGCGCCCAATCTGCTTCCGAATACAGCCGAAGGCCTCCTTGCTCCAGGATCGCAAAGAGCCATCAACATGCTTCAGGTTAGACCATGTTGACTGAAGTGAAGGACAGCCATCCCTCTCCTCAAGTCCTCAACCCACACCCGCTCAAGAGTTTCTCTGTAATCATCAGCCAGTAGCCACATCTCCTCATAACGGAACCCTTGCTGGACCGGAGATCGTCGTGCCTGTTGGGTCCTGCCTCCCAACAGAACCAGCATGGGGTAGTGATCCAAAGAAGTGGCAATGAGATTCTCCACCCCGCACCCATCGAACATACCAGTAAAAGCTCCATTGGCCGCAGCCCTATCCAAGCGACATTTAACATGACAATCCGGGTCTTGTTTGTTGCACCACGTAAACTTCGGACCGGAGTAGCCCACATCAGTCAAGCTACAGTCCATCAGGCAATCCCTAAAAGCAGTTATCTGAGCCTCTGACCGGTCTTGAGGACCACAATGTTCATCCTAAGCCAAGACCTCATTGAAGTCCCCACAACATAGCCACGGTCCATCCCACATTGGTTGAAGACGTCTAAGAAGCTCCCAAAACTGAGGTCTATCTTCTCTCCTGGGCTCCCCATAAACAAAGGAGGCACGCCAGACCACCCCCTCGTTGATCTTCACATGAGTATCAATACATGTTCAACTTGAGCATGAGTTTCCTACCTAGCTTCAAGTTGAGCATGCAGTGGATGCAGCAGGAAATTAGATGCAGATTAATTGCATAGTACAAGAAACAACAAGTTGTGCCTCTGTTTTGGTTGATCTGTAACTCTGTTTGATTGGAACATGTACTAATTAATGTGCTGGTTCTAGATTTAAATTAGCAAGATTAGTTGCAAGCCCGAGGTCGAAGCAGAGAGGTCCACGCGCACGCCCTCCTAGTCAACCGCCTCGCCGCCGAACTTGTCAGAGTTCTCTGCAATTTTCTCCAATCACTGAACTTGTGAAGATTTACCACACAATGCTTGTTCTTCTTGTGTTTGTCCTCGGTGCCGGGAGGAACGGCACGAGTAAATATAGTAGAGTAAATATCAAGGAACTACAATAATTTTGATGGTTGTTCAATCTAGCACATTCTATATGTCAATGCCCTCTCTCAATTAAAGAGAAAGACCATGAAGGGCTTGGGGGGGGGGGGGGGGGCTGGCCCCCACCCCAATCCAAATGATTTGTGTTCTAAAGTAATAGCAAACATGGTTCGTCCCACGCTTATGCGTGAAAAACATTCTTAGGTGCAATTAAAATGAAGAAGCAAGAAGTTTCGAGGATACTGAAGGCGGGTTTTTGTTGGACATCGAAATTGATATCACAAGTTTTCAGGTGTTCAGACAGGTCACTTGCGTGAACGAACCGTTCCTCGAGAAGGGTCAACCGAGCGAATAAATTAATTTCCCTCTGACGTTCGCTACGCGCGGATTCTAGAGCAATGCAAGCTAGCCCAGAAAAAGGGCTATGCCCAATCAGTTGCTTTTTTGAAAAACAAAGCGTCAGCAAAAATCAAATATTTTGTGCAGAAAAGACAGAAAAACCATAAATTTAACAGGAGAGAGAAACATAAATGTTTCCATACCCATAAAATTTCCATCTCAAAAACAATCGTGAAAAGGGGGGAAATACATAAACATCGATATTGGGATAAAAATGACAGAAAAGTAAGGTTGCCATGATCATGATTAAAATCTACCTATATATAACAGAAAAATTGACCGTGTTCAAGATTTCGTATAAATGGATAAGTATAAAAACTGAGATAAATTTCCGTGACATGATGAAAATTAATCCACCTATAGGTAAATGTAAATTTCCATACTGCATTAAAACAATTTTCCATGGTATGCTCAATAAATTTTCCATGCTATATAAAATAAATTTGCCATGTAACAATACAGACACAAACATATGGATGATAAATGTCCATGATATTGTATGAGTAAACATGCACAACTAAAATTTGATGGAAAATGTTCTATACAGTAAGGAAAAATCATGACAAGTTGTTAGAAACTTGTTGGGGGGAAAAGTTGAACTTATCATGTGACAAATTAGAGAAAGAAAACAGAATTCACTAAAAAAATTATACACAACCATACCAAATTGTGAGCATGTATGTTTTGTTCACTTTTTTTTTGTTTCGTTAGTTTTATATAGATGGCAGGGCAGAGTACGTGGAGGTGGAGGCCTTCGCCAGCTCCAACTTGCGAGTTTTGTTGTTCATGGCTCCTGAGATCTGCCAGTGTATGGAAGATGGTCAGGAACCACTTGTTAGCAATGGTCAGGAACCGCCCGTGTATGGAAGCAGCCGATCAAATTGGCAGGGGAGGTGTAAGGGTTGTCGGCATAACAGCGCGTGAAGTCAGAGTCCGTTGTTTCAGAGTAGAACAGGCAAGAAAGCTCCATAGTCTTGTGAACCATGGTTGATCTTAGGAACTGCTGCGGTGCAGATCCTCTGTAACCTTGCATACATATTGCTGTCACTCTGAACTGAAATGAACTGAAGCCATTGCAGAGCCGCTATTGTACGAAGAAAATAGAAATGCCAACAGTTTTTCGATGCTACCGTCGCAAAACTGTAGCAAAATTAGAACTTCCTACATTTTCACCTGTAGCAGGATGAAAAAGAAAAACAATCAAGAGAACTCGTGCTGCCTCGGTACTGAATATTTCAGACATAATAAGCTCAGTTCAACAAATGGTCTGTGCGTCTGCAGAGCAGAGTATTCAACGAACGGGTGAAGGACTCGTGGTTTGTGGTCCACTTGGAGCTCGACCACATGGAGACCCCGCCGCCATTGCTGTACGAGCACATTTCAGTACTGCAATCCATGTCATGTCCTCTCTGAGAACTCAGGCCTTAGTAGCTCTGCAAGCGACGACTGCAACCTGGAGAAAGCACCTGGATATTGCCACATGTTGACAGGAGATATATATATCCTGACCACAACCTGTTTTCATGTTTTGCAGCAGGGAAGTACGTACTGGCAGCCTTGATGTATGCAGTTCTTTTGCACCTCACAAAATCCATCGCATATCAGGATCAGATACATACATAAATGTATGTGCTCACGTCGTACTGTACTGTATGCCTTTGAATGCTGGAAACAATCATCGGTCAAACAACAGTAATAGACAGATAAGATTTACACTCTCTTGCGGAAGACAGAACGTCGGGACAATCAGCAGCCTTTCACGTGTGTGTCTATATATGGATCATTCTTACATACAAAAAGGGTTTCAGATAGCCGTGGTTTTTTCCGCCGCTTCAGCCAACATATCGGAGCAAGACACCGTCATTTCCGAGCACAAAACCTTGGTTGTCTCCAATGAACCTGCAACATCCATCACAACCATTGTAAAATGTTGGCAGAGTTTCAGACGTGAAACAGACTCAGACCCTGAACAAGTAAGATAATGATATCTCCTGCGGAATTCAGGCGATCCGAGTGCTTACTTTACGGAGTATAGGTTGCCGGGGATGTTATCTGCGGCCCTGTCGTGCACCCAGGTCTTGCCGCCCTTGGTTGTTTTCAGCAGGACACCGCTACCACCGGCAGCCCATGCCTCATCCTTTAAAACAGAACCACAGATCAGCTAGTTGTTGTTCAAGGTTACTTAGTAGTATCATGTAAACATAGTACAGTTCGTTTCAGTTAGTGTTACCTTTGAGCGGTAGCCCACGTCCAGAATCCCAAACCCCCGGCTTTGCACCAACGCTTCCTCGAAGTCCTCAACTATCTGGAAATGGATCCTAGTTAGAATATGTTAATGAGCGCTTAAAGGAACTGCATTATGCTGTGTTTGCCCATTTTGCTAACTAAACTGATCGAATCGAATAAGAACTAGCACTCACCCCTGTTCCTTTACTGAGGAAGAGCCCACCGCCGCGCACGAGGAGCCAGAGACCACCATCTGCTCTCCATCCCATGTTCTATATCCGCCGTGCCACAGCCCTGTTGTGCGGTTGCCAATATAGCTGCAATTGCAGGTGTACATAGACACTTCAGAACAAAACCCCGGCCAGATATTTCACCCGAATCGATACTGCTAAGTAGTAGCATAATATCATCGAACCTGCCCAGGCTCCCATGTCAAGAAGAAGTTGCCGCGGCTGGAGACAGCGACGTAGCTGCCGTCAGGTGAGCGGTTCACCGTGTTGAAACTTGAAAGTGCCGGTGTAGTAACTCGCACCGCTAATGCCGCTTGAAACTGTTCTGCACCACAGACAAAAACGACAGAGCAAACAATGTCATGCCTTGATCGCCCAAGTGGATTTTCCGGCACGAGTTTCATCCGGACGGCACTCTCGCCCGGTACAAGGCGCGGTGGGTGCTTCGCGGCTTCACGCAACAGGCCGGCGTCGACTACGGCGAGACCTTCAGTCCGGTGGTCAAACCAGCCACCGTCCGGACTGTCCTGAGCCTCACCGCCGGCAAGTCGTGGCCCATACATCAGCTGGACATCAAGAACGCCTTCCTCCACGGCCATCTTGCGTAGACGGTCTACAGCCACAAGCCTTCCGGCTTCGTCGACGCCACCTCGCCCTCGCATGTGTGCCGGCTAAACCGTTCTTTCTACGGTCTCAAGCAGGCGCCTCGGGCGTGGTTCACCAGGTTCACGACGTACCTGCGGAGCCTTGGCTTCGTCGCGTCGCGGGCGGACTCATCGCTCTTCGTCCTTCGACGTGGTGCTCACCTCGCCTACCTGCTCCTCTACGTCGACGACATCATCCTCACCGCCAGCTCGGGCGCGGTGCTCGACTCCGTCATCCAGGCTCTTCACCGCGAGTTCTCCATGACCGACCTCGGCGCGCTCCACCACTTCCTCAGCATCAACGTCACCACCACTGCGCGTGGCTTGTTCCTTTCCCAGGAACAGTACGCCCTAGAGATCCTCGACCGTGCCGGCATGCTCAACTGCAAGCCCATCTCCACTCCGGTCGACACGCTGGCCAAGCTCTCCACCGACACTGGCCCGCTCTTCCACGACCTGTCGCTCTACCGCAGCCTGGCCGGGGCGCTGCAGTACATCACGTTGACGCGGCCCGATCTCTCTTATGCCGTTCAACAGTGTTGTATGTTCATGCATGCCCCCCGCGACTGCCACTTCCAGCTCATGAAGCGCATCCTTCGGTATCTGCGTGGCACGACTCACCTTGGCCTTCAGATCCATCGCGACGCCGACACCGAGCTCGTGGCTTACTCCGACGCCGACTGGGCCGGCTGCCCCGACACATGCAAGTCCACCTCGGGCGATTGTGTCTTCCTCGGCTCCAACCTCCTCACGTGGTCATCTAAACGGCAGAGCACCGTTTCTCGTTCGAGCGCCGAGGCCGAGTACCGGGCGGTCGCCAACGCCGTCGCCGAGTCGGTGTGGCTACGCCAACTACTTGGCGAGCTCCACCAACCGCCGTCCCGTGCCACGGTCGTCTACTGCGACAACATAAGTGCTGTGTACATGTCGAGCAACCCGGTGCAACACCAACGCACGAAGCACATCGAGATCGACCTTCACTTCGTGCGCGAGCGTGTGGCACTGGGTGAGATCCGTGTTCTCCACGTACCGACGAGCTCGCAGTTCGCCGACATCTTCACCAAGGGGCTGCCAATGGGCGTCTTCCTCGACTTTCGGTCCAGTCTCAACGTCGACGAACCCCACGTTTCGACTGCGGGAGGGTGTTGGAACGTGCCCACGTCCCTCTCGTCAGGTGGCTAGCCATGCAGCCCGCGTCGTGCGCGTCTCCAACAGCCCACGTACTTCATGTTTATCCTCTCCTGCATGGTAGCGATAGCCGGCTAAGGCCGTTGTACTCTCCCACGTTCCTCTGCTTCCTCTCCTGTAAACTGTATAAATATACCCCGATGGATGAATAGAAGCAGTGTGTGAGTGTTACATATCTCAACTATTAGCTTACTCGTTGCTCACTACAAAATGTGCCATAGAACAAAAAAGACAATCAGAAAACCATGATACAACTCACGAATCATGATTCTATCGCTAGCATGCATATGCCACCCATACCGTAGTTCAGTATGTCACATGTATGTCTATTTGCACCCCACCTCTCGCCCCTTGTAACCTGTAGGTACCGTATGTTTCCTGTGCTAGTGATAAGTTTATAAAGGTTACAAAAAGTATTTTATTGGATTTGTATTTAAAGGTAGTTTACAATGAAACTATATTTGTTACATAGTTAAATTTATAATTAAATATTGACTCAAAATACAAAGGAGACCTAGATGGAGTAATTAACTACTACCTCCATTTGAAATTAGTTGTCGCTCAAACGAATCTATCTAGACGTATTTTAGTTTAGATACATCCGTTTAAGCAACAACTAATTTCGGATGGAGGAAGTATTTGCATAACCAGACAATATCTTACCACATGCCAGCCTCGACGCTTGTTCGTGGTTTTCTCTTCGACGGCGTGTGTGCGTTCTTGTGTAGGTTGCCAGGTCGCCCTGTGTGCCTTGTTTTTGCGGGCATGTTGACGGTTTTCGCCCGGTTTTCCGTTAATTAACTGGACACCTCTCTTCGACCTTTTTTAATGAATTGGGCTCTAAGGACCGCATTTCCAAAAATAAAATATCTTACCACATGGGCGAACATTAATGTGGTCCAGACTTTTCAACTCTAGGCATGGACTGTCTATCTGATTCCTAAAGAGACGTGCGGCTGGTTTGGGTGGTGTACACTTGCACTTGTGTTAACGGACAGCAACAGCCACACACATGGTCATCAGTCATGAGTACACTACTGACTAGTATTCACTTTCCTCTGAGGTTGAGAATTAAGATACCAAGATATTATTCGCGTTTTCTACACCAATCTCTTTTATCTATGTGAACTCTAGCTACTTGTAAACCAAGGAAATGCTCTCCAGCTTGCCACTTTTCTTACCCAACACTTCAATGGCGCCCCTGAAGGAACTCTTCCATATCTCACTTCTCTTGCTAGTATGCGCAGCCAAGGCCACCAACCTGGAAGCAGAAGCACTTCTCCGATGGAAGTCCAGTTTGGTTGGCGCCAACTCGCTGTCCTCATGGTCGACTATGAATTCCACCTGCTCTTGGTTTGGCATCTCATGTGACACTGCCGGGCATGTTACAGAGCTCAGCCTTCCCAACACTGAACTCAAAGGTACGCTCGATTACTTGTATTCGGCAGCATTCTTGAACCTCACCAAGATCAAACTCAACAACAACAGCCTTGCTGGAGCCATCCCGGCAAACATATCCAAGTTGCTCACGCTCACCTTTCTGGACTTGAGCAGCAACAATCTTGTTGGCTTAATACCTCGCTCATTCTCAAGGCTCCAAAATCTCAAGGCACTGCAGCTCTCTGCAAATAATCTCACGGGAGGAATTCCAGAGGAGCTGGGGATGATATCTGGGTTGCGAGATCTTATAGTGGGCAACAACCCACTTGGTGGGTCGATCCGAGCCTCACTCGGGAAACTTCAGTTCCTACAGGAGCTCAACTTCAGAAACGCTAGTCTGGTTTCTACTCTCCCACCAGAGCTAGGGAACCTCACTAGTCTTAAGTACATGACCCTGGGACAGAATCAGTTATATGGAAGTGTGCCACCATGTTTTGCCAGGATACAAACATTGTTGACATTTTACTTGGTTGAAAATAATATAAATGGTACCATCCCGAGAGAGATGTTTACAAACTGTACCAAGCTCGAGTTATTTATGGTATCCAGAAACTTGTTAATTGGAAGCATCCCATCGCATATCAGCAAGTGCAAGCAGCTCCAGATATTTGATGTATCCGGAAACATGTTAACTGGAAGCATCCCATCGCATATCAGCAAGTGCAAGGAGCTCAAGGGTTTTGATGTATCCAGCAACTTGTTAACTGGAAGCATCCCGGCGGAGATAGGGAGCATGCGGAACTTGCAAGCATTGTCCTTGTCCAAAAATCACCTTACTGGAATTGTGCCAACAAATATTGGTAATGCAATATCTTTGATATTCCTTGAGGTCAACTCCAACCATCTCGAGGGTGAGCTTCCTGAAACCATCTCCTTGCTGGTAAATCTCATTGCTCTCGACATGTCGGGCAACAAGTTTACGGGTATCATTCCTAATCATGACAACAGGCAGTTGCCAATTGTCAAGGTGGCTAACAGTACAGACAATAGCAGCTTCTCAGGAGAATCATGGTCTCCCTTTTGTCAATTAACACTCCTGGTGCTCTTGGATCTATCAAACAATGAGTTGTTTGGAGATCTTCCTGGTTGCATCTGGAACTTGAAAGATTTACAGTTCTTGGATTTGTCGGGCAATGCTTTAGCTGGGGAAGTTCCAACCTCAACTTTCTTCAACTCTTCACTAAGGTCACTGCACTTGTCAAGTAATAAATTCACAGGTTGCTTTCCAATGGTGTTGAAGAAGTTCAAAAGCCTTGTTGTTTTGGATCTCCGGGACAATAAGATTTCTGGTGTAATTCCTCCGTGGATAGGGGAAAGCAATCCTTCGTTGAGGATTCTCAGCCTCCGCTCAAACAAGTTCTACGGGAGTATTCCTTGGCAGCAGTTATCACAACTCCCCCATCTCCAACTGCTAGATCTTGCTGAAAACAATTTTGTAGGTTCCATACTAGAAAGTTTGGTCAACATCTCCCTGATGAGACAGACATTTGTGACACAACCAGTTGTAAAAATTGACATAGCACTTACTTCCCACAGATATTTTTATGTTTACAATGGAAGCATGGACATAATTTGGAAGGGACGGGAGTGCACCTTCAAGGGAAGGCATGCATTTGTGACTGGTATTGATCTCTCTGGTAATTCTCTATCTGGTGAGATCCCTTCAGAGCTCACAAGTCTCAGAGGCATGCGGTTACTAAATATTTCAAGAAATAATCTGTCTGGTAGTATCCCCAAGGATATTGGCAATCTAAAGCTATTAGAGTCCCTTGACCTCTCCTGGAACAAACTATCAGGTCATATTCCGCCTAGTGTTTCAAACCTGATGTCCCTCAGCAACCTCAATCTCTCCAATAACCTTCTGTCTGGAGAGATACCTACAGGCAGTCAGCTTCAAACACTCGATGACCCATCAATCTATGGCAATAATCTTGGACTCTGTGGTCCCCCCTTAAGACCATGCACAAATAATTCGAGTAGTACAACACCAATGGATGGAGCAGAGGAACATCACCATGAACTCGAAACACTGTGGCTGTACTACTCGGTGATTGCTGGAATTGTCTTTGGTTTCTGGGTATGGTTTGGAGCATTATTTTTCTGCAAGATCTGGCGGGTTGCTTTCTTCAGTTTTGTCGATGCCATGCAGCAGAATATTGTGCACAAGATGAAGCGTATCTGACTGTATTTATGATGCTTCGCACTAGATGCACAATTTGGCAGAAGAGGCTGCTTTATCTGCAGTCCGCATTGTATAATGTATTTTTCATGACCCTGCAGCTGCGGTTGCAGCTGTTTGTTTTGTTTCACCAATAGGCTACAAATTTATGTGCCTTTTGTGGGCAGAATTGGCTTGTAGTTGTTGTATGATGTGACCAGTGTTCTACAGGATTGCATTAGGTTTTATTATCTGAATTTTTGTGCTTTCCTACAATATTAGTTCGACCGGATATTTAGCAAGAGGTATAACCTCGATAAATTCTTTGGAGTGACATCCACTCAATCTCCATAGTATTTTTTGTGTTTTTTACGTGGTGCAACCAAAGAACAACAATTATAGTATATTGTGTTTCCGCTTGCTGTAGGATTTGAGATGTCAACGATTATAGTATGTTTTGGAGCATTATAGTATATTGTATTTCTGCTTTTTCATGTTCCAGTGTTTGTTGAATCATGCGACCAAAAAGGCCCTTACGCATGATTTACTGCTGTATGAGAAAAGTCAAGATTGATGTTTCAAACTCTAATGAGAAAATGTACATCGATAAGCAAATACCTCTGGGGAGGATTAATATTGCATTTAAGTAGAGACTAGAGTATTAAATCAACTCAATTAACAAGTTTTTTGTGTGGACGTGTATAATAAAAACCAACCACAGATTTTTGTCTCCTCTCTAAAAGAAATTAACCTTGACAGGGATTAGCATTTGAAGTATTTTTCCCCATCTGCATCAATTACGATGAAAGACTGAAATGATCTGCCAGGAGTACCTGGCACGGGAGGTGTAAGAGCTTGTCGACCTAACGCCGTGTGGATCCAGAGTGGTTTGTTTGTTCTGCCTTGCATTTACCGTCGGTTTTTGAGCGCTGTGAGTGCTGCACTTCAGATTCTACAGCTTTGTATACACATTGCTATGTATGCAGGGTTGGATTTTGTGTTTGTCGAGACGCTCTCAACTGAACTGAAACCATTGCAGAGCTGCTGCTGCCGACCAAGAAAAAGAAACCCTGCCGCCATCATCACAAAATCTGAATATCCTGCCTTTTATTGTGTTATCAGATTGAAATATTCAATCTTATGTGGATGGTCTGTTTTGATAACATAATAAGTTTACCAAACGGACTACGTATCTACATAGCATAGTTTTCAACCTGCGGGCAAAAGGTGTCCTGTTTCTGCTGTATAGTGAAGCCCTTCCTTCTGCTATCTTCCAATGCATAGTTGCAATCATGATTGTTCAAAGCCTTCTACTTCTTATTTTTCTTCATCAGGCATAGAGGCGGCGGTGGAATCCGGAAAGAGCAAACAAACAATGTACATGCATGACGAAGATGGATGCTTGACAGCTCGATGACTGGTGGACGCAATGGAAATATTGACCCACGATGGATAGTACTCTCTCCGTCCGAAAATACTTGTCGAAGAAATGGATAAAAATGAATGTATCTAGAACTAAGATATGTCTAGATACATCCATTCCTCCGACAAGTATTTCCGGACGGAGAGAGTATATGCAGAGGAAGATAAACCGCTTGCGTTTGCCCGCGGTTCAGGTTAGACTTAATGGACATAGATTAAAGGTTTCGTTGAACAACTTTGGTCATGATTCAAAACCGTCTAAGATTCAACCCTGAGACCGGTTTTGACCTTGTTGACCGGTTTTGAACCCATTGACCAGCCAGTCAGCGTGTCACATGAGCGACACTGTTCATAACACTGTTCATGAATTCATTTTCTGCCAAAAAATCAGAAAATTTCATTTTCTGGAAAATTCTCACGCGAACAGTACTGTTCACGTGGCGAAAAATGAAATATTCCCGAATTCACTGCATATGCGGTGAAAAAAATCATTTTGAAAAAAGTTTGAAGAATTCCATTTTCGCCACGTGAACAGTAATTTCGGGATTTCGTTATCCCCCGCATGAACAGTACATTTGAAATTTTTTTGTCCACTAGTACTGTTCACATGTGTGAAAACTGGGAATTTTCTAAAATTTGTGCTGATACTTTTTATATTTTTTTCAAACTTTTCCTGAGTTACTGTTCACGAGACGAAAAATTATTTTTCCTTCTAAAAATGGTACTTTTTATTTTTTTTTGAATTTACTATTCATGCAGGATTTTTCCCCTAGAAATTGAATTTCTCAGTTTTTTGGGGGGGAAAGTTTCAGAAAATGAATTTGTGAACAGTGTCGCTGATGTGGCACGCTGACTGGGCGGTCAACAGGTTCAAAACCGGTCAACAGGGTCAAAACCGGTCTCAGGGTTGAATCTTAGATGGTTTTGAGAGTTGGGGGTTGTAGATTAGACGCTTTTGAAGTTGAGGGTTGTATATTAGACTAGGGCAAAAGTTGGGGGTTGAAATATGCACTTCTCTCTTCAGAAAAGGCTCAATGCTACTGGCTTCTTCAGGTATAATGTACCGAGTGAGCCTTAATGACGGTATGGGCCTTCATGGGAGAGGTATGAGCAATGTACGGAGTGATGCCCGATACTAGGAACCTACTTTTGTTCGTCGTTGATCACAAGCTCTTGAATATCTACAATCTGATTACGCCTAGTTTTGAGATATTGCCTACCTAGGTCAGTTTACGCCTGATGTTGTGAAAGGGGCCGGGCTGGGAAGGAGACACTGGAACAAGGATGTGCTGCAAGCTCAAGCACATAGTCCTGATGATCAGAACAGCATAGTGCTGATGCGAATGCTGGAACCAGGAGATGGTGGTGATGTCGTGCTGCAACTCCAGAGTCGATCACAGGTTCATCAGTCATAGGGTCATCTAGAACTGACCTGGAGTTCACCTTGTGTGGCTTCATGTGACGATGATTGGTACGCTTCCTGGGTAAGGTACGTAGCGAGAATCATCAACGATGTTTAGTTTCTGCACAATCAGCAGGTTTTTTTTTTGCGACAGAAAGAGAGTTTTATTCCATAATCAGAGGGTTACAATCGAGAGGCACCAACTCCTCAATACAAGGTGGGCTCCTTCCCAGCCATACGGCAGTAGTGGACTCCGTACGACTATACAATGCCAACCGATGTGCTACCCTATTTTGATCACGCTTTATTTTTGATGGAACAAACTCTCGATCCTGAAGATGACGCTTGATCTCTAGTACCAAGTGCCCATAAACAGACCTGGACAAACCGTCCCCAGGGTCATCGCAGCTAGTGCCGTAGATGAGTCTGACTGAACCACAATTGGCAAGGATGAATGCTGCAGGGCCAAGGCCATACCCTGCATTATTGCATGTAGTTCCGCTTCCAGCGCGTCGTTACAGTTGAAGATGCATCTATATGCCGCGAAGATCACACCACCCTCATGATTCCGAAGTATCATACCTGCTGCCGCCGACCCGTCCTCTTGCATGAAGGCACCATCCACCGAAAGCGCTGCCCAGCCCGTGGGCGGCCGCGGCCAGTGAAGGGGTATTGGCGGTGCGGATGCTTCGGCGTTTGCAACTCGGACCGCAGGCATCTTCCCTTTGAGAATTTCATCCGTGGAGAAAGGCCCACACAGGGTCAAAGAATTCATATAACTTTGAAGGTAATCCGACGTTGCCGTTACGGACGGAACATCCTTTCTGTGTGTAAGGTCCGATCGTAGCGACCAAATCCTCCATAACAACATGATCGTGCAATCCCGCATGTGATCATCGCAATTTGCCAGGACGTTTAAAAGCCATTCCTTCCCAGTATCATGAAGGAGCTCCTGGCTCGGTAGACGCCACACAGTTCTCATCTGAGCCCATATCCCCTGCGCATGTTCACATGACACTAGAGCATGAAAGCTAGTCTCCTTTTCTCAGCCACACACCCGACAGCTATCTCTCGTAGATATGTGACGATACTTCTTGCATTCATTTGTAGCTAAAGCTCCAGAGACCACCTTCCAGGCCATAATTCTCATTTTTAGAGGCACTTTAGAGCTCCAAATCCGCTGCCAAATCGGCCTCCGACCCGAAGCATTACTGCTTGACGAGCTGAGCCTCATGGAGTGTTGGACTTCCATTGCAAGATGATAAGCACTACGCACAGAGAACTGTCCAGACCTCTCCGGGGCCCAAGCGATGAAATCCTGCCCGTTCCTTGGAGATGTGCGTATCTTCACAATCTCCCTGACATCCATGTCCCAAAAATGCTCCCTGAGCCGTTCCACATCCCATGCTCCATGTTCATTCAGAAAATCAGCTACCCGATTGAACCGACAATTCCTTTTAGGAGTAATCGGTCTGAAATTGTGACCACGAGGGATCCAAGCATCTCTCCAGGTTTTTATCATTTCGCCGTTGCACACGCGCCATATAATGCCCTTTTTCACCAAATCAAGACCATGAACAATACCCTTCCAGACCGCCGAACTGTTAGACGAGAAAACAATGTCAAGCAGGTTTCCCCTAGGGTAGTATTTGGCCTTCAATAATCTCGCACAAAGGCTATCTGGGCTATCTAAGAGGCGCCAAGCCTGCTTGGCAAGCAGAGCTTGATTAAACGCCCTCATGTCTCGGAATCCCATGCCCCCCATTGCTTTGGGTAACATCATTCTCTCCCAACTTAACCAGGCCATCTTCCTTTTGCCATTTTCCACCCCCACCAATATTGCCGCATCATCTTGGTTAGATCATCACACACTGAAGCCGGCAGTTTGAACACACTCATTACATAGGTAGGAATCGCCTGAGCCACATCCTTGATAAGAATCTCTTTATTTCCAACTGAAACATATTGTTCACTCCAATCAACAAGAATTTTCCTCAATCTATCTTGCAGTGTCTCAAATTGCCCCTTGTGAACTCTTCCTTCAGGGACCGGGAGTCCAAGGTATTTTGGTTCAAACACCTGCTGCGTTACCTCCAATGTACTCTTGATCTCATCCACGACTGACCCACCGCAGTTGTCAGAAAACAGGATGGAACACTTCTCGGGATTTATAAGTTGACCCGTCGCCGAGGAATAAGTGTTCAACAAACCTTTAACAACATCCGCCTGCTGGCCTGAAGCTTCAAAAAATAGCAAGGTATCATCCGCAAAGAGGAGATGAGAGATCTCTGGTGCACCCCGACAAATGCTCACCCCGTTCAAACTGCCTTCATTCACTGATTTAGATAGGAGAGAAGATAACGCGTCAGCAACAAAGGGAAACAAAAACGGAGACAATGGGTCACCTTGACAAAGGCCTCGTGATGGTGAAAAAACCTCCAGAAGTTTCCCATTCAGTTTAACCGAGTAACGGACAGATTTAACACAAGACATTATCCAAGCTATCCACTGTTCCGAGAAGCCCCATCTACTCAGCGCCTTCTCCAGAAAATCCCAGTCGACCCGATCGTACGCCTTTGAGAGATCGAGCTTGTATGCACAGGCCGCCCGACTGGTATTTTTCAATGATTGTATGTGGTGGATGCACTCAAAGGCAATAATAGAATTATCCGAGATGAGCCGGCCCGGAATAAAATCACTTTGATTTTCAGAGATCAACTCCGACAGACAAGGCCGGAGACGGTTAACCAAACATTTATACACCAACTTGTAAATAACATTGCAGAGGCTGATCGGCCTGAAATCCTTAAGCTCCTTGGGATGAGGAACTTTCGGGATGAGGACGATCGCCGTATCATTAACCCCCTCTGGCATGGAGCCAGAGACAAAGAACTCCAACACGGCAGCAGTGATTTCAGATTTTAGAGTTGCCCAATTCCATTGATAAAACCTTGTCGGGAAGCCATCCGTGCCCGGAGCTTTAAGCGGGCCAATTTGAAACAGTGCATTCGACACTTCCTCCTCGGTAAATGATGCACATAACATGGCGTTCATCTGGTCAGTTACCTTAGGGACAATAGCCTAGAGAACGACATCGGGGTTGAGAGTCGGGTCCTTGGTGTACACTTCCTTGAAGTAGGAAGTAGCCATGCGTTCCATGTCCGATGGAGAGGAGCACCATGAGCCATCAGACCGCCGAAGTCTCTGTATGTAGTTCCTCCGCGCCCGCCATACAGCTCGCCTATGCAAATATGCCATGTTTCGTTCTCCCTCCTTCAGCCACGTAATGCGCGATCTCTGTAACCACATCATCTCTTCCCTATATAATAACTCATCGAGTTGGGCCATCTTCTAGCGAATCAACGAGCGATCCGCATCTCTTAGCTGTAGATCAGCCAGCTCGGATCTCAACTTCTCCAATTCTGTGACAACGTGGCCAAAATTCTTCTTACTCCACGCCCTAAGGTCATTCATCATTTCATGTAGGGCGTCCCGCACCGCCGCCAGATTGCCGGTCGGTTTGCTTTTCCTCCATCCATTCGCCACCACCTCTGCCAGCGCCGGGTGGCGTTCCCACATAATCTCATATCAAGGGGAAGCAGAAGTCCTCCTCGAATCCTCAAGAACCAGTCGAACCAAGATCGGACAGTGGTCAGAACATGACGAAGCAAGGTGAACAACTTGCGCGGCCGGGAAGAGGTCCCTCCACCCCTCATCCGCACAGGCACGATCCAGGCGAAATCGCACGTTCCTCTCTCCAAACTGCCCATTATCATATGTAAATGGATACCCCGAAAAACCGAGGTCCCATAATTCGCATGCCAACAAACAGTCCCGGAATAACCCCATTTGATTTTCAGAGCGCTGGGCTCTAGACATATGCTCATGCTGCCACATTGCCTCATTAAAGTCTCCACATACTAACCACGGCTCCGACGAAACCGCACGAAGCTGGGATAGAGAACTCCACATGAGATGACGGTTTTCAACTCGGGGTTCACCATAGACAAACGTCGTTCTCCAACTTTTATCATTTGCCACATCTACAATCCGCACGTCCATGTACCGTGCACAAGAATCCAGCACCGTAACCTGCAACTTCTCATCCCAAAAGAGTGCCAGGCCTCCACTAAGGCCGTCACTCGACACACCAACAAAACCCTTCATCTGCAATCTCCACCTCAATTTCTCCATCTTTGAAGAGGCCTGTCTTGTCTCCGACAGAAACACAAGCCCCGGGGAATTGGCTTTAGAGAGGGCCAACACCTCACGAACTGTCCGGCGGTGCCCCCCCCCCGGCAGTTCCAAGCTAGGATATTCATTGCATCTGGCGGTCCTCCTCGAAGGAGGCCGCCGATCTATCACCTGACATACCTCTTGACTCCATACGAGCCCTCTTACTGCTAGCACTACTGGTAGGCGAGGCCTGTGCACCATCCTCACCATTCCCCTGGGTAAGTGCTAGCACACCTCTCGGCCCTACCAACGCATTGGCATCCGGTCCAACATCCTCCATGGAGAGCCTTTTGCGAGCTGCTGGATCTCCTTGCTTGGATATGCGTCCATCCTTGGCAGGGCTTGTAGCCGTATCTAGCATGTCCGGGTCGACCACTGTCTTTCCCGGCGACTTCTGCTGATGAGATTGAGACGGCTGTTGCTTCTGACTCCTTCCCCGGCCATAACCATCATTGGACGGCTGTTTATTTAGTCCATCAGCATAGAGCCAAGACCCATACTTCTTGTCCTTCTCCTCATGCACCCCTGATCCGCACTCTTTGCAATCATGACCGATGAGCCCACATACACTGCAGAAGCGTGCCAGTTTCTCGTAACGCACCAAGTAGACTTGGCGTTCTTTCCCCCTGACAATACTGACAAACTTGGTGAGAGGCCGGCGAACATCATGCCGAACCCTAACCCTAATGTAGTCACCACGGGTGCTCCCGTTCAGTCTCATCTCCAGGATCTCGCCAGAGTTTTTCAGCAAATTTTCCACAATGTTCTTCCTGCAGAAACCCTCCAGGATCTTGTGAATTTTAGCCAGATTGGCATAAACATCATGGGAACCTCCTCTGCCTTTGTGAAACCATCATATGGAACCATCAACACGAGTAGATTCCTGAATAGCCAGGGCCCTTGATCCAGCATACGTTCCCAGTCTCCCAAGCAAGATGCTTGTACAACGAAGAGTTTCGGCCCAACCGGGCGAAACCTTACCGGCTGCGCGGGGTTCCAAGCCGCCCGCATATCCTTGTAGAAGGCCGCTTGGCTGAAGGTTTTCTCTGTATGAACCCTAGCCAGCGCGAGCCATCTCACGCTCTCATTGATCTCCGGATCAGCCTCATCTATCACCAGATCATCGAAGTCTTCATCTTCCAGGTTGAGTTGTTCCATGAAATCTCCAAGGTCCGGCGTTCCGTGAGAGCCGCCGCCGCCAGCGCTGGTGCCTGACAGGGCGTCTGCGGGAGGCTCCATCGCTACCGAGGGGCAGGGAGGAGCGAGGTTTGGCCGATCGAGAGAACCGCTCACAGGGAGGGAGATCGATCGGGGTAAGGTACTCAGGGGCGGCGGCGGCGCCCGAGAGGAGAGAAACCCTAGCCTTGCGCGAGGGGAAACTAACTGACAATCAGCAGGTTGATTAAGGCCACGTAAGGCTGCGATCTTGTAGTGCGCTGCACTGCTGCCCATCGATGGACCAGCAACTGTTTCACTTCAGAATAGGGGTCCCGCTTATCCTACTTATTTGATTTTATCTGTCAATCTCCTACCTAACCTTTAATTTTAGAACACTTTATTTTACAATAGATATGACAAATTTATGAGAGTCACATCATCCAACCATAATTAATATATATAGTAGAGAACCCTAGGCACCATCACTGAGTTTCAGGTGCTACTTTTCCTTGCTTTCCCGCTGGGCCAGGCCTAAGCCTGTATATTCAAGTCACGTTCGGCCATTTCGGAAGCAGTACACACAGCAGCTTGTATACTAGGGGCTCAACTTGCATATACGTAAGCCTAAATGTGATTGCTGTCTACTGTGTGTACCACCGGAACAATAGAGGGATGGTTAACGGCAGTCACGGTGAGCCTAAGCCTGTATATTCAAGTCAAATATAGGAGAGCAAATATAAAGGAACAACAATAATTTTGATAGTTGTTCAATCTAGTTCATTCTCTACTAGGAGCTAACGCCCGCTTTGCCACGCCGTTCTTCATTTGTGGGATCTTTTTTCCTTTAGCAGATTACTGCAGTCGGTTGTTTTGTTTTCGTTTTATCTGTATTGGCTGGGGTTTCAATTATGTTTTGGTTTTTTTGGGGGGGTTTATATGGGGTACTGCTAGAGAAGGTATTTGTTCTGAGAGCAGAGTGGAGTTGTTTGGTACGTGGTGTGGTGTCCTTACAAATTTCAGCCTTGGTGTCAGCTGGGGGTCGTTGTGTGAACGCCTTGGGAGATCCTATTCCAAGCTGAAGTCATGGAATTTCAACCATAACGTTCACATGGGCCTGCCCACGAAGCTCCCACTCACCTCAGTCAGCTCCCTTCTACACTCGCTCGCTTAACAATTTCCACTCGCTCGACTCTGATCTTATAAAAAGCCAGCTAGTTCCTTTCAAAAAAGTTTGTTATATCAAAAGATGTTCATGGATTTATAAGAATCTTCAATTTTTATAAATGTTGCTAATTAGAAAGCATGAATTTTTAAAATGTTTGGGAATTTTAAAAATAATCATGGATTTAGAAATATTTGCAAATTCAATAGAAATTAAACTTTAAAATATTCATGATTTTTAAATTTTTTCATGAATTTAAAAAACATTAGTATTTTTCAATCATCACAAATTTTAATAAATATTCTTTAATTAAGGTAAAAATGTTAAAATAGAAAATAGAGGAAAATTGTAACAAAAATTAATAAAAAGAAAGATAAATGTCAACCAACGACACACATCCTTACAGGTGGCCCTAGTGACTCCACAACCTTAGTATCTTAATATTCTATATGCCAACACCATGCCCCCCCCCCCCCCTCCAATTACAAATAATCACCAAATTTGTCCATAATAATTGTGCGTTGGATGTGTTGTTTTATGTTGGATCCCTAATTCGTCAAGTGTGGATCTCTCTTTGCTTTGAGGTCACGGTTGTGTGTTGGATGTTGTCTGGATGGCTGATGCATGGCGTCATGTTGCAGCATGACTTGCCATGGGCACCGGCCACGTCAAATAGGTCCCTCTCACCGATATGTGGACGAAGCTCTAGAACCTACATAATTAAATATAGGTATATGCATCGATGAATATAGTAGACTAAATATTGAGGTGCCGTGGTAATTTGTATGGTAGTTCAATCTAGTTCATTGTATATGTCAACGCCCTCACAGTTGGGGAACATAGTAATTTCAAAAAAAATCATACGCACACGCAAGATCATGGTGATGCATAGCAACGAGAGGGGAGAGTGTTGTCCACGTACCCTCGTAGACCGAAAGCAGAACTGTTAGCACAACGCGCGCGGTTGATGTAGTCGTACGTCTTCACGATCCGACCGATCAAGTACCGAACACACGGCACCTCCGAGTTCAGCACATGTTCAGCCCGATGACGTCCCTCGAACTCCGATCCAGCCGAGTGTTGAGGGAGAGTTTCGTCAGCACGACGGTGTGGTGACGATGTTGATGTTCTACCGATGCAGGGCTTCGCCTAAGCACCGCTACAGTATTATCGAGGTGGACTATGGTGGAGGGGGGCACCGCACACGGCTAAAAGATCAACTTTATCAATTGTTGTGTCTATGGGGTGCCCCCTGCCCCCGTATATAGAGGAGCAAGGGGGGTGGCGGCCGGCCTAGGAGGAGGGCGCACCAAGGGGGGAGTCCTACTCCCACCGGGAGTAGGACTCCTCCTTTCCTTGTTGGAGTAGGAGAGAAGGAAAGAGGGGGAGAGGAAGAAGGAAAAGGGGGCTTTCCTTGTTGGAGTAAGAGAGAAGGAAAGAGGGGGAGAGGAAGAAGGAAAAGGGGGCTGCACCCCTTGTCCAATTCGGACTAGAGGGGGGCGCGCGCCTCTTCCTTTTGGCCCCTCTCCTCTATTCCCGTATAGCCCAATAAGGCCCATATACTCTCCGGCGAATTCCCATAACTCTTCGGTACTCCGATAAATACCCGAATCACTCGGAACCTTTCCGATGTCCGAATATAGTCGTCCAATATATCGATCTTTACGTCTCGACCATTTCGAGACTCCTCGTCATGTCTCCGATCTCATCCGGGATTCCGAACTCCTTCGGTATATCAAAACATATAAACTCATAATATAACTGTCATCGAAACGTTAAGCGTGCAGACCCTACGGGTTCGAGAACTATGTAGACATGACCGAGACACATCTCCTGTAAATAACCAATAGCGGAACCTGAATGCTCATATTGGCTCCCACATACTCTACGAAGATCTTTATCGGTCAGACCGCATAAGAACATATGTTGTTCCCTTTGTCATCGGTATGTTACTTGCCCGAGATTCGATCGTCGGTATCTCAATACCTAGTTCAATCTCGTTACCGGCAAGTCTCTTTACTCGTTCCGTAATACATCATCCCGCAAATATCTCATTAGTTGCAATGCTTGCAAGGCTTAAGTGATGTGCATTACCGAGAGGGCCCAGAGATACCTCTCCGACAATCGGAGTGACAAATCTTAATCTCGAAATACGCCAACCCAACAAGTACCTTCGGAGACACCCGTAGAGCACCTTTATAATCACTCAGTTACGTTGTGACGTTTGGTAGCACACAAAGTGTTCCTCCGGTAAACGGGAGTTGCATAATCTCATAGTCATAGGAACATGTATAAGTCATGAAGAAAGCAATAGCAACATACTAAACGATCGTGTGCTAAGCTAACGGAATGGGTCATGTCAATCACATCATTCTCCTAGTGATGTGATCCCGTTAATCAAATAACAACTCTTTGTCCATGGTTAGGAAACATAACCATCTTTGATTAACGAGCTAGTCAAATAGAGACATACTAGTGACACTCTGTTTGTCTATGTATTCACACATGTATTATGTTTCCGGTTAATACAATTCTAGCATGAATAATAAACATTTATCATGAAAGAAGGAAAAAAATAATAACTTTATTATTGCCTCTAGGGCATATTTCTTTCAATCTCCCAGTTGCACTAGAGTCAATAATCTAGATCACATCATCATGTGGTTAACATTGATAGTTCACATCATCATGTGATTAACGCCCATAGTTCACATCGCCATGTGACCAACACCCAAAGGGTTTACTAGATTCAGTAATCTAGTTCACATCGCTATGTGATTAACACCCAAAGAGTACTAAGGTGTGATCATGTTTTGCTTGTGAGAGAATCTTAGTCAACGGGTCTTTCACATTCAGATCCGTTATGTATTTTGCAATTTTCTATGTCTACAATGCTCTGCACGGAGCTACTCTAGCTAATTGCTCCCACTTTCAATATGTATCTAGATCGAGACTTAGAGTCATCCAGATCGGTGTCAAAGCTTGCATCGACGTAACTCTTTACGACGAACCTTTTGACACCTCCATAATCGAGAAACATATCCTTATTCCACTAAGGATAATTTTGACCGCTGTCTAGTGATCTACTCCTAGATCACTATTGTACTCCCTTGCCAAAATCAGTGTAGGGTATGCAATAGATCTGGTACACAGCATGACATACTTTATAGAACCTATGGCTGAGGCATAGGGAATGACTTTCACTCTTTTTCTATCTTCTGCCATCGTCGGGCTTTGAGTCTTACTCAATTTCACACCTTGTTACACAGGCAAGAACTCTTTCTTTGACTGTTCCATTTTGAACTACTTCAAAATCTTGTCAAGGTTTGTACTCATTGAAAAAACTTATCAAGCGTCTTGATCTATCTCTATAGATCTTGATGTTCAATATGTAAGCAGCTTCACCGAGGTCTTTCTTTGAAAAACTCCTTTCAAATACTCCTTTATGCTTTGCGGAATAATTCTACATTATTTCCGATCAACAATATGTCATTCACACATACTTATCAGAAATGTTGTAGTGCTCCCACTCACTTTCTTGTAAATACAGGCTTCACCGTAATTCTTTGACGGTGCTTTCTTTCAGCAGATCCGTTTTGTTGGTGAGCATGAGGACAAGAGACATGGTGTGATATGCCAAGCTTTTGAAAGAAAGAATTTAATTTTTCATACTCACCACCCCAGTCACTTTGCATAGCAATGATTTTAGAGTTCAGTTTGCGTTCAACAAGATTTTGGAAATTGAGAAAAACTTGGAATACATCAGATCGTTTTTTCAATAGGTAAGTCCAAGTAAATTTACTATAGCCATCAATAAAACTTACATAATAGGAAAATCTACCAACTGAAGTAGGAGCTGGCCCCCATACATCTAAAATGATAAGTTGTAAAGGGGCAGTAGACACACTAGTATAAATTAGGTAAGGTAACTGATGACTTTTTGCTTGTTGACACGGATCACAAACTGACTCAACACTAGGCTCATAAGAGAGTTTATTTTTGCTAAGAACATATCTAACTATGACTGAAGATGGATGACCCAAACGACTATGCCATCTTGATGTAGATATCTTGGTGACAATATTTGCTTGTTTATTGGACCATGAAGATGATGATGATGATATGAGTGGGTAGAGGCCTCCCGCGCACCGTCCTCTAAGAATGACTCTCCTTGTTCTCAAGTCCTTAACCAAGAAAAAATAAGGAGAAAATTCAATAAGAACATTGTTATCAAGAGTGAATCGATGAACGGAAACAAGATTTTTAGATGTTTGAGGGACATGCAAGACATTGGTCAAGTGTAAATTTTTCACAGGGTTTTCAACAAATGAACTGCCAATGTGTGTGATATCCATACCAGAACCGCTTGCCGTGCGAATTTGGTCGCCTCCATTGTACTTCTCCCGCATCGTCAACTTGTCAAGTTCACCTGTGATGTGGTTTGTTGTTGCACTATCGGCATACCAGTTGGTGTCCACGCCATAGGAGACTGCATGCGCCTCCTTTTCTTCTTGTTCGTTTTCTTCATAACGCCACCAGCAAACTCGTGCACCTCCTGGATGGTGTCTGTAGCATATCTGACACTCTGGATAGTCATGTTGTTGCTCATGAACCTGCTGTTGCTGTTGCTGTCGAGGGCGGCCTCTGAATCCGCCGCCTCCATTGGAGCAAGAGGACTGACGATCACCGCGGTCACCACTATCACCACGGCCACACGCCCTTCCTCCGCGCCCGCGAGATCTGCCGCGGGACTGGCCACGGCCTCTGTAGACCGCATTGGCGGATGAGTGGAACCCGCCTGAAGATGAGTCGCCTAGCATCTCCATCCTTTGATCAAGGGCAGAGATCTGAGCAAATAGATCATCGGCTGTGATGGTGTTTTTCACAGCGCCGATCGCCGCCACCACGGAGTCGTAGTCACGGTCCAGTCCGGCCAAGATATAGTCCACCATCTCCGGATCAGATACGGGACAACCGACAGCAGGTAGTTCACCCCCAAGACTTTTCATCTTCGCCATATACGCCGAGCTTGACATGGTGCCCTTCTTGGTATTGGTGATGGCAGTTCTTAGATTAGTAATCCGAGACTGAGATTGTGAGGCGAAGAGATTTTTCACCGTCGTCCAGAGCTCAAAGGTGGAATCTTTCCCAACGACTTGTGCAAGAATTTCTGGAGACATGGAATTGAGAAGGTATGATAGAACCTGCTGGTCTTTGGCGATCCAGGGTCCGTATAGGTGGTTCGGCTCTAGGGCCGTGGTCTTGTCTGCCTTCGTGATCTCCACCATCCTGGGCGGAGCGGCGTCGGTGTTGTCCAGGAGCCCCGTCACCTGCGCGCCTCGCAGGGCTGGGAGGACCTGCGTCTTCCAGAGGATAAAATTACCTCTTGCGAGCTTCTCAGACGGCGGCGATCCGAGGTTGAGGGAGACGCCGGCGGAGGAAGCCATGGAGACGATGATATGTGGTTTCTAGGGTTTTGGTTTGTGGCTAGATGTATAAAAAGAGGTGGCTCTGATTACCATGAAAGATATCAAGCGTTCCTACTCCATTGAGGGAGCCGCGTGGTGTTTATATTGATATGTGGCCGCAGCCCTTGGCTTGGCGTACAAGGTTATACAAGAGGAGTTTGAGTAGAATACAAGAGAAGGAAGGAGGTTGAGATTACAACACGTATATTCTAACACGCATATATTGTGATATACAATTATACATGATGAATGGTGAATTAGCAGCAGATGCCACATCAGAAAAAACAGAGAAGAGGGGGGGGGTGCAACTGCAATGTCGTCTGATGACTCCGTGATCCCGTCATGTGACCGTCACTATGAGGAACAAGGATTGAGGTGGCAGAAGATCATGTCCAACCAAGCCTCCTCTCTCATTTCCCTCAACTCAGCTCACATGAATGGCATGACAGATGGAGTTTGCAGCAGCAGAGCGGTCCTATTGGCCGGTACATAGGCTCAATCGAGAGCAGCTTTCATCCTGCGAGCAATGGACGGGTGAAGGACTCGTGGATGAAGGTCCATTTGGAGCTCGACCACATGGAGACCCCGCCATTCTCTGCATCGGCAAAGCTCAGCGGCCTTGGCGATTTCGGCACTACGGATTTCAACCCGTTCAGAAACGAGCCAGTGTTCTTCGCGCTGGTATCCAGGCTGCTCGTGTCCATATTCAAACGCATACTGGAAATAGGCCTCGGCAAAAAACTTTGGGAGAAGAAGAAACTGGGAGCATTTCGCTGCCAATACCTTGGGAGCTTCCCTTGCTGTACAAGGACATCTCAGTACTGCAATCCATGTCGTCTCCTCTTTGAGAACTCAGGCCGTAGTAGCTCTGCAAGCTGCTCATTGCGAGCGACGACTGCTGCTGTCTAGACTTGTCAGAATCTAATGAATTCACAATGTCTACACGTCGTTTGCACTTTACAAAATTCATGGCATATCAGCATCAGATACATACATAAATGTACGTGCTCATGTACTAGTGTCTTTGAATGTTGGAAACAATCATCAGTCAAGCCACCGACAGAGAAGATGTACACTCTTTTGCAGAAGATGTATACTCAGCCGCCTTTCACACATATCGTGTATATATGGATCATTACGTACAAAAAGGGTTTAGATTGCCGCGGCGACTCCCGCCGCGTCAGCCTACGTATCAGAGCAAGACGCCGTCGTTCCCGAGCACGAACCCTTGGTTGTCGCCAATGAACCTTCAACATCCATTGTGTTATTTGGCTGGCATAGTTTCAGACAGACGATAAATAGACTAAAACTGCAGAATTCAGTTGAGCCAAGTGCTTACTTTACGGAGTAGAGGTTCCCGGGGATGTTATCAGCGGACCCTCAATTGAGCGTTCCTCCGCCATCAAGGATGGAGAGGGAGGCGAAGCCCTGATGGTAGCAATACAGCGCTCCAAGCGCCCAATCTGCTTCCGAATACAGCCGAAGGCCTCCTTGCTCCAGGATCGCAAAGAGCCATCAACATGCTTCAGGTTAGACCATGTTGACTGAAGTGAAGGACAGCCATCCCTCTCCTCAAGTCCTCAACCCACACCCGCTCAAGAGTTTCTCTGTAATCATCAGCCAGTAGCCACATCTCCTCATAACGGAACCCTTGCTGGACCGGAGATCGTCGTGCCTGTTGGGTCCTGCCTCCCAACAGAACCAGCATGGGGTAGTGATCCAAAGAAGTGGCAATGAGATTCTCCACCCCGCACCCATCGAACATACCAGTAAAAGCTCCATTGGCCGCAGCCCTATCCAAGCGACATTTAACATGACAATCCGGGTCTTGTTTGTTGCACCACGTAAACTTCGGACCGGAGTAGCCCACATCAGTCAAGCTACAGTCCATCAGGCAATCCCTAAAAGCAGTTATCTGAGCCTCTGACCGGTCTTGAGGACCACAATGTTCATCCTAAGCCAAGACCTCATTGAAGTCCCCACAACATAGCCACGGTCCATCCCACATTGGTTGAAGACGTCTAAGAAGCTCCCAAAACTGAGGTCTATCTTCTCTCCTGGGCTCCCCATAAACAAAGGAGGCACGCCAGACCACCCCCTCGTTGATCTTCACATGAGTATCAATACATGTTCAACTTGAGCATGAGTTTCCTACCTAGCTTCAAGTTGAGCATGCAGTGGATGCAGCAGGAAATTAGATGCAGATTAATTGCATAGTACAAGAAACAACAAGTTGTGCCTCTGTTTTGGTTGATCTGTAACTCTGTTTGATTGGAACATGTACTAATTAATGTGCTGGTTCTAGATTTAAATTAGCAAGATTAGTTGCAAGCCCGAGGTCGAAGCAGAGAGGTCCACGCGCACGCCCTCCTAGTCAACCGCCTCGCCGCCGAACTTGTCAGAGTTCTCTGCAATTTTCTCCAATCACTGAACTTGTGAAGATTTACCACACAATGCTTGTTCTTCTTGTGTTTGTCCTCGGTGCCGGGAGGAACGGCACGAGTAAATATAGTAGAGTAAATATCAAGGAACTACAATAATTTTGATGGTTGTTCAATCTAGCACATTCTATATGTCAATGCCCTCTCTCAATTAAAGAGAAAGACCATGAAGGGCTTGGGGGGGGGGGGGGGGGGGGGCTGGCCCCCACCCCAATCCAAATGATTTGTGTTCTAAAGTAATAGCAAACATGGTTCGTCCCACGCTTATGCGTGAAAAACATTCTTAGGTGCAATTAAAATGAAGAAGCAAGAAGTTTCGAGGATACTGAAGGCGGGTTTTTGTTGGACATCGAAATTGATATCACAAGTTTTCAGGTGTTCAGACAGGTCACTTGCGTGAACGAACCGTTCCTCGAGAAGGGTCAACCGAGCGAATAAATTAATTTCCCTCTGACGTTCGCTACGCGCGGATTCTAGAGCAATGCAAGCTAGCCCAGAAAAAGGGCTATGCCCAATCAGTTGCTTTTTTGAAAAACAAAGCGTCAGCAAAAATCAAATATTTTGTGCAGAAAAGACAGAAAAACCATAAATTTAACAGGAGAGAGAAACATAAATGTTTCCATACCCATAAAATTTCCATCTCAAAAACAATCGTGAAAAGGGGGGAAATACATAAACATCGATATTGGGATAAAAATGACAGAAAAGTAAGGTTGCCATGATCATGATTAAAATCTACCTATATATAACAGAAAAATTGACCGTGTTCAAGATTTCGTATAAATGGATAAGTATAAAAACTGAGATAAATTTCCGTGACATGATGAAAATTAATCCACCTATAGGTAAATGTAAATTTCCATACTGCATTAAAACAATTTTCCATGGTATGCTCAATAAATTTTCCATGCTATATAAAATAAATTTGCCATGTAACAATACAGACACAAACATATGGATGATAAATGTCCATGATATTGTATGAGTAAACATGCACAACTAAAATTTGATGGAAAATGTTCTATACAGTAAGGAAAAATCATGACAAGTTGTTAGAAACTTGTTGGGGGGAAAAGTTGAACTTATCATGTGACAAATTAGAGAAAGAAAACAGAATTCACTAAAAAAATTATACACAACCATACCAAATTGTGAGCATGTATGTTTTGTTCACTTTTTTTTTGTTTCGTTAGTTTTATATAGATGGCAGGGCAGAGTACGTGGAGGTGGAGGCCTTCGCCAGCTCCAACTTGCGAGTTTTGTTGTTCATGGCTCCTGAGATCTGCCAGTGTATGGAAGATGGTCAGGAACCACTTGTTAGCAATGGTCAGGAACCGCCCGTGTATGGAAGCAGCCGATCAAATTGGCAGGGGAGGTGTAAGGGTTGTCGGCATAACAGCGCGTGAAGTCAGAGTCCGTTGTTTCAGAGTAGAACAGGCAAGAAAGCTCCATAGTCTTGTGAACCATGGTTGATCTTAGGAACTGCTGCGGTGCAGATCCTCTGTAACCTTGCATACATATTGCTGTCACTCTGAACTGAAATGAACTGAAGCCATTGCAGAGCCGCTATTGTACGAAGAAAATAGAAATGCCAACAGTTTTTCGATGCTACCGTCGCAAAACTGTAGCAAAATTAGAACTTCCTACATTTTCACCTGTAGCAGGATGAAAAAGAAAAACAATCAAGAGAACTCGTGCTGCCTCGGTACTGAATATTTCAGACATAATAAGCTCAGTTCAACAAATGGTCTGTGCGTCTGCAGAGCAGAGTATTCAACGAACGGGTGAAGGACTCGTGGTTTGTGGTCCACTTGGAGCTCGACCACATGGAGACCCCGCCGCCATTGCTGTACGAGCACATTTCAGTACTGCAATCCATGTCATGTCCTCTCTGAGAACTCAGGCCTTAGTAGCTCTGCAAGCGACGACTGCAACCTGGAGAAAGCACCTGGATATTGCCACATGTTGACAGGAGATATATATATCCTGACCACAACCTGTTTTCATGTTTTGCAGCAGGGAAGTACGTACTGGCAGCCTTGATGTATGCAGTTCTTTTGCACCTCACAAAATCCATCGCATATCAGGATCAGATACATACATAAATGTATGTGCTCACGTCGTACTGTACTGTATGCCTTTGAATGCTGGAAACAATCATCGGTCAAACAACAGTAATAGACAGATAAGATTTACACTCTCTTGCGGAAGACAGAACGTCGGGACAATCAGCAGCCTTTCACGTGTGTGTCTATATATGGATCATTCTTACATACAAAAAGGGTTTCAGATAGCCGTGGTTTTTTCCGCCGCTTCAGCCAACATATCGGAGCAAGACACCGTCATTTCCGAGCACAAAACCTTGGTTGTCTCCAATGAACCTGCAACATCCATCACAACCATTGTAAAATGTTGGCAGAGTTTCAGACGTGAAACAGACTCAGACCCTGAACAAGTAAGATAATGATATCTCCTGCGGAATTCAGGCGATCCGAGTGCTTACTTTACGGAGTATAGGTTGCCGGGGATGTTATCTGCGGCCCTGTCGTGCACCCAGGTCTTGCCGCCCTTGGTTGTTTTCAGCAGGACACCGCTACCACCGGCAGCCCATGCCTCATCCTTTAAAACAGAACCACAGATCAGCTAGTTGTTGTTCAAGGTTACTTAGTAGTATCATGTAAACATAGTACAGTTCGTTTCAGTTAGTGTTACCTTTGAGCGGTAGCCCACGTCCAGAATCCCAAACCCCCGGCTTTGCACCAACGCTTCCTCGAAGTCCTCAACTATCTGGAAATGGATCCTAGTTAGAATATGTTAATGAGCGCTTAAAGGAACTGCATTATGCTGTGTTTGCCCATTTTGCTAACTAAACTGATCGAATCGAATAAGAACTAGCACTCACCCCTGTTCCTTTACTGAGGAAGAGCCCACCGCCGCGCACGAGGAGCCAGAGACCACCATCTGCTCTCCATCCCATGTTCTATATCCGCCGTGCCACAGCCCTGTTGTGCGGTTGCCAATATAGCTGCAATTGCAGGTGTACATAGACACTTCAGAACAAAACCCCGGCCAGATATTTCACCCGAATCGATACTGCTAAGTAGTAGCATAATATCATCGAACCTGCCCAGGCTCCCATGTCAAGAAGAAGTTGCCGCGGCTGGAGACAGCGACGTAGCTGCCGTCAGGTGAGCGGTTCACCGTGTTGAAACTTGAAAGTGCCGGTGTAGTAACTCGCACCGCTAATGCCGCTTGAAACTGTTCTGCACCACAGACAAAAACGACAGAGCAAACAATGTCATGCCTTGATCGCCCAAGTGGATTTTCCGGCACGAGTTTCATCCGGACGGCACTCTCGCCCGGTACAAGGCGCGGTGGGTGCTTCGCGGCTTCACGCAACAGGCCGGCGTCGACTACGGCGAGACCTTCAGTCCGGTGGTCAAACCAGCCACCGTCCGGACTGTCCTGAGCCTCACCGCCGGCAAGTCGTGGCCCATACATCAGCTGGACATCAAGAACGCCTTCCTCCACGGCCATCTTGCGTAGACGGTCTACAGCCACAAGCCTTCCGGCTTCGTCGACGCCACCTCGCCCTCGCATGTGTGCCGGCTAAACCGTTCTTTCTACGGTCTCAAGCAGGCGCCTCGGGCGTGGTTCACCAGGTTCACGACGTACCTGCGGAGCCTTGGCTTCGTCGCGTCGCGGGCGGACTCATCGCTCTTCGTCCTTCGACGTGGTGCTCACCTCGCCTACCTGCTCCTCTACGTCGACGACATCATCCTCACCGCCAGCTCGGGCGCGGTGCTCGACTCCGTCATCCAGGCTCTTCACCGCGAGTTCTCCATGACCGACCTCGGCGCGCTCCACCACTTCCTCAGCATCAACGTCACCACCACTGCGCGTGGCTTGTTCCTTTCCCAGGAACAGTACGCCCTAGAGATCCTCGACCGTGCCGGCATGCTCAACTGCAAGCCCATCTCCACTCCGGTCGACACGCTGGCCAAGCTCTCCACCGACACTGGCCCGCTCTTCCACGACCTGTCGCTCTACCGCAGCCTGGCCGGGGCGCTGCAGTACATCACGTTGACGCGGCCCGATCTCTCTTATGCCGTTCAACAGTGTTGTATGTTCATGCATGCCCCCCGCGACTGCCACTTCCAGCTCATGAAGCGCATCCTTCGGTATCTGCGTGGCACGACTCACCTTGGCCTTCAGATCCATCGCGACGCCGACACCGAGCTCGTGGCTTACTCCGACGCCGACTGGGCCGGCTGCCCCGACACATGCAAGTCCACCTCGGGCGATTGTGTCTTCCTCGGCTCCAACCTCCTCACGTGGTCATCTAAACGGCAGAGCACCGTTTCTCGTTCGAGCGCCGAGGCCGAGTACCGGGCGGTCGCCAACGCCGTCGCCGAGTCGGTGTGGCTACGCCAACTACTTGGCGAGCTCCACCAACCGCCGTCCCGTGCCACGGTCGTCTACTGCGACAACATAAGTGCTGTGTACATGTCGAGCAACCCGGTGCAACACCAACGCACGAAGCACATCGAGATCGACCTTCACTTCGTGCGCGAGCGTGTGGCACTGGGTGAGATCCGTGTTCTCCACGTACCGACGAGCTCGCAGTTCGCCGACATCTTCACCAAGGGGCTGCCAATGGGCGTCTTCCTCGACTTTCGGTCCAGTCTCAACGTCGACGAACCCCACGTTTCGACTGCGGGAGGGTGTTGGAACGTGCCCACGTCCCTCTCGTCAGGTGGCTAGCCATGCAGCCCGCGTCGTGCGCGTCTCCAACAGCCCACGTACTTCATGTTTATCCTCTCCTGCATGGTAGCGATAGCCGGCTAAGGCCGTTGTACTCTCCCACGTTCCTCTGCTTCCTCTCCTGTAAACTGTATAAATATACCCCGATGGATGAATAGAAGCAGTGTGTGAGTGTTACATATCTCAACTATTAGCTTACTCGTTGCTCACTACAAAATGTGCCATAGAACAAAAAAGACAATCAGAAAACCATGATACAACTCACGAATCATGATTCTATCGCTAGCATGCATATGCCACCCATACCGTAGTTCAGTATGTCACATGTATGTCTATTTGCACCCCACCTCTCGCCCCTTGTAACCTGTAGGTACCGTATGTTTCCTGTGCTAGTGATAAGTTTATAAAGGTTACAAAAAGTATTTTATTGGATTTGTATTTAAAGGTAGTTTACAATGAAACTATATTTGTTACATAGTTAAATTTATAATTAAATATTGACTCAAAATACAAAGGAGACCTAGATGGAGTAATTAACTACTACCTCCATTTGAAATTAGTTGTCGCTCAAACGAATCTATCTAGACGTATTTTAGTTTAGATACATCCGTTTAAGCAACAACTAATTTCGGATGGAGGAAGTATTTGCATAACCAGACAATATCTTACCACATGCCAGCCTCGACGCTTGTTCGTGGTTTTCTCTTCGACGGCGTGTGTGCGTTCTTGTGTAGGTTGCCAGGTCGCCCTGTGTGCCTTGTTTTTGCGGGCATGTTGACGGTTTTCGCCCGGTTTTCCGTTAATTAACTGGACACCTCTCTTCGACCTTTTTTAATGAATTGGGCTCTAAGGACCGCATTTCCAAAAATAAAATATCTTACCACATGGGCGAACATTAATGTGGTCCAGACTTTTCAACTCTAGGCATGGACTGTCTATCTGATTCCTAAAGAGACGTGCGGCTGGTTTGGGTGGTGTACACTTGCACTTGTGTTAACGGACAGCAACAGCCACACACATGGTCATCAGTCATGAGTACACTACTGACTAGTATTCACTTTCCTCTGAGGTTGAGAATTAAGATACCAAGATATTATTCGCGTTTTCTACACCAATCTCTTTTATCTATGTGAACTCTAGCTACTTGTAAACCAAGGAAATGCTCTCCAGCTTGCCACTTTTCTTACCCAACACTTCAATGGCGCCCCTGAAGGAACTCTTCCATATCTCACTTCTCTTGCTAGTATGCGCAGCCAAGGCCACCAACCTGGAAGCAGAAGCACTTCTCCGATGGAAGTCCAGTTTGGTTGGCGCCAACTCGCTGTCCTCATGGTCGACTATGAATTCCACCTGCTCTTGGTTTGGCATCTCATGTGACACTGCCGGGCATGTTACAGAGCTCAGCCTTCCCAACACTGAACTCAAAGGTACGCTCGATTACTTGTATTTGGCAGCATTCTTGAACCTCACCAAGATCAAACTCAACAACAACAGCCTTGCTGGAGCCATCCCGGCAAACATATCCAAGTTGCTCACGCTCACCTTTCTGGACTTGAGCAGCAACAATCTTGTTGGCTTAATACCTCGCTCATTCTCAAGGCTCCAAAATCTCAAGGCACTGCAGCTCTCTGCAAATAATCTCACGGGAGGAATTCCAGAGGAGCTGGGGATGATATCTGGGTTGCGAGATCTTATAGTGGGCAACAACCCACTTGGTGGGTCGATCCGAGCCTCACTCGGGAAACTTCAGTTCCTACAGGAGCTCAACTTCAGAAACGCTAGTCTGGTTTCTACTCTCCCACCAGAGCTAGGGAACCTCACTAGTCTTAAGTACATGACCCTGGGACAGAATCAGTTATATGGAAGTGTGCCACCATGTTTTGCCAGGATACAAACATTGTTGACATTTTACTTGGTTGAAAATAATATAAATGGTACCATCCCGAGAGAGATGTTTACAAACTGTACCAAGCTCGAGTTATTTATGGTATCCAGAAACTTGTTAATTGGAAGCATCCCATCGCATATCAGCAAGTGCAAGCAGCTCCAGATATTTGATGTATCCGGAAACATGTTAACTGGAAGCATCCCATCGCATATCAGCAAGTGCAAGGAGCTCAAGGGTTTTGATGTATCCAGCAACTTGTTAACTGGAAGCATCCCGGCGGAGATAGGGAGCATGCGGAACTTGCAAGCATTGTCCTTGTCCAAAAATCACCTTACTGGAATTGTGCCAACAAATATTGGTAATGCAATATCTTTGATATTCCTTGAGGTCAACTCCAACCATCTCGAGGGTGAGCTTCCTGAAACCATCTCCTTGCTGGTAAATCTCATTGCTCTCGACATGTCGGGCAACAAGTTTACGGGTATCATTCCTAATCATGACAACAGGCAGTTGCCAATTGTCAAGGTGGCTAACAGTACAGACAATAGCAGCTTCTCAGGAGAATCATGGTCTCCCTTTTGTCAATTAACACTCCTGGTGCTCTTGGATCTATCAAACAATGAGTTGTTTGGAGATCTTCCTGGTTGCATCTGGAACTTGAAAGATTTACAGTTCTTGGATTTGTCGGGCAATGCTTTAGCTGGGGAAGTTCCAACCTCAACTTTCTTCAACTCTTCACTAAGGTCACTGCACTTGTCAAGTAATAAATTCACAGGTTGCTTTCCAATGGTGTTGAAGAAGTTCAAAAGCCTTGTTGTTTTGGATCTCCGGGACAATAAGATTTCTGGTGTAATTCCTCCGTGGATAGGGGAAAGCAATCCTTCGTTGAGGATTCTCAGCCTCCGCTCAAACAAGTTCTACGGGAGTATTCCTTGGCAGCAGTTATCACAACTCCCCCATCTCCAACTGCTAGATCTTGCTGAAAACAATTTTGTAGGTTCCATACTAGAAAGTTTGGTCAACATCTCCCTGATGAGACAGACATTTGTGACACAACCAGTTGTAAAAATTGACATAGCACTTACTTCCCACAGATATTTTTATGTTTACAATGGAAGCATGGACATAATTTGGAAGGGACGGGAGTGCACCTTCAAGGGAAGGCATGCATTTGTGACTGGTATTGATCTCTCTGGTAATTCTCTATCTGGTGAGATCCCTTCAGAGCTCACAAGTCTCAGAGGCATGCGGTTACTAAATATTTCAAGAAATAATCTGTCTGGTAGTATCCCCAAGGATATTGGCAATCTAAAGCTATTAGAGTCCCTTGACCTCTCCTGGAACAAACTATCAGGTCATATTCCGCCTAGTGTTTCAAACCTGATGTCCCTCAGCAACCTCAATCTCTCCAATAACCTTCTGTCTGGAGAGATACCTACAGGCAGTCAGCTTCAAACACTCGATGACCCATCAATCTATGGCAATAATCTTGGACTCTGTGGTCCCCCCTTAAGACCATGCACAAATAATTCGAGTAGTACAACACCAATGGATGGAGCAGAGGAACATCACCATGAACTCGAAACACTGTGGCTGTACTACTCGGTGATTGCTGGAATTGTCTTTGGTTTCTGGGTATGGTTTGGAGCATTATTTTTCTGCAAGATCTGGCGGGTTGCTTTCTTCAGTTTTGTCGATGCCATGCAGCAGAATATTGTGCACAAGATGAAGCGTATCTGACTGTATTTATGATGCTTCGCACTAGATGCACAATTTGGCAGAAGAGGCTGCTTTATCTGCAGTCCGCATTGTATAATGTATTTTTCATGACCCTGCAGCTGCGGTTGCAGCTGTTTGTTTTGTTTCACCAATAGGCTACAAATTTATGTGCCTTTTGTGGGCAGAATTGGCTTGTAGTTGTTGTATGATGTGACCAGTGTTCTACAGGATTGCATTAGGTTTTATTATCTGAATTTTTGTGCTTTCCTACAATATTAGTTCGACCGGATATTTAGCAAGAGGTATAACCTCGATAAATTCTTTGGAGTGACATCCACTCAATCTCCATAGTATTTTTTGTGTTTTTTACGTGGTGCAACCAAAGAACAACAAATATAGTATATTGTGTTTCCGCTTGCTGTAGGATTTGAGATGTCAACGATTATAGTATGTTTTGGAGCATTATAGTATATTGTATTTCTGCTTTTTCATGTTCCAGTGTTTGTTGAATCATGCGACCAAAAAGGCCCTTACGCATGATTTACTGCTGTATGAGAAAAGTCAAGATTGATGTTTCAAACTCTAATGAGAAAATGTACATCGATAAGCAAATACCTCTGGGGAGGATTAATATTGCATTTAAGTAGAGACTAGAGTATTAAATCAACTCAATTAACAAGTTTTTTGTGTGGACGTGTATAATAAAAACCAACCACAGATTTTTGTCTCCTCTCTAAAAGAAATTAACCTTGACAGGGATTAGCATTTGAAGTATTTTTCCCCATCTGCATCAATTACGATGAAAGACTGAAATGATCTGCCAGGAGTACCTGGCACGGGAGGTGTAAGAGCTTGTCGACCTAACGCCGTGTGGATCCAGAGTGGTTTGTTTGTTCTGCCTTGCATTTACCGTCGGTTTTTGAGCGCTGTGAGTGCTGCACTTCAGATTCTACAGCTTTGTATACACATTGCTATGTATGCAGGGTTGGATTTTGTGTTTGTCGAGACGCTCTCAACTGAACTGAAACCATTGCAGAGCTGCTGCTGCCGACCAAGAAAAAGAAACCCTGCCGCCATCATCACAAAATCTGAATATCCTGCCTTTTATTGTGTTATCAGATTGAAATATTCAATCTTATGTGGATGGTCTGTTTTGATAACATAATAAGTTTACCAAACGGACTACGTATCTACATAGCATAGTTTTCAACCTGCGGGCAAAAGGTGTCCTGTTTCTGCTGTATAGTGAAGCCCTTCCTTCTGCTATCTTCCAATGCATAGTTGCAATCATGATTGTTCAAAGCCTTCTACTTCTTATTTTTCTTCATCAGGCATAGAGGCGGCGGTGGAATCCGGAAAGAGCAAACAAACAATGTACATGCATGACGAAGATGGATGCTTGACAGCTCGATGACTGGTGGACGCAATGGAAATATTGACCCACGATGGATAGTACTCTCTCCGTCCGAAAATACTTGTCGAAGAAATGGATAAAAATGAATGTATCTAGAACTAAGATATGTCTAGATACATCCATTCCTCCGACAAGTATTTCCGGACGGAGAGAGTATATGCAGAGGAAGATAAACCGCTTGCGTTTGCCCGCGGTTCAGGTTAGACTTAATGGACATAGATTAAAGGTTTCGTTGAACAACTTTGGTCATGATTCAAAACCGTCTAAGATTCAACCCTGAGACCGGTTTTGACCTTGTTGACCGGTTTTGAACCCATTGACCAGCCAGTCAGCGTGTCACATGAGCGACACTGTTCATAACACTGTTCATGAATTCATTTTCTGCCAAAAAATCAGAAAATTTCATTTTCTGGAAAATTCTCACGCGAACAGTACTGTTCACGTGGCGAAAAATGAAATATTCCCGAATTCACTGCATATGCGGTGAAAAAAATCATTTTGAAAAAAGTTTGAAGAATTCCATTTTCGCCACGTGAACAGTAATTTCGGGATTTCGTTATCCCCCGCATGAACAGTACATTTGAAATTTTTTTGTCCACTAGTACTGTTCACATGTGTGAAAACTGGGAATTTTCGAAAATTTGTGCTGATACTTTTTATATTTTTTTCAAACTTTTCCTGAGTTACTGTTCACGAGACGAAAAATTATTTTTCCTTCTAAAAATGGTACTTTTTATTTTTTTTTGAATTTACTATTCATGCAGGATTTTTCCCCTAGAAATTGAATTTCTCAGTTTTTTGGGGGGGAAAGTTTCAGAAAATGAATTTGTGAACAGTGTCGCTGATGTGGCACGCTGACTGGGCGGTCAACAGGTTCAAAACCGGTCAACAGGGTCAAAACCGGTCTCAGGGTTGAATCTTAGATGGTTTTGAGAGTTGGGGGTTGTAGATTAGACGCTTTTGAAGTTGAGGGTTGTATATTAGACTAGGGCAAAAGTTGGGGGTTGAAATATGCACTTCTCTCTTCAGAAAAGGCTCAATGCTACTGGCTTCTTCAGGTATAATGTACCGAGTGAGCCTTAATGACGGTATGGGCCTTCATGGGAGAGGTATGAGCAATGTACGGAGTGATGCCCGATACTAGGAACCTACTTTTGTTCGTCGTTGATCACAAGCTCTTGAATATCTACAATCTGATTACGCCTAGTTTTGAGATATTGCCTACCTAGGTCAGTTTACGCCTGATGTTGTGAAAGGGGCCGGGCTGGGAAGGAGACACTGGAACAAGGATGTGCTGCAAGCTCAAGCACATAGTCCTGATGATCAGAACAGCATAGTGCTGATGCGAATGCTGGAACCAGGAGATGGTGGTGATGTCGTGCTGCAACTCCAGAGTCGATCACAGGTTCATCAGTCATAGGGTCATCTAGAACTGACCTGGAGTTCACCTTGTGTGGCTTCATGTGACGATGATTGGTACGCTTCCTGGGTAAGGTACGTAGCGAGAATCATCAACGATGTTTAGTTTCTGCACAATCAGCAGGTTTTTTTTTTGCGACAGAAAGAGAGTTTTATTCCATAATCAGAGGGTTACAATCGAGAGGCACCAACTCCTCAATACAAGGTGGGCTCCTTCCCAGCCATACGGCAGTAGTGGACTCCGTACGACTATACAATGCCAACCGATGTGCTACCCTATTTTGATCACGCTTTATTTTTGATGGAACAAACTCTCGATCCTGAAGATGACGCTTGATCTCTAGTACCAAGTGCCCATAAACAGACCTGGACAAACCGTCCCCGGGGTCATTGCAGCTAGTGCCGTAGATGAGTCTGACTGAACCACAATTGGCAAGGATGAATGCTGCAGGGCCAAGGCCATACCCTGCATTATTGCATGTAGTTCCGCTTCCAGCGCGTCGTTACAGTTGAAGATGCATCTATATGCCGCGAAGATCACACCACCCTCATGATTCCGAAGTATCATACCTGCTGCCGCCGACCCGTCCTCTTGCATGAAGGCACCATCCACCGAAAGCGCTGCCCAGCCCGTGGGCGGCCGCGGCCAGTGAAGGGGTATTGGCGGTGCGGATGCTTCGGCGTTTGCAACTCGGACCGCAGGCATCTTCCCTTTGAGAATTTCATCCGTGGAGAAAGGCCCACACAGGGTCAAAGAATTCATATAACTTTGAAGGTAATCCGACGTTGCCGTTACGGACGGAACATCCTTTCTGTGTGTAAGGTCCGATCGTAGCGACCAAATCCTCCATAACAACATGATCGTGCAATCCCGCATGTGATCATCGCAATTTGCCAGGACGTTTAAAAGCCATTCCTTCCCAGTATCATGAAGGAGCTCCTGGCTCGGTAGACGCCACACAGTTCTCATCTGAGCCCATATCCCCTGCGCATGTTCACATGACACTAGAGCATGAAAGCTAGTCTCCTTTTCTCAGCCACACACCCGACAGCTATCTCTCGTAGATATGTGACGATACTTCTTGCATTCATTTGTAGCTAAAGCTCCAGAGACCACCTTCCAGGCCATAATTCTCATTTTTAGAGGCACTTTAGAGCTCCAAATCCGCTGCCAAATCGGCCTCCGACCCGAAGCATTACTGCTTGACGAGCTGAGCCTCATGGAGTGTTGGACTTCCATTGCAAGATGATAAGCACTACGCACAGAGAACTGTCCAGACCTCTCCGGGGCCCAAGCGATGAAATCCTGCCCGTTCCTTGGAGATGTGCGTATCTTCACAATCTCCCTGACATCCATGTCCCAAAAATGCTCCCTGAGCCGTTCCACATCCCATGCTCCATGTTCATTCAGAAAATCAGCTACCCGATTGAACCGACAATTCCTTTTAGGAGTAATCGGTCTGAAATTGTGACCACGAGGGATCCAAGCATCTCTCCAGGTTTTTATCATTTCGCCGTTGCACACGCGCCATATAATGCCCTTTTTCACCAAATCAAGACCATGAACAATACCCTTCCAGACCGCCGAACTGTTAGACGAGAAAACAATGTCAAGCAGGTTTCCCCTAGGGTAGTATTTGGCCTTCAATAATCTCGCACAAAGGCTATCTGGGCTATCTAAGAGGCGCCAAGCCTGCTTGGCAAGCAGAGCTTGATTAAACGCCCTCATGTCTCGGAATCCCATGCCCCCCATTGCTTTGGGTAACATCATTCTCTCCCAACTTAACCAGGCCATCTTCCTTTTGCCATTTTCCACCCCCACCAATATTGCCGCATCATCTTGGTTAGATCATCACACACTGAAGCCGGCAGTTTGAACACACTCATTACATAGGTAGGAATCGCCTGAGCCACATCCTTGATAAGAATCTCTTTATTTCCAACTGAAACATATTGTTCACTCCAATCAACAAGAATTTTCCTCAATCTATCTTGCAGTGTCTCAAATTGCCCCTTGTGAACTCTTCCTTCAGGGACCGGGAGTCCAAGGTATTTTGGTTCAAACACCTGCTGCGTTACCTCCAATGTACTCTTGATCTCATCCACGACTGACCCACCGCAGTTGTCAGAAAACAGGATGGAACACTTCTCGGGATTTATAAGTTGACCCGTCGCCGAGGAATAAGTGTTCAACAAACCTTTAACAACATCCGCCTGCTGGCCTGAAGCTTCAAAAAATAGCAAGGTATCATCCGCAAAGAGGAGATGAGAGATCTCTGGTGCACCCCGACAAATGCTCACCCCGTTCAAACTGCCTTCATTCACTGATTTAGATAGGAGAGAAGATAACGCGTCAGCAACAAAGGGAAACAAAAACGGAGACAATGGGTCACCTTGACAAAGGCCTCGTGATGGTGAAAAAACCTCCAGAAGTTTCCCATTCAGTTTAACCGAGTAACGGACAGATTTAACACAAGACATTATCCAAGCTATCCACTGTTCCGAGAAGCCCCATCTACTCAGCGCCTTCTCCAGAAAATCCCAGTCGACCCGATCGTACGCCTTTGAGAGATCGAGCTTGTATGCACAGGCCGCCCGACTGGTATTTTTCAATGATTGTATGTGGTGGATGCACTCAAAGGCAATAATAGAATTATCCGAGATGAGCCGGCCCGGAATAAAATCACTTTGATTTTCAGAGATCAACTCCGACAGACAAGGCCGGAGACGGTTAACCAAACATTTATACACCAACTTGTAAATAACATTGCAGAGGCTGATCGGCCTGAAATCCTTAAGCTCCTTGGGATGAGGAACTTTCGGGATGAGGACGATCGCCGTATCATTAACCCCCTCTGGCATGGAGCCAGAGACAAAGAACTCCAACACGGCAGCAGTGATTTCAGATTTTAGAGTTGCCCAATTCCATTGATAAAACCTTGTCGGGAAGCCATCCGTGCCCGGAGCTTTAAGCGGGCCAATTTGAAACAGTGCATTCGACACTTCCTCCTCGGTAAATGATGCACATAACATGGCGTTCATCTGGTCAGTTACCTTAGGGACAATAGCCTAGAGAACGACATCGGGGTTGAGAGTCGGGTCCTTGGTGTACACTTCCTTGAAGTAGGAAGTAGCCATGCGTTCCATGTCCGATGGAGAGGAGCACCATGAGCCATCAGACCGCCGAAGTCTCTGTATGTAGTTCCTCCGCGCCCGCCATACAGCTCGCCTATGCAAATATGCCATGTTTCGTTCTCCCTCCTTCAGCCACGTAATGCGCGATCTCTGTAACCACATCATCTCTTCCCTATATAATAACTCATCGAGTTGGGCCATCTTCTAGCGAATCAACGAGCGATCCGCATCTCTTAGCTGTAGATCAGCCAGCTCGGATCTCAACTTCTCCAATTCTGTGACAACGTGGCCAAAATTCTTCTTACTCCACGCCCTAAGGTCATTCATCATTTCATGTAGGGCGTCCCGCACCGCCGCCAGATTGCCGGTCGGTTTGCTTTTCCTCCATCCATTCGCCACCACCTCTGCCAGCGCCGGGTGGCGTTCCCACATAATCTCATATCAAGGGGAAGCAGAAGTCCTCCTCGAATCCTCAAGAACCAGTCGAACCAAGATCGGACAGTGGTCAGAACATGACGAAGCAAGGTGAACAACTTGCGCGGCCGGGAAGAGGTCCCTCCACCCCTCATCCGCACAGGCACGATCCAGGCGAAATCGCACGTTCCTCTCTCCAAACTGCCCATTATCATATGTAAATGGATACCCCGAAAAACCGAGGTCCCATAATTCGCATGCCAACAAACAGTCCCGGAATAACCCCATTTGATTTTCAGAGCGCTGGGCTCTAGACATATGCTCATGCTGCCACATTGCCTCATTAAAGTCTCCACATACTAACCACGGCTCCGACGAAACCGCACGAAGCTGGGATAGAGAACTCCACATGAGATGACGGTTTTCAACTCGGGGTTCACCATAGACAAACGTCGTTCTCCAACTTTTATCATTTGCCACATCTACAATCCGCACGTCCATGTACCGTGCACAAGAATCCAGCACCGTAACCTGCAACTTCTCATCCCAAAAGAGTGCCAGGCCTCCACTAAGGCCGTCACTCGACACACCAACAAAACCCTTCATCTGCAATCTCCACCTCAATTTCTCCATCTTTGAAGAGGCCTGTCTTGTCTCCGACAGAAACACAAGCCCCGGGGAATTGGCTTTAGAGAGGGCCAACACCTCACGAACTGTCCGGCGGTGCCCCCCCCCCCCCCCCGGCAGTTCCAAGCTAGGATATTCATTGCATCTGGCGGTCCTCCTCGAAGGAGGCCGCCGATCTATCACCTGACATACCTCTTGACTCCATACGAGCCCTCTTACTGCTAGCACTACTGGTAGGCGAGGCCTGTGCACCATCCTCACCATTCCCCTGGGTAAGTGCTAGCACACCTCTCGGCCCTACCAACGCATTGGCATCCGGTCCAACATCCTCCATGGAGAGCCTTTTGCGAGCTGCTGGATCTCCTTGCTTGGATATGCGTCCATCCTTGGCAGGGCTTGTAGCCGTATCTAGCATGTCCGGGTCGACCACTGTCTTTCCCGGCGACTTCTGCTGATGAGATTGAGACGGCTGTTGCTTCTGACTCCTTCCCCGGCCATAACCATCATTGGACGGCTGTTTATTTAGTCCATCAGCATAGAGCCAAGACCCATACTTCTTGTCCTTCTCCTCATGCACCCCTGATCCGCACTCTTTGCAATCATGACCGATGAGCCCACATACACTGCAGAAGCGTGCCAGTTTCTCGTAACGCACCAAGTAGACTTGGCGTTCTTTCCCCCTGACAATACTGACAAACTTGGTGAGAGGCCGGCGAACATCATGCCGAACCCTAACCCTAATGTAGTCACCACGGGTGCTCCCGTTCAGTCTCATCTCCAGGATCTCGCCAGAGTTTTTCAGCAAATTTTCCACAATGTTCTTCCTGCAGAAACCCTCCAGGATCTTGTGAATTTTAGCCAGATTGGCATAAACATCATGGGAACCTCCTCTGCCTTTGTGAAACCATCATATGGAACCATCAACACGAGTAGATTCCTGAATAGCCAGGGCCCTTGATCCAGCATACGTTCCCAGTCTCCCAAGCAAGATGCTTGTACAACGAAGAGTTTCGGCCCAACCGGGCGAAACCTTACCGGCTGCGCGGGGTTCCAAGCCGCCCGCATATCCTTGTAGAAGGCCGCTTGGCTGAAGGTTTTCTCTGTATGAACCCTAGCCAGCGCGAGCCATCTCACGCTCTCATTGATCTCCGGATCAGCCTCATCTATCACCAGATCATCGAAGTCTTCATCTTCCAGGTTGAGTTGTTCCATGAAATCTCCAAGGTCCGGCGTTCCGTGAGAGCCGCCGCCGCCAGCGCTGGTGCCTGACAGGGCGTCTGCGGGAGGCTCCATCGCTACCGAGGGGCAGGGAGGAGCGAGGTTTGGCCGATCGAGAGAACCGCTCACAGGGAGGGAGATCGATCGGGGTAAGGTACTCAGGGGCGGCGGCGGCGCCCGAGAGGAGAGAAACCCTAGCCTTGCGCGAGGGGAAACTAACTGACAATCAGCAGGTTGATTAAGGCCACGTAAGGCTGCGATCTTGTAGTGCGCTGCACTGCTGCCCATCGATGGACCAGCAACTGTTTCACTTCAGAATAGGGGTCCCGCTTATCCTACTTATTTGATTTTATCTGTCAATCTCCTACCTAACCTTTAATTTTAGAACACTTTATTTTACAATAGATATGACAAATTTATGAGAGTCACATCATCCAACCATAATTAATATATATAGTAGAGAACCCTAGGCACCATCACTGAGTTTCAGGTGCTACTTTTCCTTGCTTTCCCGCTGGGCCAGGCCTAAGCCTGTATATTCAAGTCACGTTCGGCCATTTCGGAAGCAGTACACACAGCAGCTTGTATACTAGGGGCTCAACTTGCATATACGTAAGCCTAAATGTGATTGCTGTCTACTGTGTGTACCACCGGAACAATAGAGGGATGGTTAACGGCAGTCACGGTGAGCCTAAGCCTGTATATTCAAGTCAAATATAGGAGAGCAAATATAAAGGAACAACAATAATTTTGATAGTTGTTCAATCTAGTTCATTCTCTACTAGGAGCTAACGCCCGCTTTGCCACGCCGTTCTTCATTTGTGGGATCTTTTTTCCTTTAGCAGATTACTGCAGTCGGTTGTTTTGTTTTCGTTTTATCTGTATTGGCTGGGGTTTCAATTATGTTTTGGTTTTTTTGGGGGGGTTTATATGGGGTACTGCTAGAGAAGGTATTTGTTCTGAGAGCAGAGTGGAGTTGTTTGGTACGTGGTGTGGTGTCCTTACAAATTTCAGCCTTGGTGTCAGCTGGGGGTCGTTGTGTGAACGCCTTGGGAGATCCTATTCCAAGCTGAAGTCATGGAATTTCAACCATAACGTTCACATGGGCCTGCCCACGAAGCTCCCACTCACCTCAGTCAGCTCCCTTCTACACTCGCTCGCTTAACAATTTCCACTCGCTCGACTCTGATCTTATAAAAAGCCAGCTAGTTCCTTTCAAAAAAGTTTGTTATATCAAAAGATGTTCATGGATTTATAAGAATCTTCAATTTTTATAAATGTTGCTAATTAGAAAGCATGAATTTTTAAAATGTTTGGGAATTTTAAAAATAATCATGGATTTAGAAATATTTGCAAATTCAATAGAAATTAAACTTTAAAATATTCATGATTTTTAAATTTTTTCATGAATTTAAAAAACATTAGTATTTTTCAATCATCACAAATTTTAATAAATATTCTTTAATTAAGGTAAAAATGTTAAAATAGAAAATAGAGGAAAATTGTAACAAAAATTAATAAAAAGAAAGATAAATGTCAACCAACGACACACATCCTTACAGGTGGCCCTAGTGACTCCACAACCTTAGTATCTTAATATTCTATATGCCAACACCATGCCCCCCCCCCCCCTCCAATTACAAATAATCACCAAATTTGTCCATAATAATTGTGCGTTGGATGTGTTGTTTTATGTTGGATCCCTAATTCGTCAAGTGTGGATCTCTCTTTGCTTTGAGGTCACGGTTGTGTGTTGGATGTTGTCTGGATGGCTGATGCATGGCGTCATGTTGCAGCATGACTTGCCATGGGCACCGGCCACGTCAAATAGGTCCCTCTCACCGATATGTGGACGAAGCTCTAGAACCTACATAATTAAATATAGGTATATGCATCGATGAATATAGTAGACTAAATATTGAGGTGCCGTGGTAATTTGTATGGTAGTTCAATCTAGTTCATTGTATATGTCAACGCCCTCACAGTTGGGGAACATAGTAATTTCAAAAAAAATCATACGCACACGCAAGATCATGGTGATGCATAGCAACGAGAGGGGAGAGTGTTGTCCACGTACCCTCGTAGACCGAAAGCAGAACTGTTAGCACAACGCGCGCGGTTGATGTAGTCGTACGTCTTCACGATCCGACCGATCAAGTACCGAACACACGGCACCTCCGAGTTCAGCACATGTTCAGCCCGATGACGTCCCTCGAACTCCGATCCAGCCGAGTGTTGAGGGAGAGTTTCGTCAGCACGACGGTGTGGTGACGATGTTGATGTTCTACCGATGCAGGGCTTCGCCTAAGCACCGCTACAGTATTATCGAGGTGGACTATGGTGGAGGGGGGCACCGCACACGGCTAAAAGATCAACTTTATCAATTGTTGTGTCTATGGGGTGCCCCCTGCCCCCGTATATAAAGGAGCAAGGGGGGTGGCGGCCGGCCTAGGAGGAGGGCGCACCAAGGGGGGAGTCCTACTCCCACCGGGAGTAGGACTCCTCCTTTCCTTGTTGGAGTAGGAGAGAAGGAAAGAGGGGGAGAGGAAGAAGGAAAAGGGGGCTTTCCTTGTTGGAGTAAGAGAGAAGGAAAGAGGGGGAGAGGAAGAAGGAAAAGGGGGCTGCACCCCTTGTCCAATTCGGACTAGAGGGGGGCGCGCGCCTCTTCCTTTTGGCCCCTCTCCTCTATTCCCGTATAGCCCAATAAGGCCCATATACTCTCCGGCGAATTCCCATAACTCTTCGGTACTCCGATAAATACCCGAATCACTCGGAACCTTTCCGATGTCCGAATATAGTCGTCCAATATATCGATCTTTACGTCTCGACCATTTCGAGACTCCTCGTCATGTCTCCGATCTCATCCGGGATTCCGAACTCCTTCGGTATATCAAAACATATAAACTCATAATATAACTGTCATCGAAACGTTAAGCGTGCAGACCCTACGGGTTCGAGAACTATGTAGACATGACCGAGACACATCTCCTGTAAATAACCAATAGCGGAACCTGAATGCTCATATTGGCTCCCACATACTCTACGAAGATCTTTATCGGTCAGACCGCATAAGAACATATGTTGTTCCCTTTGTCATCGGTATGTTACTTGCCCGAGATTCGATCGTCGGTATCTCAATACCTAGTTCAATCTCGTTACCGGCAAGTCTCTTTACTCGTTCCGTAATACATCATCCCGCAAATATCTCATTAGTTGCAATGCTTGCAAGGCTTAAGTGATGTGCATTACCGAGAGGGCCCAGAGATACCTCTCCGACAATCGGAGTGACAAATCTTAATCTCGAAATACGCCAACCCAACAAGTACCTTCGGAGACACCTGTAGAGCACCTTTATAATCACTCAGTTACGTTGTGACGTTTGGTAGCACACAAAGTGTTCCTCCGGTAAACGGGAGTTGCATAATCTCATAGTCATAGGAACATGTATAAGTCATGAAGAAAGCAATAGCAACATACTAAACGATCGTGTGCTAAGCTAACGGAATGGGTCATGTCAATCACATCATTCTCCTAGTGATGTGATCCCGTTAATCAAATAACAACTCTTTGTCCATGGTTAGGAAACATAACCATCTTTGATTAACGAGCTAGTCAAATAGAGACATACTAGTGACACTCTGTTTGTCTATGTATTCACACATGTATTATGTTTCCGGTTAATACAATTCTAGCATGAATAATAAACATTTATCATGAAAGAAGGAAAAAAATAATAACTTTATTATTGCCTCTAGGGCATATTTCTTTCAATCTCCCAGTTGCACTAGAGTCAATAATCTAGATCACATCATCATGTGGTTAACATTGATAGTTCACATCATCATGTGATTAACGCCCATAGTTCACATCGCCATGTGACCAACACCCAAAGGGTTTACTAGATTCAGTAATCTAGTTCACATCGCTATGTGATTAACACCCAAAGAGTACTAAGGTGTGATCATGTTTTGCTTGTGAGAGAATCTTAGTCAACGGGTCTTTCACATTCAGATCCGTTATGTATTTTGCAATTTTCTATGTCTACAATGCTCTGCACGGAGCTACTCTAGCTAATTGCTCCCACTTTCAATATGTATCTAGATCGAGACTTAGAGTCATCCAGATCGGTGTCAAAGCTTGCATCGACGTAACTCTTTACGACGAACCTTTTGACACCTCCATAATCGAGAAACATATCCTTATTCCACTAAGGATAATTTTGACCGCTGTCTAGTGATCTACTCCTAGATCACTATTGTACTCCCTTGCCAAAATCAGTGTAGGGTATGCAATAGATCTGGTACACAGCATGACATACTTTATAGAACCTATGGCTGAGGCATAGGGAATGACTTTCACTCTTTTTCTATCTTCTGCCATCGTCGGGCTTTGAGTCTTACTCAATTTCACACCTTGTTACACAGGCAAGAACTCTTTCTTTGACTGTTCCATTTTGAACTACTTCAAAATCTTGTCAAGGTTTGTACTCATTGAAAAAACTTATCAAGCGTCTTGATCTATCTCTATAGATCTTGATGTTCAATATGTAAGCAGCTTCACCGAGGTCTTTCTTTGAAAAACTCCTTTCAAATACTCCTTTATGCTTTGCGGAATAATTCTACATTATTTCCGATCAACAATATGTCATTCACACATACTTATCAGAAATGTTGTAGTGCTCCCACTCACTTTCTTGTAAATACAGGCTTCACCGTAATTCTTTGACGGTGCTTTCTTTCAGCAGATCCGTTTTGTTGGTGAGCATGAGGACAAGAGACATGGTGTGATATGCCAAGCTTTTGAAAGAAAGAATTTAATTTTTCATACTCACCACCCCAGTCACTTTGCATAGCAATGATTTTAGAGTTCAGTTTGCGTTCAACAAGATTTTGGAAATTGAGAAAAACTTGGAATACATCAGATCGTTTTTTCAATAGGTAAGTCCAAGTAAATTTACTATAGCCATCAATAAAACTTACATAATAGGAAAATCTACCAACTGAAGTAGGAGCTGGCCCCCATACATCTAAAATGATAAGTTGTAAAGGGGCAGTAGACACACTAGTATAAATTAGGTAAGGTAACTGATGACTTTTTGCTTGTTGACACGGATCACAAACTGACTCAACACTAGGCTCATAAGAGAGTTTATTTTTGCTAAGAACATATCTAACTATGACTGAAGATGGATGACCCAAACGACTATGCCATCTTGATGTAGATATCTTGGTGACAATATTTGCTTGTTTATTGGACCATGAAGATGATGATGATGATATGAGTGGGTAGAGGCCTCCCGCGCACCGTCCTCTAAGAATGACTCTCCTTGTTCTCAAGTCCTTAACCAAGAAAAAATAAGGAGAAAATTCAATAAGAACATTGTTATCAAGAGTGAATCGATGAACGGAAACAAGATTTTTAGATGTTTGAGGGACATGCAAGACATTGGTCAAGTGTAAATTTTTCACAGGGTTTTCAACAAATGAACTGCCAATGTGTGTGATATCCATACCAGAACCGCTTGCCGTGCGAATTTGGTCGCCTCCATTGTACTTCTCCCGCATCGTCAACTTGTCAAGTTCACCTGTGATGTGGTTTGTTGTTGCACTATCGGCATACCAGTTGGTGTCCACGCCATAGGAGACTGCATGCGCCTCCTTTTCTTCTTGTTCGTTTTCTTCATAACGCCACCAGCAAACTCGTGCACCTCCTGGATGGTGTCTGTAGCATATCTGACACTCTGGATAGTCATGTTGTTGCTCATGAACCTGCTGTTGCTGTTGCTGTTGCTGTCGAGGGCGGCCTCTGAATCCGCCGCCTCCATTGGAGCAAGAGGACTGACGATCACCGCGGTCACCACTATCACCACGGCCACACGCCCTTCCTCCGCGCCCGCGAGATCTGCCGCGGGACTGGCCACGGCCTCTGTAGACCGCATTGGCGGATGAGTGGAACCCGCCTGAAGATGAGTCGCCTAGCATCTCCATCCTTTGATCAAGGGCAGAGATCTGAGCAAATAGATCGTCGGCTGTGATGGTGTTTTTCACAGCGCCGATCGCCGCCACCACGGAGTCGTAGTCACGGTCCAGTCCGGCCAAGATATAGTCCACCATCTCCGGATCAGATACGGGACAACCGACAGCAGGTAGTTCACCCCCAAGACTTTTCATCTTCGCCATATACGCCGAGCTTGACATGGTGCCCTTCTTGGTATTGGTGATGGCAGTTCTTAGATTAGTAATCCGAGACTGAGATTGTGAGGCGAAGAGATTTTTCACCGTCGTCCAGAGCTCAAAGGTGGAATCTTTCCCAACGACTTGTGCAAGAATTTCTGGAGACATGGAATTGAGAAGGTATGATAGAACCTGCTGGTCTTTGGCGATCCAGGGTCCGTATAGGTGGTTCGGCTCTAGGGCCGTGGTCTTGTCTGCCTTCGTGATCTCCACCATCCTGGGCGGAGCGGCGTCGGTGTTGTCCAGGAGCCCCGTCACCTGCGCGCCTCGCAGGGCTGGGAGGACCTGCGTCTTCCAGAGGATAAAATTACCTCTTGCGAGCTTCTCAGACGGCGGCGATCCGAGGTTGAGGGAGACGCCGGCGGAGGAAGCCATGGAGACGATGATATGTGGTTTCTAGGGTTTTGGTTTATGGCTAGATGTATAAAAAGAGGTGGCTCTGATTACCATGAAAGATATCAAGCGTTCCTACTCCATTGAGGGAGCCGCGTGGTGTTTATATTGATATGTGGCCGCAGCCCTTGGCTTGGCGTACAAGGTTATACAAGAGGAGTTTGAGTAGAATACAAGAGAAGGAAGGAGGTTGAGATTACAACACGTATATTCTAACACGCATATATTGTGATATACAATTATACATGATGAATGGTGAATTAGCAGCAGATGCCACATCAGAAAAAACAGAGAAGAGGGGGGGGTGCAACTGCAATGTCGTCTGACGACTCCGTGATCCCGTCATGTGACCGTCACTATGAGGAACAAGGATTGAGGTGGCAGAAGATCATGTCCAACCAAGCCTCCTCTCTCATTTCCCTCAACTCAGCTCACATGAATGGCATGACAGATGGAGTTTGCAGCAGCAGAGCGGTCCTATTGGCCGGTACATAGGCTCAACCGAGAGCAGCTTTCATCCTGCGAGCAATGGACGGGTGAAGGACTCGTGGATGAAGGTCCATTTGGAGCTCGACCACATGGAGACCCCGCCATTCTCTGCATCGGCAAAGCTCGGCGGCCTTGGCGATTTCGGCACTACGGATTTCAACCCGTTCAGAAACGAGCCAGTGTTCTTCGCGCTGGTATCCAGGCTGCTCGTGTCCATATTCAAACGCATACTGGAAATAGGCCTCGGCAAAAAACTTTGGGAGAAGAAGAAACTGGGAGCATTTCGCTGCCAATACCTTGGGAGCTTCCCTTGCTGTACAAGGACATCTCAGTACTGCAATCCATGTCGTCTCCTCTTTGAGAACTCAGGCCGTAGTAGCTCTGCAAGCTGCTCATTGCGAGCGACGACTGCTGCTGTCTAGACTTGTCAGAATCTAATGAATTCACAATGTCTACACGTCGTTTGCACTTTACAAAATTCATGGCATATCAGCATCAGATACATACATAAATGTACGTGCTCATGTACTAGTGTCTTTGAATGTTGGAAACAATCATCAGTCAAGCCACCGACAGAGAAGATGTACACTCTTTTGCAGAAGATGTATACTCAGCCGCCTTTCACACATATCGTGTATATATGGATCATTACGTACAAAAAGGGTTTAGATTGCCGCGGCGACTCCCGCCGCGTCAGCCTACGTATCAGAGCAAGACGCCGTCGTTCCCGAGCACGAACCCTTGGTTGTCGCCAATGAACCTTCAACATCCATTGTGTTATTTGGCTGGCATAGTTTCAGACAGACGATAAATAGACTAAAACTGCAGAATTCAGTTGAGCCAAGTGCTTACTTTACGGAGTAGAGGTTCCCGGGGATGTTATCAGCGGACCCTCAATTGAGCGTTCCTCCGCCATCAAGGATGGAGAGGGAGGCGAAGCCCTGATGGTAGCAATACAGCGCTCCAAGCGCCCAATCTGCTTCCGAATACAGCCGAAGGCCTCCTTGCTCCAGGATCGCAAAGAGCCATCAACATGCTTCAGGTTAGACCATGTTGACTGAAGTGAAGGACAGCCATCCCTCTCCTCAAGTCCTCAACCCACACCCGCTCAAGAGTTTCTCTGTAATCATCAGCCAGTAGCCACATCTCCTCATAACGGAACCCTTGCTGGACCGGAGATCGTCGTGCCTGTTGGGTCCTGCCTCCCAACAGAACCAGCATGGGGTAGTGATCCAAAGAAGTGGCAATGAGATTCTCCACCCCGCACCCATCGAACATACCAGTAAAAGCTCCATTGGCCGCAGCCCTATCCAAGCGACATTTAACATGACAATCCGGGTCTTGTTTGTTGCACCACGTAAACTTCGGACCGGAGTAGCCCACATCAGTCAAGCTACAGTCCATCAGGCAATCCCTAAAAGCAGTTATCTGAGCCTCTGACCGGTCTTGAGGACCACAATGTTCATCCTAAGCCAAGACCTCATTGAAGTCCCCACAACATAGCCACGGTCCATCCCACATTGGTTGAAGACGTCTGAGAAGCTCCCAAAACTGAGGTCTATCTTCTCTCCTGGGCTCCCCATAAACAAAGGAGGCACGCCAGACCACCCCCTCGTTGATCTTCACATGAGTATCAATACATGTTCAACTTGAGCATGAGTTTCCTACCTAGCTTCAAGTTGAGCATGCAGTGGATGCAGCAGGAAATTAGATGCAGATTAATTGCATAGTACAAGAAACAACAAGTTGTGCCTCTGTTTTGGTTGATCTGTAACTCTGTTTGATTGGAACATGTACTAATTAATGTGCTGGTTCTAGATTTAAATTAGCAAGATTAGTTGCAAGCCCGAGGTCGAAGCAGAGAGGTCCACGCGCACGCCCTCCTAGTCAACCGCCTCGCCGCCGAACTTGTCAGAGTTCTCTGCAATTTTCTCCAATCACTGAACTTGTGAAGATTTACCACACAATGCTTGTTCTTCTTGTGTTTGTCCTCGGTGCCGGGAGGAACGGCACGAGTAAATATAGTAGAGTAAATATCAAGGAACTACAATAATTTTGATGGTTGTTCAATCTAGCACATTCTATATGTCAATGCCCTCTCTCAAGTAAAGAGAAAGACCATGAAGGGCTTGGGGGGGGGGGGGGCTGGCCCCCACCCCAATCCAAATGATTTGTGTTCTAAAGTAATAGCAAACATGGTTCGTCCCACGCTTATGCGTGAAAAACATTCTTAGGTGCAATTAAAATGAAGAAGCAAGAAGTTTCGAGGATACTGAAGGCGGGTTTTTGTTGGACATCGAAATTGATATCACAAGTTTTCAGGTGTTCAGACAGGTCACTTGCGTGAACGAACCGTTCCTCGAGAAGGGTCAACCGAGCGAATAAATTAATTTCCCTCTGACGTTCGCTACGCGCGGATTCTAGAGCAATGCAAGCTAGCCCAGAAAAAGGGCTATGCCCAATCAGTTGCTTTTTTGAAAAACAAAGCGTCAGCAAAAATCAAATATTTTGTGCAGAAAAGACAGAAAAACCATAAATTTAACAGGAGAGAGAAACATAAATGTTTCCATACCCATAAAATTTCCATCTCAAAAACAATCGTGAAAAGGGGGGAAATACATAAACATCGATATTGGGATAAAAATGACAGAAAAGTAAGGTTGCCATGATCATGATTAAAATCTACCTATATATAACAGAAAAATTGACCGTGTTCAAGATTTCGTATAAATGGATAAGTATAAAAACTGAGATAAATTTCCGTGACATGATGAAAATTAATCCACCTATAGGTAAATGTAAAATTTCCATACTGCATTAAAACAATTTTCCATGGTATGCTCAATAAATTTTCCATGCTATATAAAATAAATTTGCCATGTAACAATACAGACACAAACATATGGATGATAAATGTCCATGATATTGTATGAGTAAACATGCACAACTAAAATTTGATGGAAAATGTTCTATACAGTAAGGAAAAATCATGACAAGTTGTTAGAAACTTGTTGGGGGGAAAAGTTGAACTTATCATGTGACAAATTAGAGAAAGAAAACAGAATTCACTAAAAAAATTATACACAACCATACCAAATTGTGAGCATGTATGTTTTGTTCACTTTTTTTTTGTTTCGTTAGTTTTATATAGATGGCAGGGCAGAGTACGTGGAGGTGGAGGCCTTCGCCAGCTCCAACTTGCGAGTTTTGTTGTTCATGGCTCCTGAGATCTGCCAGTGTATGGAAGATGGTCAGGAACCACTTGTTAGCAATGGTCAGGAACCGCCCGTGTATGGAAGCAGCCGATCAAATTGGCAGGGGAGGTGTAAGGGTTGTCGGCATAACAGCGCGTGAAGTCAGAGTCCGTTGTTTCAGAGTAGAAAAGGCAAGAAAGCTCCATAGTCTTGTGAACCATGGTTGATCTTAGGAACTGCTGCGGTGCAGATCCTCTGTAACCTTGCATACATATTGCTGTCACTCTGAACTGAAATGAACTGAAGCCATTGCAGAGCCGCTATTGTACGAAGAAAATAGAAATGCCAACAGTTTTTCGATGCTACCGTCGCAAAACTGTAGCAAAATTAGAACTTCCTACATTTTCACCTGTAGCAGGATGAAAAAGAAAAACAATCAAGAGAACTCGTGCTGCCTCGGTACTGAATATTTCAGACATAATAAGCTCAGTTCAACAAATGGTCTGTGCGTCTGCAGAGCAGAGTATTCAACGAACGGGTGAAGGACTCGTGGTTTGTGGTCCACTTGGAGCTCGACCACATGGAGACCCCGCCGCCATTGCTGTACGAGCACATTTCAGTACTGCAATCCATGTCATGTCCTCTCTGAGAACTCAGGCCTTAGTAGCTCTGCAAGCGACGACTGCAACCTGGAGAAAGCACCTGGATATTGCCACATGTTGACAGGAGATATATATATCCTGACCACAACCTGTTTTCATGTTTTGCAGCAGGGAAGTACGTACTGGCAGCCTTGATGTATGCAGTTCTTTTGCACCTCACAAAATCCATCGCATATCAGGATCAGATACATACATAAATGTATGTGCTCACGTCGTACTGTACTGTATGCCTTTGAATGCTGGAAACAATCATCGGTCAAACAACAGTAATAGACAGATAAGATTTACACTCTCTTGCGGAAGACAGAACGTCGGGACAATCAGCAGCCTTTCACGTGTGTGTCTATATATGGATCATTCTTACATACAAAAAGGGTTTCAGATAGCCGTGGTTTTTTCCGCCGCTTCAGCCAACATATCGGAGCAAGACACCGTCATTTCCGAGCACAAAACCTTGGTTGTCTCCAATGAACCTGCAACATCCATCACAACCATTGTAAAATGTTGGCAGAGTTTCAGACGTGAAACAGACTCAGACCCTGAACAAGTAAGATAATGATATCTCCTGCGGAATTCAGGCGATCCGAGTGCTTACTTTACGGAGTATAGGTTGCCGGGGATGTTATCTGCGGCCCTGTCGTGCACCCAGGTCTTGCCGCCCTTGGTTGTTTTCAGCAGGACACCGCTACCACCGGCAGCCCATGCCTCATCCTTTAAAACAGAACCACAGATCAGCTAGTTGTTGTTCAAGGTTACTTAGTAGTATCATGTAAACATAGTACAGTTCGTTTCAGTTAGTGTTACCTTTGAGCGGTAGCCCACGTCCAGAATCCCAAACCCCCGGCTTTGCACCAACGCTTCCTCGAAGTCCTCAACTATCTGGAAATGGATCCTAGTTAGAATATGTTAATGAGCGCTTAAAGGAACTGCATTATGCTGTGTTTGCCCATTTTGCTAACTAAACTGATCGAATCGAATAAGAACTAGCACTCACCCCTGTTCCTTTACTGAGGAAGAGCCCACCGCCGCGCACGAGGAGCCAGAGACCACCATCTGCTCTCCATCCCATGTTCTATATCCGCCGTGCCACAGCCCTGTTGTGCGGTTGCCAATATAGCTGCAATTGCAGGTGTACATAGACACTTCAGAACAAAACCCCGGCCAGATATTTCACCCGAATCGATACTGCTAAGTAGTAGCATAATATCATCGAACCTGCCCAGGCTCCCATGTCAAGAAGAAGTTGCCGCGGCTGGAAACAGCGACGTAGCTGCCGTCAGGTGAGCGGTTCACCGTGTTGAAACTTGAAAGTGCCGGTGTAGTAACTCGCACCGCTAATGCCGCTTGAAACTGTTCTGCACCACAGACAAAAACGACAGAGCAAACAATGTCATGCCTTGATCGCCCAAGTGGATTTTCCGGCACGAGTTTCATCCGGACGGCACTCTCGCCCGGTACAAGGCGCGGTGGGTGCTTCGCGGCTTCACGCAACAGGCCGGCGTCGACTACGGCGAGACCTTCAGTCCGGTGGTCAAACCAGCCACCGTCCAGACTGTCCTGAGCCTCGCCGCCGGCAAGTCGTGGCCCATACATCAGCTGGACATCAAGAACGCCTTCCTCCACGGCCATCTTGCGTAGACGGTCTACAGCCACAAGCCTTCCGGCTTCGTCGACGCCACCTCGCCCTCGCATGTGTGCCGGCTAAACCGTTCTTTCTACGGTCTCAAGCAGGCGCCTCGGGCGTGGTTCACCAGGTTCACGACGTACCTGCGGAGCCTTGGCTTCGTCGCGTCGCGGGCGGACTCATCGCTCTTCGTCCTTCGACGTGGTGCTCACCTCGCCTACCTGCTCCTCTACGTCGACGACATCATCCTCACCGCCAGCTCGGGCGCGGTGCTCGACTCCGTCATCCAGGCTCTTCACCGCGAGTTCTCCATGACCGACCTCGGCGCGCTCCACCACTTCCTCAGCATCAACGTCACCACCACTGCGCGTGGCTTGTTCCTTTCCCAGGAACAGTACGCCCTGGAGATCCTCGACCGTGCCGGCATGCTCAACTGCAAGCCCATCTCCACTCCGGTCGACACGCTGGCCAAGCTCTCCACCGACACTGGCCCGCTCTTCCACGACCTGTCGCTCTACCGCAGCCTGGCCGGGGCGCTGCAGTACATCACGTTGACGCGGCCCGATCTCTCTTATGCCGTTCAACAGTGTTGTATGTTCATGCATGCCCCCCGCGACTGCCACTTCCAGCTCATGAAGCGCATCCTTCGGTATCTGCGTGGCACGACTCACCTTGGCCTTCAGATCCATCGCGACGCCGACACCGAGCTCGTGGCTTACTCCGACGCCGACTGGGCCGGCTGCCCCGACACGTGCAAGTCCACCTCGGGCGATTGTGTCTTCCTCGGCTCCAACCTCCTCACGTGGTCATCTAAACGGCAGAGCACCGTTTCTCGTTCGAGCGCCGAGGCCGAGTACCGGGCGGTCGCCAACGCCGTCGCCGAGTCGGTGTGGCTACGCCAACTACTTGGCGAGCTCCACCAACCGCCGTCCCGTGCCACGGTCGTCTACTGCGACAACATAAGTGCTGTGTACATGTCGAGCAACCCGGTGCAACACCAACGCACGAAGCACATCCAGATCGACCTTCACTTCGTGCGCGAGCGTGTGGCACTGGGTGAGATCCGTGTTCTCCACGTACCGACGAGCTCGCAGTTCGCCGACATCTTCACCAAGGGGCTGCCAATGGGCGTCTTCCTCGACTTTCGGTCCAGTCTCAACGTCGACGAACCCCACGTTTCGACTGCGGGAGGGTGTTGGAACGTGCCCACGTCCCTCTCGTCAGGTGGCTAGCCATGCAGCCCGCGTCGTGCGCGTCTCCAACAGCCCACGTACTTCATGTTTATCCTCTCCTGCATGGTAGCGATAGCCGGCTAAGGCCGTTGTACTCTCCCACGTTCCTCTGCTTCCTCTCCTGTAAACTGTATAAATATACCCCGATGGATGAATAGAAGCAGTGTGTGAGTGTTACATATCTCAACTATTAGCTTACTCGTTGCTCACTACAAAATGTGCCATAGAACAAAAAAGACAATCAGAAAACCATGATACAACTCACGAATCATGATTCTATCGCTAGCATGCATATGCCACCCATACCGTAGTTCAGTATGTCACATGTATGTCTATTTGCACCCCACCTCTCGCCCCTTGTAACCTGTAGGTACCGTATGTTTCCTGTGCTAGTGATAAGTTTATAAAGGTTACAAAAAGTATTTTATTGGATTTGTATTTAAAGGTAGTTTACAATGAAACTATATTTGTTACATAGTTAAATTTATAATTAAATATTGACTCAAAATACAAAGGAGACCTAGATGGAGTAATTAACTACTACCTCCATTTGAAATTAGTTGTCGCTCAAACGAATCTATCTAGACGTATTTTAGTTTAGATACATCCGTTTAAGCAACAACTAATTTCGGATGGAGGAAGTATTTGCATAACCAGACAATATCTTACCACATGCCAGCCTCGACGCTTGTTCGTGGTTTTCTCTTCGACGGCGTGTGTGCGTTCTTGTGTAGGTTGCCAGGTCGCCCTGTGTGCCTTGTTTTTGCGGGCATGTTGACGGTTTTCGCCCGGTTTTCCGTTAATTAACTGGACACCTCTCTTCGACCTTTTTTAATGAATTGGGCTCTAAGGACCGCATTTCCAAAAATAAAATATCTTACCACATGGGCGAACATTAATGTGGTCCAGACTTTTCAACTCTAGGCATGGACTGTCTATCTGATTCCTAAAGAGACGTGCGGCTGGTTTGGGTGGTGTACACTTGCACTTGTGTTAACGGACAGCAACAGCCACACACATGGTCATCAGTCATGAGTACACTACTGACTAGTATTCACTTTCCTCTGAGGTTGAGAATTAAGATACCAAGATATTATTCGCGTTTTCTACACCAATCTCTTTTATCTATGTGAACTCTAGCTACTTGTAAACCAAGGAAATGCTCTCCAGCTTGCCACTTTTCTTACCCAACACTTCAATGGCGCCCCTGAAGGAACTCTTCCATATCTCACTTCTCTTGCTAGTATGCGCAGCCAAGGCCACCAACCTGGAAGCAGAAGCACTTCTCCGATGGAAGTCCAGTTTGGTTGGCGCCAACTCGCTGTCCTCATGGTCGACTATGAATTCCACCTGCTCTTGGTTTGGCATCTCATGTGACACTGCCGGGCATGTTACAGAGCTCAGCCTTCCCAACACTGAACTCAAAGGTACGCTCGATTACTTGTATTCGGCAGCATTCTTGAACCTCACCAAGATCAAACTCAACAACAACAGCCTTGCTGGAGCCATCCCGGCAAACATATCCAAGTTGCTCACGCTCACCTTTCTGGACTTGAGCAGCAACAATCTTGTTGGCTTAATACCTCGCTCATTCTCAAGGCTCCAAAATCTCAAGGCACTGCAGCTCTCTGCAAATAATCTCACGGGAGGAATTCCAGAGGAGCTGGGGATGATATCTGGGTTGCGAGATCTTATAGTGGGCAACAACCCACTTGGTGGGTCGATCCGAGCCTCACTCGGGAAACTTCAGTTCCTACAGGAGCTCAACTTCAGAAACGCTAGTCTGGTTTCTACTCTCCCACCAGAGCTAGGGAACCTCACTAGTCTTAAGTACATGACCCTGGGACAGAATCAGTTATATGGAAGTGTGCCACCATGTTTTGCCAGGATACAAACATTGTTGACATTTTACTTGGTTGAAAATAATATAAATGGTACCATCCCGAGAGAGATGTTTACAAACTGTACCAAGCTCGAGTTATTTATGGTATCCAGAAACTTGTTAATTGGAAGCATCCCATCGCATATCAGCAAGTGCAAGCAGCTCCAGATATTTGATGTATCCGGAAACATGTTAACTGGAAGCATCCCATCGCATATCAGCAAGTGCAAGGAGCTCAAGGGTTTTGATGTATCCAGCAACTTGTTAACTGGAAGCATCCCGGCGGAGATAGGGAGCATGCGGAACTTGCAAGCATTGTCCTTGTCCAAAAATCACCTTACTGGAATTGTGCCAACAAATATTGGTAATGCAATATCTTTGATATTCCTTGAGGTCAACTCCAACCATCTCGAGGGTGAGCTTCCTGAAACCATCTCCTTGCTGGTAAATCTCATTGCTCTCGACATGTCGGGCAACAAGTTTACGGGTATCATTCCTAATCATGACAACAGGCAGTTGCCAATTGTCAAGGTGGCTAACAGTACAGACAATAGCAGCTTCTCAGGAGAATCATGGTCTCCCTTTTGTCAATTAACACTCCTGGTGCTCTTGGATCTATCAAACAATGAGTTGTTTGGAGATCTTCCTGGTTGCATCTGGAACTTGAAAGATTTACAGTTCTTGGATTTGTCGGGCAATGCTTTAGCTGGGGAAGTTCCAACCTCAACTTTCTTCAACTCTTCACTAAGGTCACTGCACTTGTCAAGTAATAAATTCACAGGTTGCTTTCCAATGGTGTTGAAGAAGTTCAAAAGCCTTGTTGTTTTGGATCTCCGGGACAATAAGATTTCTGGTGTAATTCCTCCGTGGATAGGGGAAAGCAATCCTTCGTTGAGGATTCTCAGCCTCCGCTCAAACAAGTTCTACGGGAGTATTCCTTGGCAGCAGTTATCACAACTCCCCCATCTCCAACTGCTAGATCTTGCTGAAAACAATTTTGTAGGTTCCATACTAGAAAGTTTGGTCAACATCTCCCTGATGAGACAGACATTTGTGACACAACCAGTTGTAAAAATTGACATAGCACTTACTTCCCACAGATATTTTTATGTTTACAATGGAAGCATGGACATAATTTGGAAGGGACGGGAGTGCACCTTCAAGGGAAGGCATGCATTTGTGACTGGTATTGATCTCTCTGGTAATTCTCTATCTGGTGAGATCCCTTCAGAGCTCACAAGTCTCAGAGGCATGCGGTTACTAAATATTTCAAGAAATAATCTGTCTGGTAGTATCCCCAAGGATATTGGCAATCTAAAGCTATTAGAGTCCCTTGACCTCTCCTGGAACAAACTATCAGGTCATATTCCGCCTAGTGTTTCAAACCTGATGTCCCTCAGCAACCTCAATCTCTCCAATAACCTTCTGTCTGGAGAGATACCTACAGGCAGTCAGCTTCAAACACTCGATGACCCATCAATCTATGGCAATAATCTTGGACTCTGTGGTCCCCCCTTAAGACCATGCACAAATAATTCGAGTAGTACAACACCAATGGATGGAGCAGAGGAACATCACCATGAACTCGAAACACTGTGGCTGTACTACTCGGTGATTGCTGGAATTGTCTTTGGTTTCTGGGTATGGTTTGGAGCATTATTTTTCTGCAAGATCTGGCGGGTTGCTTTCTTCAGTTCTGTCGATGCCATGCAGCAGAATATTGTGCACAAGATGAAGCGTATCTGACTGTATTTATGATGCTTCGCACTAGATGCACAATTTGGCAGAAGAGGCTGCTTTATCTGCAGTCCGCATTGTATAATGTATTTTTCATGACCCTGCAGCTGCGGTTGCAGCTGTTTGTTTTGTTTCACCAATAAGCTACAAATTTATGTGCCTTTTGTGGGCAGAATTGGCTTGTAGTTGTTGTATGATGTGACCAGTGTTCTATAGGATTGCATTAGGTTTTATTATCTGAATTTTTGTGCTTTCCTACAATATTAGTTCGACCGGATATTTAGCAAGAGGTATAACCTCGATAAATTCTTTGGAGTGACATCCACTCAATCTCCATAGTATTTTTTGTGTTTTTTACGTGGTGCAACCAAAGAACAACAATTATAGTATATTGTGTTTCCGCTTGCTGTAGGATTTGAGATGTCAACGATTATAGTATGTTTTGGAGCATTATAGTATATTGTATTTCTGCTTTTTCATGTTCCAGTGTTTGTTGAATCATGCGACCAAAAAGGCCCTTACGCATGATTTACTGCTGTATGAGAAAAGTCAAGATTGATGTTTCAAACTCTAATGAGAAAATGTACATCGATAAGCAAATACCTCTGGGGAGGATTAATATTGCATTTAAGTAGAGACTAGAGTATTAAATCAACTCAATTAACAAGTTTTTTGTGTTGACGTGTATAATAAAAACCAACCACAGATTTTTGTCTCCTCTCTAAAAGAAATTAACCTTGACAGGGATTAGCATTTGAAGTATTTTTTCCCCATCTGCATCAATTACGATGAAAGACTGAAATGATCTGCCAGGAGTACCTGGCACGGGAGGTGTAAGAGCTTGTCGACCTAACGCCGTGTGGATCCAGAGTGGTTTGTTTGTTCTGCCTTGCATTTACCGTCGGTTTTTGAGCGCTGTGAGTGCTGCACTTCAGATTCTACAGCTTTGTATACACATTGCTATGTATGCAGGGTTGGATTTTGTGTTTGTCGAGACGCTCTCAACTGAACTGAAACCATTGCAGAGCTGCTGCTGCCGACCAAGAAAAAGAAACCCTGCCGCCATCATCACAAAATCTGAATATCCTGCCTTTTATTGTGTTATCAGATTGAAATATTCAATCTTATGTGGATGGTCTGTTTTGATAACATAATAAGTTTACCAAACGGACTACGTATCTACATAGCATAGTTTTCAACCTGCGGGCAAAAGGTGTCCTGTTTCTGCTGTATAGTGAAGCCCTTCCTTCTGCTATCTTCCAATGCATAGTTGCAATCATGATTGTTCAAAGCCTTCTACTTCTTATTTTTCTTCATCAGGCATAGAGGCGGCGGTGGAATCCGGAAAGAGCAAACAAACAATGTACATGCATGACGAAGATGGATGCTTGACAGCTCGATGACTGGTGGACGCAATGGAAATATTGACCCACGATGGATAGTACTCTCTCCGTCCGAAAATACTTGTCGAAGAAATGGATAAAAATGAATGTATCTAGAACTAAGATATGTCTAGATACATCCATTCCTCCGACAAGTATTTCCGGACGGAGAGAGTATATGCAGAGGAAGATAAACCGCTTGCGTTTGCCCGCGGTTCAGGTTAGACTTAATGGACATAGATTAAAGGTTTCGTTGAACAACTTTGGTCATGATTCAAAACCGTCTAAGATTCAACCCTGAGACCGGTTTTGACCTTGTTGACCGGTTTTGAACCCATTGACCAGCCAGTCAGCGTGTCACATGAGCGACACTGTTCATAACACTGTTCATGAATTCATTTTCTGCCAAAAAATCAGAAAATTTCATTTTCTGGAAAATTCTCACGCGAACAGTACTGTTCACGTGGCGAAAAATGAAATATTCCCGAATTCACTGCATATGCGGTGAAAAAAATCATTTTGAAAAAAGTTTGAAGAATTCCGTTTTCGCCACGTGAACAGTAATTTCGGGATTTCGTTATCCCCCGCATGAACAGTACATTTGAAATTTTTTTGTCCACTAGTACTGTTCACATGTGTGAAAACTGGGAATTTTCGAAAATTTGTGCTGATACTTTTTATATTTTTTTCAAACTTTTCCTGAGTTACTGTTCACGAGACGAAAAATTATTTTTCCTTCTAAAAATGGTACTTTTTATTTTTTTTTGAATTTACTATTCATGCAGGATTTTTCCCCTAGAAATTGAATTTCTCGGTTTTTTGGGGGGGAAAGTTTCAGAAAATGAATTTGTGAACAGTGTCGCTGATGTGGCACGCTGACTGGGCGGTCAACAGGTTCAAAACCGGTCAACAGGGTCAAAACCGGTCTCAGGGTTGAATCTTAGATGGTTTTGAGAGTTGGGGGTTGTAGATTAGACGCTTTTGAAGTTGAGGGTTGTATATTAGACTAGGGCAAAAGTTGGGGGTTGAAATATGCACTTCTCTCTTCAGAAAAGGCTCAATGCTACTGGCTTCTTCAGGTATAATGTACCGAGTGAGCCTTAATGACGGTATGGGCCTTCATGGGAGAGGTATGAGCAATGTACGGAGTGATGCCCGATACTAGGAACCTACTTTTGTTCGTCGTTGATCACAAGCTCTTGAATATCTACAATCTGATTACGCCTAGTTTTGAGATATTGCCTACCTAGGTCAGTTTACGCCTGATGTTGTGAAAGGGGCCGGGCTGGGAAGGAGACACTGGAACAAGGATGTGCTGCAAGCTCAAGCACATAGTCCTGATGATCAGAACAGCATAGTGCTGATGCGAATGCTGGAACCAGGAGATGGTGGTGATGTCGTGCTGCAACTCCAGAGTCGATCACAGGTTCATCAGTCATAGGGTCATCTAGAACTGACCTGGAGTTCACCTTGTGTGGCTTCATGTGACGATGATTGGTACGCTTCCTGGGTAAGGTACGTAGCGAGAATCATCAACGATGTTTAGTTTCTGCACAATCAGCAGGTTTTTTTTTGCGACAGAAAGAGAGTTTTATTCCATAATCAGAGGGTTACAATCGAGAGGCACCAACTCCTCAATACAAGGTGGGCTCCTTCCCAGCCATACGGCAGTAGTGGACTCCGTACGACTATACAATGCCAACCGATGTGCTACCCTATTTTGATCACGCTTTATTTTTGATGGAACAAACTCTCGATCCTGAAGATGACGCTTGATCTCTAGTACCAAGTGCCCATAAACAGACCTGGACAAACCGTCCCCGGGGTCATTGCAGCTAGTGCCGTAGATGAGTCTGACTGAACCACAATTGGCAAGGATGAATGCTGCAGGGCCAAGGCCATACCCTGCATTATTGCATGTAGTTCCGCTTCCAGCGCGTCGTTACAGTTGAAGATGCATCTATATGCCGCGAAGATCACACCACCCTCATGATTCCGAAGTATCATACCTGCTGCCGCCGACCCGTCCTCTTGCATGAAGGCACCATCCACCGAAAGCGCTGCCCAGCCCGTGGGCGGCCGCGGCCAGTGAAGGGGTATTGGCGGTGCGGATGCTTCGGCGTTTGCAACTCGGATCGCAGGCATCTTCCCTTTGAGAATTTCATCCGTGGAGAAAGGCCCACACAGGGTCAAAGAATTCATATAACTTTGAAGGTAATCCGACGTTGCCGTTACGGACGGAACATCCTTTCTGTGTGTAAGGTCCGATCGTAGCGACCAAATCCTCCATAACAACATGATCGTGCAATCCCGCATGTGATCATCGCAATTTGCCAGGACGTTTAAAAGCCATTCCTTCCCAGTATCATGAAGGAGCTCCTGGCTCGGTAGACGCCACACAGTTCTCATCTGAGCCCATATCCCCTGCGCATGTTCACATGACACTAGAGCATGAAAGCTAGTCTCCTTTTCTCAGCCACACACCCGACAGCTATCTCTCGTAGATATGTGACGATACTTCTTGCATTCATTTGTAGCTAAAGCTCCAGAGACCACCTTCCAGGCCATAATTCTCATTTTTAGAGGCACTTTAGAGCTCCAAATCCGCTGCCAAATCGGCCTCCGACCCGAAGCATTACTGCTTGACGAGCTGAGCCTCATGGAGTGTTGGACTTCCATTGCAAGATGATAAGCACTACGCACAGAGAACTGTCCAGACCTCTCCGGGGCCCAAGCGATGAAATCCTGCCCGTTCCTTGGAGATGTGCGTATCTTCACAATCTCCCTGACATCCATGTCCCAAAAATGCTCCCTGAGCCGTTCCACATCCCATGCTCCATGTTCATTCAGAAAATCAGCTACCCGATTGAACCGACAATTCCTTTTAGGAGTAATCGGTCTGAAATTGTGACCACGAGGGATCCAAGCATCTCTCCAGGTTTTTATCATTTCGCCGTTGCACACGCGCCATATAATGCCCTTTTTCACCAAATCAAGACCATGAACAATACCCTTCCAGACCGCCGAACTGTTAGACGAGAAAACAATGTCAAGCAGGTTTCCCCTAGGGTAGTATTTGGCCTTCAATAATCTCGCACAAAGGCTATCTGGGCTATCTAAGAGGCGCCAAGCCTGCTTGGCAAGCAGAGCTTGATTAAACGCCCTCATGTCTCGGAATCCCATGCCCCCCATTGCTTTGGGTAACATCATTCTCTCCCAACTTAACCAGGCCATCTTCCTTTTGCCATTTTCCACCCCCACCAATATTGCCGCATCATCTTGGTTAGATCATCACACACTGAAGCCGGCAGTTTGAACACACTCATTACATAGGTAGGAATCGCCTGAGCCACAGCCTTGATAAGAATCTCTTTATTTCCAACTGAAACATATTGTTCACTCCAATCAACAAGAATTTTCCTCAATCTATCTTGCAGTGTCTCAAATTGCCCCTTGTGAACTCTTCCTTCAGGGACCGGGAGTCCAAGGTATTTTGGTTCAAACACCTGCTGCGTTACCTCCAATGTACTCTTGATCTCATCCACGACTGACCCACCGCAGTTGTCAGAAAACAGGATGGAACACTTCTCGGGATTTATAAGTTGACCCGTCGCCGAGGAATAAGTGTTCAACAAACCTTTAACAACATCCGCCTGCTGGCCTGAAGCTTCAAAAAATAGCAAGGTATCATCCGCAAAGAGGAGATGAGAGATCTCTGGTGCACCCCGACAAATGCTCACCCCGTTCAAACTGCCTTCATTCACTGATTTAGATAGGAGAGAAGATAACGCGTCAGCGACAAAGCGAAACAAAAACGGAGACAATGGGTCACCTTGACAAAGGCCTCGTGATGGTGAAAAAACCTCCAGAAGTTTCCCATTCAGTTTAACCGAGTAACGGACAGATTTAACACAAGACATTATCCAAGCTATCCACTGTTCCGAGAAGCCCCATCTACTCAGCGCCTTCTCCAGAAAATCCCAGTCGACCCGATCGTACGCCTTTGAGAGATCGAGCTTGTATGCACAGGCCGCCCGACTGGTATTTTTCAATGATTGTATGTGGTGGATGCACTCAAAGGCAATAATAGAATTATCCGAGATGAGCCGGCCCGGAATAAAATCACTTTGATTTTCAGAGATCAACTCCGACAGACAAGGCCGGAGACGGTTAACCAAACATTTATACACCAACTTGTAAATAACATTGCAGAGGCTGATCGGCCTGAAATCCTTAAGCTCCTTGGGATGAGGAACTTTCGGGATGAGGACGATCGCCGTATCATTAACCCCCTCTGGCATGGAGCCAGAGACAAAGAACTCCAACACGGCAGCAGTGATTTCAGATTTTAGAGTTGCCCAATTCCGTTGATAAAACCTTGTCGGGAAGCCATTCGTGCCCGGAGCTTTAAGCGGGCCAATTTGAAACAGTGCATTCGACACTTCCTCCTCGGTAAATGATGCACATAACATGGCGTTCATCTGGTCAGTTACCTTAGGGACAATAGCCTAGAGAACGACATCGGGGTTGAGAGTCGGGTCCTTGGTGTACACTTCCTTGAAGTAGGAAGTAGCCATGCGTTCCATGTCCGATGGAGAGGAGCACCATGAGCCATCAGACCGCCGAAGTCTCTGTATGTAGTTCCTCCGCGCCCGCCATACAGCTCGCCTATGCAAATATGCCATGTTTCGTTCTCCCTCCTTCAGCCACGTAATGCGCGATCTCTGTAACCACATCATCTCTTCCCTATATAATAGCTCATCGAGTTGGGCCATCTTCTAGCGAATCAACGAGCGATCCGCATCTCTTAGCTCTAGATCAGCCAGCTCGGATCTCAACTTCTCCAATTCTGTGACAACGTGGCCAAAATTCTTCTTACTCCACGCCCTAAGGTCATTCATCATTTCATGTAGGGCGTCCCGCACCGCCGCCAGATTGCCGGTCGGTTTGCTTTTCCTCCATCCATTCGCCACCACCTCTGCCAGCGCTGGGTGGCGTTCCCACATAATCTCATATCGAGGGGAAGCAGAAGTCCTCCTCGAATCCTCAAGAACCAGTCGAACCAAGATCGGACAGTGGTCAGAACATGACGAAGCAAGGTGAACAACTTGCGCGGCCGGGAAGAGCTCCCTCCACCCCTCATCCGCACAGGCACGATCCAGGCGAAATCGCACGTTCCTCTCTCCAAACTGCCCATTATCATATGTAAATGGATACCCCGAAAAACCGAGGTCCCATAATTCGCATGCCAACAAACAGTCCCGGAATAACCCCATTTGATTTTCAGAGCGCTGGGCTCTAGACATATGCTCATGCTGCCACATTGCCTCATTAAAGTCTCCACATACTAACCACGGCTCCGACGAAACCGCACGAAGCTGGGATAGAGAACTCCACATGAGATGACGGTTTTCAACTCGGGGTTCACCATAGACAAACGTCGTTCTCCAACTTTTATCATTTGCCACATCTACAATCCGCACGTCAATGTACCGTGCACAAGAATCCAGCACCGTAACCTGCAACTTCTCATCCCAAAAGAGTGCCAGGCCTCCACTAAGGCCGTCACTCGACACACCAACAAAACCCTTCATCTGCAATCTCCACCTCATTTTCTCCATCTTTGAAGAGGCCTGTCTTGTCTCCGACAGAAACACAAGCCCCGGGGAATTGGCTTTAGAGAGGGCCAACACCTCACGAACTGTCCGGCGGTGCCCCCCCCCCCCGGCAGTTCCAAGCTAGGATATTCATTGCATCTGGCGGTCCTCCTCGAAGGAGGCCGCCGATCTATCACCTGACATACCTCTTGACTCCATACGAGCCCTCTTACTGCTAGCACTACTGGTAGGCGAGGCCTGTGCACCATCCTCACCATTCCCCTGGGTAAGTGCTAGCACACCTCTCGGCCCTACCAACGCATTGGCATCCGGTCCAACATCCTCCATGGAGAGCCTTTTGCGAGCTGCTGGATCTCCTTGCTTGGATATGCGTCCATCCTTGGCAGGGCTTGTAGCCGTATCTAGCATGTCCGGGTCGACCACTGTCTTTCCCGGCGACTTCTGCTGATGAGATTGAGACGGCTGTTGCTTCTGACTCCTTCCCCGGCCATAACCATCATTGGACGGCTGTTTATTTAGTCCATCAGCATAGAGCCAAGACCCATACTTCTTGTCCTTCTCCTCATGCACCCCTGATCCGCACTCTTTGCAATCATGACCGATGAGCCCACATACACTGCAGAAGCGTGCCAGTTTCTCGTAACGCACCAAGTAGACTTGGCGTTCTTTCCCCCTGACAATACTGACAAACTTGGTGAGAGGCCGGCGAACATCATGTCGAACCCTAACCCTAATGTAGTCACCACGGGTGCTCCCGTTCAGTCTCATCTCCAGGATCTCGCCAGAGTTTTTCAGCAAATTTTCCACAATGTTCTTCCTGCAGAAACCCTCCAGGATCTTGTGAATTTTAGCCAGATTGGCATAAACATCATGGGAACCTCCTCTGCCTTTGTGAAACCATCATATGGAACCATCAACACGAGTAGATTCCTGAATAGCCAGGGCCCTTGATCCAGCATACGTTCCCAGTCTCCCAAGCAAGATGCTTGTACAACGAAGAGTTTCGGCCCAACCGGGCGAAACCTTACCGGCTGCGCGGGGTTCCAAGCCGCCCGCATATCCTTGTAGAAGGCCGCTTGGCTGAAGGTTTTCTCTGTATGAACCCTAGCCAGCGCGAGCCATCTCACGCTCTCATTGATCTCCGGATCAGCCTCATCTATCACCAGATCATCGAAGTCTTCATCTTCCAGGTTGAGTTGTTCCATGAAATCTCCAAGGTCCGGCGTTCCGTGAGAGCCGCCGCCGCCAGCGCTGGTGCCTGACAGGGCGTCTGCGGGAGGCTCCATCGCTACCGAGGGGCAGGGAGGAGCGAGGTTTGGCCGATCGAGAGAACCGCTCACAGGGAGGGAGATCGATCGGGGTAAGGTACTCAGGGGCGGCGGCGTCGCCCGAGAGGAGAGAAACCCTAGCCTTGCGCGAGGGGAAACTAACTGACAATCAGCAGGTTGATTAAGGCCACGTAAGGCTGCGATCTTGTAGTGCGCTGCACTGCTGCCCATCGATGGACCAGCAACTGTTTCACTTCAGAATAGGGGTCCCGCTTATCCTACTTATTTGATTTTATCTGTCAATCTCCTACCTAACCTTTAATTTTAGAACACTTTATTTTACAATAGATATGACAAATTTATGAGAGTCACATCATCCAACCATAATTAATATATATAGTAGAGAACCCTAGGCACCATCACTGAGTTTCAGGTGCTACTTTTCCTTGCTTTCCCGCTGGGCCAGGCCTAAGCCTGTATATTCAAGTCACGTTCGGCCATTTCGGAAGCAGTACACACAGCAGCTTGTATACTAGGGGCTCAACTTGCATATACGTAAGCCTAAATGTGATTGCTGTCTACTGTGTGTACCACCGGAACAATAGAGGGATGGTTAACGGCAGTCACGGTGAGCCTAAGCCTGTATATTCAAGTCAAATATAGGAGAGCAAATATAAAGGAACAACAATAATTTTGATAGTTGTTCAATCTAGTTCATTCTCTACTAGGAGCTAACGCCCGCTTTGCCACGCCGTTCTTCATTTGTGGGATCTTTTTTCCTTTAGCAGATTACTGCAGTCAGTTGTTTTGTTTTCGTTTTATCTGTATTGGCTGGGGTTTCAATTATGTTTTGGTTTTTTTGGGGGGGTTTATATGGGGTACTGCTAGAGAAGGTATTTGTTCTGAGAGCAGAGTGGAGTTGTTTGGTACGTGGTGTGGTGTCCTTACAAATTTCAGCCTTGGTGTCAGCTGGGGGTCGTTGTGTGAACGCCTTGGGAGATCCTATTCCAAGCTGAAGTCATGGAATTTCAACCATAACGTTCACATGGGCCTGCCCACGAAGCTCCCACTCACCTCAGTCAGCTCCCTTCTACACTCGCTCGCTTAACAATTTCCACTCGCTCGACTCTGATCTTATAAAAAGCCAGCTAGTTCCTTTCAAAAAAGTTTGTTATATCAAAAGATGTTCATGGATTTATAAGAATCTTCAATTTTTATAAATGTTGCTAATTAGAAAGCATGAATTTTTAAAATGTTTGGGAATTTTAAAAATAATCATGGATTTAGAAATATTTGCAAATTCAATAGAAATTAAACTTTAAAATATTCATGATTTTTAAATTTTTTCATGAATTTAAAAAACATTAGTATTTTTCAATCATCACAAATTTTAATAAATATTCTTTAATTAAGGTAAAAATGTTAAAATAGAAAATAGAGGAAAATTGTAACAAAAATTAATAAAAAGAAAGATAAATGTCAACCAACGACACACATCCTTACAGGTGGCCCTAGTGACTCCACAACCTTAGTATCTTAATATTCTATATGCCAACACCATGCCCCCCCCCCCCCTCCAATTACAAATAATCACCAAATTTGTCCATAATAATTGTGCGTTGGATGTGTTGTTTTATGTTGGATCCCTAATTCGTCAAGTGTGGATCTCTCTTTGCTTTGAGGTCACGGTTGTGTGTTGGATGTTGTCTGGATGGCTGATGCATGGCGTCATGTTGCAGCATGACTTGCCATGGGCACCGGCCACGTCAAATAGGTCCCCCTCACCGATATGTGGACGAAGCTCTAGAACCTACATAATTAAATATAGGTATATGCATCGATGAATATAGTAGACTAAATATTGAGGTGCCGTGGTAATTTGTATGGTAGTTCAATCTAGTTCATTGTATATGTCAACGCCCTCACAGTTGGGGAACATAGTAATTTCAAAAAAAATCCTACGCACACGCAAGATCATGGTGATGCATAGCAACGAGAGGGGAGAGTGTTGTCCACGTACCCTCGTAGACCGAAAGCAGAACTGTTAGCACAACGCGCGCGGTTGATGTAGTCGTACGTCTTCACGATCCGACCGATCAAGTACCGAACACACGGCACCTCCGAGTTCAGCACATGTTCAGCCCGATGACGTCCCTCGAACTCCGATCCAGCCGAGTGTTGAGGGAGAGTTTCGTCAGCACGACGGTGTGGTGACGATGTTGATGTTCTACCGATGCAGGGCTTCGCCTAAGCACCGCTACAGTATTATCGAGGTGGACTATGGTGGAGGGGGGCACCGCACACGGCTAAAAGATCAACTTTATCAATTGTTGTGTCTATGGGGTGCCCCCTGCCCCCGTATATAAAGGAGCAAGGGGGGTGGCGGCCGGCCTAGGAGGAGGGCGCACCAAGGGGGGAGTCCTACTCCCACCGGGAGTAGGACTCCTCCTTTCCTTGTTGGAGTAGGAGAGAAGGAAAGAGGGGGAGAGGAAGAAGGAAAAGGGGGCTTTCCTTGTTGGAGTAAGAGAGAAGGAAAGAGGGGGAGAGGAAGAAGGAAAAGGGGGCTGCACCCCTTGTCCAATTCGGACTAGAGGGGGGCGCGCGCCTCTTCCTTTTGGCCTCTCTCCTCTATTCCCGTATAGCCCAATAAGGCCCATATACTCTCCGGCGAATTCCCATAACTCTTCGGTACTCCGATAAATACCCGAATCACTCGGAACCTTTCCGATGTCCGAATATAGTCGTCCAATATATCGATCTTTACGTCTCGACCATTTCGAGACTCCTCGTCATGTCTCCGATCTCATCCGGGATTCCGAACTCCTTCGGTATATCAAAACATATAAACTCATAATATAACTGTCATCGAAACGTTAAGCGTGCAGACCCTACGGGTTCGAGAACTATGTAGACATGACCGAGACACATCTCCTGTAAATAACCAATAGCGGAACCTGAATGCTCATATTGGCTCCCACATACTCTACGAAGATCTTTATCGGTCAGACCGCATAAGAACATATGTTGTTCCCTTTGTCATCGGTATGTTACTTGCCCGAGATTCGATCGTCGGTATCTCAATACCTAGTTCAATCTCGTTACCGGCAAGTCTCTTTACTCGTTCCGTAATACATCATCCCGCAAATAACTCATTAGTTGCAATGCTTGCAAGGCTTAAGTGATGTGCATTACCGAGAGGGCCCAGAGATACCTCTCCGACAATCGGAGTGACAAATCTTAATCTCGAAATACGCCAACCCAACAAGTACCTTCGGAGACACCTGTAGAGCACCTTTATAATCACTCAGTTACGTTGTGACGTTTGGTAGCACACAAAGTGTTCCTCCGGTAAACGGGAGTTGCATAATCTCATAGTCATAGGAACATGTATAAGTCATGAAGAAAGCAATAGCAACATACTAAACGATCGTGTGCTAAGCTAACGGAATGGGTCATGTCAATCACATCATTCTCCTAGTGATGTGATCCCGTTAATCAAATAACAACTATTTGTCCATGGTTAGGAAACATAACCATCTTTGATTAACGAGCTAGTCAAATAGAGACATACTAGTGACACTCTGTTTGTCTATGTATTCACACATGTATTATGTTTCCGGTTAATACAATTCTAGCATGAATAATAAACATTTATCATGAAAGAAGGAAAAAAATAATAACTTTATTATTGCCTCTAGGGCATATTTCTTTCAATCTCCCAGTTGCACTAGAGTCAATAATCTAGATCACATCATCATGTGGTTAACATTGATAGTTCACATCATCATGTGATTAACGCCCATAGTTCACATCGCCATGTGACCAACACCCAAAGGGTTTACTAGATTCAGTAATCTAGTTCACATCGCTATGTGATTAACACCCAAAGAGTACTAAGGTGTGATCATGTTTTGCTTGTGAGAGAATCTTAGTCAACGGGTCTTTCACATTCAGATCCGTTATGTATTTTGCAATTTTCTATGTCTACAATGCTCTGCACGGAGCTACTCTAGCTAATTGCTCCCACTTTCAATATGTATCTAGATCGAGACTTAGAGTCATCCAGATCGGTGTCAAAGCTTGCATCGACGTAACTCTTTACGACGAACCTTTTGACACCTCCATAATCGAGAAACATATCCTTATTCCACTAAGGATAATTTTGACCGCTGTCTAGTGATCTACTCCTAGATCACTATTGTACTCCCTTGCCAAAATCAGTGTAGGGTATGCAATAGATCTGGTACACAGCATGACATACTTTATAGAACCTATGGCTGAGGCATAGGGAATGACTTTCACTCTTTTTCTATCTTCTGCCATCGTCGGGCTTTGAGTCTTACTCAATTTCACACCTTGTTACACAGGCAAGAACTCTTTCTTTGACTGTTCCATTTTGAACTACTTCAAAATCTTGTCAAGGTTTGTACTCATTGAAAAAACTTATCAAGCGTCTTGATCTATCTCTATAGATCTTGATGTTCAATATGTAAGCAGCTTCACCGAGGTCTTTCTTTGAAAAACTCCTTTCAAATACTCCTTTATGCTTTGCGGAATAATTCTACATTATTTCCGATCAACAATATGTCATTCACACATACTTATCAGAAATGTTGTAGTGCTCCCACTCACTTTCTTGTAAATACAGGCTTCACCGTAATTCTTTGACGGTGCTTTCTTTCAGCAGATCCGTTTTGTTGGTGAGCATGAGGACAAGAGACATGGTGTGATATGCCAAGCTTTTGAAAGAAAGAATTTAATTTTTCATACTCACCACCCCAGTCACTTTGCATAGCAATGATTTTAGAGTTCAGTTTGCGTTCAACAAGATTTTGGAAATTGAGAAAAACTTGGAATACATCAGATCGTTTTTTCAATAGGTAAGTCCAAGTAAATTTACTATAGCCATCAATAAAACTTACATAATAGGAAAATCTACCAACTGAAGTAGGAGCTGGCCCCCATACATCTAAAATGATAAGTTGTAAAGGGGCAGTAGACACACTAGTATAAATTAGGTAAGGTAACTGATGACTTTTTGCTTGTTGACACGGATCACAAACTGACTCAACACTAGGCTCATAAGAGAGTTTATTTTTGCTAAGAACATATCTAACTATGACTGAAGATGGATGACCCAAACGACTATGCCATCTTGATGTAGATATCTTGGTGACAATATTTGCTTGTTTATTGGACCATGAAGATGATGATGATGATATGAGTGGGTAGAGGCCTCCCGCGCACCGTCCTCTAAGAATGACTCTCCTTGTTCTCAAGTCCTTAACCAAGAAAAAATAAGGAGAAAATTCAATAAGAACATTGTTATCAAGAGTGAATCGATGAACGGAAACAAGATTTTTAGATGTTTGAGGGACATGCAAGACATTGGTCAAGTGTAAATTTTTCACAGGGTTTTCAACAAATGAACTGCCAATGTGTGTGATATCCATACCAGAACCGCTTGCAGTGCGAATTTGGTCGCCTCCATTGTACTTCTCCCGCATCGTCAACTTGTCAAGTTCACCTGTGATGTGGTTTGTTGTTGCACTATCGGCATACCAGTTGGTGTCCACGCCATAGGAGACTGCATGCGCCTCCTTTTCTTCTTGTTCGTTTTCTTCATAACGCCACCAGCAAACTCGTGCACCTCCTGGATGGTGTCTGTAGCATATCTGACACTCTGGATAGTCATGTTGTTGCTCATGAACCTGCTGTTGCTGTTGCTGTCGAGGGCGGCCTCTGAATCCGCCGCCTCCATTGGAGCAAGAGGACTGACGATCACCGCGGTCACCACTATCACCACGGCCACACGCCCTTCCTCCGCGCCCGCGAGATCTGCCGCGGGACTGGCCACGGCCTCTGTAGACCGCATTGGCGGATGAGTGGAACCCGCCTGAAGATGAGTCGCCTAGCATCTCCATCCTTTGATCAAGGGCAGAGATCTGAGCAAATAGATCGTCGGCTGTGATGGTGTTTTTCACAGCGCCGATCGCCGCCACCACGGAGTCGTAGTCACGGTCCAGTCCGGCCAAGATATAGTCCACCATCTCCGGATCAGATACGGGACAACCGACAGCAGGTAGTTCACCCCCAAGACTTTTCATCTTCGCCATATACGCCGAGCTTGACATGGTGCCCTTCTTGGTATTGGTGATGGCAGTTCTTAGATTAGTAATCCGAGACTGAGATTGTGAGGCGAAGAGATTTTTCACCGTCGTCCAGAGCTCAAAGGTGGAATCTTTCCCAACGACTTGTGCAAGAATTTCTGGAGACATGGAATTGAGAAGGTATGATAGAACCTGCTGGTCTTTGGCGATCCAGGGTCCGTATAGGTGGTTCGGCTCTAGGGCCGTGGTCTTGTCTGCCTTCGTGATCTCCACCATCCTGGGCGGAGCGGCGTCGGTGTTGTCCAGGAGCCCCGTCACCTGCGCGCCTCGCAGGGCTGGGAGGACCTGCGTCTTCCAGAGGATAAAATTACCTCTTGCGAGCTTCTCAGACAGCGGCGATCCGAGGTTGAGGGAGACGCTGGCGGAGGAAGCCATGGAGACGATGATATGTGGTTTCTAGGGTTTTGGTTTGTGGCTAGATGTATAAAAAGAGGTGGCTCTGATTACCATGAAAGATATCAAGCGTTCCTACTCCATTGAGGGAGCCGCGTGGTGTTTATATTGATATGTGGCCGCAGCCCTTGGCTTGGCGTACAAGGTTATACAAGAGGAGTTTGAGTAGAATACAAGAGAAGGAAGGAGGTTGAGATTACAACACGTATATTCTAACACGCATATATTGTATATTCTAACACGCATATATTGTGATATACAATTATACATGATGAATGGTGAATTAGCAGCAGATGCCACATCAGAAAAAACAGAGAAGAGGGGGGGGTGCAACTGCAATGTCGTCTGACGACTCCGTGATCCCGTCATGTGACCGTCACTATGAGGAACAAGGATTGAGGTGGCAGAAGATCATGTCCAACCAAGCCTCCTCTCTCATTTCCCTCAACTCAGCTCACATGAATGGCATGACAGATGGAGTTTGCAGCAGCAGAGCGGTCCTATTGGCCGGTACATAGGCTCAATCGAGAGCAGCTTTCATCCTGCGAGCAATGGACGGGTGAAGGACTCGTGGATGAAGGTCCATTTGGAGCTCGACCACATGGAGACCCCGCCATTCTCTGCATCGGCAAAGCTCGGCGGCCTTGGCGATTTCGGCACTACGGATTTCAACCCGTTCAGAAACGAGCCAGTGTTCTTCGCGCTGGTATCCAGGCTGCTCGTGTCCATATTCAAACGCATACTGGAAATAGGCCTCGGCAAAAAACTTTGGGAGAAGAAGAAACTGGGAGCATTTCGCTGCCAATACCTTGGGAGCTTCCCTTGCTGTACAAGGACATCTCAGTACTGCAATCCATGTCGTCTCCTCTTTGAGAACTCAGGCCGTAGTAGCTCTGCAAGCTGCTCATTGCGAGCGACGACTGCTGCTGTCTAGACTTGTCAGAATCTAATGAATTCACAATGTCTACACGTCGTTTGCACTTTACAAAATTCATGGCATATCAGCATCAGATACATACATAAATGTACGTGCTCATGTACTAGTGTCTTTGAATGTTGGAAACAATCATCAGTCAAGCCACCGACAGAGAAGATGTACACTCTTTTGCAGAAGATGTATACTCAGCCGCCTTTCACACATATCGTGTATATATGGATCATTACGTACAAAAAGGGTTTAGATTGCCGCGGCGACTCCCGCCGCGTCAGCCTACGTATCAGAGCAAGACGCCGTCGTTCCCGAGCACGAACCCTTGGTTGTCGCCAATGAACCTTCAACATCCATTGTGTTATTTGGCTGGCATAGTTTCAGACAGACGATAAATAGACTAAAACTGCAGAATTCAGTTGAGCCAAGTGCTTACTTTACGGAGTAGAGGTTCCCGGGGATGTTATCAGCGGACCCTCAATTGAGCGTTCCTCCGCCATCAAGGATGGAGAGGGAGGCGAAGCCCTGATGGTAGCAATACAGCGCTCCAAGCGCCCAATCTGCTTCCGAATACAGCCGAAGGCCTCCTTGCTCCAGGATCGCAAAGAGCCATCAACATGCTTCAGGTTAGACCATGTTGACTGAAGTGAAGGACAGCCATCCCTCCCCTCAAGTCCTCAACCCACACCCGCTCAAGAGTTTCTCTGTAATCATCAGCCAGTAGCCACATCTCCTCATAACGGAACCCTTGCTGGACCGGAGATCGTCGTGCCTGTTGGGTCCTGCCTCCCAACAGAACCAGCATGGGGTAGTGATCCAAAGAAGTGGCAATGAGATTCTCCACCCCGCACCCATCGAACATACCAGTAAAAGCTCCATTGGCCGCAGCCCTATCCAAGCGACATTTAACATGACAATCCGGGTCTTGTTTGTTGCACCACGTAAACTTCGGACCGGAGTAGCCCACATCAGTCAAGCTACAGTCCATCAGGCAATCCCTAAAAGCAGTTATCTGAGCCTCTGACCGGTCTTGAGGACCACAATGTTCATCCTAAGCCAAGACCTCATTGAAGTCCCCACAACATAGCCACGGTCCATCCCACATTGGTTGAAGACGTCTGAGAAGCTCCCAAAACTGAGGTCTATCTTCTCTCCTGGGCTCCCCATAAACAAAGGAGGCACGCCAGACCACCCCCTCGTTGATCTTCACATGAGTATCAATACATGTTCAACTTGAGCATGAGTTTCCTACCTAGCTTCAAGTTGAGCATGCAGTGGATGCAGCAGGAAATTAGATGCAGATTAATTGCATAGTACAAGAAACAACAAGTTGTGCCTCTGTTTTGGTTGATCTGTAACTCTGTTTGATTGGAACATGTACTAATTAATGTGCTGGTTCTAGATTTAAATTAGCAAGATTAGTTGCAAGCCCGAGGTCGAAGCAGAGAGGTCCACGCGCACGCCCTCCTAGTCAACCGCCTCGCCGCCGAACTTGTCAGAGTTCTCTGCAATTTTCTCCAATCACTGAACTTGTGAAGATTTACCACACAATGCTTGTTCTTCTTGTGTTTGTCCTCGGTGCCGGGAGGAACGGCACGAGTAAATATAGTAGAGTAAATATCAAGGAACTACAATAATTTTGATGGTTGTTCAATCTAGCACATTCTATATGTCAATGCCCTCTCTCAAGTAAAGAGAAAGACCATGAAGGGCTTGGGGGGGCTGGCCCCCACCCCAATCCAAATGATTTGTGTTCTAAAGTAATAGCAAACATGGTTCGTCCCACGCTTATGCGTGAAAAACATTCTTAGGTGCAATTAAAATGAAGAAGCAAGAAGTTTTGAGGATACTGAAGGCGGGTTTTTGTTGGACATCGAAATTGATATCACAAGTTTTCAGGTGTTCAGACAGGTCACTTGCGTGAACGAACCGTTCCTCGAGAAGGGTCAACCGAGCGAATAAATTAATTTCCCTCTGACGTTCGCTACGCGCGGATTCTAGAGCAATGCAAGCTAGCCCAGAAAAAGGGCTATGCCCAATCAGTTGCTTTTTTGAAAAACAAAGCGTCAGCAAAAATCAAATATTTTGTGCAGAAAAGACAGAAAAACCATAAATTTAACAGGAGAGAGAAACATAAATGTTTCCATACCCATAAAATTTCCATCTCAAAAACAATCGTGAAAAGGGGGGAAATACATAAACATCGATATTGGGATAAAAATGACAGAAAAGTAAGGTTGCCATGATCATGATTAAAATCTACCTATATATAACAGAAAAATTGACCGTGTTCAAGATTTCGTATAAATGGATAAGTATAAAAACTGAGATAAATTTCCGTGACATGATGAAAATTAATCCACCTATAGGTAAATGTAAAATTTCCATACTGCATTAAAACATTTTTCCATGGTATGCTCAATAAATTTTCCATGCTATATAAAATAAATTTGCCATGTAACAATACAGACACAAACATATGGATGATAAATGTCCATGATATTGTATGAGTAAACATGCACAACTAAAATTTGATGGAAAATGTTCTATACAGTAAGGAAAAATCATGACAAGTTGTTAGAAACTTGTTGGGGGGAAAAGTTGAACTTATCATGTGACAAATTAGAGAAAGAAAACAGAATTCACTAAAAAATTATACACAACCATACCAAATTGTGAGCATGTATGTTTTGTTCACTTTTTTTGTTTCGTTAGTTTTATATAGATGGCAGGGCAGAGCACGTGGAGGTGGAGGCCTTCGCCAGCTCCGACTTGCGAGTTTTGTTGTTCATGGCTCCTGAGATCTGCCAGTGGCATACATACTGCTTACTAACCACTTGTTAGCAATGGTCAGGAACCGCCCGTGTATGGAAGCAGCCGATCAAATTGGCAGGGGAGGTGTAAGGGTTGTCGACATAACAGCGCGTGGAGTCGGAGTCCGTTGTTTCAGAGTACAACAGGCAAGAAAGCTCCATAGTGTTTGTGAACCATGGTCGATCTTAGTAACTGCTGCGGTGCAGATCCTCTGTAACCTTGCATACAGATTGCTGTCACTCTGAACTGAACTGAACTGAACTGAAGCCATTGCAGAGCCGCTATTGTACGAAGAAAATATAAATATGCCAGCAGGTTTTCGATGCTGCCATCACAAAACTGTAGCGAAATTAGAACTTCATGGACTCTCCCCTGTTGCAGGATGAACAAGAAAAACAATCAAGAGATCTCATGCTGCCTCGGTACTGAATATTTCAGACATAATAAGATCAGTTCAACAAATGGTCTGTGCGTCTGCAGAGCAGAGTTTTCAACCTACAACACACAAGACGTTCTGTTTCTGCTGTCTAGCAAAAGCCCTTCTGCCATGTTTCCATGGACAGTTGCAACCATGATGATTCTTCAAAGCTTTCTTCTTGAGCATCAGGCATAGTAGAGGCAATGGACAAGTCTCGGAAAGAGCAAACGAACAACGGGCACGATGAAGAAGGACGATGGTTTCAATGGCTCGCTGACAGGTGGGGCCCTGCAGCCATGTTGACCCAGTACAGGCACCATATTCACAGGAAAATAAACCAGTGCCTGTATTTTTGCACTTCCCTGAATGAATACAACGACCAAACCAAATAAACAAAGCAGACAAGCGTGGTAACAAAGTTAAACATGCATTTTACTCCGTATATAATGTGATATACAATTATACAGGACGAATGATGAATTGATTAGCAGCAGAAGCCACATGAGAAAAGGCGGAGTGTGGAGCTGCAACTCCGTAATCCCGTGAATGTGATCGTCATCAGCATGAGGAACAAGGATTGAGGTGGCAGAAGATCATGGCAAACCAAGTCACCTCTTCCATTTCCCTCTCAACTCAGATCACATGCATGGATGACATGACTGATCACAAATGGAGTTTGCAGCAGTAGAACTACACTATTGCGCCGGCATGGAGACTCAAACTCAGTCTAGGGCAGCTTTCATCCTGCGAACCGTCGCGGGTTTCGGCAGGCCGTCGAGCAACGGCCGGGTGAAGGACTCGTGGTTGAATGTCCACTTGGAGCTCGACCACATGGAGACCCCATTGTTCTCCGAGTCCGCAAAGCTCGGGGCGCTCGGCGACCTCCGCACCACGGACTTGAACCCGTCGAGGAATGAGCCGCCATTGCTCCTCGCGGCGGGATCCGGGCTGCCCGCGTCCGTATTCAGACGCATGCTGGAGACCGGCCTCGGCAGGAAGCTCTTGATCATCTTGATCGAGTCCGACAGAAGGTCGTCCTGGGTATCCGCCTCCACTTTCTGCCGCCGGCGTATGGAACCATCTTGCTTCTCTTTGGTAGCCCCGTTGCCTCTGCCAGTGCTTTGTGTACTGTCAGGCGGAGAAGAAGAAATTGGGAGTATTTCACTTCCAATACCATGGGAGCTTCCCTTGCTGTACAAGGACATTTCTGTACTCAAATCCATGTCATCTCCTCCTTGAGAACTCAGGCCATAGTAGCTCTGCAAGCTGCTCATTGCAAGTGACGACTGCTGTTGCCTAGACTTATCAGAATCTAGTGAATTCACAATGTCCCCGTTTTGCTGATTGTTCGGAGCCCACGCTCTGAAAAAAAGAGAGCAGAGAATAGCTTAGAGAGTGTTCTTAAGTTCAATGCAGTATTAAAAATGTCCTGTATGAAAGAACAAAGACTATTGTATTTACAAACCATGTACACCAAGTTAAATAGTCAAAACATGGGTGAAATGTCATGATGCAACAGCAAGTAAGAAACACTAGACGACAGACAGCGCCAATATTATGAACTGCTAAAATGAGTTCTCTTTATCTGCCAGTAGTTTGATCTTAGAAAATCAGCGTCGATAAGAAAACAGGTTGCAGTGTACTATATGTAACTGACCAAAAACCAATAGGAATAAAACTTATGGACTGTGTGCTACAGCATGGAAGAAAAATAACCAAAAACACATGGAAAAAATTAACATGAGGAGATGTTTACCTCTTCGATCGTAGGCTGGAGCCGTTCAGCTTCACAGAGGATGGCATGGGCCTTCCTGGCAGAGGTATGAGCAATGCCTTGTGTGCATACATCTGGCTGTCAGTCACAAGACTATTTGCCCTCTTAATGTCCGAGATCTGCACGCAAAAGAAGTAATCTTAACATGGTAACCAAACTCGGTACATTTGTACTTTGGGAGATAGCCTTAATTACAACTCCAACCAAATAAACTACTGGGACCAATAGGAGGTCCAAATCGATCTGCAATGCAAATGCATAACAGCCTTTCATTGTGTCACTCCTCCCATGAACTCCCCGCGAAAACACGGCGCGTGTGATGTCGAAACTCACTGTTTTGCTTGCATCATGCTCATAACATGATTACAACGCCAGTGACTACAAAGTGCATAGCCCACGGGAGTATTTTTGAAGCGGTGAAAGATTAAAGGCCGCACAAGCACCAGCGCACTATGACAGCCACATACCAGAGAAAACATGGGTAAGATTTGGATATTGTCACAGATCAACGCAATGCAAATACAGAAATGTTTCGGCCCGACGCCCTAAACTCATCAGAGTTTTGCATGACATTGCAGGATTTCATCACCCGTAGCCATGAACGACGTGGCTCACATGGTGTCTTCAAGTGGAGCAAGACGAAGGACATACCAGCACTAGGCAGCCGCAAACTATGGAAAACATATGTAAATGTTTGGATCTTTGTCAGAGACAAGTCCTCTCCTGTCTTTGAAGTGCAGCAAACTTGCCACAAGACACAAACTCCATGGCATATTTTCTACCAAAATTCCTTGATAATAGTGTTGTTCCTTCCATTCAGCAAGAATATGGCACACATAGATCACCACCGCTTTCTAGGTGCAGCTCCGCACCAATCAGCAGCCACACCGAATCAAACTATCAGGGATGGGAGACAGAGAGTGTGAGATTACCTCGACGCCGTACTTGATGGCGATGCCGGCGAGCGTGTCCATCCGGGACACCTGGTGCTGGAGGAAGTCCTCCTGACCGTCGTCCACGGGCGAGCAGCAGGAGGCGGGCGGCGGCGTCCGCTCCGGCGACAGCAGCAGCGCGCTGCCCAGACCTCCTCCGCGGGGCCCTCCGTAGAACTCGTCGGACAGCGGGTGCGAGATCCCCATGCCAACCGGCCGCCCGCCCAACCAACCAGCCAGGAAAAGAAACCCCCTCCTCGCCGGCGGCCCCAAATCAAATCGCGCAGGGGAGACAGATCCCTCCCGTCCCGGCGGCCGGGAGGTGCTCGGGCCTTGGGAGGGGAATGCGGAGGAGGGGGAGGAGGAGGTTGCGCGGGCGGCGTCGGGTGGGTAGCTGGGGTTGGAGGGTGGGTGGCCTTTGCTTGTCGACGGGGGAGGAGGAGGAGGAAGAGGAGCCAAGCAAAAGCAAAGCCTCCTCTGCTCCGCTCTCCCCTGCCCCTTAATCAACCGACGGCCGCTTTCTTTCTCCGTGCAAAGATTTGATTTTTATTCTACTAACCTCTCCGTTACGCGGTTCGCGGAGGGAGCTGGGGGTGCACGTGGCCGGCGTGTTCCACGGTCCACTTCTCCCCTCGCCGACTGCCGCTTCCTCTTCACACGCTCCGGCATAAATAAATAAATAAATAATTTTTTATATGTCATGCCAAGAAAGAAGGAAAAATCATTTTGTTTTTGGGTTGAGAAATAAATAGAAGAAGAAGAGAGAAAAAGAATGGGTGGGTCAACGAGGGGGAGCACCGACTGGCGGCTGCTTAAACTATTGCACAGTTAATTAATTTAGTGTACGTGGTTTCTGGCACTGCTTAAGAAGAAGAAGAAGAAGAAGAAGAAGATGCTTAAGCTGCAGATGTCAAACCAGCAGGAATCTCACTCTACGAATCCCAACGCTTTTTAATCATGAAGCAAACTGCCAGCTTGCAGAGTTATGTATAGCCAGCATTCAGTTTGGTGAAATGAAAATCAAACCATTTGTTGACTATTTGATGACTTGGTGTAGACTCTGGCCAAAGCCAAAGGTGTTTAGATACCCAAATACAGGAAATAATTAAAGGGGCATATAATTTATTCAAAATAAAAATAAAAAAAAGAGCATGCACAGTAAGCCTCATGCATGTTTCTTTCTATTTATGATGAAAAGAGAAATAGAAATTCAGAATGCACCTTTTGTTTTGTCCAGCTGGTCTGGGACCAGATTATGCCAAACTGTGCCCAACCGCAAAGACAAAGGCAACACATATCTGACCAAGTAGACCAAGTAGACTTATTTCATGAGTGCTTGCCTTCCCTGGTCAAACCTGGCTTACCAGCCAGCCAGTTGTTGCACACATGGGCATCCATCTCACCTAAGTAGTTAACACAACAACAGCAGGAGACAACACCAAAAAGAAACAAACATATAGTGCTAGTACTAGTGCATATGAGAAGCTCCTTCCTTGGAATCTTGATGCCTTCATGCAAAAGCTACCCTACCTTACCTGGCAGACAACATCATGTTTGTTGGACAGAAAGATGGAAACCAACTTGACAGTCCTTAATTTTAATTATCATCGTGCAGCCCTGTTAGTCGTGCAGTGCTGCTGTACTATCTTAGGTACACAGACAATATGATTCTTCATCAAATGCCCCTGTTTTTTTCTTCCTTACAAAGGCAAGTGAAACATTTTCATTATCAAGGAAAAAAGTGGTGAAAAACAGTAGTACGTACTTCGCTCGCTGTTCGCCCAAGAATCTGCATCTCGCTTTCAATGGCAGAGGTTGGTGCTTTCCATCAAGGTGGGCTCACCATAGAATGCGTGGTGGTGCTTAAGTTAAGATTATCTTGCATGTTTGCACTATTCTCCTTCCTTTCTGGCTTACTTCATAGCAAACAAATTATGGTGCTTACACAACATTCAAATGTTTACTTATGATCTCACTTGGGATAACCTAAACAGTTCAGGGGAATTCAGATAAAGTCACCATGCAGTTTTAACCCAAAATACCTACCTCCAGTTCACAAGATTTGTGTTATTTTACGCTTGGGTACCACTCAACTTTATGATTGCTCATGTGCAGAACTGACAGTGATGTGCTTTTTTCTCAGTTAAGTGCGAGTGCAGTTAGAGATACACCATTGTCAAACTTACACTATAGTAACAGATCCACCCATCTGTACTAGATTCTTGCCCAGTTAACTGCTTACGTATATATAGTTTGGACTATGAAAAAGATCCAATCAAAGAGGTCAACAGCATGCGCCATCATTAAACCTCATGACTCTTTTGACTTTTTTTGTCAGTTATTTATGTTTGAATTCAGAGTTCTGACTTGGCATCATGCAGTCTGCCACACAGAAAAGCACCACTGGATTATTAATTTATCCCTCAATTCCAAACACTCTGAAAGAACATCTACAATTTTCTTATGAATCTATACTCTATATTCAAAATAGAAAAAGAGAACTGGAAAAAAATGCAGTGCTTTAGAATAAGATGCTTAAGGTGAAGATGTCAAACCAGCAAGAATCTACTCTACGACTCCAATACTTTTCAAACATTAAGCATAAAGAGTTGTGTACAGGCAGTAATCAGTTGGGTAAAATAAAAACCAAAACAATTTGTCACTATTTTAAGTTAGTGCAAACTGTAGCCAAAGCCAAAGCTGTTTAGATCCTGAAATACCGGAAATTATTAAAAAAAAACATGTAATTTCTTCAAAACAAAAATAAAAAAGCATATACCATATGCCCCATGCATATTTCTTTCAATTTCTGAATAATCAAAATTAGAATACACCATCTGAAGACATCTGCCCACCTTTTGTTTTGGTTAGATGGTTTGCGCCAGATTGTGCCCAACTACAAAGACAAAGGTATCGATCGCATCTTTGACACAGTGCATCTTACGCTGCAAATTGCGCTGCTACTTCTATATAGATGAATTAGTTGCATTGACCACAGAGATAGAGATGCTTTTCCTGGACTGGCCAGTCAAACCTGGCTTACTTGTCGGTCCGCCAGTTCATGCATGCATGGGCATCTAACTCACTGGTATCAGATCTGGTTATTAACAGAACAGCAGGAGAGAAAAGCAAAAAAAAAATAAAAAAAATCATATAGAAGCATATATGAGAGGATTCATCAAATCTTCGTGACTTAACAGAAAAGCTACCTTTACCTGGCACCATCATGTTTGTTGGACAGAAGGAAGAAAATCAACCTGTTGTTAATGTTTAATTATCGTGCAGCTCTATTAGGCATGCAGTGCTGCTGTACAACTTAGGTACACAGACAGTCTGATTCTTCTTAAAATGCACCTCTTTTTTTCCTTACAAAAGTAAGTAAAACATTTATGTCAAGAAAAAAGTATGCGAAACAGCAGTACTTCGCTCGCTGTTTCCCCAATAATTTGCATCGTTTTCAGAGGCAGAGAAGCTGGTGCTTTCCATCAAAGGTGGGCTCAACACAGAATAGCACAATGCTTTGAGGTGCTTAGGTTAAGATTAGCAGCATGATCCCATTATTCCCCTTCCTTTCTGGCTACTTCATGGCAAACAAATTATTATTCATTTACATTTTGATTCTACTTATGTTCTCACTTCGGGGAGCCTAAGCAGTTTCAGGGGAGTTCAGATAAATCACCATGCAGTTCTGGCCCCCAAATATCTCTAGTTAAGATGATTAGTGATGGTTTACAGTTTGGTACACGTCCACTTCTATATTTACTTATGTGCAGAACTGACAGTGATGTGGGTTTCTCTCAGTTAGGTGTCAATGCAGATTATGCAGTCAGAGATACACCATTGCCAAACTTATGCTGTACTAACAGATCTACCAAACCACTGCTCCATTAGATTCTTGCCCAGTCAGCTAGTTATATATATATAGTTTGCGACTATGAAAAGATCCAATCAACGAGGTCGAGAGCATGCGCCATCATTAAACCTCATCACTACTTGACTTTTTTTTGTGAGTTATATACTTTTGAATTCAGAGTTCTGACTTGGCATCATGCAGTCTGCCACACAGAAGCACCACTGATTATAAATCTATCCCTCAATTCCAGAAACTTAAAAAAAACTTCATTGTTATGAATCTATGATGAAAACAGAGAAAGAAAACTGAAAACTCCTGTGGTAATAATTATCTCCTATGGACAGACAGTTTTGCTGGTGGAAACAAAACAAAGTATGAGAAGAGAGTAGAGCTAGACCTCGCTTGCTGTTTTCCAAAGAATCTGCATCATTTTCAAAGGCAGAGGTTAGTGCTTTCCATCAAGGTGGGCACACCACAGACCAGCACACTGCTTTTGGGTTGCTTAAGTTAAGATTAGAGGCATCTTTCCATTATTCTCCTTCCTTTCTGGCTTACATCACAGAAACAAAGTATGCATGCTTACATTACATTTTTCAATGATGCTTATGTTCTCATTTGGGGGAACCTGAACACAATTTCAGGGGAATTCAGATAAGTCACCATGCAGTTTTAGCCCAAAATAGACACCCACATTCAACATGATTTGTGTTGGTTTACACTTTAACTTTAGTGCCCAACCACTTTTATCTTTACTTCTGCACATAACTAAAAGACGGAGAGCACATGCCATCCTTAAACGATGTGTTTCTTTGACTTGTTTTGCTGACTTATATTTTTCGGGATTCAGAGTTCTGACTTGACATCATGCAGTCTGCCACAGAGAACGGCTTCCAAGTTGCATCTAGACGACAAACAGAAAGACTCTAAAGAAGCACCCCTGGATTATCAATTTATCATTCCATTCCAAACAAAGATCGGGCCAATCAAAGAGATCAAGAGCATGCGCCATCATTAAACCTTATGTCTCTTTGACTTGTTTTTCTGTCATATATTATTAAGAATTCAGAGTTCTGACCCTAGACATCATGCAGGTCCACAGAGAAGACTTCCAAGTTCCCAAGGAACCATGACTGGATTATCAATTTATCACTTCATTCCAAACACTCCAAAAAAACCCTCTTTTTTATGAATCTATGATGAAAAATAAAATAAACTGGAATTCCTGTGGTATCTCTCAGAAAATCAAAATCCTATGGTCGGACAAATAGCTGGTGGGAACAAAACAAAGTATGAGAAGAGAGTACAACTACACCTCACTTCCCAATGTCAAACTTATGCTGTACAGTTTTTGTCCAGTTAGGTGCAAATGAAGTCACAGATACACTATGTCAAACTTATGCTGAACTAACTGATCTACCACACCACTGCATCGTTGCATTCTTCGACTATTCATCGCTCAGCAAGAGCCGGTAATGTATATAGTTTCTGACTATGAAAGGATCTAATCAAAGAGGGAGAGAACATGTCATCCTTAAACCTTATGTGCCTTTGACTTGTTTTTCTGCCTTATATTATTTGGGATTCAGGGTTCTGATTTCGCATTATGCAGTCTGCTGATGAGAACGATTTCCAAGTTTTATCTAAACAACAAATAGAAAGACTCCAAAGAAGCACCACTGGATCATCAATTTAATCACTCCATTCCAAACACTCTGAAGAAGACATCTTTTTTTATATGATGAATCTATGATGAAAACAGAAAAAAAAAAAGAACTGAAGACTCCTGTGGTAATCTCTCAAAAGACAAAATCCTATAGCCGGATAATTTCTCTGGTGGAAACAAAACAAAGTATGAGAAGAGACAAGAACTAAACCTCACTTCCCCTGCGTCCTCCTAATCCAATCCAAAATGTGGCAACACTCTTCGTGCCCAAGGAACACCCTGTTCTCTGGACGATAGGTTTTGAGATCCTTGCTTGTGTGCACGCAACTTTCCCTTTTCATTTCAAGTGATTCAGGCAGCACCATTGCATCAGAGCCATTGTAAGCGTCACAGATAAACTGAACAATCTCTTCAAAAGGCTGCGATGCGTCAACCCACTGGTAAATCTTCTCGTTGCGGAACCAGGTCATTTGCCTCCTTGAGAAGTTCCTAGACGTCTGCTGAAACTTGGTCAGGAACTCTAAGAACTCCTCTGGGGAGCTACTGCCTCCATTCTGTCTGCAATGCACCAGGTACTCCATGGTTTGCCTGTAACCAATGGCACGGGTTGCAGAGTTCATATTTGGCTGCAACCCAACATCAAGAAGCCATGAGGCTTCTGAAAGAAGGCCTCCTGTGTCAGCCAGCATTTCCTCACACCTCAAATCAATTGATCTGTAGAGTTCAACCCGTGGGCATGCTAGGAAAAAACACAGGAAATCATACTCCAGTTCCTTCGCCTCGCAGGTTGCATCATCGCTTGGGGAATCAGTTAGCTTGGTGTCTTGCTGCTTCTGAAACGAGCTGTATGGTAGGGTGAAGGAAGATGCAGGGGAACCAGATGACCTGATGATCTCGAGCCTTCTGCTTAACCTGGCCCAGTTATTTGTATCCAAGTCCCGAGCTTCGGGGTCCCCGGCCTTGAGCAGGAGCTCCACCGCTTCTTCCCACCGGCCGCTCTCACGAAAGCCAGCGAGCTCAGACCACACACTTGATATGATGTCTGTGGATGACTGTGGGACATTTGGCTTGCCGTAGATAAACCACCTTAAGTACAGCCCGGTCCCTCCTGCAACGACAGGCACAGAGCCCCTGCCAAGAACATCTTGCGTCGCTGTTCGCGCGTCGTGGAAGAACATCCCAGCGGAGTAATCGTCACACGCATGCATGATGTCGATGAGGTGGTGCGGCACCATGCTCATCTCGGAGGCGGACGGCTTGGCGGAGCCGACGTCAAGGCTGCGGTACACCTGCACCGAGTCGGCGCTGATGATCTCTCCCCCGAGCCTCCTGGCCACCTCCAGCGCGAGCCTGCTCTTCCCGGCGCCCGTAGGGCCTGATATCACAATGACCTTGCTCTTCTTCCTCACGTCGGCCAGTGGCAGAGTGGTGGCTGTGACGTGCAGCTTCTTTGAAGAGCAAAGAGACGGGGAGAAGCACTGCTGCTGCTGCCGTGAGCACAGGGCGGGCCAGCTCCTCCAGATGCCGCGCCGCGCGGACCCGAACCCGAACCCCGGCCTCATTTCACAGCACATGATAGAGCGAGCACCTGCACCAGTAGATTCAGATTGAGATTAGCTGCCTGAGGAAACGAGTATCCTTTCTCAGCTTCTCCGCGGCATTATGACGAGCACCTCGCGTGCAAAAGAAAACCAGCCCACATCCAATTCAACCATAATTGTTCACTGCTACCGAGAAAACAGTAATCTCAATCGAGACGGAGGAAGGGGCTGCTTACCGAGAAGAGAGGAGGCGACGAATCCGCTGCACTGGAGCCAGCAGAACAGCAGCAGACCTGCGCGGAGGGAACCAATGCGCGAGCTTTGGTGGGAGATCAGTGAAGAGCAGAGGGCGACGGGAGGGCGGACGCCGTTGGACTGGGGAGCTCGAGGGGCGAGGACCGGCCTCGCCGGCCTGCAACGGCGGTTAAGACGATGACGGCGACGGCGACGGCGACGGCCATGGCCAGCAGACGACGGCTCCGAGAGAGAGATTGAGGGGCCGAAGTGGATATGGCAGCCGGTGGGGTTTCTTCTGGGCCTAAATAGATGGGCCGCGGTGGGAGGATGGGGTTTGGAATTTTGACGGGCCAACCAGGTGTTTTGTTGTTGGGCTCGCTGAGTGTGGGGAATGGGCTCAGACCAGATAGAGACATTCATCATCGTCATGGTCAATTCATACGCCGCCAGCGGGCCGGCGATGCCGCGGATCTCCGGCGTCTTCATCCCCTCCATCGCGCCTCGACTTGCGTGGCTCCTTTGTCTTAAAAAAAAAAACCTGCGTGGCTCCTTCTACTATCTCCGCTCGTGCCCAACCTCCTTCATCTAGGCCTTCCTCCCTCGACCGTTCACCGGCACCTCCACAAAACCGAAAAAAAAACACAGGAAGAAAGAAAAAAATGGTTTATGAACCTTAGGTTCCTAAAATCGGTCAAGAACCTTTCAGAAGGTTCACAAAACCAGTGGCTCGCACGCTCAGATGGGCCAACCCATTCTATCGATCTGGTATCAGTCGGCTGTGTGATTGGTCGACTATTTGCCACAAAATGCGGCAAATAAGAAATTCCACGGTTCTGTAATGATGGAAGAAAAATGGAGGAGTCGGTGGGAAGCCTCCTCTCAACATTAAATCCACAACAACCAGTTCCCCCTCCTCCACAGCTCGAAGCACGACGGCCATGGAGTCTTCATCCTCCGCCAGTCAACATCCCACAGCACATAGTCTCTACATGACACTCGATGTTCAAGACTAGGCATTAAATAAAATGAAAAAAACGAAGGAATACCAACACTAACACGAGGCGGTTTGCAACTTAACACCTACATGATTTGTGCAAGTATTCTTCATGTGCATGGCCACGCAACAATTGCTGCATTTAGCTTCCTTCCTCGGCTGCTTGGGCAAAATCGAGTTCTCTTGCTCGGTTCCTCGTACGGTGCTTTGTCACGGCTATTTGACTATCGCCCTGCCTTGTGTTTCTTCTCAAGCGCCCCTAGCCCAACTAGGGTGTCCTCCTACACTTCTGAATTAACATCGGTCGCATCCACCATGTTTTCATTGGCCTTTGCTGTCGAACCGGCCCCACCTGACAGCATGTCCTCCATCGCAAGACCATCTCTCTGCTCCTCAAATTCAACAAGAGAAGTGATGCCTTCCTTCAATATCGTCATACCTTTCTCATAATCCGACACACACGCACCCCCGAGACGGACTAACTCCATACCATGGACATACAGAGCTATGTGGCGACGCGTCGTTGTCCTGCTCCCAGCTTGGTCTCGCTGGCATACATGTAGGTGCGGCGAGCGCCGCACATCTTTGGCGTCCTTGTCCATCTCTTCAGGAACAACTTCTACAATGTCTCTGCGAACCCCAGGACATACATAACCTACATTCAGCAGAATGATAAATTTCCCAGAATATGTACCCAACAAATAGGTTTTAAACAAAAAAAAGTCATCTTCTATATCTAGATAACTAGCCCTCGCTATCATATTTCTCTCAACATGCAAGTATGCCACCTCATCATTCAACATGCATGGAGAAAGGTCCACCACAAGATGCAATCATCCATAATATAAAGCCACCTCAACATGCAAACATGCATGAGAATTCACATTATATTATGATATTTACATCATACAATAATCAAACACCACAAATTATATTTATTTGTGAAAGGTGTAATAGCTCCCGTGTGCCCCTACACCCTCATGAACAGTAATTTTGTAAAAAAAGGAAAAAAAATTAAAACTTCCAGGGATCAAAGATTTGATGTTCTTGCAAAGTTTTAGAAAGAAATAGCCTTCGTGGAGCCCTCACCAAAAAAACAAAATCACTACTAAAAAAGGTACTCCCTCCGTTTGGAAATACTTGTTCCAGGAATGGATAAAATAGATGTATCTATAACTAAAATAAGTATAGATACAACCATTTCGAGGACAAGTATTTTCGGATGGAGGGAGTACGTAAATTTTGATCAGATCGTCATTTTTAGGGCGCTTCTCACCCCTCTCTCCTTCAACTCTCCCCTCGCCCCTCCCTCTCTCTCTCTCCTTCACTATTTAACTTTCGTCCCTGTGACAGATAAAAATCAATATGAAAATTCAGGTGGGCCCCCCCTCCCCCGTTGACTCTCCAAAAAAAACTTTCAGGACGCTCTTCAATTACAACTATTTGGTCTATATTCACCCGGCCTTCAGTGTCTACTTGCCTAAATGACATCTGTGTTATCACCCTCGCTCTAACTGAAAGCGGACATGGTGCTGCCCTGGCAGCCACACTTGTTTGCACCGTCGATCTACCATCACAAACTGCGGCCCAAAATCCCCCAGCCCATGGTTCGCCACCACCGCCTCTCCACCATCGGATCTGATCGCCAACTCCTCATGCGCACCAGCTCCCCCAACAAGTCCATGTGGGTATTTGTGCTTGATGCCTCATCCAGGAAGATTGGCAACTTGAAACCATCACGCCTCAATCTAAACCGGGACTCCCGAGCCCTAAGGAAAGCGATTTTCTGCAGGCGAGAAATGTTACCTGTCGACGGGGTGGATGGGAAAGTCCATCGCCATGTCCGCCCCACCGCTTCCGAGGAGCTCATCGCCGCCCAGGAGGATATGTGCAACATGCAGTTTGCTTCTTCATCGTTGCCGTTGACGCCCCGCGCCCCCTACGGCCCTACCCCTCACGACATCTCGCATATTTTTTCCTTCTGAGTTCGAAAAGTTGTGATGGCACCCGGGAGTCTCGGCACCGTTCAATCTATCCGTCCAGTGGCAATAAGATACGGGCTAGCCTATGTCCAGTTATAGACGCTTTGCAGTAGCAGCTTAGCTAGGCAGACTTTTTTTAAGGAGACAAACAACGACGAGAGAAGGAGCATGCAGAACTAGGTTGGCAGGACTAGGCTCGCTGGAGGGTTGAAGTCACATATAGATTCTGCATGTGCCCACCTATATCACATGACTCATGATGGCAAGAATTGAAATAAATAAAAGGAGAGAGAGTGTGTGTCTCACGCAAATGCTACAGTAGGAGAGAGTGTGTGTTCCATTCATGGTTAAGAGAGAGAAAGTGGTGTCTGCTGCATGCCGAGTTATTAAAAGAGAAGGCATGCAAATTGCGGAGAGAGATTGTGTGTTGCATGCGAAAGTACTCCTTTGTCTAGGTGAATAAATCATCTTATGAAATCCAGATTTTCTCAAAACCATAAAGCGCATAACATTAAATTATCCTCGATCCCGTCCTAGCCTCGTTCAAACAAGCGCCTGCATCCTCCTAGATTTCCTCCGCTGCCTCGTTCTCTCCTCTTGGAAACCTCTCCCGTCAACAGTGTGGATAAGGGGGTGCCCCTGCCCCCGGGAGCTAAAAAAAACCAGTCTCTTCTGAATTGACTCGAGCTGGTAGATGGGCTGCATGCACTCTCGCTCTGACGTGTGGGGTTAGCATGACGTCTTGTGGGTACGGATTTAACACGTCAACCGTCAACCGTCCCATAACACGTCCGTGCGTCCAACGCCTAACGCCCAACATTAAGGTTACCTAGGCCTCCATATTCCTTGGGTTTGCAAACTAGCTTTCAATTGATTTTGCACTTTTCACCGAACCCCTACACTAGAAGAAAATAGAGCTTTGGTTTCGACCTGGCCAGCCCATTTAATTCCGGTTCAGTCACGAACCGGGACCCTTGGTGGCATACGTCCCGGTTCATGCGTCCAGGAGGCCGGCCGGGCCTTGTGGGGCATTGGTCCCGGTTCGTCTGGACCCTTTTGTCCTGGTTTCAGACATGAACCGGGACCAATGGGCCTCGCTCCTGGCTCATGAAACGTCTCCAACGTATCTATAATTTTTGATTGTTTCATGCGATTATATTATCTGTTTTGGATGTTAATGGACTTTATTTTACATTTTTATATTATTTTTTAGACTAACCTATTAACCCAAGGCCCAGTGCAAATTGCTGTTTTTTTACTATTTCAGTATTTCGCAAAAAAAGAATATCAAACGGAATTCAAACGGAATGAAACCTTCGGGAGCGTGATTTTTGGAACAAACGTGATCCAGAGGACTTGGAGTGGACGTCAAGAAACGGACGAGTCCACGAGGCAGGGGGGCGCGCCCTCCTCCCTCGTGGTCCCCTCGTGGCTCAACCGACCTACTTCTTCCTCCTATATATGTTCACATACCCCGAAAACAACCAGGAGCACCACGAAACCCTATTTCCACCGCCGCAACCTTCTGTACCCAACAGATCCCATCTTGGGGCCTTTTCCGGAGCTCCGCCTGAGGGGGCATCGATCACGGAGGGCCTCTACATCAACTCCATGGCCCCTCGGATGATGTGTGAGTAGTTTACTTCAGACCTTCGGGTCCATAGTTATTAGCTAGATGGCTTCTTTTCTCTCTTTGAATCTCAATACAAAGTTCTCCTCGATCTTCTTGGAGATCTATTCGATGTAACTCTTTTTGCGGTGTGTTTGTCGAGATCCGATAAATTGTGGGTTTATAATCAAGTCTATCTATGAACAATATTTGATTCTTCTCTGAAATCTTTTATGTACGATTGGTTATCTTTGCAAGTCTCTTCGAATTATCAGTTTGATTTGGCCTACTAGATTGATCTTTCTTGCAATGGGAGAAGTGCTTAGCTTTGGGTTCAATCTTGCGGTGCTCGATCCCAGTGACAGAAAGGGAAACAACACGTATTGTATTGTTGCCATCGAGGATAAAAAGACGGGGTTTATATCATATTGCTTGAGTTATCCCTCTACATCATGTCATCTTACCTAATGTGTTACTATGTTCTTATGAACTTAATACTCTAGATGCATGCTGGATAGCGGTCGATGTGTGGAGTAATAGTAGTAGATGCAGGCAGGAGTTGATATACTTGTCACGGACGTGATGCCTATATATACATGATCATGCCTAGATATTCTCATAATTATTCGCTTTTCTATCAATTGCTCGACAGTAATTTGTTCACCCACCGTAATACTTATGCTATCTTGAGAGAAGCCACTAGTGAAACCTATGGCCCCCGGGTCTATTTTCCATCATACAAGTTTCCAATCTATTTTACTTTGCAATCTTTAATTTCAATCTATATCATAAAAGTATCAAAAATATTTATCTTATTATTATTATCTCTATCAGATCTCACTCTCGTAAGTGACCGTGAAGGGATTGACAACCCCTTTATCGCGTTGGTTGCGAGGTTCTTATTTGTTTGTGTAGGTATGAGGGAGTTGCGTGTGGCCTCCTATTGGATTGATACCTTGGTTCTCAAAAACTGAAAGAAATACTTACGCTACTTTGCTGCATCACCCTTTACTCTTCAAAGGAAAATCAACGCAGTGCTCAAGAGGTAGCAAGATGGATTTCTGGCGCCGTTGCCGGGGAGTCTACACACAAGTCAAGACATACCAAGTACCCATCACAAACTCTTATCCCTCACATTACATTATTTGTCATTTGCCTCTCGTTTTCCTCTCCCCCACTTCACCCTTGCCGTTTTATTCGCCCTCTTTTTCCGTTCCCCTTCTCTTTTCTAGTTCGTCTTTTTGCTTGTTTCTTGTTTGCTTGTGTGTTGGATTGCTTGCTCGTCACGATGACTCAAGATAATACTAAATTGTGTGACTTTTCCAATACCAACAATAATGATTTTATTAGCACTCCGATTGCTCCTCTTACCGATGCTGAATCTTGTGAAATTAATGCTGCCTTGCTGAATCTTGTCATGAAAGATCTGTTTTCCGGCCTTCCTAGTGAAGATGCCGCTACCCATCTAAACAACTTTGTTGATTTGTGTGATACGCAAAAGAAGAAAGATGTGGATAATGATATTGTTAAACTGAAGCTATTCCCGTTTTCTCTTAGAGATCATGCTAAAACTTGGTTTTCGTCTTTGCCTAAAAATAGTATCGATTCATGGAATAAGTGCAAAGATGCTTTTATCTCTAAGTATTTTCCTCCCTCTAAGATCATCACTCTTAGAAACGATATTATGAATTTTAAGCAACTTGATCATGAACATATTGCACAAGCTTGGGAGAGGATGAAATAAATGATACGTAATTGCCCTACACATGGTTTGAATCTTTGGATGATTATACAAAAATTATGCCGGATTGAACTTTGCTTCTAGAAATCTTTTAGATTCGGCCTCGGGAGGCACTTTTATGGAAATCACTTTAGGAGAAGCTACTAAACTCCTAGATAGTATTATGGTTAATTATTCTCAATGGCATACTGAAAGATCTACTAATAAAAAGGTGCATGCTATAGAAGAAATCAATATTTTGAGTGGAAAGATGGATGAACTTATGAAATTATTTGCTAATAAAAGTGGTTCTTCTGATCCTAATGATATGCCTTTGTCTACTTTGATTGAGAATAATAATGAATCTATGGATGTGAATTTTGTTGGTAGGAACAATTTTGGTAATAACGTGTATAGAGGTAATTTCAATCCTAGGCCGTTTCCTAGTAATTCCTCTAATAATTATGGTAATTCCTACAACAATTCTTATGGGAATTATAAATAAGATGCCCTCTGATTTTGAATCTAATATTAAAGAATTTATTAGTTCGCAAAGGAGTTTCAATGCTTTGATTGAAGAAAAATTGTCTAAGATTGATGAGTTGGCTAGGAACGTGGATAGAATTTCTCTTGATGTTGATTCTTTGAAACTTAGATCTATTCCACCTAAGCATGATATCAATGAGTCTCTCAAAGCTATGAGAATTTCCATTGATGAGTGCAAAGAAAGAACCGCTAGGATGTGTGCTAAAAAAGATTGCTTTGTGAAAGCGTGTTCTTCTAGTTTCCATGATAATAAAGATGAAGATCTAAAAGTTATTGATGTGCCCCCTATTAAATCTTTGTTTTGCAATATGAATCTTGATAATGATGGGACTGGAGATGAGTCAACTTTAGTTAGAAGGCGTCCCAATGATTCGGAGTTTTTAGATCTTCATGCAAAAATTGATAAAAGTGGGATGGAAGAGGTTAAAACTTTACATAGCAATGAACCCACTATCTTGGATTTCAAGGAATTTAATTATGATAATTTCTCTTTGATAGATTGTATTTCCTTGTTGCAATCCGTGCTAAATTCTCCGCATGCTTATAGTCAAAATAAAGCTTTTACTAAACATATCGTTGATGCTTTAATGCAATCTTATGATGAAAAGCTTGAATTGGAAGTTTCTATCCCTAGAAAACTTCAATATGAGTGGGAACCTACTATTAAAATTAAGATTAAATATCATGAATGCTATGCTTTATGTGATTTGGGTGCTAGTGTTTCAACGATTCCTAAAACTTTGTGTGATTTGCTAGGTTTCCGTGAATTTGATAATTGTTCTTTAAACTTGCATCTTGCGAATTCCACCATTAAGAAACCTATGGGAAGAATTAATGATTTTATTATTGTTGCAAATAGGAATTATGTGCCCGTAGATTTCATTGCCCTTGATATAGATTGCAATCCTACATGTCCTATTATTCTTGGTAGACCTTTCCTTAGAACGATTGGTGCAATTATTGATATGAAGGAAGGGAATATTAGATTCCAATTTCCGTTAAGGAAGGGCATGGAGCACTTTCCTAGAAACAAAATTAAATTACCTTATGAATCTATTATGAGAGCCACTTATGGATTGCATACCAAAGATGATAATACCTAGATCTATCCTTGCTTTTATGCCTAGCTAGGGGCGTTAAACGATAGCGCTTGTTGGGAGGCAACCCAATTTTATTTTTGTTTCTTGATTTTTGATCCTGTTTAGTAACAAATAATTCATGTAGCCTATGTTTAAATGTGGTTTAATGCTTTTAATTAGTGTTTGTGCCAAGTAGAACTTTGGAAAAAGACTTGGGGAAAGTCTTTGCGATCTTGCTGTAAAAAACAGAAACTTTAGCGCTCACGAGATTTGCTGCCATGTTCTACTGGAGAGTGCTATTTAGTTAATTCTTTTTGAAGATCATTAATAGATAAATTCCTCACGTCCAGAAATTTATTTTAGAATTTTTGGGGTTCCAGAAGTAGTCGAAACCTTCAGATTACTACAGACTGTTCTGTTTTGACAGATTCTGTTTTTCGTGTGTTGTTTGTTTATTTTGATGAATCTATGGCTAGTAATAGAGTTTATGAACCATAGAAAAGTTGGAATACAGTAGGTTGAACACCAATATAAATAAATAATGAGTTCATTACAGTACCTTGAAGTGGTGGTTTGCTTTCTTTTACTAAAGTAGCTCGCGAGATTTTCTTTTAAGTTTTGTGTTGTGAAGTTTTCAAGTTTTGGATAAACATTTGATGGATTATGGAACAAGGAGTGGCAAGAGCCTATGCTTGGGGATGCCCAAGGCACCCCAAGGTAAATCCAAGGACAACCAAATGCCTAAGCTTGGGGATGCCCCGGAAGGCATCCCCTCTTTCGTCTTCGTCCATCGGTAACTTTACTTGGAGCTATATTTTTATTCGCCACATGATATGTGTTTTGCTTGGAGCGTCTTGTATGATTTGAGTCTTTGCTTTTTAGTTTACCACAATCATCCTTGCTGTACACACCTTTTGGGAGAGACACACATGAATTGAAATTTATTAGAATACTCTATGTGCTTCACTTATATCTTTTGAGTTGGATAATTTTTGCTCTAGTGCTTCGCTTATATCTTTTAGAGCACGGCGGTGGTTCTATTTTATAGAAATAATTGATCTCTCATGCTTCACTTATATCATTTTGAGAGTCCTTTAGAACAGCATGGTAATTTACTTTGGTTATAAAATTTTCAATGCTAAGAGAAGTTGGATGCTTGATAGTTGTTTTGAGATATAAAGGTGGTAATATTAGAGGTGTGCTAGTTGAGTAACTGTGAAATTGATGAATACTTGTCTTGAAGTTGGCAAATCTTGTAGCATGCACATATGGTAAACGTTGTGTGACAAATTTGAAGCATGGGGTGTTCTTTGATTGCTTTCCTTATGAGTGGCGGTCGGGGACGAGCGATGGTCTTTTCCTACCAATTTATCCCCCTAGGAGCATGCACGTAGTGCTTGGTTTTGATGACTTGTAGATTTTTGCAATAAGTATGTGAGTTCTTTATGACTAATGTTGAGTCCATGGATTATACGCACTCTCACCCTTCCATCATTGCTAGCCTCTTCGGTACCGTGCATTGCGCTTTCTCACCTTGAGAGTTGGTGCAAACTTCGCCGGTGCATCCAAACCCCGTGATATGATACGCTCTATCACACATAAGCCTCCTTATATCTTCCTCAAAACAGCCACCATACCTACCTATTATGTCATTTCCATAGCCATTCCGAGATATATTGCCATGCAACTTTCGACCGTTCCATTTATTATGACATACATCATCATTGTCATATTGCTTTGCATAATCATGTAGTTGACATCATATTTGTGGCAAAGCCACCATGCTTAATTTTTCATACATGTCACTCTTGATTCATCGCAATCCCGGTACACCGCCGGAGGCATTCACATAGAGTCATATTTTTTTCTAAGTATCGAGTTGTAATTTTTGAATTGTAAGTAAATAAAGTGTGATGATCATCATTAGAGCATTGTCCCATGTCAGGAAAGGATGATGGAGACTATGATTCCCCCACAAGCCGGGATGAGACTCCGGACAAAAAATAAAATAAAAATAAAAAAGAGGCCATAAAAAAGGCCCAAACAAAAAAAGAGAAGGGATAATGTTGCTATCCTTTTTCCACACTTGTGCTTCAAAGTAGCACCATGATCTTCACTAGTGATTGGGGCGCCACCAGGTGGCGCCTCTTGAGGCGGGATTATGCGCACTAACCAAGCTATCGTGTTTGTTAACGTGCCTGTATGATAGTAGCTTTAGTTTAGCGAGACCCAGACGATACAACAACAGAAATTCGGTAGGGGAAGTGCACATGCATAAAATAGATCAGACTTGAGCACTGACAAGAGCATCTCGGTGCTGGGAAAAATAAGACACAGTAACAAAAATGCATTGCAAATAGTGCACATGCATAAAATCTATCAGGTTTAGAAGCAAAGACAAGCATTTTAGATAACGATAGGCACATATGAACACAGGGGCAACAGTTTAATAGCCTAGACGACTCATTACAGATATTACAGATGGTTCAAAAGTAACATATACAACAGGTACTGTATACAACTATCTCTGGGGAGCTCCATTTGTAGAACACAAAGCGCCTGTTGATCAACATATGTTCATTTAGGAAAGAACGGCATCCGTGTTCATGCCACATGTAATTTGGATATAATTGGGCATTAACATAAAGCAAATAAAGTAATTCATAAGAGCAACAACTGAAGTGGATCTTTCAGACCTATATTATAGCACCTTCCAATAAAATAATTCACCCTATTGCATTGCATCCATGAGAATTATAGAAAATTAAATTCATATTATTTTCAAGATACCAATTTCATTAATTAATACATATACTTTGGAAACTCTATTATGCCAATTTTTGTAGTTTGATAATGTTTGGCAAATATTACCCATTTTATGTTGTATAACATATATACTTTTAATGATTGAAAACATACTATAGTCCTATATTAAATTAATACTTACCTAATTCATTATTATCCTATAACAAATCTATGCAGTTTTAACTTGATCCATGAAAAGGGTGGTTTGTAATTTTCTGTAATAATCTAAGTTTACATGAGTGTGACACCCTCTATTTGTTATTTGAAGCAATAAAATATGCAACCCATTAGAAAGTCACTTTGTGTTTGCAGTAATCTAAGTTTAGAGTGTCATACCCTCTATTTGCTATCTCTAGGACCCGACCCTTCGAAAATTAATTAATATCTGGAAGAGCTTCATTCACATACAATCCGCAAGCTTCACCAGTACTCAAAGTAACTTTACCGGCAGAGGCTATTCCATTAGACATGATTTTGAGAAATTGAGGTAGTTGGTATAAGTTAAACTGTTAGATGGAAAATGTATAGAAAAATACTCAAAAGTCTAGGCATCACGCTTCTTTTAATGATGAAAGACAAAATAATATGATATACATTTGAGATAGTAAATGATTAGAACGTACTCAGAAGTACAACATCCGTCAAATCAATGTTGCAAGACAGATTGAGAATGCATATAACTGAACATTTACCATGCATTTTGAAAAAAATGTAACATCCATATCCTCTACATATGAAATACCAACTAAATCTTTTAGCTAACATGCTATGGCATCGAAAATCACATGTAAAATGGGGCATGTATTAGCATCAAAGTGAACTGGCTAGTCAATGTTTTAATTGTGGATGTAGCAAACAAAGACCTTATGTCAGGATCACATGGTGCTCTCTTGGTGGAGCTGAAGAGCGCCACAGCTTGGTCACATCGATTGTTTACAGCGAACATAAATAGTCAAAATGATCAACGCAAGCATAGGCGTTGGCACACGTGACAAAATTAACATGCACTGAACATGGCATATGGAGATAAACTTTAGATTTAAAACTGAAAATACATAAACATCAATTGCCATATTATCCACACAACCAAGGAAAGCATGCAAGAGACAGTTATAATTTTTTCAATATATTGCTTATAGGTCTGCAACACACTTTACATTAAACTATGCATGCCATCTAGACAATTTCAGAACTCCTTTGTAACTACAGAGTTCATCTAGACACAAACAATAACACAAAACATTGAATACTCCACCTAGTCTAAAACACACATAGTCTATTCAAGAAGACCACATCGACAGTGCCGACGTATCAAACAGATCAGTCCAACTTCTAAGAATCAACTAATTCAGTTTTTCACTACTCCCCACCGGCTATACAGCCTGAGTACTGACAGAGTTGCATACAGTGAGAATTGCAGAAACAAGAAAGCAATTTTTAGTCTGATTCTATAGATTATTTAGCCTAGCACTATGTATGTATATTAGAGAGGAGCCGTATGAGATGAAAACCTCATGTACGGTTTTGTCTCGGTACCTCTCGGCTGAGGTCGTCGTCGAAGCCTCCGTCATCCCCAAGATTCTCCTTCGGCATTTCGCTCGCTTCAAGCTATGAAAGCAACACGCACGCCGCACCAAAACAGAGGAAACACCAAATCAAGCGATTAGCAGTGCAATCACTACCATATACGCATCGAACCCAATCCATGTACTGATTGTAACAAATCCAAATCCATGATGCATCCTGATATGCATATCCCTCATGATTACCAAATCAGTTATAGCTCCAACTTTTGAAAATGTTGGTCAACATTTTTTTTTCTGTCAGGGAACAATGACTGAACATTTAGGTATGTCGGGACGAAAAAGAAATATCTATTATTTCCTTATGTTCATTCGAAGATAGGATCTAGTAGTTGACAAGTGAGATCACCAATGGAACTTATTAGTGTAATGCCAGAATTAAGGAAACAATAATTCACTTCCTCACGGTCTGGAGCCAAACTATGATATTCGACATCTTCAGGGACTATAAAGGGATCCAAGACCAACATCTAAACCTGATTCACCATCTGATGTATCACTAACTCTTTCTAGCATTAGCCAAGGCTATAGGGGATCCAAGATCATCAACAACTGAAATTAATTCAGAATTTGATGTATCATTAATTCTTTCTGGTAACTGAAAGAAGTAGGAACAACGCATAAAATGTTAAAACTGAAAAGAGATTGACTCACTGAACAAATGACAGCTCACAGATCAGATATTTGATGATCTTGCCTTAAGCGCACGCAATCGTACAGAGCTTGTAATTGTGTCTTCTATATCAGATACTTGCACAATATCCCTTAATTTAGATGATTCCATGCCATGTATGATATGCAATAAGAAATAAGTTCATAAGTAGTTGTAGTAGGCAAGTTAGATATCATGTTGTAAGAGGGCAACAGCTGATTTAGAAAAAAAAACTACCTTCATAATCTAGGGGTCACTCCAAGGGCCTTTGTTGGACCTCAGGTATCCTCCCTGTTTGAGCATGTGCACAAACCACCCAAAAACACTGGTAATTGGCTGCACATATATTTTCTAGCAAGCCTTGTACCACAAATTCACAAATTAATCTTACACTAAAGGATCCAAACATATAAGATCGCTGTGCTCCAGATCAGTTTGAAACCATCTCCAGCATTTACAATGCATATTTGATGTAGTGTCTGCATAATTTAGCACACACTTGGTAGTTAGAACGCTGAAAAACACAGGCCTACATTTCATCAGTAAGACTTTCCTCAGCATAATAGTCACCATCTATTCTCTGCATACAGCGCACTAAATCCCTTGCAACCACAAGTTATGGAACTCTTGTTGTAACACTTTTATGACTGGTAATACAGTTGAATGTAGAATTATCAAAATTTACCTTTAGGAACTTCGTCTTTGCCATGAAAAGCACATTGCAAATCGTACAGTACTGCATGGTTGGCAGAAAATGAGTGAATGTCTGACACATCTTTAGATAAGAGATGGCCAAGTAAACAAGAAGAAGCTAGATCAGAACAGCTGCAAGAGATGGGTACATCCAGCATCATCCAAGGAACCTTCTCGTAATGCTCCTCTCATAATTGAAGCTTGGAGTGAGTTGATGAAATATGCAAACAAACTAACCCCTGATTAAGTTCCTACAATATGATAATTACAAATAGGAACAGCTATAGTCATCTATATATATTGGTTGTCCTCCTAGTGGCATCCTATGTGTTGCATTGCTGATTAAATAGCAAAACCATTTTAATTTTTTCCGTAGCACTTAACTTGACTATCGCATCTCATGTTATCACATTGCGTTATTTGGATTATCTAAGTTTTCTGGAGTAACAACGGGGTATTGTTTTTTTTGCGGGTAAAACTTGTATTACTCAACATCTCAAGTCCTTACAATCATTAACAACTAACTGAAGGGAAACTTCCGGACCGGAACCAAACCAAGTCATAGTTCTCCCTTAAGTACGAGCAAAATTAGCTACGCTATCGCTAACTCTGTTTTGATCACGTTTTAAATGGGTAATACAAGAATCAAAAGGACACATAAGATGTCTCATTATATACAACGGGGTATTGTTGTGTTGATAAATATATATAATTCCGGTGCAAACTTCATTAACAAAGAGGGGCAATGGATCCTGAGGAAGGGGAGGGAGAGGCGCATACCTGGCCGCAGCAGGTCCCACACCGGTGGTCCTCCTAGATCCAACCGACGTTGCTCCCCTGGCCCTGCTGCGAGAAGGTCGGAGATGAGGTGATTTGGCCGCGTGGCGAGCGTCTCAAGGGGAAGGGAGGCAGGACAGCGTGCACAACAATCCACGCCAAGGCAGGAGACGATCCCCACGGCGACGAGCTCCAGATGCAGCCACCTACCGATCCCATGAAAAAAAGAACTCAAAGACCAAATCAAGCTACATCTGTATGTATTTACATATCCAACGACTTGATAATTCTTATGCAGCTTCCCTTTTTCTATGGAATGATATAAATGTAGAGAATTTTTGGCCTACCACATATTCTGGGTGCATTCCTGGCAACCGTCCACAAGTCATGAAAAATCAAAAACATACACAAACCTCGAAGAGAATTAGCTCAAAGAACACTCTGAAGTTTGCTTCACCTGATATGCACGCAGCAGTTATGATTTGTCTCCTTGAAAACTAAAATATATGCGTCATCATATTTCATCCTGTTTAGTACAGAACCCTGACCACAACCATCCCTTTTTATGCTAAATGTAAAGTTGCAGCCTTCACAATGACAATTACCAGATTCAGTGCAAATCCGTAAGCACATATGTGACATGAACCGCCGAGATACTACCCTTCAGCACCTACATGGCGAAGTTCAGATAGCATTAGCATTTCAAAATTAACGACTGTCAAGTTCCTAATAATTAATGAAGTCCCACAACTACCACATTCTAGCATCTAGAATTCATTGCCACATTATGCACACAGAGACTAAAAGAGGCTGGCAGTACAATACTTTGGTTCATACATTACCTGTAGTATATGTTGGCCGACAACATCAGGCAAAGAACTTGAGGTCGATGTCGGCCATGACTCCCCAACGCCCCCAGGCCGAAGCAGCGGGGTAGGCGCCATCGGGCTGTGACCTTCGAGGCTTGGTACCTTGCTCCTCCTTCACCCAATGCAGATCGTAGTCCCACCCCGCAACTAGATCACCGTAGGAGATTAAATCAAAGGGGGGAGAGGAGGCAAATCAGGATAAAGAGAGGTGTGGGTAGTGGGTACCTGCAAGGACGGGATCGACGCCTCCTTCTGGGCCTGCACCTTCAAGGCTTCAACACGGGGGCTGCGGCTGGAGCACGGGCGAGGAGCGGCCGCACTTGGGGTCGCCACTGAGGGCAGCAGAGGGAGGAGGGAGGTGGAGGCTCCAGGCGCTGCTCGACGGGGCGCATCGGTGACCTCGGCCGTGGTGGGTGGGAGACAAGGCGAGAGGGAGAGGAAGGCGTGCCTGCAAAGGAAAAAGGAGTCAGAGGAGGTGTGGCGTGCGGGGCGGGGAGGCGGCGGCGGAGGCAACCCTAGATGGGAGGAGAGAACTAAAGAATAGCTGTGAGCGAGAGGTGTGAGGGGTGCGAGCGTTTGTTTCTGTCCTCCCTCGACACAGTAAAACGCGACAGTAAACCCGCGGATGTGGCACGCGCGAGCGATCGTCTTTGATGCATACCTTATTGTTTTGGATGATAGAGAGTCTCTTATTTTGTCACTTTCATATACTAGTGGGAATTTTTCATTATAAAACTTGGCTTGTATATTCCAATGATGGGCTTCCTCAAATGCTCTAGGTCTTCGTGAGCAAGCAAGTTGGATGCACACCCACTTAGTTTCTTTGATGAGCTTTCTTATACTTATAGCTCTAGTGCATCGGTTGCATGGCAATCCCTACTCCTTGCATTGACATCAATCGGTGGGCATCTCCATAGCCCATTGATTAGCCGCGTCAATGTGAGACTTTCTCCCTTTTTGTCTTCTCACACAACCTCAATCATCATATTCTATTCCACCCATAGTGCTATGTCCATGGCTCGCGCTCATATATTGCGTAAAAGTTGAAAGAGTTGGAAAAGGCTAAGTATGAAACAATTGATTGGCTTGTCATCAGGGTTGTGCATGATGATAGCATTTTGTGTGACGAAAATGAAGCATGGCCAAACTATATGATTTTGTAGGGATAAGTTTTCTTTGGCTATGGTATTTTGATAAGACATAATTGCTTGATCAGCATACTTGGAGTATTACTATTTTTATGTCAACAATAAACTTTTATCTTGAATCTTTCGGATCTTAACATTCATGCCACAATAGAGAAAAATACATTGAAGAACATTCTAGAAAGCATTCCACATCAAAATTCTGTTTTTATCATTTACCTACTCGAGGACAAGCAGGAATTAAGTTTGGGGATGCTTGATACGTCTCCAACGTATCTATAATTTTTTATTGTTCCATGCTATTATATTATCTGTTTTGGATGTTAATGGGCTTTATTTTACACTTTTATATTATTTTTGGGACTAACCTATTAACCCAAGGCCCAGTGCAAATTGCTGTTTTTTTGCCTATTTCAGTGTTTCACGGAAAAGAAATATCAAACGGAGTCCAAACGGAATGAAACCTTTGGGAGCGTGATTTTTGGAACAAAAGTGATCCAGAGGACTTGGAGTGGACATCAAGAAACAGTCGAGGAGTCCACGAGGCAGGGGCGCGCCTACCCCCTGGGCGCGCCCTCCTCCCTCGTGGGCCCCTCGTGGCTCAACCGACCTACTTCTTCCTCCTATATATGTTCACATACCCCGAAAACAACAAGGAGCACCACGAAACCCTATTTCCACCACCGCAACCTTCTGTACCCAAGAGATCCCATCTTGGGGCCTTTTCCGGAGCTCCGCCGGAGGGGGCATCGATCATGGACGGCCTCTATATCAACTCCATGGCCCCTCTGATGATGTGTGAGTAGTTTACTTCAGACCTTCGGGTCCATAGTTATTAGCTAGATGGCTTCTTCTCTCTCTTTGAATCTCAATACAAAGTTCTCCTCGGTCTTCTTGGAGATCTATTCGATGTAACTCTTTTTGCGGTGTGTTTGTCGAGATCTGATGAATTGTGGGTTTATGATCAAGTCTATCTATGAACAATATTTGATTCTTCTCTGAAATCTTTTATGTATGATTGGTTATCTTTGCAAGTCTCTTCGAATTATCAGTTTGGTTTGGCCTACTAGATTGATCTTTCTTGCAATGGGAGAAGTGCTTAGCTTTGGGTTCAATCTTGCGGTGCTTGATCCCAGTGACAGAAAGGGAAACGACACGTATTGTATTGTTGCCATCGAGGATAAAAAGATGGGTTTTATATCATATTGCTTGAGTTTATCCCTCTACATCATGTCATCTTACCTAATGCGTTACTATGTTCTTATGAACTTAATACTCTAGATGCATACTGGATAGCGGTCGATGTGTGGAGTAATAGTAGTAGATGCAGGCAGGAGTCGATATACTTGTCACGGACGTGATGCCTATATATACATGATCATGCCTAGATATTCTCATAATTATTCGCTTTTCTATCAATTGCTCGACAATAATTTGTTCACTCACCGTAATACTTATGCTATCTTGAGAGAAGCCACTAGTGAAACCTATGGCCCCCGGGTCTATTTCGCATCATATAAGTTTCCAATCTATTTTACTTTGCAATCTTTACTTTCAATCTATATCATGAAAATACCAATAATATTTATCTTATTATTATTATCTCTATTAGATCTCACTCTCGTAAGTGACCGTGAAGGGATTGACAACCCCTTTATCGCGTTGGTTGCGAGGTTCTTATTTTTTTGTGTAGGTACGAGGGACTTGCGTGTGGCCTCCTACTGGATTGATACCTTGGTTCTCAAAAACTGAGGGAAATACTTATGCTACTTTGCTGCATCACCCTTTCCTCTTCAAGGGAAAACCAACGCAGTGCTCAAGAGGTAGGAGCCCACATCCATTGGTCCCGGTTCGTGGCTGGAACTGGGACAAAAGGGGGGCCTTTAGTCTCGTTTTCAGCCATGAACCGGGACCAATGGATGTGCCTATATATACCCCCTCGCCGGTGAGCAGAGCACTCCACACTGCTCTGTTTTTTATGGCCGGCGAGGGAAGAGCTTTGTGGTGCTCTAGCTCACCTCCTATGCACATGAGGTGTTCGATGAAATGCCCGAGCCACACTAGTTAAGCTTTCTCCTCTCGAAGCTCGATCTCCAAGCTCTATTTTCCTCGAGATTTGTGTAGGTTTAGCGGTCCGTCAAGTCCCGTCCCCGTCTTCACCGCCGTCGATCGCTTGGGGGGATATATGGTAGAACCATGACCTAGCTTGGGTCCCCATCTTCCTCGAGATTTGTCTAGTAGCGGGCCAGAGCAGCACCTTGGGGGTGCCCCCAGGGGGGCACAACCCACCAGGGCGCGCCAGCCCCCCCTGGCGCCCCCAGGTGGGTTGTGCCCACCTCAGTGGCCTTCCGCACCCCCTCTTTGCTCTATAAATTCTCAAATATTCTGAAACTCTTCGGGGTTAACCTAGATCAGAAGTTCCACCGCCGCAGGGCTCCGTAGCCACCGAAAACCAATCTAGACCCGTTCTGGCACCCTACCGGAGGGGGGGGGGGAATCATCTCCGGTGGCCATCTTCATCATCCCGGCGGCCACCACGATGAGGAGGGAGTAGTCCACCCTCGGGGCTGAGGGTTTGTACCAGTAGCTATGTGATTTATCTCTCTCTCACTCTCTCTCGTGATCTATATCATGGGCTTTGTTAATATAGTAGGATCATATGATGTTTCTCCCCTCTATACTCTTGTTGTGATGAATTGAATCTTTATTCTTTGAAATTTTGTTATGTCGGATTGAATATTCAGAGATGAGAACACATGATATATGTCTTGCGGTATGAATACTTGAGGTGACAATTGGGGTGTCTTATTGATTCACTTGATATATGTTATGACATTTAACTCGCGGATTCCCGCGGTGATATTGGGGTAGTCTATGCATAGAGGTTGATGCACGTTTTTATTATCTTTTCTCCGACGGAAACTTTGGGGTCTCTTTATAGTTCTTTGTGTGGATTGAGTATTATGAATATGAACTTGCTTTGGTGTTATTCTAGTACAAACTCTAGGATAGATCGAACGGAAAAAAATAGCTTTGCGTTATTTTAGTACGAACTCTTGAATAGATCGAACGGAAAGAATAGCTTTGAGGTGGCTTAGTACCCTACAAACAATTCCTATCTTTTGTTCTCCGCTAATAGGAACTCGGGAGTGATTCTTCGTTACACTTTGAGGGATAATCATATGATCCAACTATGTTAGCACTATTGAGAGATTGCACTAGCGAAAGTACGGACCCTAGGCCTTATTTTTAAGCATTGCAACACCGTTTTGTGCCCGTTTACTATTAGTCACCTTGCTGTTTTTATAATTTTAAATTACAAAAACCAATATATACTCTCCATATTACATTTTTATCACCATCTTTTCGCCGAACTAATGCACCTATACAATTTGTCATTGTATTGGGTGTGTTGGGGACACAAGAGATTGCTTGTATTTGGTTGCAGGGTCGTTTGAGAGAGACCATCTTCATCCTATATCTCTCACAGATTGATAAACCTTAGGTCATCCACTTGAGGGAAAAATTTTATTGTCCTACAAAACTCTGCGCTTGGAGGCCCAACACGTGTCTACAAGAATAAAGTTGCGTAGTAGACATCAGGGGGTATGCGCTACTTCGCTTCGCAATGACATACACGCTATATAGGAGCTGCGAGGGAGACTTTCCCTCCTTGTGGCGCCCCCTCCTCCTAGAGGAGTTTGCACCTTTTTGTACATACAACTTTTGAAGCCTCCTCTAGTCCTCCAGTTCTAGTTCTAGTTGATCCTGGTTGATCAATTAGAGCTTGACCTAGATCATCTAATCCTCATAATTAGAAATCTAGTGTGGTTCTAATATCCTCCCTCTAATTCTTCGGCGAAGATTAGCTCTGGACGGCGAAGCGCTGTCGGGTCATGAAGACTGTACGCTTGCAACCAAGTAGAGAGGCCATGCTTTCGGTCTTCTGTTCGAGGGATCCTTCGTGGGCAATTCGCGGGATCGTTCATCTATGGTTCGGCGGACTCCAAGTACGATCTACATCGACTCGTCTACTTCCGCTGCATTCCGGAGTCGGTAACGACCATGATCCAAACTGTGTATGCATCTTCATAATTTTCCTGGGTGTTCGTAGGGCAAAAGTTTGTTTTCTCCTACGTTTCCCAACAGATGGGTGTGTCAAAGCGGGTGGAAGTAAGGGTTTGACCTTGAGAGTTTGTCAATGTTGAGGGTGTTGACCTCGTGCCATGTAGGCCATGAGGTGAACTATTACATTGGACGTCCACGTGTCGAATGCCACATTTTGCACACAACCTTGTGGAGTCCAATCTTCTTGGCTTCATAGAGAGTCCTCACTGTACTTCTCCCATAAAAAACATGACCACTTCTCTCCGGTAGTGGTGGGATGCCAACTAGTTTGATGGAGCGGAGTTTTTCTATCGCTTCGTGCTTGCAAATGTTGTTATGTTTTTATTGCATCCACTGCATCATAATCATTGACAAAGGGGGAGAGCCCTCAACCCTCCCCTCCCCTCCCCTAGCGTCGCCTCCCCCTGGGCAACGCCAAGGCTCCCTCAACCCTAGCACCGCAGGACTCCCCCTCCCCCTCCTTCTACCGCTGCTGCCACCGGCATGGGCCGCGGTGGCAGTGGGCCTGGTGCCGAAGGCACCTAGGCGGGTGGATGCGGCGCGATCTCATCTGAGGCGGTAGGGGCGGCCCCTCTTGTGAGATCCAAAGGCGGCGGCTGGGGCGGCGATCCCATGCCGTGCGGCGGTGGCCCGTGCGCCATAAGCCGGCGGAGCGGCGGCCCTGTGGACGGCGGCAGTGGCAGCGCTTCATCCGGCGGGGTGGCTGATCTGTGTGGAGATGGTGACGGCGACGACTGCGGATCCAACGCCTCGATCGGATCCGCCACGGGTTGGCCTTCCGCCGACCGGCGGCGCGTGGAGGGACCGGTGAGGAGATGACATATCTCCGCCGAATTACTGACGACGGCATTCGTCTTCGTGGCGAGGCTCCGTTCAGTTCCAGCCAGCCGCGAGATCGGGACAACATGGCTTCCGGTGAAAATCACGCCTAACCACGGTCATGGCGGACGATGGCGGCGTCTCGGACGTCGTTCCCTTCTTGAGGCATCGTCGGTGCAGGTCACGTCAACCAGATCTAGAGGTTCTGAGGGAAACCCTAGATCTGGGTCTACCGGATCAGACGATGGCGATGTTTTTGATGTCGTTCTCCCTCCTATGGGCATCTTTTTGGAGTAAGTGCTGGCTGGAGGGGACAAGAGGAGGAGCGGTGTGGCATCTGACACATCAACAACGGTGAGTCTCAGCGACATGGACCAGTGGGGTCTCGCCGGTGGGCGTGTGATGATGGATGAGCGCAGGATGGTGTCTTTGTCTGGCGTCGTGATGGCGTCAACGGCAGCTAGACCGGGTAAGGTTGATGCAGCAGTATAGCACTAAAGATGGATTGGTGGTAGGTGGCTGCGGCGACCTCATACCCGGCTGGCATCCTGGTTGAGGAGTGCGCCGGACTGATGGGTGCCCCATACCCGGCAGGTGTCCTGGTTGGGACCTCAGGTCTTAGATGTTAGGTTTGGCTGCGAGGTCTGTTTGGCATTAGGCCCAGATTTTCAGCACCCCTTCATCAACTAGATAGGAGTAGCGACATATGTTGCCTAGACAGTGGCTTTAGTCTTACTGTTGTATGACTTTGTAAGATCTTATGTGAATAATTAATAAAATAGCCACATGCATCGCCTAGATGCAGAGGCCGGGGGTCATCCTTCCTTAAAAAATCATTGACAAGGGTGGGTGTAATCCTTATCGGATGTTTAAGTGGGGATGACAGCTGCCAGGGTTGGGATGGAGCCACCCCATACCTTTAGGCAGTGCCTTGCATGCATCTTTATAGTCCGGTTTTTCACTAGTTAGACAAGCAACAATCTTTTTCTTCGTTATTAATGGATAGTTAAAGCTTTTGATCGATTTTAGTGAAAAAAAGACAATGCTCAAAGAACCGATGACATGGGGCTTAGGGCATCTCCAGCCGCGCCCCCAACAGGCCCCCCCAGGCCACTTTTTCGGCGGCGGCGCCGAAAAAACGGCCCAGTCGCGCCCCCAGGACGCCGAAAATCGCCGTTTCGGACCTTTTTTCCGCCCGGCGGTCACAGGCCGAACCCGGCGCTAGGGAAAAGCATCCCTGGCCCACACCGACAGGGGAAAAGTCAAGGTTTTCTTTCCCCGACTCGCCTCGCACCCCCCGCGCCCTCGGCCACCACTAGCTATATCCTGGCGACGGCCGCCGCCCTACTCCGCTAGATAGCCATTCCCCGCCGGAAAATAGCAGCGCTTCGCCGCGGCAGCCCCTCCCACAGCAGCTGGGCGTTTCCAGCCGCCGTTTCCGGCCGCGGAGGCGCGGTTTAACGGCGGGTACACGCCCACCGAGCGCAAGGTGTTCGGCGTTTTGCCTGTCTCGGCGATGGACTCGGATGAGGAGGAAGAGCTCGCCGCGCTGCTGGAGGAGGAAGCCGCGACCGACGTCCAGGAAGAAGAGCATCTGATGGTGCTCGCCGCCCTCGCCGAGCTGCTGGCGAGCAATGAAAAGCCGTGGCGAGGTGGCTCGGCGCCGGGGCGGGTGAAAGCAAAGAACCGGCATCGTCTGCAAGGCTACTGCATGCTCTACTCCGACTACTTCGCCGATGCTCCACTTCATGGTGAGAAAACATTTCGGCGCCGTTATCGGATGAGCCGAAAGCTCTTCCTCAGGATTGTGAATTCCATCCGGGAGTTCGACAACTACTTCAAGTGCAAGATGGATTGCACTGGCACTCTTGGATTCACCTCCATCCAGAAGTGCATGACAACGATGAGGATGCTTGCATATGGAGCTCCCAGTGATTCACTCGATGACTATGGGCGCATGGCCGAGTCCACCAGCATAGAGTGTTTCTACAAGTTCTGTCGGGCAGTGGTGGCAGTGTTTGGGCCACAATACTTGAGAACACCCAATGCGGAAGACACTGCTCGGATCCTAGCCCAGAATGCAGAAAGAGGATTTCTTGGGATGCTTGGAAGCATCGACTGCATGCATTGGAAATGGAAGAACTGCCCATTTGGTTGGCAGGGGATGTACAAAGGCGCCAAAGGCGGTTGCAGTGTGGTGCTTGAGGCGGTAGCCACACAGGACCTCTGGATTTGGCACTCCTTCTTTGGTATGCCAGGAACTCACAATGACATCAACGTGCTGCAATGCTCTCTTGTTTTTGCCAAGCTCGTTGAGGGCCATTCTCCTCTGGTGAACTTCGAGATCAATGGGCACAAATACAACAAGGGGTACTATCTAGCTGACGGCATCTATCCGAGATGGTTGACATTTGTGAAGACGATCTCAAACCCTGTGGCAGGAGGCAAGAACGCCTGGTTTGCGAAGCTTCAGGAGGCTTGCAGGAAGGATGTCGAGCGGGCATTTGGTGTGCTCCAATCTCGATTCGCTGTTGTTCGGTACCCCGCTCAGACCTGGTCGAAAGATCAAATGTGGGAGATCATGACTTGTTGTGTCATCTTGCACAACATGATCATCGAGAGCGAGCAAGAAGACCCAGTGTTTGACACTGAACCATACTACAGGCAGGGTCCTCTAGCCGAAGTTGATCACCAGCTACCGGCAACTTGGACTGCCTATCTCAGTATGCGTCAGGAGATCCGAGACCCACAGGTGCATCATCAACTGCAGAAAGATCTGATTGAGCACCTATGGAGGCTCAAGGGGGACGCCGCGTGATGAAATACGAGTTTTTATTTGTTGAACTATATAATTTGTATTGAACTATTTGTTGCTGTAGTATTTTGTTGAAGTATTTGATTTTTCTGTGATGAAATATGTGATAAGAAATAATTGTGTTGATAATTGAACGCCGAGACACGGCGAAACCACGCCGAATATGGGCCTATTCTCGCCCATATGGGCCGTTTATTTGCCGAAATTGGGCTGCAAAGTGGGCCAATTTCGGCGCCTGGGGGCGAGCTGGAGGCGACGACTGGGCGCAAAACCGCCCCCAGCGCCGACTGTATCGCCGGCTCGCCCCCAGGGGGCGATTTTTATGCGTCCTGGGGGGCCAACGGCTGGAGATGCCCTTACATGTCAGGCCTCTTTAGGTTTGGAGGAGTTGTAGGAACTCCATAGGATAAGATATCTATAGAGTTATTTCTTTAGAGCCATTTGGTTTATTGTAATGAATTCATATTCCTATATATACTTGGTTCATATTGTCAACATGTTAAAGAAAAATAAATGTTAGCATTGATTCCATGTCAAAATATCTTATGTTGTGAATCTCAAATGATGTTTCATTTCCTATACGTTTTCTATTCCTTTGATATTTCTATCTTAGAGCATCTCCAACAGGCATGCAATGCGTGGCGCGCTAAATAATTTTTACAGCGCTGAAATAGCTTTTTTTTTGCACGCAGCAGAGCGCTGGCTCCAGCGGTCACGGCAAAATATGGCGCACGCGAGCAACTCCAGCAGGTGCTTCAAAAAACAGCACGCGCGAGCAACCGGTACTACGATGCAATACATACAAACAATATGGCAACATATAGATAAAATTCAAATAGCATAGTTCAAACACAACACCACAAACTAGTCCATACGGTAAAAATAAAAATAGATTAAAACGATACTACGACGCAAATATATTAGTCCATACGATACAAACTACTCCTCGTTGTTGTCCTCCTCCTCCTCGGTGTAGTCCGACGACAGAAAGGGGTCATCCCACCGAGGATCATTGTCGTCAAAGGTCGTCGCAGATCCCAATTCGCACTACGCTATCACCAGTGCCTTCCGCGCACGCCTATCCACCCGATCCGCGGCTCGCAGCGCCCTCCTGTGCGCCCAGAAGTCATTCTCGGCGGCGACATCCTCCGGGAAGCGCTGGCACCACTCCGCCATGGCGTACTTGTCCGCCTCGACGATGAGCAGGCGACGCTCCCACCTACACTGGATGTGGCGGTCCTCGTCGATGATGAGTCACGGCGGAGGCACGAGGTCCTGTACCTGCTGGCGCGTCCGAGAAATTCATATGTGAACGTGTCCGGTTGAGGCGCCATGCCGCCACGTCGTACGCGCGGGAGGCCTCGTGGACGGTCTCGAACGTCCCGAGACCGAGACGTATATTACCGGAGCGGATCTCTGCATAATACACGCCGGAGGGGCGGGCGCGGACACCACGGTAGCCAGAGCTGCTCCGGGCGCGCGGCGGCATGTCGGCGGCGGGAGAGACGGGCACGGCGGCGGGAAGAAGGAGGCGAGAAAGAAGGGCGCGGCAGGGAAGAAGGAGGCGATGGAGTGGCGGTTGGCGGGCTCGTGCGCGCTGTTTTTATAAAGCACGCCTGACGCCGCGCGCCGGGCCGTTTTTTCACGCACGCGCACTTCTTTTCCCCGCGCCTGCTGGAGCGCGCCAATCCGGCCTGAATGCGTTAAAAGTTGTTTTTTTTTCCTTTAGTGGGGCTGTTGAAGATGCTCTTATGAATAAAAGGTACGTGACATTTAGACAGAGGATAAATAAATAACATAACTGAGAAAGCATATGGTTTGGCCACGTAGACGCATGCAGCAGCTCGTGGTGAAGAGAAGTTGGATAAGGGGGCAGGAGGCGCGCGGAAGGCGCAGCCACAGACAGCAGCACCGCAGCGCCCCGTTCCCGCCATGGCCACCGCCACCGCCGCGCTCCACCTCCTCCTCCCCACCCGCCGCCGGGGACGCCTCCTCGTCCCCCGCGCCTGCCAGGCCGACTCCTCCACCACCACGTCTCGCCGCGGCCTCATTGCCGACACCGCCACCGCGGCCGTCGCCGCCGCCGCCGCGCCGCTGCTGCTGCCCCGGCTCCCCGCGGCGCGCGCCGAGGACCTGTCCGAGTGGGAGCGCGTCGGGCTCCCCATCGACCCCGGCGTCGTGCTCCTCGACATCGCCTTCGTCCCCGACGACCCCTCCCACGGTAAGATAAAATTCTTCAGCAAAGACCATTGATGTTCAGTTAAGTTCAGTCCGTCGATTGAGTGGCAAAAGAAACACCATTGCCGACCACTAACAATTCTCTGTTGTGTCGTAGGGTTCCTCCTGGGAACGAGGCAGACGATCCTGGAGACCAAGGACGGCGGGCGCACCTGGTTCCCGCGCTCCATCCCGTCGGCGGAGGACGAGGACTTCAACTACAGGTTCAACTCCGTCAGCTTCAGCGGCAAGGAGGGGTGGATCGTCGGCAAGCCGGCCATCCTGCTGCACACCAAGGACGCCGGCGACAGCTGGGAGAGGATCCCGCTCAGCGCCCAGCTCCCAGGGGACATGGTAACTGACTGATGAATTCATTCCCCTCTTGACTGTATCTTCAGAATTGTAACACTCTTTTTTGCACTGCAATTGCATATAGGAGTACTAACTAAATTGAGGGAACAGAGGTAGGGATTTGACTGACGGTTGATTATGTGGCAGGTTTACATCCAGGCTACCAGGGAGCAGAGCGCGGAGATGGTGACCGACGAGGGGGCCATCTACGTGACCTCCAACCGCGGCTACAACTGGAAGGCCGCCGTGCAGGAGACCGTGTCGGCCACTCTCAACAGGTAGGGGAACAAAACTTGCCACACAATGTTAAGGTTCAGGTGCAGTGGTTATGTTTGCTTACAATGTCTTAATATTCAGTACCTAGTTGTGCACAGACCACGTTACTCTGATGAAAATGATAGGGAAATTATTGTCTGGCTGAACATTATGTTGCATTTCGGTTGGTGCTAATTCCTGCGGTGTGTGGCTAGGTGATCATCAAGGCATAACATGGTTTGCTCCGCCGTTTTTCTCTGTGGTGCAGAACAGTTTCAAGCGGCATTAGCGGTGCGAGTTACTACACCGGCACTTTCAACACGGTGAACCGCTCGCCTGACGGCAGCTACGTCGCTGTCTCCAGCCGCGGGAACTTCTTCTTGACTTGGGAGCCTGGGCAGGTTCGATGATATTAAGCTACTACTCTGCATTGTCGATTTGGGTGAATTGTCTGCCCAGGGTTTTGTTCTGAACTCTGAAGTATCTATTTACACCTGCAATTGCAGCTATATTGGCAACCGCACAACAGGGCTGTGGCGCGGCGGATACAGAACATGGGATGGAGAGCAGATGGTGGGCTCTGGCTCCTCGTCCGCGGCGGTGGACTCTTCCTCAGTAAAGGAACAGGGGTGAGTGCTAGTTCTTTTTGGATTTGATCAGCTTAGCTAGCAGAATGGGCAAATGCAGCATAATGCATAATGCAGTTCTAATTCTGCCTCTCAGCTCTCATCAACATCCTATAATTTGGTTCCATTTCCAGATAGTTGAGGACTTTGAGGAAGCATCGGTGCAAAGTCGCGGGTTTGGAATTCTGGACGTGGGCTACCGCTCAAAGGTAACACTAATTGAAAACAAACTGTACTCTGTTTACATGATACTACAAAGTACTCCCTCCATCCCTAAATATAAGCCCTTTTAGAGATTTAACTTAGACTACATACAGAACAAAATGAGTGAACCTATACTCTAAAAGGCGTCTATATACATCTGAATGTAGTCTCTATAGTGGAATCTCTAAAAGGACTTATATTTAGGAATGGAGGGAGTAAGATTGAACAACTAGCTGATCTTTGGTTCCATTTTAAAGGATGAGGCATGGGCTGCCGGTGGGAGTGGCGTCCTGCTGAAAACAACCAACGGCGGCAAGACCTGGGTTCGCGACAGGGCCGCAGATAACATCCCCGGCAACCTCTACTCCGTAAAGTAAGCACCCGGATCACCTGAATTCCGCAGGAGATATCATTATTTTACCTGTTCAGGGTCTGAGTCTGTTTCATGTCTGAAAATCTGCCAAAATTTACAATGGGTGTGTTTGGATGCTGCAGGTTCATTGGAGACAACCAAGGTTTCGTGCTAGGAAACGACGGCGTCTTGCTCCGATATGTTGGCTGAAATGGAAAAATAAAAACCATGGCTATCTAAACCCTTTTTGTATGTAAGAATGATCCATATATAGACGCACATGTGAAAGGCTGCTGATTGTCCCGATGTTCTTACTTCTGCAAGAGAGTGTAAATCTTACCTGTCTATTACTGTTATTTGACCGACGGTTGTTTCAAACATTCAAAGGCATACAGTACAGTAGTACGTGAGCAGTGAGCACATACATTAGTTTATCTGATGCTGATATGCTATGAATTTTGTGAACTGCAAATTAACTGTGTACATCAAGACTGCCAGTACGTACTTTCTAGTGCAAAACCCGAAAACAGGCTGTGGTCTGGATATAAATATCTCCTGTTAACCGAAAAAGGCTCCACGCCCCGCGTTCTCAGAGGAGACGGCGGATTGCAGTAAGGGCAGCTCCCTGAATGTTGGCAGCCGAGCATTGCCAGATTCCTCTCTTCTCGACGGCCTGCCAAAACCCGCAGGATGAAAGCTGCTCTGGACTGAGTTTTAGTCTATGTACCGGCACAATACTAGTTGTGCTCTGCTGCTGCAAGCTCCGTCTGTCATGCCATCCATGTGAGCTGAGTTGAGAGGGAAATGGAAGAGGCAACTTGGTTGGACAGGCATGATTTTCTGCAACCTCAATCCTTGCTCCTCATAGTGACGATCACATTGATGGGATGGGAACAGGAGCCGTCAAATGACACTGTAGTTGCCCCCCCCTGTTAACTTGGTTAACTGGCTTGTTCGCTTTATTCGGTTCGGGTTTGCTATTTCACATCTAGATGTGAGATAATATCTCACATCTAACTCCCTCACCCTTAGGGACAAAACAAATTCATGGAAGACTTAAAAAAAAAATCAAGGATGAGGGAGTTAGATGTGAGATAATATCTCACATCTGGATGTGACATAGACAGATGAATAAAGCTCTCCGTCAGGCCACTAGTGTCATTTTTCTGTTTTAAACTTGTGTACGCATGCACTGATGTGATGGACACATGCAGCCTGCACGTAGCTGGGACGTGCCCTCCGCACGATCCCGTTTTTTCCCTTTGTTGGCTTTCTGTAAACCCGGTCAGCGTGGCACGTCTGTGTGAAGGAGGTCGTGGGATGGCGCGATCAATCCGGATCACGACGGGCTGGCCGGGGTTTGTTAGCTAGGCTTTCGGTTGTACCAGGAATAAGGGAAAAGGAATGAAACAGAAAACGTGGCGTTGTTAGCTGCGGCAAAAAGGCTTTTCCTCTCTCGCGTGTGTTGTGTGCGTTCTTCGCTCGATCGGCTAATCGGCAACGACAATTGGCATCAGAGCTTCGGGTGTTTGATCCTTGGCGCGGCGGCGGTGTTTGATCTGCTGTGGTCATGTTCGGTGACGAGTCGGACGGGAAGAACAAGGGCGGCGCCAGGTTGCCGACGAAGACGCCTCCATCCAAGGCGCCGGTCGCGCGCCTCACCGGCAGCGGCAGCGGCGAGTACCGCGTGGTGGAGTGCGTTGTGCGAGAGGAGTCAGACTGTCAAGGTTGATCATAGCTGTCAAGGTTGATCTTTTTTTTACAGAGGAGACAGACTGTCAGGTTGTTTCTGTAATATTCGTCTACAAAATATTCTGTTTAGTTGAGTTGATTTGACACCCTCATCTCGAACCGGGAACATGAAGAAAAACACAAAAATTTACTTGATTCAGAGAATAAAAGCTAGTACAATTCTGTTGGACATTGGTCACATCATACAACTACATACAAGGCAATCTAGCGCACTACAAGCACATATAATTGCAGATTATTGGTGTAAGAAAACAAAGAGCTGCAGCTTATATAGTGGAAAGCAGATAAGTGTCATAAATATAGTCTGGTACGCTTCATCTTGTGCACAACAATCCGCTGCACAACAGTCCATTTGGCGAACTGATCTTATATCAAAATGAGCCATCAATTTATTCAGCACCGAGAGGTTACTTGATTGTTTTTTTTCCTTTTCTTTCCATCTTACAACGCAGGAAAATGCAGGAAGTTGTAATTTTGCCAAAGTTTTGTGATGGCGGCATGGAAAAACTTCTGGCATTTCCTTTTTGTTCTTCGTCAGCAGCGGCCCTGCAATGGTTTTGATTCAGTTCAGATCGAGCCAACAAACACAAAATCTGACCCTGCAGACACGCGTGGCTGCTGCAGAGTTTCAAAACCTGCACCGCAGCTGTTACAGAGTTCAGAAAACCAACCGTACATACGGGGCAGATCGAACAAACTGTCCACCATGGTTTACCAACAGCAAACTTGGGGGTGAATGTCTTTTCGTTATTCAACTTGAAATAAAGTGCGCCATGATGGCATTCACTCTCAAAAAAAAAAGAGATGCAAACTTGGGGGTCAAACGTGGCCGCGCAGGTGTACCATTGTCTTCGTTTTGCCTATTGTTGCTTTACTTTCTTTTGAGGGGTTATTGTTGCTTTGCTCTTTCATTGCCCCTATGCACGATAAATTAGGGTTTGAACAATTTGGGCAGGCCCAGTTCACCCCTCGCTCATTTACGGTCGCTTGTTTTCTTTCTTGTTTCTCTTAAAAACCAACAACCGCTGGTTTAAAAAAATCAGACTATTGGTTTTTTGATAGATTTAACAAAAAAATACAGAATACAAAAAATCCATTTTTTCAGAATAGTTCATGAGTTTAAACAATGTTTGATAATTCTAGAAAAAAATATTCATAAATTTGAAATTTTTTGCTGAATTTTGAAAATATTTGTGAATTTTAGAAAAATGTTGAACAAATTACTAAAAATGATCACAAGTCTAAGAATTTTCACAAATTTAAAAATCACAATTTTTGAAAAGTTACAAATTTAAGTTTCTCACATTTTTTTAAAATAATGTACATGGAGATGAAAGAAAATGAGGAAAACAGCCAGAACATAACCACCAAAAAAGCAGATGAAAAAAAAAGAGATAGCCTACCATAATAAACTGCAAGGAACATTTCAGTAAGTTCCCAAAACCATTGCAATGAAGCCTACAAGGGCTGACCCATTTCGGAAGTAGCGTGGGGAGAGATGTGCGTGTGTACCAATTGGCTACTATATAGCGCCTTAAGCGCCAAATAGCAATATCTCCATGAAGGGCTTGTATAATCTTGACCCCCCTGTCCCGATAAATTGCCCCTGGAGACGTTGTTGTCATCGTCCTGTGTCGTTGCACAATGGTTTTGAAGAATAATACAGTAGAGGAGAGGCACCTTGGCATGATTAGAAGAAAGCTCGGGGTTATATCCTTAGATCGGATAAAGTCTACACACAGGCCTATAATGTGTACCACGTAGGAAGAAACCATAGTTCATTTAGCCTGTTAATCTCTCTTCGACGAGTAACTTGCATGTTCCACTAAAATCTATGTTAAGTGGTTTTCCATGTTTAGTTTCGTGTAGAACATTTTAATGCATACACTCTCAAGACCACTTTTATAAATCAGATGAAACCAAATGCATACCAAATGAGCATATCATCATATGTATGCAGATGTAAAGTCGATAGTATGTTTATCTATCATCAGGGATTGGTATAAGCAATGTTATTTCAATACAAATTACAGAACATGTACATGTTAGTTTATTACCGAACCCAACTTACAAGTCGTATTTTTAATGGTCAAATTTATACTTTAGAAGTTTCTATATCTATGCTTACCAACAATATACTAGAATCACTATCAAGACATTAGTTAGACAACAAACTAGAGATCTCTATCATTATTTTTGATGATGCTAAATATACACAAACACATAAAGACACACATAAATATTCTACACTCTATAATTAATGCAGTTGTCAAAAATCAATTTAAAAAGTTTTTTTTCACACAATTTAAATTTAGCAGAAGGACTTTAGTGATATAAATTACAATTGCATAAGAAAGTGCATTACAATTAATATTTGACACCATCATTATATGACTAATATGGTAGTTAAAAATAAAAAGTTATATGCTTTAATACTACAGCATGATAAAAATGAGTTTAAAAAGTATTAAAATTTAGTATAAAAATATTAATCTCAAATACATTTTAATCAAAAATTTGTTTTGATTGATCTTTAAAGTTAGAATACATCACTTAGCCTCATCAATGAAGCGACCGAGAGCGTGTTGTGTTCTATAGTCAAGTATTTATGGTATGGAAAATAATAATAATTACAATGGTGATATTGGTATATAATCGGATAAAGAACTCAACGATCTTTACATCTGTACCTACTTATAAAAGAGCAAACATTTTCTCTATTTGTTAAACTCCACTAAACATGCAGAGAGGACTAACCACTAAACATACAGATAAGACTAACCACCTCACGACCTGACCCAATTAAAACATTTAACTGTTCAAATTTTTCTAACTCATGACTAAAAATACCATTAGCAATTAACCTGGCGGACCAACACAAATAAATTAAATATGATCTCTATTAAGAGGAAACGACGATTTCTATATGTCTAAAGAGGGGAAACATTGGAATCAAAGCTAAAATGGAGTCCACAATCTCCCTCTCCTCAACAGGTGCTTGCATTGCGTCGCTTCTTGGAGTGACCGCCTAGTTCAGGGCTTACCTGCTGCACATCGAGGGTACACGATGCACATTTTTCCAAGAGGTATTTTTTCTTATCGACATATATTTTTTATTAGAGTTCATTTTTTTTGCCATTGAGATATTCAGAAAGCCGATCTTGACATTTTTCATATAGTAGTACTTTGTGCTTAAGGGGCTTTTTTTGGTTCACAAGATTCAAAAAACAGGGGAAGATAAAGAAAAACACAAAAATTTACTAGATTGAGCGCAAAAATCATATGGAATGGTACTAGGAAAGCTCACAAATTCAGAGAATAAAAACTAATACAATTCTGTTGGACATTGGTCTCATCATACAACTACGTACAAGCCAATCTATCACACTACAAGCACATATACTTGCAGATTATTGGTGAAAGAAAACAAAGAGATGTATCTTATATAAGCAGATAAGTGTCCTAAAGACAGTCAGGTACGCTTCATCTTGTGTACAACAACCCGCTGCATGGCATCGATGTGATTGAAGAATGCAAACCGCCAGATCTTGCAAAAGAACAATGCTCCAAACCATACCCAGAAACCGAAGACAGTTCCAGCAATCACCGATTAGTACAACCACACTGTTTCATGTTCATGGTCGCCCTCAACTGGTGTTGTACTACTCGAATTATTTGTGCATGAAATGCTCAATGGAGGGCCACAAAGTCCAAGGTTATTGTCGTAGATCGATGGGTCCTCAAGTGTTTGGAGCTGACTGCCTGTAGGTATGTCTCCAGACAAAAGGTTGTTGGATAGATTGAGAGCGGAGAGGGACATCAGGTTTGAGACACTAGGAGGAATATGACCTGATAGTTTGTTCCAAGAGAGGTCAAGGGATTCTAATAAATTTAGATTGCCAATATCCTTGGGGATACTACCAGACAGATTATTTCTTGAAATATTTAGTAACCACATGCCTCTGAGACTTGTCAGCCCTGAAGGGATCTCACCAGATAGAGAATTACCAGAGAGATCAATACCAGTCACAAATGCATGTCTCCCCTCAAAAGTGTACTCCCGTCCTTTCCAAATTATATCCATGCTCCATTGTAAAAATAGAAATATCTATAGGTGGTAAGTACTATGACGTTTGTTACAACTGGTTGCAATCGTTGTGGATGGAGTTACTACACTGGTTGCAATCTCCCTCACCTGGTGTCGGCGCCATCGACCGCATATGGCTTGAGGCAGTCGTTGCGCCAGTTGACTTTACTGAGGCAGCGGATGGAGTTACCGTTGATGTCATTCTTGAGGACCCCTCACCTGGTGTTGGCGCCATCGACCGCATATGGCTTGAGGCAGTTGTTGCGCCAGTTGACTTTACTGAGGCATCGGATGGAGTTACCGTTGATGTCAGTCTTGAGGACCCCTCACCTCGTGTCGGCGCCATCGACCTCATATGGCTTGAGGCAGTCGTTGCGTTAGTGAGGCTCTTGAATCCATGGACGGAACCACCATTGATGTAATGCTCGAGGAACAAACATTTGGCGTGGGCATCCTCGACTGAACATGGCTTGAGTCCGCCATTGCGTCAGTTGACGTTATAGAAGCCTCAGACGGAGCCGCCGCTGTCGTCATTCCTGTGGAACAGTCACCGTGTGTCGGCGTCCTCGACCGTCCATGGCTTGAGGCCGCCACTGCACCAGTTGATGTTATTACAGTCGATGGTGGAGCCGCCGTTGTTGTCGTTCTTGAGGCTGCCGCCGTGGCCGCCCTTGTTGGCGTAGTTGAGGATGCGGGTGGAGCCTCCTGTGACCTCACCTTCTTACCAAGAAACTGTCTTGGCATGGCGTGATCTGCTTCTCTTCTTCTTCGCCGTCGTTCTCCTCCTTCCCTTCCTCTTCTGCCTGGTGAGCTGAGCTGAGCTGAGCTGGTGTGAGCTGGGTGAGGTATTTGCTTTGTGTTGGTTGGGGTTGAGGAAGCGCTGTGGCAACGATATATATAACAGAGACAGAGGGATGTCATCTCTTTTGGTGTCCTTGCTTATTTCGCTCAAACTTACGTCTGTTCACACTCACAACGAAAGCCAGTTTGTCCCTTATGTTTCCTTGAATATGTCCAGTATACACGATACACATATATTACTACTGACGGATGGATGCGATTGGGTCAAGTCAAAGGCCATGGTCGTCACCGCGTTCGTCTTCATTTCTCATACATTAGGATACACGTTAGGTAAGTTTAGGTAGGAAACGGCTAAGAATGAAATAAATAGCCCAAAGTACCTTCGTACACTCAAGAGCAAATGCTACCGGTGTGAACAGTAAAAAAATAAAAAAATTCAAAACATTCTGAATTTTTTTGGTGACATACTTTCACAAATGTTTGTTGTGCATGCAAAATTTCATCACGGAATCGTATTGGTGGAAGTCGTGCCAAAAAAACAAAATCAGAGTTCCAAAATGACCCTTGCTGGATCCCAAACACTGCTTGATGTGTCTTTGACAACCCCAGCTTCGCCATCATAGAATTCATCTTCGTGGGACAATGCCTTACCATGACGTGGTATTCTTCTTTCTCTTATTTGTCAAAGTGATGTGAGGTGAGGTTTATACAGTGTTTGCTTTGCTCTGGCTGGGTTGAGGAAACCTGAAGCACGGCAGCATAGCCTGAAGACGCGCTTACACCGGGGAGAATGGTTGGTGGCCGTTGCCGGTCAGTCTCTTCTGTTTTGGGTAGTATATATGTATATCCAATGCATTCTTATTGACGGATGGATGCGGTTGGGTCAGTGGTCGTGGTCGTCGCCGCGTTGGTCTTCATATCTCCTCCTCCTCCTTATACTACTAAGTACGTTAGAACTAGCGTGGTAAAGTTTAGGTAGCAGACTGCTAATAGACAAGGATCATGTCCTTGTCTTGTTTGTTAATTTGCAGTCAGGCCCATTCATACAAGGCTTGCCCCAGCACTGAGTTAAAATAAATCAGCTTAAGATATCTTGCAATCACACCATAATCATACACATATGTGATTTTAAGCAAATTCTTTCTTTGACCAACTACGACCATTTTTTATCATTCCAAAACAAAACGAGCTATTGTACAACATGGAGATAAGATAATTACAAGGGGAAGAGATCTAAGAAGACAAAGTACAGAACCAAGAACAATTACAGCTTACAGAAAACAATTACAGGTCACTAAGGAACAGAACGAGAGATCAGACAGAAAAGTAGAGAAATGAGTGAACGGCTTGTGGCATATGCTTGCCCATAGCAGAAGGTTATCTGCACAACTAGGAATAAGAACCGAGGAGTCCTCTCATTTTTTTGTGTTAAATCTTCAGGTCATGGCACTTCCAAATAATTCAAACAAAGAAGATGCGCACCTACTCACCAAGCCTGGTTACGAGCGCTCCTCCATAGCTATGCATCTTCGGATGCAGAGGCGGGGGTAATCCTCCTTTTCCAAAAAAAAGATACTAAATTGAGACGATAAATTCCACTAAGGCAATTAAACAACATCTCTAACCAATCACCACAACCGGTCAGGCCATCAATGCCACATCCCCCGCACCTTCCCTCATGTGATCCATGTCTAGACTGCCAGTTTCGTCTAGACTATTCTGGTGACCCCGTGGTGCCTTTATTTGTTAGACCTTGGTCACACGTATTCGATTCAAACACCTTACCTACCGCTAACTACAAGTCTAGCTATAGCACAACTCTAACGCATATTCGACAAAATTCAACCAAACTCATAACTCGTGAATATGTCTTCATCATAACTCGTGAATATGTCTCCCTCTCCCCCGGATCCACGGGTGGCGCGGGAGCCCAGATCCGCGGAGGTGCTGCCCCCAATTCGGCTCACGGCGACGCGGCGTCCCAACGGCCGCGCCTGTGGTGGTGCCGGTGGGAATCGGCCGGCTGCATAGGGGGCGCCGGCGGCCGGGGGGTGACCCCATGGCTGGGTGGCGGCGCGCCCGTTGGTCCGACTGGTTCCGGCCCGTCCGGGATCTGGTGACTACCGGACGGAATGGGAGTGGCGGCGGCCCGGCGATCTGGACGCGGTGGTGCCGACGGCTCTTCACTGGTCTGCCGGAGCTCCAGGGGTATCATCGTCTCCGACTCGATCTGCTCCGGTTCGTGCTAGCTCCGGTCTAGGGAGACTGGTTGTCAACTCCCAGTGCTGGCTGCATGGATCTGGCGGCGGGGGATGGATCCTTTTGGTCTAGTCTCCGACAGAGAAGGTGGCGATCCGTGCACAAGAAGCTGGATGGAGTTCTTCGAACAGATCTGTGTGAAAACTTGCTCTTACTAGATGCCAAAGCCAGCGGTTGCGGCGCGCTGCGGTGTTGTTCCCTTCTTGAAGGCATCGCCGTGGAGAAGTTCTAGACCACTATCTGCTACCTCCGAGGGAAACCCTAGATCAATAGATCGGAAGACAGCGGCGCGCTTGTGTCATTTCCCCCTTGGGGGCATCATTCTTGGAGGTGTACACGGGCTTGAGGGACCAGTGGACGACGTCTTTGGTGGAGCGGTGCTTCATCATGCACATTGACGGTGACAGATCTCGATGGCATGGCGCCCTGGAGATTAGGCGTCTGATGTGCGATGATGGACTCGCGCAGGAGGGTGATGCTGTCTGGCGTCATGGTGGCGTCGACGGCAGCTAGACCGGGCAAGGTAGATGCAGCAATACAACTCTGAAGATGGATTGATGGCAGGTGGCGGCGGCGGCCTCTTAGTGTGCGTCGGACTGGTGGGTGCCCCATACCCGGCAGGCGTCCTGGTTGGGGCCTCCGGTCTTATATGTTAGGTTTGGTTGCGAGGTCTGTTTGGTATTAGGCCTAGACTATCAGCATCCCTTCATCAACTGAATAGGATTAGCGACAGATGTTGCCTAGACGGTGGCTTCAGCCTTACTGTTGTATTACTTTGTAAGGTCTTTTCTGCATGATTAATAAAGTGGCTACATGCATCGTCTAGATGCAGAGGCCGGGGGTCTTCCTCCTTTAAAAAAAATGTCTTCATCATCTTGAAGCCGCCAAGCATGGACCTCAATGTACTTAATTTGGATTTGAACCATACTAGACATGATAGAGGATGATGAACACAACAGACATGATAATCGGGCCAATAGAAGTACTAAACAATCTAGACATGCAATCTGATAGATACAAAAACATAGGATGTCCGTCTTGATTTGTACTCCCTTCATTTCCTTATACAAGGCCACAAACTCAAATTACAGGTACCAAGGTAAAATTTAATAACTGCTTTGCAAGCCAACTTTTTTTCTCGTTAATCAGGATTATTAATACGCTCGCATGCATTCAAAGAAGAAATGAGAAGGAAATAGCACAATGTCATTATGACTACATGCATGCAAGTATTAAACAAGTTGCTAGCACGAGAAAACATAATTAAATTTTGCCTCGATTACTGTTAGTGGCCTTGTATAGATGCAAAATATATTTTTCATGGTGGCCTTGTATAAGGGAATGGAGGGAGTACTACTAATACACCAATGGAAAACCCTAATTAACAGAAGCGATAAGAGTACATACTAGACGGGTGTAGCGTAAGCAACCTTAGTTGCAGCGGCGGCGTCCCTAGTACTGTGGTTGGAGGGAGACATCACGTAGTCCATGAACTAGTTGATGGAGCATGAACATTCGAGTAGTCATGGGAATACTAGCAGTACTATGGTCCCCAAAAACCTAATCACCTCTCTTCTACATGATTGCAAGAGGTGAGGTTCCGAAGGCCTGCTCACCTCCCCCTTCACAGCGCACGTCGAGAAGCAGGATAGAGAAAACTTAGAGGCAACACAATTCACATAGACTTCAATCAAATATTAAAAATCCTTATTCAGATCAAACATCAAAGTTAGGAGCCATCATCAAAACAAGAGGATCTGCACATGTTGGTTCTTTGTCCCATGAAATAATTTTTCATTCAGCACTCAACAAGCTTGTGCCATGACGCCATCCATGCGCAAAGTGGAATACTTCACTTGCTAACTGTGTGGACGGTCTTACACCCTAGTTTGACACCTCTTTATTTTCCTGTTTCCTCTGCAAAATTGACCATGAGTTAACTCAAAACCCTACCATGTTGATCACACTACATCAATAATCAATTTTCCTATCATCAAAACAAGCACTATTTCTAATTCTTCAAATGGTCAAGAAAACATAAGCAAATCCAACCATTACTAGATGTTTGACTTGCCTTGGAAATCAAGAAATCCAGGAAGTAAACCTTTATTGGACTGAATCGGATATGTCTAAATGTAGAAGGCACACTGTAAAATATTCCACACTAATTTTGCAAGAGAACACTTAAGGAAAAGGTGATCAACTATTTAATCTAAACCACAAAATTGACATTTATTGTCTAGTTGCCAATCCCTCATCAGGATGCATAATTAAAGATGAAGGTGATCAACTTTTATTCCCCCTTCTAGCAGCTTTTTCAGAAGTCCTTCAGGTAATTCTCTGCAATATAAGATGAACTTAATGTAGAAATGATGCAATGGTGATCAAATAATGATCAGATTAGAGTATTTACCTTATGAAATCATGATGTAAAATGCATGTATCAATATTTAATCTTTATTGTTTCCATAGCAGCCACACCATGTATAGTGCATGCGTGTATTATTTCAAGTGGTGATCCATCTTCTCCCTAGTAAACAGGCACCAACTGCATCAGAGATCACAAGGCATGCCATGACCAGGCCACTATTATATTGTCGTCAGACATATATTAGTCAAACTTTATTCTATACTTTCAGGGAAGAATAGGAGTTCGACGTTAGCATGCACAAGCTACCTTCCTCAACCCATGGTTTCTTAATAAATTTGGTTCTGCAGCTACCAGTGGCAGTGCAAACCAACGGCCACTAGAATTAGAGTATATTAAGTATGTGAAACATGCATCAAATTGCGTTGATTATATAGTCAGCCGTTGTGGGTATTGGATTCATCGGAGTCTTGCCACCGCTCTACATTTCCGAAAAAGGGTTTCCTCCCGCTTTATATTATAAAGCCATCGACCAAGCATCCAACACAAGAGTACAAGTACCAATCAAGTCATCAAGTCATGATGGGGGCACAGCAGAACAAGCCCCAAAAAGAAAGAAAAAGAGAGCTAATCCGGCTCGGGTGGGGGTGGCGGTGGAGGTGGTGCTGGCGAGAGAGCTGCTGCCGAGGATCGAAGGCCTGCACTGATGTTGTCAAGGATGTCCCGATCATGCCGCTTGCTAAGCGGTCTCCAGAGCTGTAAGAAGCCACACATTTTATAGATAGCGTCAGTCGTACGGTTGGGAATCACACGCTCGATGACAAGCTTATTGCGGATACACCACAGGGTCCAAACAAGGGTCCCCAAAGCCACCCAAGTGGCGGCTTTCCGGGGGCTAGGGAGGCTAAAGGCCTCCCCAAACAGGTCCGGGAGGTTATCGTGGCACCAGTTGCCACCCACGACCTCCTGGAAGCAACTCCATAGGAATTGAGCTGCAGGGCAACGGAAGAAAATGTGGTTGCAATCTTCCGGAACCAAACAAAGGGGGCAGAGGCCATCCCCAGGGCCGCTACGCTTGCGGACCTCCGTGCCCGAGGGTAGCCGGCCTCGAACCCACTGCCAAAGGAATATGCGGATCTTCAGGGGAAGTTTGATTTCCCAAAGAACGGATAATTCCGCCGGTCCTGAAGTGGGGACAATCGCCTGATAAAGGGACCTAGTTGAGAAGCGGCCATTTGGCTCAAGATGCCAAGATATCGTATCCGGCTCGAGGGAGGGGGAATGCCACCGCTCTACATTAGCTAGGGCACTCGCCCTCTGCCAGCTGAGGGAATCTTCTAGTCACTGAACAGCCATCAGGAACACCAGTATGATAAAAAACGCAGACTTCTTTAAAAAAATAGAAAAACAAATGCATACTCTACTATCAAAAGTCGAATTGCTGTTTAAAATATCGCAAGCTAGATGAACTGATAGAACATGTATGTCACTATTTCCTTTTAGTGTATGGCTAGGTCTCAGTCGACTGAGACTTAACCAAGTCTCAATCAAGTGACATAGTAGTATATAAGATGCAAAAAGGAAAAACTAAAAAGTTTTTTTTACAAATCTCCTTGCAAGATTAAAGTAATATAGCATTAACTGAGACATAACAAAGTCTCAGTAGCCAAAGTCGACTAAGACTTAACAAAACTGTTCCTTTTATTCAGTCACCCAACAACAACATGCCCATGGTTCCACAACACGAGGGGAAAAAAACTTCTACTTGGCCGCAACGTGGACTAGCACGCCTCTGGCCTACATGGAAACTACCTACGGACTTGATTGAACAAGGTTTACGAATTACTCCGTCCGTAAACAAATATAAGAGCATTTAGATCACTAACGTAGTAATCTAAACGCTCTTATATTTTTTTATAGAGGGAGTACCATATTGAGACATAAATGAGTGTACTTAACAAAAACACACTGCTTAACTTCGTCATGGTCGGACGATGTCGGAGATCAGGTGGATGGGCAGGTACTCTCACCCTTTTGGACGCTTACTCTCACTTTTTATTCTTAGGCGGCGGCTTCCTGTTCTTCTGAGTCAGCATCGGGTTATTCCTGGACTGCACCTTGTTCTTCTTGAACGACGGCGGTTTTGTCAACTGCGTACTGGTTGACGGTGCCTTCGTCTTGTTAGGGGCATCCTTTGCAGGTTCCTTGCCCTTGCCCATGCCGCGATCTCCTTCTCTTCTTCTTCTCCGGCGAGGTGGTTGATGCGAGAGGTGGATATGGTGCTTGCTTTGCACCGGTTGGGTTGAGGAAGCCTGCAGCAACGGCACCTGCATATATAGCCGAGGGATAATGGCACAGGGAAGCGGTCCAGCGGGACGACGCGCTTTCACGGGAGGAGAATGGTTTGATGGCGTCGCCAGTGCTACCGGGACTCAGTCTCTTTTGTTTCATTTGGGGGAGTAGATATGTATATTTGATGCATTTGTTCTTGACGGATGGGTATGCGCTTGGGTCAGTGGCCGTGGTCGTCGCCGCGTTGGTCTTCATTTCTTCTCCTACTCCTCCTTATAGGCTTATACTACTACATATTTCGGAATAAGCGTTGGTGGTTATGTTTTGGTAGTACACGCCAAACGGCTTGTGACTTGTTGTTAGTCATGCATCATTCATGTAGTAACTACACGCCGTTGCCGTTGCACGAGATGTTCAGGCACAGCTTGATTTTGGATTAGCTAAACCGATTGTAATCATGTGGGACCGATCTAGTATACATGTTTGTATACGAGTTAGGTGTCAAGTTGAGAAACGGGAGACAAGAGAGCTATTTACCCAGGTCCAGACCTCGTGAGGTAGAAGGTTTGTCCATTCTATTCAACGGAATTCTTCAGTTATTATGGCTCGTTGACTATGGGTTTTTGGGGTTCATCTAAATTCAAAACTTTCGATGGCGGGCCAAAAATATTTCAATATTCTCCCGTAAAAATGGTGGCACTCGTACCAACATGCGGGAAACAAGAGAGTACGACCATTTGCCAGCGTACGTAAGTCAAGTCTTTGGTCCCATCATACATAGTTCATTTTATCCATGTTATATTTGGAGTGGGACCATGTATCAGTACAAGACATGTGTCACCATTTCGACTAATCCATGTTGTTGTAGATTTCTTTCGTTTCAGTCTAATTCATGCATGTCTTTTAACATATCTTCCAAGAATCCGAGCTGCTCTATTTCTGTTGCTTATGTCGAGCTAATATGAGAGATTCTTTTATTACTTTATTAATAATATAGTCAACAGAAGTTCCCGGTTAGTTCATTTAGATTCAGTGGCGCACATACACGGTTTGGACAATAAAGTTAGTAGCTTATACAATATTCCGTGGTCGGTGTCCATCAAAAGTATAGCTACCACTAAGGGGACACATTACGACACCGCCCAATGGCATTATCTCTTCTAGTGATGGATTCTTTTGTCATTCGTTCTGTTGTAACTAGTTTTTTTCTTAGTATTTCACAACAATTTCAACATCTTAAGACAAAAATTCACACATTTTACTCAGAAAAAATGCATTGCATTACACATTAGTCATATAGATGTTCATCAAACATTTAAAAGATATATGCTTTTGAGTTCGAAAAACCCCTCCTTCTGAAACCCCAACTACCACGGCTCAATTATTCAGGGATTCTTAAAAGCATACTAATTACCTACTACGAAGTAGCCATACCAACGAAGTACTGACCGTACTAATCTATCTATGTATACCTGGTGTTGATTCAGTCAGAAAGCACATGGCATGCTGCGCCACTAAAGCCGTCAAACATTAGTCAAATTATATTTGATCAGGTGGCCAGTAGGCAGAGATCATGTCAAGTTTCAAAAATGAATTGGAGTCGCACGTACAAGCTGCCTTCCTTATTTAATTTGCTCTTCCTGATACCACTGCATCGCGTTAACCACTACTCCCTCCGTTCCTAAATACTCCCTCCATTCCCTTATACAAGGCCACAAACTCATATTACATGTATCAAGATAAAATTTAAGGACTGCTTTGCAAGTCCATTTTTCTTCTCGTTAACCAGAGTCATTAATACGCCATAAGCATGCAACGAATGAATGGGAAGGAAATAGCTGAGTGTCATTATGACTACATGCATGTAAGTATTAAAAAGTTGGTAGTATGAGGAAACATCATTAATTTTTGCCTCGGTTACTGTCGGTGGCCTTGTATTGATGCAAAATGTATTTTTGATAGTGGCCTTGTATAAGGAAATGAAGGGAGTATAAACTACATACAAAGCAAAATGTGTGAATCTATGCTCTAGAATACGTCTATATACATTAGTATACAGTTCATATAGAAATCTCTAAAAATACTTATATTTAAGAACGGAGAGTATTATTGGAGCAAGTTAATTAAGTGTGTTAACACCACTACATAAGAACACCGCTCAACCCCTCGCTAGAGTCTTGCCGCTGCTCAATTGCTAGCGCCCTACCTTGAGCCGTTCTGCTTATTTTCCGTGGGGTTAATTGGCTGCTGATATGGCAGTGAGACAAACTCTGAACTCCACCACCGGACTTCTCCAGTCTTAGATCGATGCTAATGAATATCGCAAGAAACTGGGATGAAACACATGACAGAGGTAGTTCAGCGACATGTTAATTTTTTTACAAGAAAACGTAAGATCTATTCATCTTCAATCATGACAGTATAACAAACACCAAAAATAATAGAAATTACATCCAGATTCGTGAACCATCTAGAGACGACTTCAAGCACTAAAGCGAGCAGAATGCGGACCGCCATCATCGCCCCTCCCTCGCCGGAGCCGGGTAAAACTTTGTTGTAGTAGACAGTTGGAAAATCGTCATGCTAAGGCCCCATAGGACCAGCGCACCAGAACAGCAACCGCCGCCATTGAAAAGTAGTTTAGATCAGAATGATCCAACCTGAACACACATGAACATAGATGAACTACGACCAGATCCGAACAAATCCATCAATGACAGATCTGCCAGAGACACACCTCCACACACCCACCGATGATACTAGACACACCACCGGGATGAAGGCTAGGCAGGGAGAACCTTATTTCATCTTTAGGTAGTCGCCGCCGTCTCATCTTCCTGAGCAGGACACAAACCCTAACAAAATTTGAAAGAACATATGAAAATGGAGCCCTCCCGCCGGAAAGGGCGAGATCCACCACGCCGCCATGGCCCTAAGGCCAACGAAGACGAGGCGGACCGGCGGCAGCACCGACGGGAGGCAGAGGAACCCTAGCTTTTTTGGGAGGAGCTTGTTGGCGCCGCCTCTCGCAGCGCCACTCTTCTTCTACCTTGGTGCTGCCTCTCACAGCTCCCTCTCTCTTTCTCTGGTTGCTTCTCTCTATCTTCTTCCCATAAGAACACAAGAACACACACGCACGCACACATGCACCAAGGGAGAAACCAGCCGCTAGCTTTCCCAAGACGCTCTCCCCTTGGTGAAAACAAACACTACATTGTGGCTGCAGCCCTCACCGCCTTTTCTTCTCATTCATTTTCTTAACTTAAGTAGGCAGTACAAGATAAGACCATGCATCCCTGGAATCTGGGTTCGGCTCCTCTGCAGTCCAGTAATTACTGTACGGGTACTGTAGCTGTCCAAATCCGCCGTCCGTTTCAATCCAATGGCTCTCCTTCCTTCCCTCGCCCTTTGCAGCAGTGGAGGCTCTTAAAGACTGCGACCATGGCGGCCGGCGGAAGCGCACCGATAAGAAGCGACCACCACATAGCCTTACTAGCTGGTGCGATCCAGTGGGGGAGCTGCATGGGGAGGTGGTTGGTGGGCGTGGGGTGAGCTGGCCAGGCGGGATTGGCGTGCATGGGAGCGTCCCATCCGGGGGATCGCGTGGGACCCGGTACGAGGTAGGTGAGGGGAGCAGCGAATCGGGCAGCGATTGGAGGGGAGGCGATGCGGGATTTTCTGCGGAGCGGGCTGGTTGGGGTGTTGGTGTGGGTGGGTCATATGGAAAAATAGTTTCGTCAAACGTGACGTGACGAGAGACGATTATGCGTCGTTGGGAGAGATCGTAGCAACGATACCCTTTGTGTTCAAGAGGATATCCGAGGAAAATGCAGCGAGTAGAGCGCGGGGCAAGCTTGTGGGGAGAGGTGGGATATAGGTTGGGGTAACAAAGACACCCGAACACTCGTAAATGGTCGTACGTGGGGTGAATGCCATGAAGCATAAAGTAATGTGTGTAATCGTGAATGGCACGGGAAGGGCGACGGTTGAGAAGATACGTGGCCGTGTGCAAGGCCTCCGCCCAAAAGGAAGGTGTGAGGTTGGCTTGGACTAGGAGGGTGCGGATGATTGTTGGAAATATGCCCTAGAGGCAATAATAAATAAGTTATTATTATATTTCCTTGTTCATGATAATCGTTTATTATCCATGCTATAATTGTATTGATAGGAAACTCAGATACATGTGTGGATACATAGACAACACCATGTCCCTAGTAAGCCTCTAGTTGACTAGCTCGTTGATCAATAGATGGTTACGGTTTCCTGACAATGGACATTGGATGTCATTGATAACAGGATCACATCATTAGGAGAATGATGTGATGGACGAGACCCAATCCTAAGCCTAGCACAAGGATCGTGTAGTTCGTATGCTAAAGCTTTTCTAATGTCAAGTATCATTTCCTTAGACCATGAGATTGTGCAACTCCCGGACACCGTAGGAATGCTTTGGGTGTACCAAACGTCACAACGTAACTGGGTGACTATAAAGGTGCACTACAGGTATCTCCGAAAGTGTCTGTTGGGTTGGCACGAATCGAGACTGGGATTTGTCACTCCGTGTGACGGAGAGGTATCTCTGGGCCCACTCGGTAGGACATCATCATAATGTGCACAATGTGATCAAGGAGTTGATCACGGGATGATGTGTTACGAAACGAGTAAAGAGACTTGCCGGTAACGAGATTGAACAAGGTATCGGGATACCGACGATCGAATCTCGGGCGAGTATCGTACCGATAGACAAAGGGAATTGTATACGGGATTGATTAAGTCCTTGACATCGTGGTTCATCCAATGAGATCATCGTGGAACATGTAGGAGCCAACATGGGTATCCAGATCCCGCTGTTGGTTATTGACCGGAGAACGTCTCGGTCATGTCTGCATGTCTCCCGAACCCGTAGGGTCTACACACTTAAGGTTCGATGACGCTAGGGTTATAAAGGAAGTTTGTATGTGGTTACCGAATGTTGTTCGGAGTCCCGGATGAGATCCGGGACGTCACGAGGAGTTCCGGAATGGTCCGGAGGTAAAGATTTATATATGGGAAGTCATCATACGGTCACCGGAATAATTCGGGGGGTTCCCGGTATTGTACCGGGACCACCGAAGGGGTTCCGGGGGTCCACTGGGAGGGTCCACCTGCCCCGGAGGGCCCTATGGGCTGTATGTGGAGAAGGGACCAGCCCCTTAGTGGGCTGGGCGCCTCCCCCTTAGGGCCCATGCGCCTAGGATTTTTGGGGAACCCTAAAGGGGGGGGGCGCCCCCTTGCCTTGGGGGGCAAGGCAACCCCCCTTGGCCGCCACCCCCCTCCTCAGATGGGATCTGAGGGGGCCGGCCCCCGTCTCCCTTGCCCCTATATATATGTGGGGGGGTGGGAGGGCAGCTATACCTTTGCCTTTGGTGCAGCCCTCCCCTCTTCCAAGTCCTTCTCCTCTCTCGTGGTGCTTGGCGAAGCCCTGCAGGATAGCCACGCTCCTCCATCACCACCACGCCGTTGTGCTGCTGCTGGATGGAGTCTTCCTCAACCTCTCCCTCTCTCCTTGCTGGATCAAGGCATGGGAGACGTCACCGGGCTGTACGTGTGTTGAACGCGGAGGTGCCGTCCGTTCGGCACTAGGATCTCCGGTGATTTGGATCACGACGAGTACGACTCCATCAACCCCGTTCTCTTGAACGCTTCCGCTTAGCGATCTACAAGGGTATGTAGATGTACTCTCCATCCCCTCGTTGCTGGTTTCTCCATAGATTGATCTACAAGGTGGCATCATGAGCTAGGTCTATTGCGTAGATTCTATGCACGAGTAGAACACAAAGTAGTTGTGGGCGTTGATTTTGTTAAATATGCTTACCGTTACTAGTCCAATCTTGATTCGGCGGCATTGTGGGATGAAGCGGCCCGGACCAACCTTACACGTATGCTTACGTGAGACCGGTTCCACCGACAAACATGCACTAGTTGCATAAGGTGGCTGGCGGGTGTCTGTCTCTCCCACTTTAGTCGGATCGGATTCGATGAAAAGGGTCCTTATGAAGGGTAAATAGCAATTGGCATATCACGTTGTGGTTTTTGCGTAGGTAAGAAACGTTCTTGCTAGAAACCCATAGCAGCCACGTAAAACATGCAAATAACAATTAGAGGACGTCTAACTTGTTTTTGCAGGGTATGCTATGTGATGTGATATGGCCAAAGGATGTGATGAATGATATATGTGATGTATAAGATTGATCATGTTCTTGTAATAGGAATCACGACTTGCATGTCGATGAGTATGACAACCGGCAGGAGCCATAGGAGTTGTCTTTATTTATTTATGACCTGCGTGTCAACATAAACGTCATGTAATTACTTTACTTTATTGCTAAAGCATTAGCCATAGTAGTAGAAGTAATAGATGACGTGACAACTTCAAGAAGACACGATGATGGAGATCATGATGATGGAGATCATGGTGTCATGCCGGTGACGATGATGATCATGGAGCCCCAAGATGGAGATCAAAGGAGCTATATGATATTGGCCATATCATGTCACTATTATTTGATTGCATGTGATGTTTATCATGTTTTTGCATCTTGTTTACTTAGAACAACGGTAGTAAATAAGATGATCCCTTACAACAATTTCAAGAAGTGTTCTCCCCTAACTGTGCACCGTTACTAAAGTTCGTCGTTTCGAAGCACCACGTGATGATCGGGTGTGATAGATCCTTACGTTCACATACAACGGGTGTAAGACAGTTTTACACATGCAAAAACACTTAGGGTTAACTTGACGAGCCTAGCATGTACAGACATGGCCTCGGAACACAGAGACCGAAAGGTCGAGCATGAGTCGTATGGTAGATATGATCAACATGAAGATGTTCACCGATGATGACTAGTCCGTCTCACGTGATGATCGGACACGGCCTAGTTGACTCGGATCATGTAATCGCTTAGATGACTAGAGGGATGTCTATTTGAGTGGGAGTTCATAAGATGAACTTAATTATCCTGAACATAGTCAGAAGATCTTCGCAAATTAAGTCGTAGCTCGCGCTTCAGTTCTACTGTTTAGATATGTTCCTAGAGAAAATTTAGTTGAAAGTTGATAGTAGCAATTATGCGGACTAGGTCCATAAACTGAGGATTGTCCTCATTGCTTCATAGAAGGCTTATGTCCTTAATGCACCGCTCAGTGTGCTGAACCTCGAACGTCGTCTGTGGATGTTGCGAACATCTGACATACACGTTTGATAACTACGTGATAGTTCAGTTAAACGGTTTAGAGTTGAGGCACCATAGACGTTTTTGAAACATCGCGAAACATATGAGATGTTTTGAGGGCTGAAATTGGGATTTCAGGCTCGTGCCCACGTCAAGAGGTATAAGACCTCTGACGATTTTCTTAGCCTACAAACTAAGGAAGAAAAGCTCAATTGTTGAGCTTGTGCTCAGATTGTCTGAGTACAACAATCATTTGAATCGAGAGGGAGTTGATCTTCCAGATGAGATAATGATGTTTCTCCGAAGTCATTACCACCAAGCTGCTAGAGCTTCGTGATGAACTATAATATATCAGGGACATATATTCGCAATGTTTGACACCGCGAAAGTAGAAATCAAGAAGGAGCATCAATTGTTGATGGTTGGTGAAACCACTAGTTTCAAGAAGGGCAAGGGCAAGAAGGGATACTTCATGAAACGGCAAATCAGCTGCTGCTCTAGTGAAGAAACCCAAGGTTGAACCCAAACCCGAGACTAAGTGCTTCTGTAATAAGGGGAATAGCCACTGGAGCAGAATTACCCTAGATACTTGGTAGGTTAGAAGGCTGGCAAGGTCGATAGAATTATATTGGATATACATTGTGTTGATGTGTACTTTACTAGTACTCCTAGTAGCACCAGGGTATTAGATACCGGTTTGGTTACTAAGTGTTAGTAACTCGAAATAAAAGCTACGGAATAAACGGAGACTAGCTAAAGGTGAGCTAACGATATGTGTTGGAAGTGTTTCCAATGTTGATATGATCAAGCATTGCACGCTCCCTCTACCATCGAGATTGGTGTTAAACCTAAATAATTGTTATTTGGTGTTTGCGTTGAGCATAGACGTGATTGGATTATGTCTATCGCAATACGGTTATTCATTTAAGGAGAATAATGGTTACTCTGTTTATTTGAATAATACCTTCAATGGTCTTGCACCTAAAATGAATGGTTTATTGAATCTCGATCGTAGTGATACACATGTTCATACCAAAAGATATAGGATAGTAATGATAGTACCACCTACTTGTGGCACTGCCACGTTAAGTCATATCGGTATAAAACGCATGAAGAAGCTCCATGTTGATGGATCTTTGGACTCACTCATTTTTGAAAGGATTGAGACATGCGAACCATGTTTGTTGGTAGATATGCATGAAGAAACTCTATATAGATGGATCGTTTGGACTCACTTGATTTTGAATCACTTGAGACATGCAAATCATACCACATGGTCAAGATGACTGAAAGGCCTCGTTTTCAGTAAAATGGAACTAGAAAACAACTTGTTGGAAGCAATACATTTTGATGTGTGCAGTCCAATGAGTGCTGAGGCATGTAGTGGATATCGTTATGTTCTTACTTCACAGATGATTTGAGTAGATGTTGAGTATATTTACTTGATGAATCATGAGTCTGAATTATTGAAAGGTTCAAGTAATTTCAGGATGAAGTTGAAAGATCGTCGTGACAAGAGGATAAAAGATCTATGATATGATCATAGAGATGAATATCTTAATTACGAGTTTGGCACAGAATTAAGACATTGTGGAAATTGTTTCACAACTAATACAGCCTGGAACACCATAGTGTGATGGTGTGTCCGAACATCATAACTGCACCCTATTGGATATGATGCATACCATGATGTCTCTTATCGAATTACCACGATAGTTTATGGGTTAGGCATTAAAGACAACCACATTCACTTTAAATAGGGCACCACGTAATTCCGATGAGATGACACCGTATGAACTATGGTTTAGAGAAACCTAAGCTGTCATTTCTTAAAAAGTTTGGGGCTGCGACGCTTATGTGAAAATGTTTCAGGCTGATAAGCTCGAACCCAAAGTGGATAAATGCATCTTCATAGGACACCCAGAACAGTTGGGTATACCTCCTGTCTCAGATCCGAAAGCAATAAGGGATTGTTTCTAGAATCGGGTCCTTTCTCGAGGAAAAGTTTCTCTCGAAGGAATTGAGTGGGAGGATGGTGGAGACTTGATGAGGTTATTGAACTGTCTCTTCAACTAGTGTGTGACAGGGCACAGGGAGTTGTTCCTGTGGCACCTACACCAATTGAAGTGGAAGCTTATGATAGTGATCATGAAACTTCATATCAAGTCACTACCAAACCTCGTGGGATGACAAGGATGCGTACTACTTCAGAGTGGTACGTAATCCTGTCTTGGAAGTCATGTTGCTAGACAACAATGAACCTACGAGCTATGGAGAAGCGATGGTGGGCCCGGATTCCGATAAATGGCTCGAGACCATAAAATCCGAGAGAGGATCCATGTATGAAAACAAAGTGTAGACTTTGGAAGAACTACTTGATGGTCGTAAAGCTGTTAGGTACAGATGGATTTTAAAAGGAAGACGGACAATGATGGTAAGTATCACCATTAAGAAAGCTCGACTTGTCGTTAAGATGTTTTCCGACAAGTTCAAGGAGTTGACTACGATGAGACTTTCTCACTCGTAGCGATGCTAAGAGTCTGTTGGAATTATATTAGCGATTACTGCATTATTTATGAAATCTTGCAGATAGGATGTCAAAACATTGTTTCCTCGATGACTTTTCTTGAGGAAAGGTTGTATGTGATACAACCGGAAGGTTTTGTCAATCCTGAAAGATGCTAATAAGTATGCAAAGCTCCAGCAATCCTTCTAAGGACTGGAGTAAGCATCTCGGAGTTGGAATGTATGCTTTGATGAGATGATCAAAGATTTTAGGTGTATACAAAGTTTATGAGAAACTTGTATTTCCAAAGAAGTGAGTGGGAGCACTATAGAATTTCTGATGAGTATATGTTGTTAACATATTGTTGATCGGAAATGACGTAGAATTTCTGGAAAGCATATAGGGTTATTTGGAAAGTGTTTTTCAATGGAAAACCTGGATTAAGCTACTTGAGCATTGAGCATCAAGATCTATAAGGATAGATCAAAACGCTTAATGGTACATTCAAATGAGCACATACCTTGACATAATCTTGAAGGTGTTCAAGATGGATTAGTCAAAGAAGGAGTTCTTGCCTGAGTTTTAAGGTATGAAGTTAAGACTTAAAGCTCGACCACGGCTCCTATGCTTAAGGCGTAGGCTCTACAGTATGCTATGCTGTGTACCGCACCTGAAGAGTGCCTTGCCATGAGTCAGTCAAGGGGTACAAGGGTGATCCAAGAATGGATCACAGGACATCGGTCAAAGTTATCCTTAGTAACTAGTGGACTAAGGAATTTTCTCGATTATGGAGGTGGTAAAAGAGTTTGTCGTAAAGGGTTACGTCGATGCAAGCTTAACACCTATCCGGATAGCTCTAAGTAGAGATACCGGATACGTATAATGGAGCAACAATTAAGAATAGCTCCAAGTAGAACAGTTATTTGGAATAACTCCAAATAGAACGTGGTAGCTACATCTAGGAGATGACATAGAGATTTGTAAAGCACACACGGATCTGAAAGGTTCAGACCCGTTGACTAAAACCTCTCTCACAAGCAACATGATCAAACCCAGAACTCATTGAGTGCTAATCACATAGTGATGTGAACTAGATTATTGACTCTAGTAAACTCTTTGGATGTTGGTTACATGGCGATGTGACCTGTGAGTGTTAATCACATGGCGATGTGAACTAGATTATTGACTCTAGTGCAAGTGGGAGACTATTGGAAATATGCCCTAGAGGCAATAATAAATAAGTTATTATTATATTTCCTTGTTCATGATAATCGTTTATTATCCATGCTATAATTGTATTGATAGGAAACTCAGATACATGTGTGGATACATAGACAACACCATGTCCCTAGTAAGCCTCTAGTTGACTAGCTCGTTGATCAATAGATGGTTACGGTTTCCTGACCATGGACATTGGATGTCATTGATAACGGGATCACATCATTAGGAGAATGATGTGATTGACAAGACCCAATCCTAAGCCTAGCACAAAGATCGTGTAGTTCGTATGCTAAAGCTTTTCTAATGTCAAGTATCATTTCCTTAGACCATGAGATTGTGCAACTCCCGGATACCGTAGGAATGCTTTGGGTATACCAAACGTCACAACGTAACTGGGTGACTATAAAGGTGCACTACAGGTATCTCTGAAAGTGTCTGTTGGGTTGGCACGAATCGAGACTGGGATTTGTCACTCCGTGTGACGGAGAGGTATCTCTGGGCCCACTCGGTAGGACATCATCATAATGTGCACAATGTGATCAAGGAGTTGATCACGGGATGATGTGTTACAGAACGAGTAAAGAAACTTGCCGGTAACGAGATTGAACAAGGTATCGGGATACCGACGATCGAATCTCGGGCGAGTATCATACCGATAGACAAAGGGAATTGTATACGGGATTGATTAAGTCCTTGACATCGTGGTTCATCCGATGAGATCATCGTGGAACATGTAGGAGCCAACATGGGTATCCAGATCCCGCTGTTGGTTATTGACCGGAGAACGTCTCGGTCATGTCTGCATGTCTCCCGAACCCGTAGGGTCTACACACTTAAGGTTCGATGATGCTAGGGTTATAAAGGAAGTTTGTATGTGGTTACCGAATGTTGTTCGGAGTCCCGGATGAGATCCCGGACGTCACGAGGAGTTCCGGAATGGTCCGGAGGTAAAGATTTATATATGGGAAGTCATCATACGGTCACCGGAATAATTCGGGGGGTTCCCGGTATTGTACCGGGACCACCGAAGGGGTTCCGGGGGTCCACCGGGAGGGTCCACCTGCCCCGGAGGGCCCTATGGGCTGTATGTGGAGTAGGGACCAGCCCCTTAGTGGGCTGGGCGCCTCCCCCTTAGAGCCCATGCGCCTAGGATTTTTGGGGAACCCTAAAGGGGGGGGCGCCCCCTTGCCTTGGGGGGCAAGGCAACCCCCCTTGGCCGCCACCCCCCTCCTCAGATGGGATCTGAGGGGGCCGGCCCCCCTCTCCCTTGCCCCTATATATATGTGTGGGGGGGTGGGAGGGCAGCTATACCTTTGCCTTTGGTGCAGCCCTCCCCTCTTCCAAGTCCTTCTCCTCTCCCGTGGTGCTTGGCGAAGCCCTGCAGGACAGCCACGCTCCTCCATCACCACCACGCCGTTGTGCTGCTGCTGGATGGAGTCTTCCTCAACCTCTCCCTCTCTCCTTGCTGGATCAAGTCATGGGAGACGTCATCGGGCTGTGCGTGTGTTGAACGCGGAGGTGCCGTCCGTTCGGCACTAGGATCTCCGGTGATTTGGATCACGACGAGTACGACTCCATCAACCCCGTTCTCTTGAATGCTTCCGCTTAGCCATCTACAAGGGTATGTAGATGCACTCTCCTTCCCCTCGTTGCAGGTTTCTCCATAGATTGATCTTGGTGACACGTAGGAAAATTTTAAATTTCTGCTACGTTCCCCAACAATGATGTCGTTGGTGGTGCGTAGAAGCCGTTCGGCCTTGCCATTTTGGGGTGAGGTGTGAGGGCAAGAGAAGCGGTAGACAATGCCATTTGTGGATAAGAACGTGTTGGAAATATGCCCTAGAGGCAATAATAAAAGCATTATTATTATATTTCCTTGTTCATGATAATTGTCTTTATTCATGCTATAATTGTGTTATCCGCAAATCATAATACATGTGTGAATAATAGACACCAACATGTCCCTAGTAAGCCTCTAGTTGACTAGCTCGTTCATCAACAGATAGTCATGGTTTCCTGACTATGGACATTGGATGTCATTGATAACGAGATCACATCATTAGGAGAATGATATGATGGACAAGACCCAATCCTAAACATAGCACAAGATCGTATAGTTCGTTTGCTAGAGTTTTCCAATGTCAAGTATCCTTTCCTTAGACCATGAGATCGTGTAACTCCCGGATACCGTAGGAGTGCTTTGGGTGTACCAAACGTCACAACATAACTGGGTGACTATAAAGGTAGACTACGGGTATCTCTGAAAGTGTCTGTTGGGTTGACACGGATCAAGACTGGGATTTGTCACTCCGTATGACGGAGAGGTACCACCGGGCCCACTCGGTAATGCATCATCATTATGAGCTCAAAGTGACCAAGTGTCTGGTCACGGGATCATGCATTACGGTACGAGTAAAGTGACTTGCCGGTAACGAGATTGAACGAGGTATTGGGATACCGACGATCGAATCTCGGGCAAGTAACATACCGATTGGCAAAGGGAATTGAATACGGGGTTGCTTGAATCCTCGACATCGTGGTTCATCTGATGAGATCATCGTGGAACATGTGGGAGCCAACATGAGTATCCAGATCCCGCTGTTGGTTATTGACTGGAGAGTCGTCTCGGTCATGTCTGCATGTCTCCCGAACCCGTAGGGTCTACACACTTAAGGTTCGGTGACGCTAGGGTTGTAAAGATATGTATATGCAGTAACCCGAATGTTGTTCGGAGTCCCGGATGAGATCCCGGACGTCACGAGGAGTTTCGGAATAGTCCGGAGGTAAAGAATTATATATAGGAAGTGCTGTTTCGGCCATCGGGACAAGTTTCGGGGTCACCGGTATTGTACCAGGACCACCGGAAGGGTCCTGGGGGTCCACCGGGTAGGGCCACCCATCCCGAAGGGCCCCATGGGCCAAAGTGGGGAGGGGAACCAGCCCATAGTGGGCTGGTGCGCCCCCCTAGGCCCACCCCATGCGCCTAGGGTTGAAACCCTAGGGGTGGGGGGGCGCCCCACCTTGCCTTGGGGGCCACTCCAGCCCTGGCCGCCGCCCCCCCTAGGAGATCCAATCTCCTAGGGCCGGCGCCCCCCCCTAGGGGAGCCTATATATATGAGGGGGAGGGAGGGGGCAGCCGCACCCTGAGTCCTGGCGCCTCCCTCTCCCCTGCTACACCTCTCTCTCTCTCGTAGTATAAGGCGAAGCCCTGCTATTGTGACGCCCTGCATCCACCACCACGCCGTCGTGCTGCTAGATCTTCATCAACCTCTCCTTTCCCCTTGCTGGATCAAGAAGGAGGAGACGTCACGCTGACCGTACGTGTGTTGAACGCGGAGGTGCCGTCCGTTCGGCGCTAGGATCTCCGGTGATTTGGATCACGTCGTGTATGACTACCTCATCCCCGTTCTTTGAACGCTTCCGCTCGCGATCTACAAAGGTATGTAGATGCATCCGATCACTCGTTGCTAGATGAACTCATAGATGGATCTTGGTGAAACCGTAGGAAATTTTTTGTTTTCTGCAACGTTCCCCAACAGTGGCATCATGAGCTAGGTCTATGCGTAGTTCTTCTTGCGCGAGTAGAACACAATTTGTTGTGGGCGTAGATGTTGTCAAATTTCTTGCCGCTACTAGTCTTATCTTGCTTCAGCGGTATTGTGGGATGAAGCGGCCCGGACCAACCTTACACGTACGCTTACGTGAGACCGGTTCCACCGACTAACATGCACTAGTTGCATAAGGTGGCTGGCGGGTGTCTGTCTCTCCCACTTTAGTTGGAGCGGATTCGATGAAAAGGGTCCTTATGAAGGGTAAATACAAGTTGACAAATCACGTTGTGGCTTTCACGTAGGTAAGAAAACGTTCTTGCTAGAACCCTAATTCAGCCACGTAAAACTTGCAACAACAATTAGAGGACGTCTAACTTGTTTTTGCAGCAAGTGCTTTGTGATATGATATGGCCAAAGTTGTGATGAATGATGAATGATATATATGTGATGTATGAGATGTTCATGCTATTGTAATAGGAATCACGACTTGCATGTCGATGAGTATGACAACCGGCAGGAGCCATAGGAGTTGTCTTTATTTTTTTTGTATGACCTGCGTGTCATTGAGAAACGCCATGTAAATTACTTTACTTTATTGCTAAACGCGTTAGCCATAGTAGTAGAAGTAATAGTTGGCGAGCAACTTCATGGAGACACGATGATGGAGATCATGATGATGGAGATCATGGTGTCAAGCCGGTGACAAGATGATCATGGAGCCCCAAGATGGAGATCAAAGGAGCTATGTGATATTGGCCATATCATGTCACTATTATTATTTGATTGCATGTGATGTTTATCATGTTTTGCATCTTGTTTACTTAGAACGACGGTAGTAAATAAGATGATCCCTCATAATAATTTCAAGAAGTGTTCCCCCTAACTGTGCACCGTTGCGACAGTTCATTGTTTCGAAGCACCACGTGATGATCGGGTGTGATAGATTCTAACGTTCACATACAACGGGTGTAAGACAGATTTACACATGCAAACACTTAGGTTGACTTGACGAGCCTAGCATGTACAGACATGGCCTCGGAACACAGAAGACCGAAAGGTCGAGCATGAGTTGTATAGAAGATACGATCAACATGAAGATGTTCACCGATGTTGACTAGTCCGTCTCACGTGATGATCGGACACGGCCTAGTTGACTCGGATCATGTTATACTTAGATGACTAGAAGAGGGATGTCTATCTAAGTGGGAGTTCATTGAATAATTTGATTAGATGAACTTAATTATCATGAACATAGTCTAAAATATTTACAATATGTCTTGTAGATCAAATGGCCAACGTAGTCCTCAACTTCAACGCGTTCCTAGAGAAAACCAAGCTAAAAGACGATGGCAGCAACTACATGGACTGGGTCCGGAACCTGAGGATCATCCTCATAGCTGCCAAGAAAGATTATGTCCTACAAGCACCGCTGGGTGACGCACCTATTCTCCCTGCAGAACAAGACGTTATGAACGCTTGGCAGGCACGTACCGATGACTACTCCCTCGTTCAGTGCGGCATGCTTTACAGCTTAGAGCCGGGACTCCAAAAGCGTTTTGAGAGACACGGAGCATATGAGATGTTCGAAGAGTTGAAAATGGTTTTCCAAGCTCATGCTCGGGTCGAGAGATATGAAGTCTCCGACAAATTCTTCAGCTATAAGATGGAGGAAAATAGTTCTGTCAGTGAGCACATACTCACTATGTCGGGGTTACATAACCGCTTGAATCAGCTGGGAGTTAATCTCCCGGATGACGCGGTCATTGACAGAATCCTCCAGTCGCTTCTACCAAGCTACAAGAGCTTTGTGATGAACTTCAATATGCAGGGGATGGAAAAGACCATTCCTGAAGTATTTGCTATGCTGAAATCAGCAGAGGTAGAAGTCAAAAAGGAACATCAAGTGTTGATGGTGAATAAAACCACTAAGTTCAAAAAAGGGCAAGGGTAAGAAAAACTTCAAGAAGGACGGCAAGGAAGTTGCCGCGCCCGGCAAGCAAGCTGCCGGGAAGAAGCCAAAGAATGGACCCAAGCCTGAGACTGAGTGCTTTTATTGCAAGGGAAGTGGTCACTGGAAGCAGAATTGCCCCAAATACTTAGCGGACAAGAAGGCCGGCAAAACAAAAGGTATATGTGATATACATATAATTGATGTGTACCTTACCAGTACTCATAGTAGCTCTTGGGTATTTGATACCGGTGCAGTTGCTCACATTTGTAACTCAAAGCAGGAGCTGCGGAATAAGCGGAGACTGGCGAAGGACGAGGTGATGATGTGCGTCGGGAATGGTTCCAAGGTCGATGTGATCGCCGTCAGCACGCTACCTCTGCATTTACCTACGGGATTAGTTTTAAACCTCAATAATTGTTATTTTGCCAGCTTTGAGCATGAACATTGTATCGGGATCTCGTTTAATTCGAGATGGCTACTCATTTAAATCCGAGAATAATGGTTGTTCTATTTATATGAGAGATATGTTTTATGGTCATGCTCCAATGGTGAATGGTTTATTCTTAATGAATCTCGAGCGTAATGCTACACATGTTCATAGTGTGAATACAAAAAGATGTAAGGTTGATAATGATAGTCCCACATACTTGTGGCACTGCCGCCTTGGTCACATAGGTGTCAAATGCATGAAGAAGCTCCATGCAGATGGACTTTTAGAGTCTCTTGATTATGAATCATTTGACACGTGCGAACCATGCCTCATGGGTAAAATGACCAAGACTCCGTTCTCAGGAACAATGGAGCGAGCAACCAACTTATTGGAAATCATACATACCGATGTGTGCGGTCCAATGAGCGTTGAGGCTCGCGGTGGCTATCATTATGTTCTCACCCTCACTGATGACTTAAGTAGATATGGGTATGTCTACTTAATGAAACACAAGTCTGAGACCTTTGAAAAGTTCAAGGAATTTCAGAGTGAGGTTGAAAATCAACGTGACAGAAAAATCAAGTTTCTACGATCAGATCGTGGAGGAGAATACTTGAGTCACGAATTTGGCACACACTTAAGAAAATGTGGAATAGTTTCACAACTCAAGCCGCCTGGAACACCTCAGCGTAATGGTGTGTCCGAACGTCATAATCGCACTCTATTAGATATGGTGCGATCTATGATGTCTCTTACCGATTTACCGCTATCTTTTTGGGGCTATGCTTTAGAGACTGCCGCATTCACTTTAAATAGGGCTCCGTCGAAATCCGTTGAGACGACACCGTATGAATTATGGTTTGGGAAAAAACCTAAGCTGTCGTTTCGAAAAGTTTGGGGATGCGATGCTTATGTCAAGAAACTTCAACCTGAAAAGCTCGAACCCAAGTCGGAAAAATGCGTCTTCATAGGATACCCTAAAGAAACTATTGGGTATACCTTCTACCTCAGATCCGAAGGCAAGATCTTTGTTGCCAAGAATGGATCCTTTCTAGAGAAAGAGTTTCTTGCGAAAGAAGTAAGTGGGAGGAAAGTAGAACTTGATGAAGTATTACCTCTTGAACCGGAAAAAGGCGCAACTCAAGAAAATGTTCCTGAGGTGCCTGCACCGACTAGAGAGGAAGTTAATGATGATGATCAAGATACTTCTGATCAAGCTCCTACTGAAATTTGTAGGTCCACAAGGACACGTTCCGCACTAGAGTGGTACGGCAACCCTGTCTTGGAAATCATGTTGTTAGACAACGGTGAACCTTCGAACTATGAAGAAGTGATGGTGGGCCCGGATTCCGACAAATGGCTGGAAGCCATGAAATCCGAGATAGGATCCATGTATGAAAACGAAGTATGGACTTTGACTGACTTGCCCGTTGAGCGGCGAGCCATAGAAAATAAATGGATCTTTAAGAAGAAGACAGACGCGGATGGTAATGTGACCATCTATAAAGCTCGGCTTATCGCTAAGGGTTATCGACAAGTTCAAGGGGTTGACTACGATAAGACTTTCTCACCGGTAGCGAAGCTAAAGTCCGTCCGAATCATGTTAGCAATTGCCGCATTCTATGATTATGAGATATGGCAAATGGACGTCAAAACGGCATTCCTTAATGGTTTCCTTAAGGAAGAATTGTATATGATGCAGCCAGAAGATTTTGTCGATCCTAAGAATGCTGACAAGGTGTGCAAGCTCCAACGCTCGATTTATGGGCTGGTGCAAGCATCTCGGAGTTGGAACATTGATGAGATGATCAAAGTGTCTGGGTTTACGCAGACTTATGGAGAAGCCTGCATTTACAAGAAAGTGAGTGGGAGCTCTGTAGCATTTCTCATATTATATGTAGATGACATACTTTTGATGGGAAATGATATAGAACTCTTGGACAGCATTAAGGCCTACTTGAATAAGAGTTTTTCAATTAAGGACCTTGGAGAAGCTGCTTATATATTAGGGATCAAGATCTATAGAGATAGATCGAGACGCCTCATAGGTCTTTCACAAAGCACATACCTTGATAAGATATTGAAGAAGTTCAATATGGATGAGTCTAAGAAGGGGTTCTTGCCTGTGTTACAAGGTGTGAAATTGAGCTCAGCTCAATGTCCGACCACGGCAGAAGATATAGAAGAGATGAGTGTCATCCCCTATGCCTCAGCCATAGGTTCTATTATGTATGCTATGCTGTGTACCAGACCTGATGTAAACCTTGCCGTAGGTTCGGTAGGAAGGTACCAAAGTAATCCCGGCAAGGAACACTGGACAGCGGTCAAGAATATCCTGAAGTACCTGAAAAGGACTAAGGAAATGTTTCTCGTTTATGGTGGTGATGAAGAGCTCGTCGTAAAAGGTTACGTCGACGCTAGCTTCGACACAGATCTGGATGACCTTAAGTCACAAACCGGATACGTGTATATTTTGAATGGTGGGGCAGTAAGCTGGTGCAGTTGCAAGCAGAGCGTCGTGGCGGGATCTACATGTGAAGCGGAGTACATGGCAGCCTCGGAGGCAGCACATGAAGCAATTTGGGTGAAGGAGTTCATCACCGACCTCGGAGTCATACCCAATGCGTCGGGGCCAATCAAACTCTTCTGTGACAACACTGGAGCTATTGCACTTGCCAAGGGGCCCAGGTTTCACAAGAAGACCAGGCACATCAAGCGTCGCTTCAACTCCATTCGTGAAAATGTTCAAGATGGAGACATAGATATTTGTAAAGTACATACGGACCTGAATGTAGCAGATCCGTTGACTAAACCTCTCCCTAGAGCAAAACATGATCAACACCAGAATTCCATGGGTGTTCGATTCATCACAATGTAACTAGATTATTGACTCTAGTGCAAGTGGGAGACTGTTGGAAATATGCCCTAGAGGCAATAATAAAAGCATTATTATTATATTTCCTTTTTCATGATAATTGTCTTTATTCATGCTATAATTGTGTTATCCGGAAATCGTAATACATGTGTGAATAATAGACACCAACATGTCCCTAGTAAGCCTCTAGTTGACTAGCTCGTTGATCAACAGATAGTCATAGTTTCCTGACTATGGACATTGGATGTCATTGATAACGAGATCACATCATTAGGAGAATGATGTGATGGACAAGACCCAATCCTAAACATAGCACAAGATCGTATAGTTCGTTTGCTAGAGTTTTCCAATGTCAAGTATCCTTTCCTTAGACCATGAGATCGTGTAACTTCCGGATACCGTAGGAGTGCTTTGGGTGTACCAAACGTCACAACGTAACTGGGTGACTATAAAGGTAGACTGCGGGTATCTCCGAAAGTGTCTGTTGGGTTGACACGGATCAAGACTGGGATTTGTCACTCCGTATGACGGAGAGGTACCACTGGGCCCAGTCGGTAATGCATCATCATTATGAGCTCAAAGTGACCAAGTGTCTGGTCACGGGATCATGCATTACGGTATGAGTAAAGTGACTTTCCGGTAACGAGATTGAACGAGGTATTGGGATACCGACGATCGAATCTCGGGCAAGTAACATACCGACTGGCAAAGGGAATTGAATACGGGGTTGCTTGAATCCTCGACATCGTGGTTCATCCGATGAGATCATCGTGGAGCATGTGGGAGCCAACATGGGTATACAGATCCCGCTGTTGGTTATTGACCGGAGAGTCGTCTCGGTCATGTCTGCATGTCTCCCGAACCCATAGGGTCTACACACTTAAGGTTCGGTGACGCTAGGGTTGTAAAGATATGTATATGCAGTAACCTGAATGTTGTTCGGAGTCCTGGATGAGATCCCGGACGTCACGAGGAGTTTCGGAATAGTCCGGAGGTAAAGAATTATATATAGGAAGTGCTGTTTCGGCCATCGGGACAAGTTTCGGAGTCACCGGTATTGTACCGGGACCACCGGAAGGGTCCCGGGGGTCCACCGGGAGGGGCCACCCATCCCGGAGGGCCCCATGGGCCAAAGTGGGGAGGGGAACCAGCCCATAGTGGGCTGGTGCGCCCCCCTAGGCCCACCCCATGCGTCTAGGGTTGAAACCCTAGGGGTGGGGGGCGCCCCACCTTGCCTTGGGGGCCACTCCAGCCCTGGCCGCCGCCCCCCCTAGGAGATCCAATCTCCTAGGGCCGCCCCCCCCTAGGGGAGCCTATATATATGAGGGGGAGGGAGGGGGCAGCCGCACCCTGAGTCCTGGCGCCTCCCTCTCCCCTGCTACACCTCTCTCTCTCTCTTGTAGTATAAGGCGAAGCCCTGCTACTGTGACGCCCTGCATCCACCACCACGCCGTCATGCTGCTGGATCTTGATCAACCTCTCCTTCCCCCTTGCTGGATCAAGAAGGAGGAGACGTCACGCTGACCGTACGTGTGTTGAACACGGAGGTGCCGTCCGTTCGGCGCTAGGATCTCCGGTGATTTGGATCACGTCGTGTACGACTACCTCATCCCCGTTCTTTGAACGCTTCCGCTCGCGATCTACAAAGGTATGTAGATGCATCCGATCACTCGTTGCTAGATGAACTCATAGATGGATCTTGGTGAAACCGTAGGAAAATTTTTGTTTTCTGCAACGTTCCCCAACAGAACGCACGTAGTGTGGAGTTGATAAACTCGCCACCGTTATCGCATTGAAGTGCTTTGATGATCACATTGTATTGTGTACGGACGTAAGAGAAAAAGCATTGGAGAGTAAGAGATGTGTCCGACTTATTGCGAAGAGGAAAAGACCAGGAGAAGTGAGTGTAATCATCAAGCACAATTAAGTAATATTGATAACCGGAAAAGCTTACAACGGGGCTGGTCCATAAGTCACAATGAATGAGCTCAAATGGAGCAAAAGTGCGACTATGTGAAGTAGGAAAGGGGAGGCGCGGCTGCCGTCCAAGTTGGCAAGCATTACATGGTGTATGCGTAATTTTATTACAATATGGAAGAAAATCTTGGGCCGTTAAGGAAGATAACTTGGGGGCTGGGGTGGCCAAGCCGGTGATGCCATACGTCGGCGGTGGAGGTTGTGGCGGAGAGGGCGGTGCTCCAAGGTTTGTTATTGCCGAAGAAGGGGTAGAGGTCGCCGGAGCTAGCGGAGATCATGATTACCCTCCTGGTTCGAAGGTCCTTCACAACAAAGCCAAGAGGAAAAAATTCAATAGAGCATAAGTTATCTTTGGTGAACTGGCGAACAGAAATGAGACTAGTGACTACATGAGGGGAAAAGAGAACGTCGCGTAGATGGAAGTTGTGAAGGGGCAGGGTGGCCGAGCCAGTGGCTTGAATGGGGAGATGTGTGCCATTGCCAACAACAATACTAGTGAAACGAGGCTTTAAAGAAGGATTCGAGAGGTCGAGGTTACCAGGGTTGCCGGTGACGTGGGAGGAGGCGCCGCTGTCGAGGTACCACTCGTGCGGAGCGGAGCCGTTGTTGGAGAAGCCATTGGCGCTGTACGCGGCCTGGAGCATGGCGAGGTGATCCCAGGAGGGTGGCACAGGTGGCGTGGGCGCCTGGTAGCCGGAGAACTGCATCGGATACGCCTGCGCATGGGACCCTGGCCGCGGGCCGAGCACGCCGGCGGCGTTGGGAGGCACCCAGCCAGGACGCGGGTTCGGGAGGGCCATCCCATAAGGCGCGAACAACTCCATGTAGGGATTGTAGGACATGGGCGGGGGGTTGCCACGTCCGCCGTGATCACCGCGTCCACGGCCGTGCCCGCGCCCACGGCCGCGTCCACCGCGGTCGCCACCATCAGCGTGGTTGCCAGAGCCGCGGCCGGCCGGAGAGGCGGGGCCCCGATCAATGCGGTCGACGGGGCGAGGACCGGAGCCACCGCATCCAGAGGAGCTGCCGGAGGGGCCGCCGCCCCCGGTGACAGCGAGGATCGTGGCCGGCTCATCAGCCACGCGCTGGGCGAGGTTCTCCTCGGCGAGCTTCAGACGAGAGAACACCGTCTCGAACGGCAGCAGAGGAACCGTGTCCTCGAGCACGACGCGGATGGTCGAGACGTTTGTCGATGTCGTGAAGAAACCGAGTGGTGAGATCCACCTCGGTGACGGCGTGCTCGATGTCGGCGAGGCCGGCGGTGAGAAGCTTCATACGACGGGCGTACTCGGCGACGGAGAGATCCCCCTGTTTGAGGTTGCGGTATTGCCGGTTCAGCATCATGTACCGCGCCGTGCGGTTCGCCAGGAAGTAGTCGCGAATGCGATGCCAGAGATCGTAGGTGGTGGTGGCCCTGATGACGTGATCGACAAGGTTGTCGGCGAGGGTGGAGTAGATCCAGAGCACGAGGTGGGCGTCGAGCTCGCGCTGGAACGCGGTGGCGTTGGGGGGAAGGGGCTCTTCGATGAACTGAGAGACGCCATAGCGGATCAGAACAAGAAGGAAGAAGGACTTCCACTTGTGGTAGTTGTGATCGTCGGGGTTGAGGAGAAACTTGATGTGGTTCTGGATGCTGTCGCGAAAAATGGGGTGGGGGAGGCGGCGGCGAAAGAGAGCGGCGGCGCCGTGGATTGGGGGAAAAGGGGGCGAACTGAGAACCGAGCGAGGGGGAGGAGCCACTGTGGGAAGAGGGGATGGTGCCGAAGATGAAGGGAGAGGACGTGCCGGCGGTGGTGCCGGCGCCGGTGGACGAGCTGGAGAGAGTCCCCGGCGAGGTGGCCGAGCTGGTGACCGAAGAAGTGGCGGCGGCAGTCGAGTGCTCGGCCATGGGAGGGTTACCTGGTGTCTGATACCAAGTAGAATGATCAATTGTCTCTCTGCATTCATTCACCCACACCGAGTACAAGATATACACACAGGGGAGCGGTTACAATGAGCCCGATGGAAGTGGCACGCAGGCCGGGGCATGCTCCATGATCCTATAAACTAGGAATACAAGTACATATACATACACAGGTACAATACACGTTAACAGTTGCCCTTGCCGTGGCTCGGGTCGCCGGATGGGTAGCAGTCGAAACAAGCGCGCATGTATAGAAGATGATGCTGGCGAAGAGCAGCACCATGATCGGGCGGACCATGGACCATGGGCGGAGCGTACACGATCGTCGGCGTCCCGTACACGGGCACAGTGGGCGTAACGTACATGAGCGTGGGCGTCCGCATGTACTCCGGCGCCTCAGTCTGGTGTCGGCGTCCCGTACTCCGTAACGGTTTCATGTGTCGGTGCATGAAGAAAGGTTTCCTCGCGAGCACCTAGACGCCGTCAACATCCGCCGAGTCCTCGACAACGGCAGCAAAGGCGCCCTCGCCTTCGGACAGCAGCGGCACGATCCTTGACTGCTCCTACCCTTGGCACGACGCGCTGCTCGCCACGCTCTGGACTAACACATGACCCAGCCAACACACGCAGCTAACTACCTTGCCGGATCACCCAGCACTAGTAGAAAAGGGGGCAAAGATTCAGGTCGGGTAAGCCCATTAGTCCCGGTTCAGTCCAGAACCGGGACCAATGGGTGTATTGGACCCGGTTCGTGAGCCCAGGGGGTCGCCCGGGCCACATGGGCCATTGGTCCCGGTTCGTCTGGACCTATTAGTCCCGGTTGGTGGGACGAAACGGGACCAATGGGCCTCGCTCCTGGCCCACCACCACTGGTCCCGGTTGGTGGCATGAACCGGGACCAATAGGTCCCCTTTAGTCCCGGTTCATGCCACCAACCGGGACTAAATGGTCGGTCCTCGTTGCAATTCACAGTTTAGTCCCACCTCGCCAACCGAAGGGCGCCCACACTGATTTATAAGCCCGTCCCTCTCTGCCTTGTTGAGCTCCTCGCAAAATGAAAATAGATGCCCCTATACAGGAAATTTGACCTAAATTCATAATGAATTTCTCTGAAATTCATAGAAATTGATTATGAATTTAGGTTAAATTTTCTCTATAGGCGCATCTATGTTCTTTTTTTAGTAAAGTTAATCACAAACTTGAGATTCACACAAATTTCAAAGAATTCAAATTTTAACTATTCTAATTTGAAAACTAATGGCACTAGCAGAAAGTTTATAATTTTTGTTATCTCTGTGGAGAAAGATTGTAGATAGTAAATATAATACACAAAGTGTTTTCAAATTTGAAAACTAATGGCATTAACAAAAAGTTTATATTTGAGATCTGTTAGAGATAGGTATAAAAGATAAGTAAATGTGTAAAATAAGGTAAAGATAAATAAATTGCAGCAAGGTATTTTTGAGTTTTTGATTTTATAGATCCTAAAATAATATGATAGAAAATAGACCCCGGGGCCATAGGTTTTACTAGAGGCTTCTCTCTTGAAAGAAACATACGGTGGGTGAACAAATTATTGTTGAGCAATTGGTAGAAACGCGCATAGCTATAACGATATCCAAGGCAATGATCATGGATATAGGCTCAACAATAATTTAACTGACTCCATGTAACCCTAGATCCCCCCCCCCCCCCCCCCCGATGTCTGTATAAACCGGAGGTGTTAGTCCGAAAAGGAGATACTCATTACCATAGTCATACATGCTAGACTTCTAGGGTTTAGCCATTACGATCTCGTGGTATATCAACTCTTGTAATACTCATATTCATCAAGATCAATCAAGCAGGAAGTAGGGTATTACCTCCATAAAGAGGACCCGAACCTGGGTAAACATCATGTCCCTCGTCTCCTGTTACCATCGATCCTAGACGCACAGTTCGGGGACCCCTACTCGAGATCCGCCGGTTTTGACACCGACTGTGGTGCTTTCATTGAGAGATCCACTATGTCGTCGACGAAAGGCTCGATGGCTCGCCTTGTCCTTAAAGACAACATCACCTCCGGGGGAGCTCTGGCCCCAGGCCAAACTCTCCGGCTGGGCGGCTTTACTATGATCGCTCGTTCGGCCGTTGAGCCGACGATGACCTCTCGGGCCATCGAAAACCCCCTTCGCATCAACTCTGAGCACTCCAAGCAGATGGATCCGGCAGAGTTTTCGTCTTTGAACTAACTCCTAGATCGCATCGCCGCTTTGGGCCAGATTCCTCCTTATCAAGGACAAGATAAAAGACTGCCATGACGAGGACGCAATATCAGCGTTCTGCAACAATTGCGCGGAGAAGATAAAAGATTGCCACTAACAGAAAGTTTATAATTTTTGGTATCTCTGTGGAGAAAGATTGTAGATAGTAAATATAATACACAAAGTGTTTTCAAATTTGAAAACTAATGGCATTAACAAAAAGTTTATAATTTTTCTAAAACTAAAAGCATAAAGAATTAAAAAACAAAGCAAAAAACAAAAGAAAATAAATAATGCAGAAAACAAAACAAAAAATCTGGAAAAAATACTTATATTAACAATAAGTATTTTGTTATAAGTAGAAACAAAATAAAATAAATAAAGCAACGAAGAAAACAAAAAAAAGTGTTTTCAAATTTGAAAAGTAATGGCATTAACAAAAAGTTTATAATTTTTCTAAAACTAAAAGCATAAAGAATTAAAAAATAAAGCAAAAAACAAAAGAAAATCAATAATGCAGAAAGCAAAACAAAAAAACTGGAAAAAAATAGCAACAATAAGTATTTTGTTGTAAGTAGAAACAAAATAAAATAAATAAAGCAACAAAGAAAAAAAAGGTGCCACCTACTTGGCCACCACGGCCTGAATACGACTAGAAACCATACCATGGGCCAGGATTCAGGCCCGCAGGAGGCCCAGTAGGCCCACAGGCACATCGCACAGGGTTAGGCCCGAAAGCCTGCATTTGAGAGGAGCTCGAGAGGGAAGGCGCAGCAGCGCTTATAAACCACTCTCGAGCTCCCTCAGCTAGCGAGGTGGGACTAAAGATTTGGCACGGGGCAGCACAAGGCCTTTGGTCCCGGTTGGTAACACCAATCGGGACTAAAGGGTGCTTTGGTCCCGGTTCGTGGCACCAACCGGGACCAATGCCCCCCTTTAGACCCGGCTGGTGGCACCAACCAGGACTATAGGTGGCATTGGTCCCGGTTGTTGCCACGAACCGAGACCAATGCCTCGTCTATATAACCAGGACTTATGAATTTTTCGTTTTATTCCTCATTCTCCCGCCGCGACACCGCCAGGCTGCCCGTCTGCCTCGCCGTCTCCGTCGTCGCCCTGCCTCCGACGCGCCGCCCCGACGCCGCCCCGCCCCGACGCCGTCGCTGCCCCGCGCCGCCCCTGCCCCGACGCCGCCGGCCCTTCCTCCTCGTCGCTGCCGCGCGCGCACCCTGTGAGCGCCGCCCCGATCCCCTCCTCCTCCTCCCTGTAATGGCCGCCGCCGCTGCCGCCGCGCCGCCGCACCCAGGGCCGCCGCACTAGTTGTATTAATTTGGATGTGTAGTTAATTAATTTAGTTGTTGTAATTTAGTTGTATTAATTTAGATGTGTAGTTTAGATTTTTTTGGTAATATTATTGTTGAATATGCAAATGTTTGTATGTCCATATGCAAAGAATATGTCAATTTTTCATAGATTTTTTATGATTTTTTTCTGTTGTAATTTTGTTCATAGATTTTTTATGATTTTTTTCTGTTGTAATTTTGTTCATAGATTTTTTATGATTTTTTTCTGTTGTAATTTTGTTCATAGAATTTTTATGATTCTTTTTGTTCATAGAATTTTCTTTGTCAATTTATGTATATGTTCATATTGTGTAGGAATCTGAAAATTATGTATGATCAAAGTCATTTACGTATATGTTCATATTTAGAAGAAAAAGAAGGAGAGAAAAAAGGAAAATAAGAAGAGGAAGAAGGAGAAGAAGAAGAAGAATAAGAAGAAGAGGAGAGGAAGAAGAGGAGAAATAAATAAGAAGATGAAAAAGAAGAAGAAAAAAGAGGAGAAGAAGAAGGAATAGAGGAGAAGAAGAAGAATTATTCTTCTTCTTCTCCTCTTTTTTTCTTTTTTTCTTCGATCTCCTCCTTTATTCCTTTCTTCTTCTCCTCTTTTTTTTTCTTCTTCTTCCTCTTCTTATTTTTGTTATCGGGTATGTCGTTGTCGATATACCCCCCTCCCCGATAACTTTTAGTAAGTACTACTTAGAAAGTGTTTAATGGAATTAGTTAGAACTAGGTAAACTTGTTTATTTTTAGTAAGTACTACTTTATTCTATTTATAGTAAGTGCTTAGTAGTTGAACTAGTTGATTTAATAAAACTGGTTTATTTTACTATAGAAGTATTTTATTTTTAGCAAGAAAATTAATAGAACTAGTTTATTTTTTTAGTTAAAGCAATTATTCCCGCATCGACGTGGACGATGCCTATCCCGCATCCTCGTCGTCGAGTCGGCGGAGGACGACACCTGCTTGACCAGATGGGCCATGTCCGGGACTGGGCTCCGCCGGGGTGGTACTGGGAGGCGCTACCTTCTGGGGGGGCGTAGCTTGGTGAGGAGCCAGCCCGTCGTTGACCCGATCCTTGTTTGGTGGCGGTCGCGTGGGCCAGTGACGGTGCCGAGGCTTCCGGACACCGCGGAGGTGGTACGTCACCGTGTCAGCGAGGAGGACCAGCACGTCCGTCGCTACATGGTGGCGTTGGAGGGCAGGTTCGAGAATACCTGGCAGGTTCTTTAGGGATCTCACTGGAGCTATGATCCTGTGATGGTTCCTTCCCTTTGGGTGTCCACCGCCCGCGCTGATACCCGTCGGGCGCTACGGTTCTAGCTGTACTGGCGATATGTATGATAGTATTCGACGTGTATTAGTGATAATATTCGACGATGTACGGACACATGGAGATGATGTAGTTTTTTTTATAATTGAATGCATCCTAATTTGAATACTACTTTATTTTGCGATTTGATTTTTCTTATTGAATGCTCAAATTGGAGAGCACTATGCAAGGCATATGCATATGATTAGTTGAATAATAATGATCTACTTTAGTTTTTGTAGTACATATATATATATATATATATATATATATTTAATTGTACATGTTTAATCTTTGAATTATGAACGTAGGAAATGTCATCATCGGACGACGGAAGTCTCCCGGGGGAGTGCGACTGGTACCACGACGATCGAGGTCTGTGCGACAGGCCTCACCTGGACGATGATCGGCGCTTCAGCATTAAGCTCGAGGAGACCTTCGAAGTTGAAACGGTACGCAACGACGACAAGTGTTTTTTTCATAATTAAGCATGACTTCAACTATTTCAACGTGTAATTTTCATCTTTTACAATTCGAGTATAGTTTATCCCATGCCATGCAAGACGCTATGTCTTGAAGAGGATGGATTTTGAAGACCATGAAAATTTTGAAACGAAGAAAATTCACCTAAGGACCCATCATGATGTGGATTTTGAAGTAAAGCTGTATAATGCTGAGAGCGTAACCCATTTTGGTTGCAAAAATTGGGAAGCATTTTGCAAATTGTATGATTTTGATGAGGGTATGCTTGTCACCATGGATCTTGGTGATCCTGAAATCGAGCAAGACAATATGAACATTTGGGTCCTTGTTGATACGCCTCCAGTTCTACCGCTATGTGAGTTTCTCAAACATAGTTAATTATTAACTAATTTATATTGTTCATTTCAAAATAGTTGACAGCTTATTTCCATTGATAGCTTATTTTGAAGTATCAAAGAATGTGCAGAAGATGATAGATAGAACTTACTACACCGATGGCTCTGAGTTAAGGAGAAAAATCATCTGGTTGGATTTTGTAATGATCTTGAGAATTACAATATCTACAATCGAACTCCTCAACATTATGGTCAATACGTGCCACTAGTGCACGTGTTGAACTACGGTAACTACTATGGAGATACCCTGGTAAGATATTTTACTATTACGACATACGTGCATCTTTTGCATACTTCTATATAAAACTAGTACTTCATTGCTAACTATGAAGTTATTACTATGTTTTTCAACAGATAATCCCAGAGGATTGTGTGCCTCATCTGATGTATGAGCATGGTCGCCTTGATGTTTTGACCATATATCCAGGTCATCCTACGAATCTCAACTGTCCATACCGGATTTCTAAAAGAAGTGGAGACATGCAAATCAGAGAATGGAAAAATGTATGGACACTCGTAAAGAGGTTCTTGGACGCAAAAGAAAGCGCGGCACAAGAATTGAAGACAGGATGATCTCCATTCTCCATAATGGAGAGTCAGGGTCTATACTGTTTTATGCTATTTTACCTTAAAGAGGGTATTTAGGTCCTACCTAATACTGATGATCATGTGCTAAGAACAATTAAGTAGGGTTGGGTTCGATGACTATGAGGATGATGATCGTATGACTTGTTATTAATAACAAGTAGAAGTTCTATCATGATGATTAGTAGGACTTATTATTATGATGATGCATGATGTGAGCATGAAGAGTTATTGTACATATATCAGTCGGTGAAATGAACATGGATTGGATTGAAGTGAAGGCAACATGCATGTGGTGCATGTCGAAAGTAGTACTAATCCAAACTTGATCAAGTTAGGATTAATTAGTATTACTTTCGACATGCACCACATATGTTGCCTTCACTTCAATCTAAGCCATGTTTAGGCATAGCATAGCGTTGGTATAAACCAAGCACGGAGATATAAGAGAGGACACTTCTCTCTATTAGCTAGCTAATAACAAACTAAATTAACCCCCAAAACCCCTAAACAAGCCCCTTTCAAAAAAAAAACCCCAGCCACAGAAATGCTTACGCGTGGATGCCTATTGGTCCCGGTTGGTTCCACCAACCGGGACCAAAGACCCTCCTGCCTGGGCTCGGCGCACCGGCCACGTGGAGGCCCATCTGTCCCGGTTCTGGTTAGAACCGAGACTAAAGGGTCAGGGCATTAGTAACGACCCTTTAATCCCGGTTCAGGAACCGGGACAAAAATCCCTTATGAACCGGGACAATAGGCCCGTTTTCTACTAGTGCAGCTCCTCCTCATCGTGCAGCCGGTCACGCTCCAGCTTCATCACGTCTTGCCGCTTCTCACGGAGGTCTAGCATCTCGCCTTCTCGACACATCTTTGTTGAAGCTTCGCCGGACTCGCTACTCCCAAGACATCTAAGTTACAAGTAGGACTCAAAACAAATATGCAGATACATAATCAAGATTAAAAGGCCTAACAGAGCTCCTATGTTGGTTGTTGACGTGTTAATAATCATGTGCACGTAATTTCTGACTCAGTTCTTTTATTTGGTCACCCAACAACATGACTCGATAACACCAGGAAAAACAAAAATAGCCGCAACGTGATCTGGTACACTTATCTTTTATTGCTGGAAAGACTTCCATTTTATTCATCAATGTCATTATAGTACAAAGAACCACCAAATAACATAAATTACATCCAAGCCCGTAGACCCTCTATTCATCAATTGGCACACTACTGGCTTACATGTCACTGGCTCGACCCAATCGAGTTTACAAATTTATTAATTTACTGTAACATAACTAATCTGGTCTCAACGCACTTAACTTCATTGAAGATGGACGACGTACATGGATGGAGATCATCGGTGTGTGCTTGAAGCAGTTGGACGTGTGGGAGCGGCACGACTACGACTTGTCGTTGCGGACAAGGGTGGGGCCATCGTCCTAGCCGTTTTTGAGGTCGGCGCACCTGGCTGCAGTGTCCTCGGTTGGTTTGAGGCCACCGTTGCTCTAGTTGACATTCTGGAGGTCGTGGATGGAGCGGCTCTTGTTGACATTCTTGAGGTCGCAGAAGGAGCCACCGCTACTGATGCTGCTAACATTCTTGAGGCTGCGTATGGATTTGCCATTGTTGACGTTCTTGAGGTTGCAGGCGGGTTTGTCGTTGTTGGCGTTCTTGAGGTTGCATACGGATTTGCAGTTGTTGAAGTTCTTGAGGTCGCATACAAATTTGCCGTCGTTGAAGTTCTTGAGGTCAGATGCGGATTTGCTGTTGTTGACGGTCTTGAGTTTGCGGGTCTCGAATTAGCGGGTTGAGCCGACGTTGCTGATATTCTTGAGCCCGTGGGCGGAACTGCCATTGCTGATGTTCTTGATGTGGTGGAAGAAGCCACGCTGGCTCAGGATCTTGAGGCCCCAGGAGTAGTCACCCTTGGTAATGTTGTTGAGGCAACCAACGGAGGCACTGTTGTTGACGGTCTTGAGGTTGCCGCTAGCGTTGGTGTTCTTGGGGTTGTGGACGGACCCGCCGGTGACCTCGCCTTCTTCTGACCAAGAAACCTTCCTGGCAACATGACGCGATTTAGATCTTCTTTCTTTTCTTCTTCGAAATGAGGTGAGCTGAGCTGAGTGAGGTGTATGTGGTGTCTGCTTTGCTCCAGTTGGATTGAGGAAGCCTGCATCGATGGCAATGTATATATAGGAGCATAAAAGGTTGTTGACATGTTCGACCGGTCATTCTCTTTGGCTTTGTTGGAAGTAGATATGCATATTCATTGCATGCATTAGTTATTGATCGACGGATGAATGGACTAACGGATGGATGGATGGATGGATGCGGTTGGTCAATGGTCGTGGTCGTCGCCGCGTTGGTCTTCCTTTCTTATACATCAGAATTAGCGTTAGGTGGAGATTAGGAAGGAGACAACTAATAGAGTAAGGATAAATTGTATAAACAAGATGCATGATGTGGTACAAGTGGCGATCCATCTGTGTGCCGACTCGGTCGGGGATTGTGCACAAGGCATGATTGTGGTCTGTTAGTGATGGTCAATCATGGATGATTGTTTCCTTTGCAGTAAGTGTACCTATACTGCATGCATGCAGTAGTACAAGTGGCGATCCATCTTGTCCCTTGTTAACCAGCACTGGTTCGGTCGAAGAGTATAGGGCATGCCACGACCACCACCACTACACTCGTCAACTATATATTAGTCAAATTATACTTGATTAGGTAGGTAGGCTTAGACCATGTCAAGATTCAAGAAAGAATATTGCCTTCCTCGGCTCTTCCTTTCCTAGTTAATTTGGTCGTCGAGGTACCATTGCATTGCAATGGCCACAAGTATTGGAGTAAGTTAAGTATGCCAAACATGTGCCAGCTTCTGTCGATCGGTGAGACGCTGTAGGTATTAGATTCACCGGAGTCTTGCCACTACGTAGTCTAGCTTCTGATTTGGCACTCGAACTCAGCTGGCCACATTTTTTTCGAGAAACTTCCAATCTATCCATCTTCAATCATGACAGTACAAAGAACAACAAAGGTAATAAAAATTACAACCATGTTTGTGGACCACCTAGCGACGACTACAAGCACTGGAGCAAGCCGAAGGCGCGCCGCTGTCATCGCCCCTCCCTCACCGGAGCCGGGCAAACCTTGTTGTAGTAGACAGTCAGGAAGTCGTCGTGCTAAGGTCCCATAAGACTAGCGCTCCAGAGTAGCAATCATCGTCGATGAAGAAAATCGTAGATCAGAAGGATTAAACCAGTAAATACCTAAACAAAGACGAACGAAGACCGGATCCAAATAGATCCACCAAAGACTAGCACCGATCGAATCCCGCTAAATCCGACGGAGACAAACCTCCACACGCCCTCAGCTGGCCACATGACTCTTCCAGTCACCGAACTGCCGACACAATCGCCATGGTGATCACAAATAATGCAGGCTCTCTAACAGTAAATGATAGAAAAGAAACTGGGTGGACACAGGGAACATATATGTCACCCTTTCTTTTTAATCATCACCGCACCACCTGCTACACATCTTGACAACACAAGAGAAAAACTTTACTTAACGTGAACTAGCACGCTTCTGGCCTACATGCAAACTAGCTATGTGGATCGAAACGAGTTCACAAATTGACTTATTGCAACCTAAACTAACCTACTTGACACAAACACACCTCACCTAACAATCGAGAATGCAAATTGACTTATTGCAACCTAATCTAACCTACTTGACATAAACACACTTAACTTCATCATGCGGGCCAACGTGGATGGAGATCTCCGAGCAGCTCGGTGGGCGGCTGGTCTCACTTGTTTTTGGGCTTCTTCCTGGACAGCAGGATCTGCTTCTTCTTAGATGCCGTGGGATTTGTCTTGGTCACCACCTTCTTCTTCTTAGACGAAGCAAACGGTGCCTTCTTCACCTTAGCCTTCGCCTTCTGAGGGAGATACTTTGTACCTGGCTTTCCCATGACGCGATCTGCTTCTCTTCTTCTTTTGGTCGATGTGGTGTTTTCTTTGCTCTGGTTGGGTTGAGGGGGCCTGCGGCAACGGCTGCATTTATATAGGTCGGGCAACACACTTCTCCCATGGTAATTAATGGTTTGGTGACATTGCCGGAACCAGTAAGTCTCTTGATTTGTTTTTTTAGAAGGATTGTTATTGACGGATTAATGCGGTTGGGTTAATGGTCGTGGTCATTGCCGTGTTGTTGTTCTTCTTCTTCTCTTCTCCTCCTGATTATACTACTATTACTACTACATCAGAGTTAGCTAGAGTTAAACAAATGAATTAGCTAGCGTTACTGATTAAGTTTTAGGTACATACGTGTAGTCATATGCGTATGCATATCTACTTCACGAGTTATATAGATCGGTGATGTACGCATACACGCTTTTGTTGTTGTATCTTGCATAACATGTTCAACTAGTTCTTGAGCTTGGATTATCTAACCAATTCTAATAGTGTATGGTCGATCATGTATACATGGCATATATATAAGGTATGTATGATTAGGGTGTTTAGTACAGCAACTAGTTAGCCTAGCACTCGAGGCAGCGGGATAAGGAGTGTCTTGACGCCATGATCAGGGTGCTGATTGCGGCTGGGTGTCTTCTTGCGTTGCTTCTTTGACGGTGCTACGTCAGCTCCATGGAGCTTTGTACCCCATGTTTCTTTTCTTTCCGGGCATAATTTCTGCGTTTGCCCTAGCAGGCCTTTTATCTTTATGTTTGACCCTTGAACTTGTTATACAGACGTGATGGTTTGCCTTTATATATAAAGCTGAGCGAAAGCCTATTTTGAGACTCGGTGACCCCGCCTAAGGACTTGTGTGATGATGAGTGGGACAAGATACTCGATTTGCCTATCATAGGACTTGTTGAATGCAAGGTGCTTAGAGAAATAAGCCAACTTTTCTTCATATATCAATGCTTATTTGTAGAGGATAGATACTTAACTAGGCACCCTTCCTATAGAGATAACCGATGGTGCTTAAACAAGAAACTTAAAGGTTTTTCTTTAATCAGCGGACGTTAACATACATGAATGTACACTCCCCTATGAATGCACACACTCACACTCTATCCCTTATGAGCACCTCCGAGAAATTGAATCAACAGGTCGTGAGATTGATTAAATCACACCATGTGCATCGCTGTGATGGGCTCGTCGCTTACACCCAAAGAATAAGTCGTTATACCCTGAAATATATCTGGAGAAGTGCAGACACCCTTCTCAAGTCAAGAACTTGAACCCGGTTGGATAGCTTCCACCACAAGGAACATAAAGAACTGTGCTATGCTCAATTCACCGAAGAGATAATGGTTTGCGACGTATTAACCCTATATGTATCTCTTTTCCTACTCTTTCTTTTTATTCAACTACGCGACAATAACCTCCCACATGACTCATAACACAACACAAGGAAAAGAAAAGGACTTCACTTGGCCGCAACGTGAACCAGCACGCTTCTGGCCTATAGACAAGCTAGCTACGGATTCTTTAGGAGTGATCGGATCGAATCAACTTTACAAATTAACTTATTGTAACAAAAACTGAACTACTCGACAGAAACACACTTAACTTCATCCTGGCCAGAGGACGTCGATCAACGCGCGGCTGCTGTCACCTTTTTCGAGGCTAATTCTTCTTAGACGGCGTCGTCTGTTTCATCTGCTTCTTCTGAGGCTGGAGCGGATTCCTCCTACAGGCCGCTGTCTTCGTCAACTGTGTATTGCTTGACGATGCCTTCTCTTTCTTTGGGGGAACCTTTGCAGCTTGCTCGCCCATGACAAGATCTGCTTCTCTTCTAACAATTCTTCTTGTCCAGTGAGGTAGCTGAGGTGAGGTGGATATAGTGCTTACTTTGCTGCGGTTGGGATGAGGAAGCCTGCGGCAATGGCTCCATATATATAGGAGGGGGAATGTCTTTGAGAAAGCGCTCCGGCCGGACGACGCGCTTCCACCGTGTGTGAGAATGGTTTGGTGGCGTTAATGTTGCTAGTGCCAGTTAGTCTCTTTTGTTTTGTTTTGGGGAGTAGATATGTACTATATTCAACGCATTGTTCTTCATGGACGGGTATGCGTTTGGGTCAATGGTTGTGGTCGCTGCCGCGTTGGTCTTCGTTTCTTCTCCTGCTCCTTATATTACTACTAACATTAGAATAAGTGTTGGTGGTGCAGTTTTGGTAGCACACGCCATACACTCACACGGCTTGTTAGTTGTTAGTCATATATATGCATGTACTGTACGTCAATCATCATTGATGTAGTAAGTACATACGATGTTGCCGTTGCATGACATGTTTTGGTAGAGCTTGAGTTTAGATTAGCTAAACCGATTGTTATGAATATATCATGTGCTACAAATCTTGTATATATGTTTGTAACTTCGTATATTAGTTAGGTGTCGAGTTGAGAAACGGGAGACAAGGGAGTTATTTATCGATGTTCAGACCTAGTGAGGGAGAAGTTTTCTCTATTCTTTTCAACGGAATTCTTCAGTTATTATGGCTTGTTCACTATTTGGTTTTTGGGTGTTTGCCTAAATTCGAAACTTTTGATGGCGGGCCAAAAATATGCCAACCTTTTCCCCTCAAAATGGTTGGACCAATACTGAGGTGCGGGAGACAAGAGGTGGTACCATATGCCAGCGTATGTCAAGTGTTTGGAACAAATGCATCACATTACACATTAGATGTATAGATGTTCATCATACATTTAAAATATTAAGATGCTTTTGAAAAATCTCTCCTTCTGAAATCCTAACTGCCATGACTCAATTATGCAGGGATTCTGGAAAGCATACTAACTACCTACTATGAAGTAGCCATATGAACTAACTATTGATCAAACTAATCTATCCATATATACCTAGTGTTGATTCAGTCGGAAAGCATGAGGCATGCCGCGCCACTAAAGCCATCAAACATTAGCCAAATTATATTTCATCAGCTGGCCAGTAGGCAAAGATCATGTCAAGGTTCAAAAATGAATAGGAGTCGGCCGGCCTTCACATCGCATGCACAAGCTGCCTAGCTTCGTCGACCTTCTCTTCTTTATTTAATTTACTCCTGTTTTTCTTTGCAGTGTTGGGTTGAGGGAGCCTGTGGCAACGGTTGCATTTATATAGGCCGGGCAACACGCTTCTCCCATGGTAATTAATGGTTTGGTGACATTGTCGGAACCAGTAAGTCTCTTGATTTGTATTTTTAGAAGGATTGTTATTGATGGATTAATGCGGTTGGGTTAATGGTCGTGGTCATTGCCGTGTTGTTGTTCTTCTTCTTCTCTTCTCCTCCTGATTATACTACTATTACTACTACATCAGAGTTAGCTAGAGTTAAACAAATGAATTAGCTAGCGTTACTGATTAAGTTTTAGGTACATACGTGTAGTCATATGCGTATGCATATCTACGTCACGAGTTATATAGATCGGTGATGTACGCATACACGCTTTTGTTGTTGTATCTTGCATAACATGTTCAACTAGTTCTTGAGCTTGGATTATCTAACCAATTCTAATAGTGTATGGTCGATCATGTATACATGGCATATATATAAGGTATGTACGATTAGGGTGTTTAGTACAGCAACTAGGTGGCCTAGCACTCGAGGCAGCGGGATAAGGAGTGTCTTCTCGCGTTGCTTCTTTGACGGTCCTACATCAGCTCCATGGAGCTTTGTACCCCATGTTTGTTTTCTTTCCGGGCATAATTTGTGATGTTGCCCTAGCAGGCCCTTTATCTTTATGTTTGACCCTTGAACTTGTTGTACAGACGTGATAGTTTGCCTTTATATATAAAGCTGGGCGAAAGCTTATTTCGGGACCCGGTGACCCCGCCAACGACTTGTGTGACGATGAGTGGGACAAGATACTCGATTTGCCTATCTTACGACTTGTTGAATGCAAGGTGCTTTGGGGAGCTTCTTAGAGAAATAAAACAACTTTTTTTATGCATCAATGCTTATTTGTAGAAGGTAGATGCTTAATTAGTCACCCCTCCTATAGAGATAACCGATGGTGCTTAAACAAGAAACTTAATGGTTTTTTCTCTGAATCAGCGGACGTTCATATACATGAATGTACACTTCCCTATGAATGCACACACGCTATGAGCACCTCTCAGAAATTGAACCAACAGGCGGCGAGATTGATGAAGTCACCACATGTGTATCGCTGCCCATGGGCTCGTCACTTACACCGAAAGAATAAGTCGTAAAACCTTGAAATATATCCGAAAAAGTGCAAACACCCTTCTAAATTCAAGGGCTTGAACACGTTTGGATAGCTTCCGCCACAAGGAAGCTAACAAATTGTGCTACGCTCAATTCACCGAAGAGATAATGATTTACGATGTATTAACCCCTATATGTATCTCTTTTCTAACTCTTTCTTTTTATTCAACTTCCCAACAATAACCTCGCACACGACTCATAAAACAACACAAGGAAAAAAAAGGACTTCATTTGGCCGAACCGTGAACCAGCACGCTTCTGCCCTATAGACAAACAAGCTACGGATTCTACAGGAGTGATCGGATCGAATCAAGTTTACAAATGAAGTTATTTGTAACACAAACTGACCTACTCAACAGAAACACACTTAACATCATCCTGGCCTGGGGTTGTCGATCAACGCGCGACTGTTGTCATCCTTTTCGAGGCTAATTTTTCTTAGACAGAGTCGTCTGTTTCATCTGCTTCTTCTGAGGCAGCAGCGACTTCCTCCTAGATGCCGCTGTCTTCGTCAACTGCGTACTACTTGACGGTGCCTTCGCCTTCTTTTGGGGAACCTTTGTAGCTTGCTCGCCCATGACAAGATCTGCTTCTCTTCTAGTAATTCTTCTTCTCCGGCGAGGTAGCTGAGGTGAATTGGATATATAGTGTTACTATGCTCCGGTTGGGTGGAGGAAGCCTGCAGCCATGGCTCCATATATATAGCAGGGAGAAGGTCTTTGGAACTGCACTCCTGCCGGACGACGCGCTTCCACCGTGTGGGAGAATGGTTTGGTGGCGTCAATCTTGCCGGTGCCAGTCAGTCTCTTTTGTTTTGTTTTGGGGAGTAGATATCCATTATATTCAATGCATTGTTCTTCATGGATATGTATGCGGCTGGGTCAATGGTTGTGGTCGCTGCCGCGTTGGTCTTCGTTTCTTCTCCTCCTGCTCCTTATACTACTACAACATCAGATTAAGTGTTGGTGGTTCAGTTTTGGTAGCACACGCCATACACACACATGCCTTGTTAGTTGTTAGTCATACTAGATGACCCGTTGCGCCCATGGCGCAAAGGCCGAGAGCAAGCCAACTATTGGAAGAGTGTGCATCAAAATATCTAGACACAGAAGGAAACATCTGAAAATAAGTACGGATTGATGATAGATAGATGGTTGCTGATGATACATGTTTTCTGGGAAGCATACAAACGGTCATTTATAATGTTATGAGCAAGGCATGTAGATAGGCAAAGCTGCGTTAGACAGATGTATCGCTGGATGTTTAGAATGGTTTTCTTTGAGGCAAGTCTTCATAGCTGTTGTTCTTCATGGCCTGCATTGCTCAGAGCAGAAATTTAAAATTTCTTCGATGTCATCATCCATGCTCCAATAAAACTTGTTTGTTTTCTATATAACAGCTTCTGATTGTAAACTTATATCGTTAAGATGATCAACAACATATATTATCTGTAACAAAATATGCTTCAGATTGTTGGCTTTGGGTGTTGACCTTGCTGTGAAGTTTGTATCTATTATGCGATAAAGTTCCTTCACTTCACTTAGACTACTTGAGCGCTTCAGTTGCCGGTCGATCTTCAGCTTCTTTGAGTTTACCGTACACGTAGATGGATATTGATTTCTTTGGAAGTCGGTTGTCCAGTTGGTGCTTTGATGGATAGTGAATGGTTGCGTCAAGACCAACCATCCTTGCCTTCTGCAGCATCATAGCGTCCGGACGGTCCTTTGTTGGGATCCTGACTTTTTTCATTGCGGCTGACTCATGACAGTGAAGAAGATACAGTTAGTTAGTGCATTTTATGAGTGTATATGTGTCTATCAAATTCGAGCGAGATACACAATGTTCATAAGTAACTAACAGGTGTGGGTAAGTATGCACATTGTTAGTAGAAAACAAATTTCATTTTCTCATTCTTGATGTTACAACATTTATGAGATTAGGTTATTGAAGCAAATATAAGATACAATCATTCTTTTCTTTAAACATAAGGCACAATCACTCGTTTCTTTAAATGTAAATATCAGGTTATGAAAACAGGGGATCAACATGTGCTTATTTTCTCACTCTTGATGTTGTAGTATTATGAGATCAGGTTATGGAAAGCAAATATAGGGTACAATCATTCTTTTTTCTAAATATAAGGTACATCCATTCTTTTCTTTAAATGTAAATATCAGCTTATGAAAACAGGGGATCAACACGTATAGAGCACAGTAGGCACCGAATAAGTATATAACACTGGCAATAGAAAAAGGAAAACCCAGGTTTTCCAGATTTTACTCGATCAATGATAGGTACAGGAAAATAACTGATTTTAAATGTAAATTGTGACGGAAACAATCGCACTTGTTTTTAGCAAATATGCAAATACAACAATCAATTGATCAAGCAAATATGCCTAGTGGACAATAGGCAAGTTTAAACGGACTTGGCATTAGCTAAAGGCCTTATTATAGGGCGAAGTTCATATGAACAGAATTCATAAGCTCCAACTTAAAGAACAGAATCAAGTGACTGTCCTACAACTCCACCTAAGATTTGAAGATCAACATACTAATCGATCAAGAAAAGCACAGGTGAGTTGCAGTTATCCTCTTCATGCCAATTGCCTACACCTTGCTTTCTCCTGCTCTTTAGTTTTGCTATGCAAATATTTTATTCGGTCTCAGTGATTAGGCTCGAAAACATGTATTTTTCACGGGAATTAAACTCAACTAAATAGGTCCCAAGTTCTGCTTGCTTTGCTAATTTTGTAACGCACACAACTTGTTTGATGTTATGCCTACAAATTTTTTAAAAGAGTAGATCTTCCCAGATATCGTCATGGGGATTACCTGTTTGATCATATGCCTACAAATAAAAAAATAGAGCAGATGGCATAACAAATTTTATACAACCCACACTGAACTATCCTTACAATACCTTCGCCATGCACTTATATTAATTTACTTTACTCCAACAGTGACCAAGACAAAAAAATATTAACCGAGCCAATACAAACAGAATCCTTTAATTTTCCTACTTAATTATTAGAGCAGAACATATATATAGGCGCGGTTCTTTAAGGGTGCGCGTGCGTATTTTTTGTGGTCTTTTATTAGTGCAATGCTAACTAAAACAATAAAACATGCTTTAGATAACGCAACGAAATATGAACCTTAGGACACCTAAAAAATGTGGTAGCATATTCTACTGTGAAGCATTTGACTATCGATGAAATGCTTTTGAATAGAATATGAACTTTCCAAATGTACCGCCTACCCTGTTTTGCAATGTTCAAAACCTAAGAATATAAGAAATTATGTATGATGTTTAATACTGACGATATAGAGAGAAAATGGACATGTGCGAGGTTACTGAATAACGAGTCAAGAATTGATATTTGCAAGGAAGTACGGATTGAGAAATCTGAAACCTGAGCAAGAAGGTCCATGCTTTAACATGTAAAATAAAGAAGAAGAGAACATCTCGACAAATACAACTTCCTTCCGCTGCTTATCCTCTGATTTATGCATATGCATCCAGTTATATAATCAACCTGTACCAAAGTAAAATCATATGCTTGAGATAACTTGGCAGAGTATAAATGGAGAAGAATTCAAATGTACAACTTAGGTTTCTCTCATGAAAGATGGGTGCTTGCATCCAAATCTTCCTCAAGACTTATTTATGCAACCACAAAATTCTTTGAAGAAAACATGAGACTGATATGATTTAGACTCTCATGTGCGCTTTAGCCATTTTACTAATACTATTTTAAAAGCAAGAGATATTTTTAAACGACACTAACAGTGCAAGCTTAGATAATGCACCACAATAGATTCCAAATCAATTAATTGGCTTCTTGGACAATTATATCCATCTAAATCAATGAACCAACCTACAGGAGAGTTTTAGGCACGCAGCGTCACTACCAAATTTAAATTTACTACGGGCACCAATGAAGAGGGGCCAGCTTGTCTGGATTAGGAGAAGACGGAACAGCCTCTGTTTTTTAGCCTGCTAAAATCAAACATGTGTTATTCTTGTAGGAACGCATTTCATCTACGAAGATTAAAAGAAGGAACATAGATAAACCAAGTTGCTTCGGTTTCTTCATTATCAGGAACTATTTAATTTGAATATATTAATAGAGAGGCCGTTGGTAACTGGTATGAATACAAAGGCATCATTTACCACTTTAGATGAAATTGCATTGCTAGTGGCCACACCTAAGAGTTTGTATTATTTCTTAAATATTAACTCGTCCATAATAAAGGACATAAGGCTCTTCGTCTATGATTTAATAATTCAATCAGAGATGTAAGGAAACACTTATATACGTATATACATAGGCTAGGTTTAGAACTGTTCTATGAGGTTAGGAGTAAAGGAAATTGTATACTTTCAGAGAATTATATATTTAAACTTGCTCAGCTACAACCAAAGGCACATGTGTGGATGTAACTAACATGCATCTGTACATAGGCTTTATTGAGCATGATTTAGCCTTTGCTACAGCCTGCTATGGCCAAAAGGCCTAAATCCGAATATATATGCCACTAAAGTACCCATGTTTCTCTACAAAAAGGGTCAAGTGTAATCCTAAATTGTGGTACTGAATATTAGTCATAATACAAGTTTATGGCTGACACGTCACAACCAGCAAGCTTCAGTTTAGCTCCCACCTGTACACTTTTTAGGAATGCATAAAAGCAAGTCCTTTACAGAGCAACAACACGGACAAGTGCGTACTGTATTCCAGAGATTAAAATTTGAGATTTTCAATCTGGGACAAATTAGATATATGCTGCAGCTAGAATTCTAATTGGAGTAATTTCCGCTGGAGTGTGGTTTTTATACTAAATCCAATTAGATGGATTATTTTGTGTTTATAGCCGCCATAATCAAGGCTCTGAACCTGGTACTATTTGCATGATAATGGGGTGCTCTCACGCATCTGCAATAGAGATACTATTCTTTTCATAAGCTCTTACTTTTCTACCCATATTACTTAGTTGTGCCCCTGTTTACTGCAGACACTACAAACTTTAGTTTATGTGGGTGTATACACGATGTATAAAACATGAACCTGGCAAGGAAAATATAAGGGATTACCTGAATATATGATGGTACAGTATACATATCTTTCTAACTGAAAAAAAAATCCTATCACTTCCTGCTCTCAGATTTTAGTTCATTTATAAACTCTGCATTTTATTTGTACAAGCATACCACATCTACATTCAGCTATAACACATATTATTGTTACTGAACATGCTCGTGATTATTATCAGTTCATATAATGGAAACAAAGTACCTGATGCATCCTGTATTAAATAACATTGTGAACTGAAGTGTACTGCTATGCTTACACACATGCTATGAAGAATGGAACCTGACATGGAAAATGCAAAGGATGCCCAACAGAACTCTTGCTCCATGCCTGATTTCTATTCTGGTTGCAGACTTGGGAGTCCCACTTTGCTGCAAATCAGAGAAAACAAAGGCCTCATTGACCACTTTGGATGAAATTGTATCGCTAGTGGCTACACCTAAGAGGCTAAGACAGCCAAGACTAAATTGCTGTATGGAATCGATTAAAAACATAAATGACAAAAGGCCAAAGGTCCAAGGCTCCAAGCAGTATAACAAACACATGGAGCATTAGATTAAGAGTAACTCACCTCTCATAGTCGAGAGCTTCTTCTCAAGATGCTCTTTCTAGAGAGATGAATGCATCACAAGTAAATAAATTGGAGGCGTGCGAAGAAGAGTGTTGCGGCTGCTGCTCCCCTCGTCCGGATCAAGGCCGAGCTCCTCGGCTCGAGCTCCACCTGCCGAGTCTAGATTAATTAGGAGGAACTGCACATAAGGAGGAACTAAACAATTAGGAGAGATATTCTTGCATTGTTGGTCCAACTCCTTTGCATAGAGGTATCGCTCAACTTGTACTCTTTTTTTTAGAACTCAACCTGAAAGTGCGCTGCTACTCGTTCTCACTTTGGCATTATGTGAAACAACAACTATGGAATCAACTGTAGAGATGCTTGTTACTAAAACAACAAATATGTGAAAAGAAAGAATAAATTGACCCTCATGCCACAAAGGAGGCATCATTGGCATCTCCCTATGCAACTGGGACACTAAACACATGTTGACAACCATGAAAATGGCGGACAAAACTTGAACACATCCTCTTGAGTTATAGAGGAATTAGAGGTGAATCATGTACCTGAACTACATGTTGTTCCTGTGTATTGCTGAGTTGGGTGGCAAATGAAGCATCAAACCAAAAATAAATAAATGAAAAGCTTCTTGCTTATGAGGTTGAACAATTGTTTCGTGTCTCAACCACTAAAAATGGTTCAGAACATGATGTTAACATGCTGCATCTCTATTTCAATGTGCACAATTTTTTTCTTCAGATTCTGTATGAGGCATAGGAACAAACCATGCATCTCTATTTCAACGTGCATAAATTTCGGTAAAATTCAGACTCAGAATCTACAATTAATTCTTGCCACACACAATAAAACCACGAACAGCACGCTCAGAAGAATCGACCACAACAACACACTCATAATTCTAATCTCTAAATCAGAACGACTGCAAACTTTATTTGCACAAAGCAACGCCAGCAGTATCTTTTGACCTCACCAATGAATTTGTAAATACAGAGGACATATATGAAGCATGACAAACAAACTGCACACAGGACCACACAGGCATTTTATCGAGCAGGTCAAAAGCATGGGAAAAACACAGAGGCTCACTTTCTAGAACGCAGGCATTTTATCAAGCAGGTCAAAAGCATGGGAAAAACAGAGAGCCTCACCTTCTAGCAAACGCAGTGATTAGACGCACTGTCAACCCTACAAATGAAAAAACAACAACAAGAGGAAAGAATGAACAGAGAGCAGATGTACAATTGTACTTAGAGAATCATGCTACTGAATTTAATATGTTTGAGCCATGTTCTTCTAGGGGGCAGGGACAATTCTACTTGTTATATTGTAACATAAAGCCTGAAGAATCGAACCACCTGCAAGAACATGGGCTGAAGCGCAAATCACTAAAATTTTCCGTCTTCACTCCTGAGTAGCAAAAATCAAGGAATTGTCAATAACTCACGGCAAACACAACATTCAAGTTCTTGAGTATACTGGATCAGTGAGAAAACAAATTTCAGTCATTGGTCAACTTGTGATCCTGCTAAATACGACCTGAAACACAGGTTGGGGCTATTTTCTTGAGATGGAATCGAATTTAGGCATCTTCGGCACAACCATGAGTGTAAAAATGGAGCAGGCTACCTGCAGATGGTCGTTGGGCAGCCTGGTTGTCCACCCACTGCGGTAGTCGCCCGCTCCACCAGTCGTGCCCTTGCCCGAGCCACGCTAGCATCTTCCACCGCTGCCACTTCGCGGGGACAGGATCCTCCTCGCTTCTCCTGTAGTCGACACCATGTCACCATCTTCACCTTTTCCCCATGGCGTACACCATCTTCACCTTCCCCATGGTGTACAACGGCAAGCAACCAGGAGACCATGATGAGAGCAAGAGAGAAGAAGAGGCGGCGCGGGAGGAGGAAGACCGTGGCATGGGGGGAGGAGAGATGAGGCAGCGGCGGCTGGAGGCGAATGGCAACGTCCCCGGTGGCGCCCGGCCGTTGTGCGGCTCCCCGACGGCGTGGCTAACTTGCGGAGGTTACGGGCGCTACGGTGAGGGGCTATGGTGGAGGAGGCGCTGCTGGGAGGAGGGGTGATGGCGACGGCGGTGCTGGGGGTGGGGCACGAGGTGATGGCGGCGGCTGCGGGAGGGAGGAAAAGTGAAAGAGAGAGAGATAGGAGGAGGAGAGCGGCGGCTAGGTTTTACTGCGCGCATCCCGCAATCCCTGCAGTTAGCACTTTTTTCACCAGGAGAAACGCGAGACAGACGACAATGCTGACCTTTGGGATAAAGGAGGCCCACCCGTCATGCATGATAAGACAAATTCAATACGTGAATCAAAACCAACGGACAACGTGTTGACAGCAGCGTAAAAAGTACAGCCGGTACGAGATCGTGCGAAGGAGGAGGGCTGCTCGACGCAGATGGCCCGGGTTAGCGGGTAGTCTAACGTGATTTATATGTTCAATATATGCATGTACTGTACGTCATTCATCATTGATGTAGTAAGTACACATGATGTTGCAGTTGCATGAGATGTTTTGGTAGAGCTTGAGTTTAGATTACCTAAACCGATTGTTATCATGTGCAACCAATCTTGTATATATGTTTGTAACTTTGTATATTAGTTAGGTCTTTAGTTGAGAAACGGGAGTCAAGAGAGTTATTTACCGAGGTTCAGACCTCGTAAGGGAGAAGTTTTCTCCATTCTTTTCAATGGATTTCTTCAGTTATTATGGCCTGTTGACTATTGGTTTTTTGGTGTTCGCCTAAATTCAAAACTTTCGATGGCGGGCCAAAAATATTTCAACCTTTTCCCCTCAAAATGGTGGGACCCATACTGACGTGTGGGAGACAAGAGAGTGGTAACAGGTGCCAACGTATGTCAAGTGTCTGGACCCACATGTCATGCACAGATCATTTTATTCGTGTTAAATTTAGAGTAGAAGCATGTATCTGTACAGGACACATGCCACCATTTTGACTAATCCTCGTCGTTGTAGATTTCTTTATCAATCTAATTCATACATGTCTTTTAACGTATCTTCAAAGAATCCTAGCTGCTCTATTCCTGTTGATTATGTCAAGCTAATATAAGATATTCCTTTTCTATTACTTTAATAATATAAATCGATAGAAGTTGCTGGTTAGTTCATTTAGATTCAGTAGCTTATACAATAAAGTTAGTAGCTTATACAATATTCCATGGTCGGTGTCCATCAGAGGTATATCTACCACTAACGGGACACATTATGCCACCGCTCAGTGCCCTTATCTATTCCTGTAACGGATTCTGTTTGTCCTTTTTATGTTATAACTAGTTTTTTATTAGTATTTCACCACAATTTGAACATCTTAAGACAACAAATCACCATTTCATTCAGAGAAAATGCATTTCATTACACATTAGTCGTACAGATGGCCATCGTACATTTTAAAGATTAAGATGCTTTTGAAAAATCCATTGGTCTGAACCCCTAACTGCCACTGCTCACTTATGCAGGGATTCTTGAAAGCATACTAACTACCTACTACGAAGTAGCCATACCAACTAACTACTGATCGTACTATAATCTATCTATCTATACCTAGTGTTGATTCAGTCGGTAAGCACAAGGCATGCCGCGCCACTACAGCTGTCAAACATTAGTCAAATTATATTTGATCAGCTGGCCGGTAGGCAGGAATCATGTCAAGTTTCAAAAATGAATAGGAGTTGGCCGGCCTTCACATCGCACGCACAAGCTGCCTAGCGTTAACCACTAATACTGGAGCAAGTTAAGTACTATGTTAATACCACTACATAAGAACACCGCTCAACCTCTCTCTAGAGTCTTCCCGCTGCGCAATTATTAGTGCACTACCTTGCCGTTCCGCTTATTTCTCATTGGGGGTAATGCTAAAGAATATCAAGAAGAAACTGGAATGAACACACACAAGACATAGGTAGTTCAGCAACGTGTTAATTAATCACCCAACAAGTTGACTCAATGACACCAGGAAAAACATAAATATCTGCAACGTTAACTGGCACACTTTTTTGCGAGAAAAACTTTCATTCTATTCATCGGTGTCATGACAGCACAAAGAACAACACAAGTAACATAAATTACATTCAGGTCCGTAGACCATCTATTTAGCAATTAGCACACTTTTGGCTTACATCTCACGGGCTCGAACCAATCAAGTTTACAAATTTATTAACTTACTGTAACATAACTAAACTGGTCACAACCCACTTAACTTCATCGAAGATGGACGACGTACATGGATGGAGATCATCGACGCATGCTGGAAACTGGTGGACGTGTGGGAGTGGCACGACTACGACTTGTTGTCGCAGACAAGGGTGGGGCTGTCGTCCTAGCCGTTCTTGAGGTCGGCGCACCTGGCTGCAGTGTCGTCGACCGGTTTGAAGCCACCGTTGCTCCTGTTGACGCTCTTGAGGTCGCAGCAGACTGAGCGGCTCTTGTTGACATTCTTGAGGTTGCAGAAGGAGCCACCGTCACTGATGCCGCTGACGTTCTTGAGGCCATGGACGAATTTGCCGTTGTTGACGTTCTTGAGGTTGCGGACAGATTTGTCGTTGTTGACGTTCTTGAGGTTGCATACGGATTTGCAGTTGTTAAAGTTCTTGAGGTCGCGGACTGATTTGCCGTTGTTGACGTTCTTGAGGTCGCATGTGGATTAGCCGTTGTTGAAGTTCTTGAGGTAGCGGGTTGAGCCGACGTTGCTGATATTCTTGAGTGTGTGGTCGGAACTGCCATTGCTGACGTTCTTGATGCGGTGGAGGAAGCCACTCTTGCTGACGATCTTGAGGCCACAGGTGTAGTCACCCTTGGTGACGTTGTTGAGGGCACGCGCGGAGCCACCATTGTTGACGGTCTTGTGGTAGCCGCCGGCGTTGGTGTTCTTGGGGTTGTGGGCGCACCAGTCGGTGACCTCGCCTTCTTCTGACCGAGAAACCTTCCTGGCAACATGACGCGATCTTCTTCTTCTTCTTCTTCTTCTTCTTCTTCTTCTTCTTCTTCTTCTTCTTCTTCTTCTTCTTCTTCGGTTGGGTTGAGCTGAGCTGAGTGAGGTGGATGTGGTGTTTGCTTTGCTCCGGTTGGGTTGAGTAGTTGGCAATGTATATATAGGAGAATAATGGGTTGTTGACGTGTTCGACCGTCGGTCTCTTTTGTTTTTTGTTGGATATATGTAGTAGATATGCATATTCAATGCATGCATTTGTTATTGACGAATGCAGTTGGTCAATGGTCGTGGTCGTCGCCGCGTTGGTCTTCCTTTCTTATACATCAGAATTAGCGTTAGGTGGAGATTAGGAAGCAGACGGCTAATAGACTAAGGGTAAAATGTACAGTTACATACAAAAATTATACTAAACAACAATATGCATGATGTGGTACAAGCGGCGATCCATCTGCGTGTCTATTGTTTACTGGTGCCGACTCGGTCGCGGGTTGCGCACAAGACAAGCTACGCAGTATCACTATTACACAACTCATTCCACACGGTTTCATGGCCGTGTCGACGATCCGTCGGTCATAGTGCATGCGTAGATGGTCTTCTACGATTTGGTTGTCGAGCTATGTAACAGGGAGACCTGCCAAACGAATTGTGTGACGACACCGAAGACTGGGGACGCAATTTATCTAGTTTCCGCTCCCTCAATGGCGTTAGAGCATCTACAGCCGGGCGCCTCAAATTCGTCTCAAACGCTTAGGCGGACGGCCTGGTCATTAACCGGTCATAAAATTTTAACCTAGACGGGCATCTCAAACAGGCCTCTAATGACCAAGCTGGGCCTCTAATGACCAAGCTGTCCGGTGCCTCTCATATCTAGCCCAAATATAGGGCGGATATGGGGCGGCCCGGGCACGCCCCTGCGCGTCTGCCACGTCAGCCCGGCCCATCCCTACCACACTCTGTCCCCACAAATATCTCCAATCTGAAAATCCTACCTCACTATGGTCTCGCTCCATCTCTTCTTCTCATCCTTCGATTTCTCTGATTCGATCCAGTTCGACGACTCCGGCGACCAAGTCGAGTTTCGGCAACCGCTCCGACTCCGAATTCGACACCGACAAGGAGTTGGTCCTCCGCATTGCCCTCGAGAGGTCCAAGGTGGATACGGGTGCAGATCCGAATATGCTGCCTCACATCTCCCCCGCCGGCGAAGCAAGGACGCCGGCACTGGCCACACCCGGTCTGCGCGCAGCTCCGCGATGGCTGCGCAGTCTGCGCCTCAGCCACGCTGTCTACTGCCCTCGCCGGCCGCTGCTCCACACGGGCAGTGGTGGGTGCTAGTGCTCGCACGGTCGGCCCAGACTCGCACGCTAGAACCGGAGGCGCGTGACGCCCGCCACGAGATGCAGCGGACAAGTGAGACGGACGCGGCGGAGAGTCTGTGCGCCGCCACCGCGGGTTGCCGACGGAGCCTAACGAGGACGAGCGGCACCTCGCTGGTCGCTTACGACGGCAGCGACGGACGCTCGGCAGCTCCGTCGGGAGAACACCAAGGCGCTCCGGCTTGCCATTGAGGAATCAGAGCACGAGGCGGCGGAGGCAACGGTGGAGGCTGCTCGGTTGGCGAAGTTCAAGCGGCAGCATGACAGGGCCATCCGACGGCTCAAAGAGCTGATTGTCCTCTCCGACTCTGACTCCTCCGACGTCGACGACCATGGCGCCTCGTCCGACGACTCGGACGATCCTCCACTAGCCGCCGAAGCCAACAGCAGCACCGTCGACTAGAAAGGGAAAGGGCCGGCGAGGAAGTGGTGAAGATTTGTCTTCTCCACCTTAATTTCAAGTTTTAGATGTAGTTTCAAGTTGTCCGTCGTATTATGTGTATTACTAGATCATGATCGCGCGTGTTGCTGCGCCTATTCGGTTCTGAAGAAGTTAGAATATCGTGTAAATATTGGGAAAAAGATAAAGAAAAAAATCACGTAAGGTACACCTATATTAGAAAACGATGCAAATATAATATGATAGTAAATAATGCTTGCTAAGGGGCCAAACTTTGATGCCCGTCTTGTTGTGATGTCGCCATGACAGGTCAAATGACACATAACAAATAAGCTTCTATAAAATATAATTACCCACCGAAGCTTTAAAGGATCACCAACATAATTTCAGGAACTCTTTGATGAGACGAACATGTGGCAATTTTCAACAAAAGAGTGTCATTTTCACTGTTTCATAGGCATATACAACAAGTAACAATTTTGACAGTGGATAACATTTTTCTTACGACATAACACATAAAATGCAAACTAAGAGTATGGAAATTTTTAGTTTTTTTAGACATATAATAGTGAGCGACAACTTTCACAATGTTTGAGATTCCCTCTTTACACCTCATATCGGCTAATATGATTATGGCGTGGCTTACATAAAGAGTGCAAAAGAGAACTGCGTACTTTTCGGGCCATCAAACTTTTCAGGGATCAAAACCTCTCGGTGGTTTCTGAGATATCTGATGGTTCAATAACAAAATGGTCATCTAGACCTACATGCATACTAAATTGCACAAAGCAGCATGGTTAGTAGTGCAATGTGGGGGACTATTGCAAACCAGACCCATAGTGTGATTCAAAACTTGTGTTTCTCACTTTCTGAGAATATACATCGAGAGGTAATTATTCACATAATGGGAGACTGTTTTTTTTTTGAAGAAAATAATGGGAGACTTTCTACAGGTACATATATGAGATAGACATCCCAACCTCACCAACTGAGAGACACAAAAACGGATAAATTGACTATGGCAATGCCACTACCAAAGAAGCATCCAGACGGGACTAATGAATCGTCCACGGTTGATTTGCACATACTTCTTGGCATGCCTGACTTAACCCCAACAAAAGGCGATGGGCATGTTTGCATGTGCATCGCACACGAGATAAGGTAAAAAATAAAACACATTAACCTCATTCCATAGTGATAAAGATCATTCCATAGTGATAAAGAATCTCACAATTTAGCTCAACGGGGTGGATATAAAAGTGTTTCCTGGGACAATGTTTTTGGAGTTACTATTTCCCGGGACAAATAAGTAAGAGCAATTATCTCACAAAAAAAGTTCAGAGATTAAAGCATTAGCAGTGCTCACGGCCGCTGGGGATGAAAGCACGCACTACTTTTTGGGTTACACGTTTTACACTTCATCGGGGGTGGTGGGACGAACGCACTCACCCACCGGCCCAGTAAGCATTCGTGGCCCGATCAATCACAGCTCACCCAGCTAGCTCCACGGAGCAGCGGCCCAAGAGAAATACCACAACATCAAAAAAGAAAGCGATCGACTTAATTGCTAGCGATGGCAAAGCGCTGTAGATCGATCGACTTAATTGCTAGCGAAGGTAAAGCGCTGTAGATAATCAGACGGCTAGCGATGGCAAAGCGTTGTGGTTGCTCCTAGCTAGCTGAGTTATACTGTTTAGTAATGTAAACTTTGGCTATCTTTTGAAAATCCGACTGTGATCTTTTGGTGAATGGATTGTGTATTTGTATGTCCGTTTCTATGTCCGCTCATGATCTGCAATGTTTTTATCAGTGTTGCATGGTTTAGTATGGATATAAAGGATCGGATATGACATATGTGGATGTGGAAGATGAAATTTCTGAACTGACCGGCCAGTGCCCGCGGACGAGTCTGCGGGCGTTTTAGGGGTCGGATTTGACATGTCCAGCTGTAGATGCTCTTAATAGGCTCTGCGTCAATATTTTTCCTTTTCCACTCTATCGTCCACAATTTTTCCTCACCAGCGATGTGTTTCAACTACCTCAGAATACTCATGCACTCGAGGTCTCCACACATTACAAGAAATCACATGCACATCTTGACGATGGCTCTTAACTCCCCCCCCCCCCCCCCCCCCCCCCCCCTCCTTTCTCCACCGAATGGTGGTCATCCATCGCTTCCTCATTGCTCTGCCGAACTATGATTGCTTGGCCCGGGGTACTGTTGTGTGGCCGCCTCCTCGGCGCTAGCAAGCCCGGTTTTTAATCCTTAATCCCGCTTGGTATGAATTGTTGGGTCTTATCCATGCATCGGTCATACCAGAAACACACACGTGAAAACGTATGCTCGAAAAGTTCTGCTGAACGCACGTCTCATGCCTCTCAATTTCTTTATTTCTCTCCTCATTTTCTCGTGCTTACAACTCATAGAACCAGCGTTTCAAAAAAACTGAAAATACTAATCAAGTATGAGTTAGACTCACGATAAACCCTCTCAACTAACTAGGACACAAATTATCCAATTTACTCTAAGGATGCTAATCAACTATCTTGAGTGAAATGTGTCATTAGTTCATTAACTCAAACTGATTGCACACTTTATGCTAAGAACATGAAAAGTGCATGATATAGTCCATGAACTCATTTATTTGATTTAATAAGTCCAAAACAAATTAGGTGAGGAAAACCGGCCATGTGACTGCCATGTTGGCATAGCTTGGACTGCTCATAAACTGATTAATCTTTAGAGGCCTAGGGCCATTTTTGCAATAGTGTTTATGGCTTGCTCAAGTTACGCTCGATCGCTAGCTTTCTAGCTATCAAGTGTTGCATTTGGTTGGATTTGAATGAATGCCCTAACGAAGGAACAAACGTCTTGCTAACCACTAGAATGTTAAATGCTTTGCGTACAAATATACAGAGAATATTATATATTACAACACTTTCTTTGAGCTGCTGATTGGTATTTATATTGTAACCGGAGGAAAAACTATTACTAGCTACTACCAGGTAGCAGCTAGCTACTACCATATAGTACATACGATTCTTTGTCTTAATAAGCCGCTAGGCGATCAAAGCATGCAGCGTATGATCAGAGTAGATGCATGGATGAGAGAAAAAAAGAGATGTGTGGGTTTGGCTGTAGGATTGCCTGCGAGCTCGGTTCAAAACAAATGAAGGGACTGCCGGCGAGCTCATGCATGCGAGTTCAGATTTCCTCTCCAATTACATACACTACAACTCAAAATTCTATTGGTCGGTGATCTACTTACTTCTTCCTTACATTGTGGGTTCGAAACCCACCCAAATCATTTATTTATTTTCCTCCATACATTCGCGGACAGAAGGAAACACAACATGCATCGAGCCAACAGAAGAAAAGCTAGCGAGCCATGGACACTCTTGCAAAAAAGAAAATCGCGTACAGATTAATCTTCTAAGCGGTCCAAGAGGTACGCCAACGTGGCAGCGACATGGACATTTTGTTTCTCTCCCAAATCTGTTTTGACTATTTGATCAAATAAACAAGTGTAAGGGTTAATCATGCACTTCCAGAGTTTTGGCCTAAAGCGCGCAATCAATTTGAGTTAGTAGCCTAAGAGCATATACAGCCGGACTTGGCAAATCCGACAACTCAAAAGAGTGCCCGCGAACATTGACCTATTACGCCTCAAATATTTGATTCTACAACCGAATATCTCAAATTAGAAAACCTCAAATCCATATTATTACATGCAACGTGAAACCTAATCTAAGCAGAGCTCGCCAGGTTCCGCCGCAACCATGTCCGGCGGCCGACTGCGCACCCCACGGAGTTGGTATGGTCGCCGGCAAAGTAGAGTAGGGCATGAGACACGAGCCGACTCACAAGACTCAAGGCGCCGCCGTCTCCCATGCCCTACTCTTTCTCGTCGGAACCCGGAACCCGAACGGTGCTGGTGGATGTTAGATCGATGATGTATCCTTCCTTGGACGAGTCGGCGACATCCAACATGACGTGGTTGCGAGGCCCGAACTGTTGCACCATACGGGGCGCCGGAGAATGCGACTCGGCCACGCCGACGTCCACCGCCGCGAGGGCTGCCATTGCCTCCCGCGCCCACTGCCGCGCACGACAGGCATGACGCGCCATGTTTGCGTCGGACGATGCCCATGGTGCGTCCATGGCCTCGGCGGGCCAATGAAGGGGTTGCACGTCTGCCATCATGTTCGGACGTCAGACAAACCGCACCGCCACGGTGAGGCAGCGATGGCACACCTAGCGTCGGATCCATGCGCCATTTGGGCGGACGCAATGAATTCCCGACGAAAGGAGTCCGAGCATTGCCTCGCACAGGCCTCCTCACTGGAGAGGCGGAGCGCAAGCCGAACAACCATCTCCTCCTCGGAGCCGCGTGGGAAGAGCTCGGGGTCGACGGATCTAGAGGTGAAGGACTCAGATCCACTGTCGGCCACGCCGGAGACGGCCGGAGTTCGCCGGAAGGGAGCTTGGGTAGCGAAGAGGAGTGGAGTGAAGTGGCTAGGGTTTGATCCGACGAGCGGATGGGGAGAAATATATGTGGGGTCATGTGGGCTAGTGTGGGCCAGGTCCGACGTGGCGGCGGACGCGCCCCATATCCGCCCCATATTTAGGCTGGATATGAGGGGTGCTCGTCAGCCCGGGCGTTTGAGACCCGTCTGAGCCGCCTGTCTGAGTCGAATTTTCGTGACCAATCAGTGAGTGGGCCATTCGTCCGGGTATTTGAGACGGGTTTGGGATACCGACTGTTGTAGATGATCTGATGATGTGTTTCACTTAACTATGTCCATCGAATATGCACTCAGAGGACAGATGCGCGGCATGCAACTCTCGCAGGAGAAAAAAAAAAGATGCACGACATGCAAGCCGAAAAGAAACTCAAATTCCAAAACCTACGAGAACATGGATTTCCCACGTACGGCACTAGCTAATCCTTCCCGTGTACACCAGTTTGGCTACTCAAAATATTCAGTACACAGTCAGCCTGCTCAGAAGTGCATTAGCTTTTTTCTTCTTTTTTTTTAGGGGAGAAGTGCATTATCCTCGCAAAAAAAAAGTGCATTTGTTACGAGGTTCAGTAGTGATGAAGCGATCAACTGGAAGGTTTAAAGAAAGATAGATTATTCTATTGACGGAGGCTGAGATTTTAATTCTTTAAACTTTCTTTTAGCATCAGTACAGACACAAGCGCTCATATATACGCGCATACACTCACCCCTATAAACGCACACGCGCACACCCTACCCCTATGAGCACCTTCGAGAGACTGAGCCGACATATCATCTTGAGATTTACGAAGTCACCGTAGGCGCCTCGTCGTCGACGGGAACGTCTCCTCCCACTGAAAGCGCATCGCCGGAAATCCTGAAATAAATTCAGGAATAATGCGAGCACCAGAATTTGAACCCTGATGGGTTGGGGATACCACTGTCCACCTAACCATCTCAACCACAGGTTGGTTCGCTTAATTCTTTAAACTTGATACGTACATTTGTTTAATGGTACGAAACATTTTTTTACCATATGCAAACATATTTTTACGTTTTATATAATGTTTTTGAAAATGTCAGGTGTCAGAAAACATTTTTAGATTCCCAGAAACGAAAACATATTTTTTTAACCTATGAACATTTTTGTTAAACGGCACATACATTCCTTTGAATTACACAGACATTTTATGTACATTGTGAAAAGATTTTTAATATGGTACGTACATTTATTTTGAAGACAATTTTTTTAATGTGACAAACATTTTTCATAGACAATATTAACATTTTTCAAATGCATGACTAACATTTATGAATATTGTCTGTACCATATTTTTATATAAAGGGTCATTGTATCAAAAATTTTATTGACATTTCAAAAATATCTTCCATTTTTTTAAATTTTATTCCCAGTTCAAAGTTTTCAAAAAGGTTTTTGTTATCCATATTTTAATTCACAAATTCAAAAAATGTGTTGCGTTTGAAAAATGTTCAGGATTATCAACAAAAGGTTTGTGCTTCAACAATTTGTTCGCAATTACGAAAAATGTTGTTGTTTTTACATACAAAAAAAATGTTCATGGCTGCAAAAATTGCATGCGCTTTTTTCAAAAAGTTTGAATTTCAATTTATCCGCTGTTAAAAAAAGATTTTCAAACATTATTTGCCTTTACTTGATCACAATTTCCAATAAATGTTTATAAAATTACAAAAAGTTTTGGATCTGCTGTTACTTCTTTATTTTTCCCGCTGGTTATAAGCCACTCAGTCACGTGAGGTCCACTGATAGTAACCGCCCTTCACTAGCAACGGGTCCGGAGATCGGTACCTTCCGGAGCAGCATTTTTGGCGACTTTTTTACGACGTACCCCCTCCGTAAACAAATATAAAAGCGTTCAGATCATTACTTTAGTGATCTAAACGCTCATATATTTTTTTACAGAGGGAGTAGCTCGCTAAAGCGCTCTAATGGGCCAGCCCTTCAGGACTCCGCGCGTACGCTGCGAGCCTATTTGACAGAAAACGCGTCTAATAGGGGTTCCATTACTTGCGCCAATTCCTATTTGGCGCCTTCTGCGCCCGATACAGGCGTTTCAACAAACGGGCGCACACCCCCATCCCCTTCGTTCGCTACTAATGGGCCGGCCCATCTCCACGTTCGCTATATCTTTCTATAACGCAAAAAAGGGGATCGAAGGGAGATTCAAACCTGCGACCTACTGCTTCGTGAGAGTTGGCAACAACCATCGAGCCACCTAACCTGGTGTGCAGAGTTACATCTTTTCTCTCCTTTCTTCTTTCTTCTTTCCTTTTTCCCTTTTTCCAAATTTTCTTTTTTCAAATTCGAGAATTTTTCTTCCTTCACGGCTTTTTTTCTGAAAAATGGACGAACTTGGTGTTTACAAATTCAATGAACTTTTTCCATAATCGATGTACTTTTTTCAAATTCGATGAACTTTTTTTAAATTCGGTGAACTTTTATCGAGTCCGATGAACTTTTTTTTCAAATTTTGATGAACTTTTCTCAAATTTGGTGAACTTTTTTCAAATCCGATGAACTTTTTTTCAAATCTGATGAACTTTTTTTCAAATCCGATGAACTTTTTTTCAAAATCGATGAACTTTTCTTTCAAATTCAATGAAAATGTTCAAATTCGTGAACTTATTTTAAAATTTAATGAACTTTTTTCTCAAATACACGACTTTTTCTGAATTCATGTTAACATTTTTTTAATTCCTTTTTTTCATTTTTTTTTTCATTTTTCTCAGAAAGTCAAACGTAAATGGTGCAAGGAGGACCAGTCAAGCACGAGTGGTCAACTGCCAAACGAGTGTCTTTTTTTGTCGAGGCAAACCGAGCGAACGGAGCGCAACGAGAGAAGAAGAGGCGCGTTCCGTGCAACAACTTGCCTGGCAGTTGGGCCGGCCCATGGAGCGGGGGCGCGTGGGCGCTGCCTCCCCTACCTGGCGCTGAAGGCGCTGAGGAGGAGGTCTCATTACTTGCGCGAGCACTATATCTTGCTTCACGCGACTGCTTGTTCTGTCTCACTCAAGGGAATGCCCCGCTCTGTAGCTACTGGGCCGGCCCGTTAGTGTACGTTTGAAAAAAATTAAAGAAAAATGGGATAAACAGGATTCAACCCTTGGTCTGCCAGCTCACAGGCATCTCTGCTGGCCACTACGCCAGCTTCAGCTTTGTGCAACATAAAAGGGTGTGATGTAGGTGAGGGTAAAAGAGTTGGTTTTGCATTAGTTTTTCCGGGATTTGGTATTTCTTTTGTCTTTCTTTTTTCACCGTTTTTTCTTTGTTCTTTATTTTTTTCCCTTTTCTTCTGTTTTATTCGGGTTTCTCTCTGTTTTTTTTGTTTTTCCTTTCTCTTCTTTTCTTTTTTCTTATCCTTTTTTTCTTTTCAATTTTCTTTTGGCTTACCTTTTTTTTCATTTTTTATAGGTTTCCTTCTTTTTCCTATTTTTATTTTTTTTTCTCGGTTTTCAATCTACATCTTTCGTGTATATCAAGTACATTTTTTCATACACATTTAAAATTATTCAAATAATTTATTAACTTTTTTAAAATACTAATTCAACATTTTTAATACTTATTTAATATTTCCATATACATGATCAAATATTTCATCATTTTTTAATATACGGTCAACATTTTTTCTATGCGCTTTCTGCAGTTGTGAAACGTTTGGATAATTTTTTATGAATACTTGTTTAAACTATTTTAAATACATGATCAACATTTTTCACACTCATTTTATATTTTTTATATAAATTTTCCGTATACATAATCAGCATTTTTTCTATACAGATTTAACATGTTTCAAATGCTTTGCCAACATTTTTGAAGTTAAGTTTTTTCAATGCATGGTCAACATTATTTCTATACACATTTAACATTTTCCAAATTCTTGATAACATTTTTGAAATGTTAGTTCAAGATTTTTTTAAAATGCTTGATTAATATTTTCATATACATGGTGAAAAGATTTCATCATTTTTTAATACATGTTCATCATTTTTTTTCTATACACATTCAACATTTTTAAAACGCTTCATTAACATTTTCCAAGTACTAGTTTAACATATTTTCAATACAAGATCAAAAAATTTCACACCGATTCTATTTATTTGTAGACAATTTTTCATTGTCAACAATTTTTTTGTACAAATTAAAAAAATTGAAATGCACGACTAACATTTTTCAAAACGTTATGAAAAGTATATTTTGTAGTATATAGGTCCCGAATTATTGGAAGTGTAAACAAACATTAAAAAAAGAAAACAAAAAGGTCAAACTAGCAGAAAAAAGGAGGCAGTGGTCTCAAAATATTGCAAATACGACCCCAGTTTCAAACTTGATTTTAAAACTTTGATCGCACAAATTCTTTTGACTAAAAAACTCATGGAGAAAACATTTGTGCCAAAAGGGAGGCTCGGGTTTTTATGTCATTATTGGACTAAAAAGATAAATAAGCATGACTCAAATAATAGTTGTGAGAATGAGGAATAAAAAATTAAAATGAAATGAAATGGTGAAGTAGAAAAAAATTGAAAATTGAAAAATATTAGAGAAAAACCAAAAATAGTGAAAAACCTAAACAATCAATTTACAGTATCTGGGAAATTGAAAACTAAACTGAAAAAACCAAAAAATGATGTACTAAAATAGGAAAGGGGGGAGGAATGTGGAAAATTTTCTACTGAATATAGTGAAATAAGAAAAAAAACAAAAAAGGGAAAAAGCAATTAATTATGAGAAATAAAGTAAAAGAAAGTCGTTACAAATAACTGAACCCTAGAAGCTACATAAACAAATGACAATAACATGCGAGGAAAGCAAAAGCTAGCAATGATTCCCATCCTTCGATCACCCCACATATAGACCAGCTCCGTAGCAAAAAAAAAAAGATAAAAAACCGGCTCTACGTGACTACCCCACATATAGCCCAACTCACGCACATAGGCTGCCCCTTGTACGAGACGAGACGCGTCGCTCCCTCCACGCACAACGCCAGTACGTATACGAATCTCTTTTTTTTAGAAATTTTTTCATTCAAATTACGAATCAGTACAAAGTAGTTGACCCTTACAAGCACACTGAAACGCAAACACAAAGGACAATGAACACCTAGAGTACCCTAAGACAACCATAACACAAAATGATCTCCGAAGCCCTGTGTCATCATCCCTGAATCTTGAGAGAAGACCCCCACAACAGAAGGATCTGCAACCAGTCGCAAACAGGTCATCATCTTCGACCACGGTACAATTGCCGCCACGCTGCTTCCTCTTTTCTGGACACCAGCGCTGAGAGGGCATGGACATCAATCCAACACAACTGCAATAGCCATCGTCATCTTTGGCTTTGAGTACCGCGAAAAATGTCCCTTCCGGAAGGAAGAGAACTCGAGTCATCCGACCGGTTCAGCACCACGGCCGGGCCATCCGCCCGGACAAAGCAGGATCTCCCACCAGCATCAGCGCACAGGAAGGAGAAGAACAGCAGCAGCAAATCATACCAACAAGGAGGAAGAAAGGTCTTCATCTCCCTGCCTCCATCACCCATCTGAGGATCCAAACGGCCAGTGTCGATGGACCTCCAACCACCATAGCCCGCGACCTCGACGAGATCCGGGGATCCCCAACACCGCTGGCTCCTAGACGAAAGCAAAAGCCTCGCCTGACCGCGAACGGAGCCCGGAGAAACTTATTCCGACGTGACACCACCGCAACGGCCTTGGCAGCGTCTCCCTCAACCCTAACCCTACCACACACCCACCTAGCGAACAAACCCGAGGTCTCCCCTCCCTCCCGCCGCCGGAGCGGCCGACGGAGAGAGAGGGAACCGGCAGCATCACCGGTGGCGCACAAGGGATCCCTCTTCGCCTCCTTGATCGCCTAGATCCTTCTTTTCCGGGCGCAGTTATTCTGGCTCCGCTAGTACGTATATGAATCTTGATGTGTGATGACCCGATGCCCAAAAAAGTGTCTGGGACATATGTAATAATTATAACTCAGCAAGCTGAGTTTTAACAAAACCGTTTCAAAAATTGTTCAGAATTTCAAAAAACAGTTCTCAATTTTCAATTTTTTAGGAGTTTAAAATGTGTTCCAATTTTCGAATTCTTTTTACAATTTTGAAAAATGTCCGCGTTTAGAAAAGGTTGCATCCAAAAATTCAAAAAAGTTCAATCTGTCCTTGTTCATAATTCTTAGAATTCTGTGCTGCTCATTAACCAATATAGCTCAGCCGATCTAATGGTTTGGCTCGTTTGCTTGAGAGCGGGAGTTCCCGTGTTTGATTCCCGCCGCATACAGATTTTCTTTGGATTTTCCACTATTTCATTATAGTGACCGTTCGCTGCTGGGCCGGCCCAGTTGACCTCCGCGTATCAGTGCGGGCGATGCATTTTATAAAAAGACCATTCTACCCTTTAATAGTAAGGGGTATGAAGAGATCTCATCCGTTGATGTGTTTAGGGGGTTGTACGAAAGCAGAAGTTAAGATTTTATTATTGCAAGCCCGGACATGAAGATCAAAATGCCCCGAAACTCCTACGCACCATTGATTTTAGCATAGCAAATCAAATAGCTCAGACAGATGTGCCTTGGTAAGCTTGATCCTTTTGGTGATCTCTTTTTGCTTCTTGGCCTTGGGCTTAGGTCGTTGGCCATGGATCTACGCAGCTGCACGCCCCTATGTCGTGTCGATCGCTGGCTTGTGGCCATTTTACAGGAGCTCCTTCTCAGTGTCGGTCATGCCCCGTGGCAGCTCCATCTCCCGGTACAACTGCTTCAAGTCAGCACAACATTGACCTTTGATCTCGGATCATTTGGGTACGTGATGTCCTCCTGGAAGTCCATGCTTTGACAACCATAAGAGACTATATGTGTTCACTGATCAAGAGAGAATGCAGTTTGGTCAGCATGATGGCCATTTTAGGCAATGAAAAGATATTTCATTTATCAAAAGGTGTAATTTCATTGACATGATTAAAAAATAATCGTTGATGCATTTACCTTGTAAGAGAAACACTTCCCATCAAACCGTACTTTGGGATTGTTCGTCAGACTATCAAAGACTGCCTTGTTACTATTTAACTGCAACATATGTTGCTTCATTTATTTACTCTACTGTATTAGCAAGTCTTGTTCTGCAGGTTCGAAAGAAAAGAGGGGTATTATTTTACACGAAACACATTATACCATATTTTTGAGGCAAAAAATATAAGGGAACAATGTTTTTGTCATTGTACTACGAAGTCTATCATTAAGCAAATAAGTTGAAAATAAATCTAGAAGTAGATACGCGAAATAAGGTGCAAAACCATTTTTCAGGCTGGAATAAACATTTCTATTTTTCCAAAAACCACCAGTATCTGATAATTGAGAAGTGCGGTTATACACTGTTCGTCACAAAAGGTAACACTGTACTGGAAAATGGTGGGATTTCGCGTGGAAACAATGGTGTGAATGTCCAAATGCGTGTGCTCCGACTTGAATTTGGGTGGGCAGGGCGTGTCAGCGTTTGGCGTGGCGGAGGCCCATACCCCCCCTCGTTTGCAGCCGGTTTCTGGGATTTCAGACATACGGACCGGTCCGAACAATTTTGATTACTGTCGGTGGATGACAAAAAAGATCTGCACAGTCTGATCCAAACATTTATGAACGATTTGATCTGTTGACGAGGCAACAGTATCTAGGAGCTGCTCAGGGCACGGCCCCGACCAACGCACGCTCCGCAACTGCTTGGTCCCGTCACACGTGGCGATGCTCAATTGCTACGTTCAAAGCCGCCCTCCGTGGCAACTGGAATCTTTGTGTACTGGTTTGTCTCCTGTATGTATTTTTTTAATAGAAAAAAGTAAGAATACACTTGCATGTCACATTTGAAACACGTACTAATACGCACGTTCTTGACCTCGATGGTTACTAGTATCAAATTCTTGGAACTCGTTCACGATTCAAACTCAATTCGAGGTTCTAGCTAGGGATGCGCACCTGATGTTTCCATCGTTACTAGGATGGGAGAAAGATCAACGCTAACTAGTAGTGGACTCGAATCTGGCTGGGCCGAATCAGTCAGTGTTCACTTGTCGAGATTCTGTCATCTGACCCGGACAATAACATTGATAGATGTTCTTTTCTGTGAGTGTCATCGCTTCGTTTCATTGCCCTATGGACGAGCAACAGAATACAGCAACCAATGCCACATGCTGCCAAAGCGACCTAGACTACTGCTCACAGCCTATATTAATTCTGCTCCCTCCGTCTCATAATATAAGAGCATTTTTTTGACATAAAAACTATCTTATTATGGGGCGGAGGATGCCAAAAACGATCTTATATTATGAGACAGAGAGAACAGTATCAACATAGGATGGCTAGCTCACGTTAACCCATGTGAGATCCCGTCGGGAGTGTACCCGCTGCACGGATCGCCACGAAGCTCCACCTCCCTTGCTGCTGCCAGCGTCCAGCTGGCCATTTAGAAAGGAAGAACACACATGAAGAAGTACTTTCTTTCAAAAAACAAAGTAAAACACGTGAACACATGCACCACGCGTCACGCTGCTAATCGTCCAAGGACCGCTGGGTTTCACACTAGCAGAAAGATCTTACCGTGATGCACCGTCGTGTACGGGTCGTTCCATCTACGTGGTAGTTTGCTGAGTTCTAGTTTCCCGAAACTCGGCAAAGGCTGTTTAGTTTAGGTGTTTGTCAAGTGTCTAGTTATAAAAACTCAGCAAATTAATGAGTGCCGTCGTACTTCCAGCCAAGTATTGTTTGCCGAGAACATATCTCCGCAACACAATGTCGAGTTTTATCCTCGAAACTCAGCAAAGTAGTTCCGTTTCAAAAAAAAAAAAACTCAGCAAAGTAGCCGATTCTAGTAGTGTACGATTTAACCTCGTTACCAAATTGTTGTACTCACTCACCTGATCATGCAATTATCCTGCATTTTCCAACAGATTAGTAACTTGTATAAGTTGCCTTACCATAAATTGCAAGTAGTATTCATATTCATCAGAGTTGGTATTATTGCTACAAACAAATAAATCTCATTATCCTCGGATCTCCATTATGAGCCAGATAGAAAGAAAGAAAATATCTTGCAAAAATGGAGTACAACTTTAATGAAGATAATGGATAATTACAACATATTGTTTGCCTGACACAGGTTCCACTCTTGATCTCTGGACTATGCGATCATGAACCGATCGTTTCTCGATCCGACGGACCGGATCAAGTGCAACATAATTACCTCCAATATAATGGTGTATGTATGAACTGGGCTTCAGTCTATATATGCTGTGTCTTGAGGTATGCTTGATCAAGGTAAGTGCAGCTAGTCATGCTAGTACACTGGACGATAATAAAAAAAATTAACTGAGAGGGCAGAAGGGCGTGCCGGGCTTCTCCCTGTGGCTGGGGATGACGAAGTGCCTGATCCTGCCGACCTGCTCGGCGAGGTACGCTTCGCAGAGGAACGCCTTGGAGAACCTGTCCTCCACCGTCCGGTCCACGTCGTGCACGAACACGTCGGTGGCGCCGTCGCCGGGCCGCCGCGCGCGCGCCACCATGCCGGCGGTGTAGATGGCACCCATCCTCCCGGGCGCCTCGGGCACCCACCCCGTGGGCGCGTCCACCATGACGAGGTCCCACTCCACCTCGTGGAACGCGGCGGGGAGGCCGCGCAGCGCCAGCCGGCAGGAGGCCTCGGCGGCGGCGGCGAGGTCCGGCTGCGCGGTGCAGCCCGGGTGGTCCCGGAGCGCGATGAGGTCGTCGGCCTCGGTGAGGCGGGTGTCGTAGACGACGTGGTAGGACTCGAGGCCCGGGTGCTTGGCGCGGACGGAGGCGATCCAGGACGCGTCCTCCTCGAGGAACACGGTGCGGCCGCCGTGGTTGAGCGCCGCCCACATGGGGCTGTCGAGGCCCAGCCCGAACACCAGGAAGTTGCAGGGCGAGCGGCGCTGCAGGACGCGCAGCGACACCCCGATCTCCGCCGCCGTCTGCTGCGGCGTCGAGTTGGACGTCGCGTAGTGCACCAGCGCGTCGGCCACCGGCGCCGGCAGCTTGGAGCACGACCCGTCGCCGCTAAGGTGCAGGTGCGAGGAGGCGGCAGAGCCGGGGGAGGAGGAGGAGGAGAAGAGCGTGCGCGCGGAGAAGAGGAGGAGGAAGGCGGCGAGGGCGGCCACGACGAGGAGGCGGAGGCCGAGGAAGCTCTGCAGCTTGGCCTTCATGGCGACTAGGTGGAGGGCCTTCCGGGCGTGCACCGGGCTCGACATGGACATACGGACGGGCAGCGAGCGACCAAGAAAGCCTCCACGGTTCTCCTTGTTGCCCGTCCTACTCCAATCGGTTCTTGGTTCGCGAGAGGTTTATAGGCGGGGCGATGATGATGCTTGAAGGAATGGCGTTGAAAGATTGGTAATGGAGGGAGGCTCAGATCGATTGTGATGATGGGATTTGGTGACGAGGACAAGAGACCTGCAAACTTTGGTGTAGGGTGGATGGATGGAGACGGGCGGACGGATGGATCATTTGTCTTCTGGGGCTCTTTTTCGGTAGATGGCCTGGAATGGGCCGAATGTGGTGCCTGCGTCTACAGTATTTTATTCTCTCTTTTATTTTTTGTCTTGTTCCCAGAAAAAACTGCTAGACTAAAACTCCTTTAGTTACTAAAAAAACTAAAAATCCATTAGGAAATCAAAAAATCTAGATACAAATGGAGCCAAATAAATATTATTAGATAATAAAGCGCACCGTATTTTTATGCTGTATTTAATTAGCATTATTGATGTTTATATTTTGCAATAAACTTTGTCAAATTTTACACTTCAAAAAAATATTATATGCACTATATTTTAGAACAGAGAGAATATTGATTTAAGTTAATACTTCAGGATAATATTTTCTATCTAATTGTTGTTCAAGTCAGGATACTCGGTTGTCATCTCTAACTGGAAGAAGGGGAATTTCTGGATTTCTCTGAATTTCTGGATTCTATAAATTAGTTTGTCCTTATTTGGTCTTCCACTTCTATTGATAATAGATGATACCCCGCACATTGTTGCGGGAATATTTTGCAAATTTCAATGTGATTAAACATGAATATTTGAAGTAATAATATAACAGGCTAAAACTGTAATACATATAATTGTAAAATCTTTATTAAATCATAATCGAATGAAAATTCTTATATATGTTTGCATGTTGAAATGGGTCTCTTTTTCATGCATGTTGCATGATGAGGTGGCATGCTTGCATGTTGAGAGGCATATGGTAGACGGGGTGGGCCTTTTCGTATGCATGTTGTGCGTTGATGTGGCATGCTTGCATGTTGAGAGAAATAATTAGTGGGGGCTAGCTATTTAGATATAGAAGATTTGTATTGCTTTGCAAATTCAACCCTAATGCATCTAGAAGAGACTGCATGTTGAGGATAACTCAACTAAATTGTTTAGGAGGAACTAATTTTGATTCCGGAATGGAGAAATAAATATAAGGCATCTCTAACTGTTGATAAAGTTTGATTACATACGCTATTTCACTAATTGCTTTCAAGTATTTTGGTTGACTAGTATTGGACCGATCTCAGCTTTTCACGTCCCTTCACTAGGATGACTTTGGACTTGTAAAACTTTTGTAATATTTCAGTATTTTTGATTCATCTGAAGTTGTAATTAATAGACTTGTACTATGGATACTACAATGAATGATAAGTTTTCTTTGTACTTATGTATTATAGTGTTTCATCTCATTGGCATGGGTACAGAACTAGTAATAAAATATTAGATCATTTACATACATAACTAGAAACGGTTATTGGTACCAAACCGCCTGTAAAACACAAGGCATATTACAAGAGGTTATATATTTGAAACTTCCTGTGCTATTTGAGGTACTGGAGGCGATTTCCAAAATGCGCCAGATCGAGTATTAGCTACACAGGCTTTGAGGCAGAATGGGAAACCACCACCGCTCGATATACCAAAACCGCTTGTAATGCTCGATTCTCTACTAGTGGTTGTGGCTTGTATATGACATGGAAAAGATAGATCTTCTGCTCCCCTAAATCAAGAAGATGCATCTTCTTCTTAAGCCTTTGGGTCCTTTTGTATGTGACCTGTATTGGCCTCCAGGATTGAAACCGACGCAGACATCAAATCCTTAATGACTAAGAAAAGTAAATCTCCTTAGTCTATTTGACTCGGGAGTCCCTGGCATAGTTCCTATTTTTTTGAAGAAAAGGGGCCCCCACCCCATTTTATTAAAAACAAGGGGAAACAAGCCACATAACTGTTCACATCGCTCGGGCTGAGCCAAAGCAGCCCACCTAAAAAAACTTAAACCCCCGCATCTAGCCACAAAAGTTGGGGGACAATATGAAATATCTCAAACGCAATGAAGGAAAGGAAATTAATCAGTCAGGCTAACTATTATAGGCCATCAACGTTTTAGATCGAACGCTCTCAGGATGAAGCCTCACTTGTCACTCCTTTAGCCTGCCCATATCATCGTCTCCAAGCGATGTTCATAAGCTCTCCTCTTTGCTGATCCAGGAGCAACATATACTTTCTCAATAAGATTGATTGACTATCCACACAAAGAATGCTCTATTGATGAAGCATCACACTTACTCTTCCAAGAAGAATTTGGGTATTTTTCCATACCGCACCCTGAAAACAAGATCACAAATTCCACAATGTCAATAAGCCCGACATTACAACAACACATGATATACCAACCATAAACTTTTTTATTTTTGGCACACCACAAAATAGATAGATCAGATATGTTACAAGGAGTTTTGAAGTTAAAGAACTTTGCAACATCCCTCCAAATCTCTTTCGTGACAAGACAATCAAAGAGTAGGTGGTGAATAGACTCGGCCTCGCCACAAAAAAAGACAAGTCAAACCATCTACATGTTATCTTTTGCTCAAGTTATCTCTTGTTAAGATTTTATTGTAGAAGGCCAATCACACAAAATCAAATAACTATGGAGAACAATAATTTACCAAAATTCTTCCAAATAGGTGTACAACCCCCTTCCCAATTAATCATGTTATAAAATGAATGAACAAAATAAACCCTAGAAGGTTAAGCATCCACAAAGGTTAATCAGCATTAGCATTAGGAATATAGGTCAACAAGACAACCAACATATCATGCCACCTAACTAGGAAACCAACATCCACACACCTCCTAAAGGACAACTTAAGAGTACATCTTTACCAAACTGCGCAACATGACAATTTTGTTGTTAGCAGATATCAAATACATCCCAAAAGTATGTCATTAAAGTTGTAGCACCTACCCAATGTCATGGAAAAGCCAATGAAGTTACCATTCCCAATATACCATTTATAAAAAGGTTGAACCCTAGCCAGAGCCCAAGTCACACCCATCCAAAAAGGGGACCCAATGTTTGTTTTAGACCAAAGACATGCTTACACGTTTTGCACTTGTAGTTCAGTAGTGCAATACAATTTTTGTTTTCACTCATAAAAAATCCCTGGCCCAAGAAGGTAAAAGAGCCATGCTAAAATCTACTAAATTCAGAACACCTAAACTCCCAAGCCCTTTTTCTGGGACACAAGCCCCCAATTTTCTAGGTGATATCTATGAGTATCTCCAAGATTCCCCAGAAAAATTGAGCCATTTGTGAAGTGACTGCAATAATCGCCCACTTAGCAATTTAATAATTGGCATCGGATACATAGGAATGCTAGTGTTTGCAGCAAAACCAATTTGGCTTCATAACTAAGAAGTTTGCCCTCCACCAACAAATTCTCTTGATTATCTTATCTATAATAGGTTGAATGTCCCCTCTCCGAAGTTTAAGATAGTGCAAGCGAACACGCAGATACTTGAGAGGAAAGGAGCCAATCATGCAACATTTTTTTGAGATAAAATCTTAGAAGCTCAGCATCAAGATTAATTGTAAATAAGTCACATTTGTCATAGTAAATCTTCATACTAGATAACTGGTCAAAACATGATAATATTTTTTTATATTTCTAGCATAATTGCGGTTCGTGTCAAGCAATGGTATCATATCATCATCGTATTGCAAACTTAATATGCTACTAGGTATTATATGAGAATTATCCCAGAAATAATATTTTCTTTGAAAGCTTTTGGCCATCACACGACAGAAAACATCAGCTAGTAAATTGAAAAGCATGGGGGATAGAGGATCTCCTTGCTTTAAGCCTTTGCCACCAACAAAATAGGAACCATTAACATCATTTATCCAAACATAAAAGGAGCTTTGTTGTAGAATATAAAGAATCCACCCAATCTACATCTTTTCCAAACCCCCTAGAGGTTAGCATCTCCACTAGGAAATCCAAGTTCACCCGGTCATACACTTTTTCATATTCTAGTTTGAGGATAACCCCAGGCTTACCAGCATTGTACAACTATAGTTTCATGAGATGTAAAAAAACTCCCAAGAATGAACCTCCCTCACGCAAATGTAGATTGACATGGAGAAAATAATCTTTGACCATGGAGGCACACTAGCATAGGAACCCATGATAGCTTCCTTAATTTCCTGCTCAGAGAAGAATTTTTCCAGAAGATTTTTTTTCACTTTATAGACCAACTCCTCATCTGACCAAAAAATTTCACCCAGGTGTATGTTAGGTTTAAGTTCAAGCCCCAAAAGGTACTTACAGAAGATAGTAGCAATTTCAAGCATGTCTTTAGTGGAATAAACTGGCCCATCAGGACCATTAAGAAGAGAGGCGATTTTCCCTTCTACATAGTATGTCAAACCTGCTTCTAGTTTCTATAATCTCGTACACCATGAGATAGAAGATTATGTCGGTCTTGTAGATGGGTGCATCCCCCTTATCTTCTCATGTCTCATACAAATGAATGCGGCTGTTGACACATAAACTTATAGCATTCGCCTAATTTTGTTGTATGTGTTGTGTCTTGTAAATTTTATGTTCAAATCGCAAAACCATGTTTAGTACATCCAAATGACTTAAACATGATGATTAATTTATGTATAAAATACATTATCCAGTAGCCACAAAAATGTCCAAGAATCCACTATTACTAACTCTAGTTCAAAAAGTGGCATTAAGTTCTAACATATATATGAAAATTCATTGACCCTCTCTCATGTAGATTAGGCACATGCAAAGTATATTTTCATTTTTTTTTATTTCGGTACACCGAGTTGGGTTAGTAAAGTTAAAGTAGTAAACAAGAAGTGGATTATGATAAGGATTTAATAAAAATCAACTTGAAGGAATGGAAAAGTCAAAATATCTCACATACTCCTACTAGTTTTCAAATGGAGTCGAGCTAAGATTTAAGCGCTAAGGTTCGGTCATGATGTCGTAATAATATGAAAACGACTAGAAATTTTAGGTGCGGTCGGCACTTTTTTCAGCCCAGTACGTAGTTGGGACTTTACGAGGTGGCGTTGGTTGTTAGTTACTGATGTGATAAGATTAAAGATCGCAGGTCACTAGCTTTCCTTGAGGAAAGGACAATGATTTGGTTAAAGTGGTTGGGAACTTTAGCTACCAAGAAATTATGGCTGCCTCCTGGGTTCCGCTTGTTGCCCGGCCTATATAGTCGGTTGTTGGTTCGTGAGAGGTTTATAGGCGATGATGACCGATGCTTGAAGGAATAGCGTTGAAAGATTGGTAATGGAGGGAGGCTCAGATCGATTGTGATGATGGGATTTGGTGACGAGGACAAGAAACTTGCAAACTTTGGTGTAGGGTGGATGGACGAACGGATGGATGGAGACGGACGGACGGATGGATCCTTTGTCTTGTGCGGCTCTGTTTCGGTAGATGGCCTCGAATGGGCTGAATGTGGTGTCTGCGTCTACAGTATTTTATTCTTTCTTTTATTTTTTGTCTTGTTCCAAGAAAAAACCTGCTAGACCAAAACTCTTTAGGAAATAAAAAAAATCCAGATAGAAATGGGGCCAAATAAACATTACTATATACTCTACATCAAACATATTTTTATATTGTATTCAATTGGTATTATTGATGTTCATATTTTTACAATAAACTTTGTCAAATTTTACTAAGTTGGACTTCAAGAAATTATATGCACTATATTTTAGAACATAGAGCATATTAATTCAAGTAAATACTTGAGGTATAATATTTTTTATTTAATTGTTGTTCAAGTGAGGACACTCTGTTGTCATCTCTAACTGGAAAAAGGGGAATTTCAGGATTTCAGGATTCTATAAATTAGTTTGTCCTTATTTGGTCTTCTAGTTCTACTTATAATGATGATACCCCGCAGATTGTTGCAGGAATATTTTGCAAATTTCAATGTGATTAAACATGAATATTTGAAGTAATAATATAACAGGCTAAAATTGAAAATACATATATTTTATTATGTTTGATTACTATAGTTGTAAAATGTTTATTAAATCATAATCGAATGAAAATTCTTATATATGTTTGCATGTTGAAATGGGTCTCTTTTTCATGCATGTTGCATGATGAAGTGGTAGTCTTGCATGTTGAGAGACATATGATAGAGGGGGTGGGCCTTTTCTTATGCATGTTGTGCGATGATGTGGCATACTTGCAAGTTGAGAGAAATAGTTGGTGGGGGCTAGCTATTTAGATATAGAAAATTGTATTGCTTTGCAAATTCAACCCTAATGCATCGAGAAGAGACTGCATGTTGAGGATAACTCATCTAAATTGTTTAGGAGAGACTGAATTTGATTCTGGGATGAAGACTTACATATAAGGCATCTCTAACTGCTGACGCAATTTGATTACATACGTTATTGCACTAATTGTTTTTAAGTATTTTGGTTGATTGGTATTGGACCGATCTTAGCTTTTCACGTCCCTTCCCGGCTCTTATTATGTTACAGGTTGAATATTAATCATTTTTTCGATTTAAAAAGACTTACTGCATGTAATCACTATTTTACTTTGTTTGCATGTTCTCTAAGATATACTCCCTCCGTTCCAAATTACTCGTCGCAGAAATGGATGTATTTAGAACTAGAATACATCTAGATACATCCATATCCGCGACAAGTAATTCGGAATGGAGGGAGTATATGTTTAGCTTCTCTTAAGTAAAGGTTTTGGACCTAAATTAAAAAAATTGTACTTTCTTTTGTATTTCTTGATAATTTAGTTCATTGACAAAGTATTTGTGGCTGCCAAAATTCTTTGCCAACTTTTTTATGCATTTTAATCATTTATTGTGACTACACTTCTTCAAAATTATGTGATTTTGATGCACAAATTTGTAAACCCTGTACAAGGGGGTATACACAGTAAAATACGCGGTGGTGGGACTATGAAAGGATCCCTTCGAGGAATCTCATAGCGAAGGTGAAGACACATGATTTGACAAGGTTCAGGCCCCCGAGATTGGTAATAGCCTCACTCCCTGCCTTTGTCGACCTCTTATTACCCCGAGTAAGGATTCCATGGTTGTATGGTGACAATAGAGCTAAACCCTAAACACAGATCTTATGAATCGATATTGCATAGTTTTTTATGTCGAACATTTCGTTGATGTTCACTAGTAGAAAAACAAGAATTAACAGTGGCCCCCTGAAGCGGTTGTGACCAAGCAGGACAAAGCGGCCTCTAATATTCCACCTAAGGCGGTTGTATTTACCATGGAGGTTGTTGGAAATGAAACCGTTCGTAATAATCCACGGAGGTGGTGTTGAATACCTAACCACCTCTAGTTCTGAAGTATTAGAGGTGACTTTGTAGCTATAACCAACTGCATAGCCGATCACCTCACTCATATCTATTTCCCTCGTTCATCCCACTCTTGATCACGCCTAGATCTTAGATTTGCGATGCCAACCCTCGAGCAGTTGGCGTGCTGCACGTGCTCTCCACCATGCTCTGACTTCCCATTGCCATGACCTCCACCGTTATCATATAAATGAGTAAGGCTAGTACTGAGAACCTCCACATATCCTCCAAAGTTCCCCTAATCCCCTACAAAGAAATTTCAACCTAGACAGTTTGCAGTGCTTAACAGTACAATAAGTAGATATCATTCTGTAGTGCTACATCCACTGCTTCATTGGTACTACAACTACCGGAATTTGTACAAGTTTAACTTGTGAAACCACAGTACTACTCGTTGTCAGAAAATATGTCGATGGTGTCAGAGCAAGAGGCCTCATGGTCGTGGGTGCCAGCAGGAATGCCCGCTTTCGGTGGTTGTCGCCGTCCTCGGTGTCGCTAAGGCTATGGATCATCTCCTCCATCTCGCTCCTTGCGTTCACTAAAAGGACATGGGTGGCGGTGACCTCGCGCTCGACGTCAAAAAATTCGGCAATGGTACGGTCATGTGCCATCGCCTGGGGTCTGCATGGTTGGCGGTGATGACGGCGATGTCTGCCAGCTTTGTAGCAATTTGGCTCTTGGGGACGACGTGCTCCGCCAACACCGTAACCCTCCACCTTGACCTCCATCCCCTACTCCTCCACCTACATATCCCCCGTCCTCCTCCTCCACTGCCACCTCCGATGATGACTCCGAAGAGGAGCTCGGGTCAGGGGCCACAACGGTGACCGCGTCATGAGTTGCGACCTCCCTAGCTACCGCCGTCGCGATGTGTGCTCGGTGTGGGGAGGGGGTCTGGTGTGCATAGAGGTAGGATGATGGCAGACCATGGCTACGGCGGCAACGAGTGCAGTGGCCGATCTAGAGAGACTTTGTTTGTGCTCCAACAGCTACGGTTAGGGTACAAGGTAGCAACAACTTCCATTTATAGTCGGTCGGTTGTATGGGGATTGGCAGGCATGGCCTACGAGGTCATTAGTGCTGGGGATTTAACGAAAAATTCGAACTGCTTCAACTTCTCTTTTAACATGAAAACTGCTACAACTTCTCAGTTTTATCTTCTCTATAAAATGCTAACTGGTTCCACTTATTTGTTACAATCAAAATTGCTCGAACTTCACTGTGTTTATCTTCTCTATGAAATGCAAGCTGCTGCAACTTCCATTTTATCTTCTCTGTAAAATTCTAACTGGTTCCACTTATTTGTTAGAATCAAAATTGTTGCATTTTCTTTGTTTTATCATCTCTATAAACTACAAACTGGTTTGCACTACTCTGTTATAATGCAAATTTTTAGGACTTCTTTGTTTTATCTTCTCTACAAAGCAGTAGTGTTAACTGCTACATGGATTTAGCTCACATTGCATTATCAATACCCCGCTTATTTGTTGTACATGTAGCTTGATTTTAGTTGCATTGCACAAGAAGAACAGATGGCTAGATGTGTGCTTTAGAGATATAAATAGAACCAACTAATGAAATCAAAAGGCGCGTTCGGTAGAGCTCGAGGCCGGCCACGAACCATGACTGACGAGTTGTGGTCGGTGCACTCGGGGCCCCTCTCAGGACAACACATATATAAGAACATAGGATGCTTTGGACATGTAAAACTTTTGTAATATTTCAGTATCTTTGATTCATCTAAACTTCTAATAGACTTATCTAGGGATACTAAAATGAATGGTATATTTTCTTTGTACTTATGTATTATAGTGTTTCATCTCATTGGCATGGGTACATACCTAGTAATAAAATATTAGATCATTTACGTACATAATTGGCAGCGGTTATTGGTACCAAACCGCCTGTAAAACACAAGGCATTGCTAGCAGTTATATATTTGAAATTGCCTGTGCTATTTGAGGTACTGGAGGTGATTCCCAAAATGTTGATGCTGGATCGAGTATTAGCTACGCAGGCTTTGAGGCAGAATGGGAAACCGCCACCGCTCGATGTACCAAACCGCCCGTAATGCCCGATTCTCTACTAGTGGTTGTGTCTTATATATGACGTGGAAAAGATAGGTCTTCTGCTCCCCTAAATCAATAAGATGGATCTTCTTCTTAAGCCTTTGGGTCCTTTTATATGTGACTTGTATTGGCCCCCGGGATTGAAACAGACCAGCCATCAAATCCTAAATGACTAAGGAAAGTAAATCTCCTTAGTCTGTTTGACTCAGGAGTCCCTAGCATAGTATTTTTTGAGAAAAGGGGCCCCACCCCATTTTATTAAAAACAAGTAGAAACAAGCCACATAACTGTTCACATTGCTCGGGTTGAGCCAAAGAAGCTGACCTAAAAAAATTAAACTCTTGCATTGAGCCACAAAGGTTGGGGGACAATATGAAATATCTCAAACACAATGAAGGAAAGGAAATTAATCGACCAGGCTAACTATTACAGGTCGTCAACGTTTTATATTGAATGATCCCAAGATGAAGCTTCGCTTGTGACTCCTCCTTTAGCCTGCCAATATCATCATCTCCAAGCGATCTTCAGAAGCTCCCCTCTTTGCTGATCCAGGAGCAACATACACTTTCTCAATAAGATTGATTGAGTAACCACACATAGAATCCTCTATTGATGAAGCGTCACACTTACTCTTCCAAGAAGAATTTGCGTATTTGTCCACACTGCAGCCTAAAAACAAGGTTCATTAATTCCACATTGTCAATAAGCCCGACACTACAATTACACATGATATACCAACCACAAAATTTTATTTTTAGCACACCACAAAATATATAGAAAAGATATGTTACAAGGAATTTTTAAGTTAAAGAACTTTGCAACATCCCTCCAGATCTCTTTCATGAAAAGACAATCAAAGAGTAGGTGGTGAGCAGACTCGGCCTCGCCACAAAAAAGACAAGTCAAATCTTCTACATGTTATCTTTTGTTCGAGTTATCTCTTCTTAAAATTTTATTGTGGAAAGCCAATCACACAAAAATCAAATATTTGTGGAGAACAATAATTTACCAAAATTCTCCCAAGTAGGTGTACAACCCCCTTCCCAATTAATCATGTTATGAAAGGAATGAACAAAAGACACCCAGGAGGTTCAAGGATCCACAAAGGTTAATAAACATTAGCATTAGGAATATAGGTCAACAAGACAACCAAAAGATTATGCCACTTAACTCGGAAACCAACATCCACACACCTCCTAAAGGTCAACTTAAGAGTACATCTTTACCAAACTTGGGCAACATGACAATTTTGTTGTTAGCAGATATCAAATACACCTAAAAAATATGTCTTTAAAGTTGTTCACCTACCCAAATATCATGGCAAAAGCTAATGCAGTTGCCATTCCCAATATACCATTTATAAAAAGGATGAACCCTAGCCAGAGCCTAAGTCACACCCATCCAAAAAGGGGATCCAATGTTTGTTTTAGGCCAAATACATGCTTACACGTTTTGCACTTGTAGTTCAATAGTGAAATTCAATGTTTGTCTCCTCTCATAAAGAATCTCTTCGCCCAGGAAGGTAAAAGAACCATGTTAAAATCTCCTAAATTGGGAACACCTAAACCCCCAAGCCCTTTTTCTGGGACACAAGCCCCAATTTGCCTGGTGATATTTTTGGGTATCTCCAATATTCCCCAGAAAAATTGAACCATTTGTGAAGTGACTGTGTTAATCGCCCACTTAGCAATTTAACAATGGACATCAGATACATAGAATGCTAGTGTTTGCAGCAAAACCAATTTGGCTTCATAACTAAGAATTCTTCCCCTCCACCCACAAGTTCTCTTGATTTTCTTATCTATAATAGTTTTAATGTCCCCTCTCTGAAGTTTAAGATAGTGCAAGAGAACACCCAGATACTTGAGAGGAAAGGTGCCAATCTTGCAACACATTTTTTGAGATAAAAGATTAGAAGCTCAATATGAAGATTAATTGCCAGTAAGTCACGTTTTTTATAGTAAATCTTCACACCAGATAACTGGTCAAAACAGGACAATAACAATTTATATTTCTAGCATAACTGGTTCTGGTCAAGAAATAGTATCATATCATTAGCACATTGCAAACTAACTATGCTACTAGGTATTATATGAGGAATAATCGCAGAAATAATATTTTCTTGAAAGCTTTGGCCAGCATACGAGAGAAAACATCAGTTAGTAAATTGAAAAGCATGAGGGACAGAGGATCTCCTTGCTTTAAGCCTTTGCCACCAACAAAGTAGGAAACATTAACATCATTTATCCAAACATAAAAGGAGCTTTGTTGTAGAATAGAAAGAATCCACCCAATCTACATCTTTTCCAAACCCCCTAGAGGTTAGCATCTCCACTAGGAAATCCAAGTTAACCCGGTCATACGCTTTTCCATAGTCTAGTTTGACGATAACCCCAGGCTTACCAGCATTGTACACCTCATGGATAGTTTCATGAGATGTAACAACAATCCCAAGAATGAACCTCCCACACACACATGTAGATTGACATGGAGACAATAATCTTTGACCATTAGGAGAAATTCTATTAGTCATGGCCTTACTGAAAATTTTAACCGAACAGTTAATCAAACTTATAGATTTGAACTTCCTCATATCCCTAGCATTTGGTTCATTAGGAATCCGAGTAATAATAGCATAGTTAAGCCTATGCATTTCCAAAGAGCACATATCAAAATCTCTGACTAAAGCCATAACATAATTTTTAATCAGTTCTCAGAAATGTTGGTAGAATAAAAAGAACAAACCATGTGGACCATGAAGGCCCACTAGCATAGGAACTCATGATAGCTTCCTTAATTTCTTCCTCGGAGAGGGATTTTGCTAGAAGACTTTTTTTCACTTTTAGAGACCAACTCCTCATTTGACCAGAAAGTTTCGCCCAGGTGTATGTTAGGTTTAAGTTCAAACCCCAAAAGGTACTTACAGAAGATAGTAGCAATTTCAAGCATGTATTTAGTGGAATAAACTGGCCCATCAGGACCATTAAGAAGAGAGGCGATTTTCCCTTCTACATAGTATGTCAAACCTGCTTCTAGTTTCCATAATCTCGTACACCATGAGATAGAAGATTATGTCAGTCTTGTAGATGGGTGCATCCCCCGTATCTTCTCATGTCTTATACAAATGAATGTTGGTATATCTGTTGACACATAAGTTTATAGCATTCGCCTAATTTTGTTGTATGTGTTGTGTCTTGTAAATTTTATGTTCAAATTGCAAAATCATGTTTAGTACATCCAAATGGCTTAAATACGATGATTAATTTATGGATAAAATACATTATCTAGTAGCCGCAAAAATTTCCAAGAATCCACTATTACTAACTGAAGTTCAAAAACTGGCATTAAGTTCTAACATAGATATGAAAATTCATTGACCCTCTCCCAGGTAGATTAGGCACATGCAAAGTACTTCTTTATTTTTTATTTTGGTACACCGAGTTGGCTTAGTAAAGTTAAAGTAGTAAACAAGAAGTGAGTTATGATAAGGATTTAAAAGAAAAATCAATTTTCAGGAATTCAAAAATTAAAATATCTCACATACTCGTACTAGTTTTCAAATGGAGTCTAGCTAATTTAAGCGCATCATGTCGTAATAATACGAAAACAATTAGAAATTTTAGGTGCCGTCGGCACTTTTTCCAGCCCAGTAGTTGCGACTTTACGAGGTGGCATTGGTTGTTAGTTACTGATGTGATAAGATTAAAGATCGCAGGTCACTAGCTTTCCTTGTAGTAAGGACAATGATTTGGTTAAAGTGGTTGGGAACTAAAGCACATGCCTCCATGAGGAGCATGTCCCAAAAGTGTATCTTACAAAGATATATAACTTCCAGCTTTCAACTTTCAGGTTCTTGGAGAAACTGTTTCTTCTACGTACTTCTAGCCAACAATAGTTAGACCTGATTAATTAGCATAAATAGAATTTGTTGATGCATCCTTGGTTAAATTTCTGTTCAATTAATTTTAGTGCCGAACGATGCCGCTGTTTTTATTAATTTTTTATTTTGCATCTAACGATGCCGCTATTGAACACTACGTACAGAGAATGATTTCCTGATCAAGATTTCTCGACAGAGGTACCATGGCAAGAATGAAGATCAAAGAGACAAGATTCGCATGCACATGTGTACGCACAGGAAATTTCTCACTAGTAGCCACCTAGCTAGTTAGCCAGATTGGTCGCCTGTCTTGTCTAGGACCAGTAAGAGTATTATGCTGTCGCCACTCACCACCATGAGCAGCTTCTTCATCAAGGTTTCCAAGAAAGTTCACCGACTCTCACTGACATCCATTGTGTAAGGTACATCCATGCATGGCCGGTGAGGTGAGGTGAGGTCACATGGCGAGCGTTTCCTTTTGGTTGAGGTACTTTGTACTGTAGGTGCTACCAAACAACTACTCGGTAGATCGTGTATGCGCCAACTTTGGTGGCTTTCTGACGGGGGCATGTGTCATCCTCACCAGCTCCGGCGGCCGGCGGGCCACCCGCCATCGCTGATTGGGATCGCGTGCCCCGGCGCTACCGGCTACTGCACTGTTTGTGACTTTGTGTGGGCACAGGTGCGGCCGGCAAGGCTAGGACACGTACGTACGCTCACGGGCTCATGAATATTGCAGCAGATGCTTATGCATGTGCGCGCGGGAGTGGTTATTCGCTAATCGTACTGTCTGATGTGATGATTAAGTCCAAAACCTTATCTACTCTTTGCTTTTTGTTCCTTTGTGGACCCGTCTTTGTGGATTGGTTATTTTTCACTAAGAATATATGAAGCCTTAGTGATAATCATATATGATCCGAAGTTCCAAACCATATATTAAGTTGTACTAATACTTTTTCACTAAGAATATTGCGTCGCACACTCGCACTGACGTGTGGATTACATAGGTTTACACATCGCAGTTGGCATCTTCTCGGCATGGATAATTAAGTTGATGTATTTCGTTTATCAAAGCAGCATCGTTCTCTTTTTATGATAGGTGTTTAGATAAAAGCAGCATCATTCTTTGAGTGGAGTACAGATGGTAGGTGATGCAGTGGCACATGCAATGATGGAGTTGGTTAGTGCGGCAATACACATCACTTTGGCTTGATAGGACATTCACGGTTGGTGGTTGCTAGTCTGGATGGATCAAATGTCACATCGATAGAGAACCAAGCATATGGGTTCCAACTTCATAGTTAGTATTCTCAAAAAAAAAAATCATAGTTAGTTTCCCTGATAAATACCCGAAAAAAAAGGTTTCCCAGATAAACAAGAGTTTGCGTATACTCTATCGTTTTCCTCCCTTCTCCCCTGAATTAAGCAAAAAGGGCCCTTTTCAATTTTTAAGGTCTTGATTGGATTGAGTGTAATTTCTTTTTTTGCGCTTCCCAGTATTTAGCTTAAAAATTACACTCAATCCAAGCAAAGCCTAACGTTTCGTTGGATGTCTGAATTGGATTGGGATGCAAGACCAAATCAACCAACGCATTGAAATGGACTGTAATTCAACGAACTTTTATTCGGATGTGGTGGCCTTGCAAGTGTCTTTTGATTGATCCAGAATTTTGTGGATTTTAGCCTTGTGTGGGCTTTTGGGTAAGTTTTATTGTTTGTGTGGGTTAATTTCGAATGGTGCATGCCTTATGGGCCTCACACACATATGCCTTCAACATAAAGGCCGCCACAGGTATTGTTGCGATCCAAAATAGATAAAGACCAAACGTTGGCCAAAAACCCTGTTATGGTTTCAGTAATGAATTTGAAAACGGACAAAATACAGGGAAAACCCTATTTGACGAGCGTTGCGTCAAACTGCCGGGGCTTCGCACAGGCGAAGAGGCCGAGCGATGCGATGGGCCGGCCCATTTTGTGTATACAGTTCGCCTACAACATCATCCAGTTTTACGAACCTTCTAAAAGGGTCGCTGACCCAGTTTTTCCTTTTGCCGGTTTTCCCTTTTCTTTCTGGTTTTTTAGTTTTTTTATTTCATTTTTGTGTTTCTTTTTCTTCTTTCTTTCTTTCTTCTTCTGTCCCCTTTCCTGTTTTTTTTGTTTCTTTTTCCTTTTTCAAGTTTATTCTTTCTTTCTTCAGTCGCTTTTCATTTTTTAAAACTGTTATAAAATTTTAAAAAATGTTCATCAGTCCAAATTTTGCTCATAAATTCAAAAAACACTCACTTTGAATATATATTTTGGGATTTTCAGAAAACGTTTTGGTTCAATTTTCTCACAACTTTCCAGAAATTTTTCAGAATTTCCAATAAAAATCACATTTTATCTTTCTATTCAAATATTCACAAAATGATGGGGAATTCCAAAAAATTCTCTCACTTTCAAAATGTTTTGAAAAATTTGAAAAAGAGTATGTTACTAAAAATTTGTTCGCAGACACAAATATGTTCGAGTTGTTTGAAAAAATGTTCCCGTTTCTAAAATTTGGTCATAAATTCGAAGAATGTTCTGTAATTTCAAAAAATGCTCCAGATTTTTGGAAAAAACACATATTCAAAAAATGTTCACGTTTTTTGAGTTTTTGAAAAAAATGTGTTTCATAAAAATTGTTCGTAATTTCAAAAAAAGTTTGGGTTTTGAAAATTTATTTGTAATTTAGGAACATGTCGGGTTTTGAATTTTTATCACAACTTCCAAAAATATTCAGCAATTTCAAAACATGTTCCAGCTTTTCCAATTTTTTTCACATATTCAAATCTATATGCTACAATACACGTACAGAAAATAACATGCAAGGGGAATATCCTGCAATAGAAAGTTCTCAAATACAATCATGATGCAGTATTGTCCACATGTAGTCATTTGCTCCGGTGGCTAGCAGCCCTTGTGGGGGAAAGTGACGTCACTGGTTCGATTCCTTGCGCCGTCATTTTGCTCTTGTAATTCTACCGCTGTAGACATGCCTCGGGGTCCTCTTAGTGGGCCGGCCCAGTCGCACACCTCCTGTTCATCATGTTGGCTATTTGCCGCAAAATGCGGCACATAGGAGTTGCCAAAATAGAGTGATACAATAAATCAAAAAACAATTGTGCATGCCCACGGTCTAGAGTTTGTGTTATAGACGAGAGTCCTCCGAGAAAATGTAAGAATATGAGGAGATCTTCACTTGTGGGGCTGGAATTTTACATCTAAAATATTTGCGGCTCCCTGTGGATGCTAAAAGAATGACTAATTCACATTGGGTTCCTGCAGAGGAAAAAAATGTGAAACGGAAGGCTAGATGGATTGGTAATTTATTGTCCATTGGAGATAGGATCACTTTGCTTAATTGTTATGTGTATTCCACTATATATGTTGTCCTTTTTGGATGTTTGAAAAGGGGGGGTGCTTAATAAAATGAATTCTAGCAGTGTCAGGACAAGAAAAAACATCATCTAGTGAATTGGCCAGTTTTTTCCATGCCTAAGAGCTGTGGTGGTTTGGGAATTTTGGTTTGGAGGTTATGAATAAATTCTTATTGACTAAGTGGCTTTGGAGGTTGAATACTCTGATGGTATATATGGTATAGGAGTTACTTACTAGGATATACTTGCATGATCAAACCCTCACTGGACATGTTGATGGAGATACTAGCTCCATTTTTTTGCAAGGGGTGATAAAAGTCAGAGAAACCTTCATTAGCCCCACCAATAGAGTGATTGGACATGGGGCCAAAACTCCACTAAGGGAATATGTGCGATTAGGGGATAAACCCCTTGTTGAATAGGTTCCCAAAATTTATAACATCTCTTTTACCAATATGGTAACTGTTAAGCATGTCAAGAAGGATGGATGGTAGTGTATCAACCTCAGGACAACCCTCTGTGGAGTGTATGCCGAGCAATGGGGGAAAATGAAGAGCTTGGTGGATAATGTCGTGGTGTGTGACAGATAGAGTGAAGTGAAATCTTAATAGAAAGAATAAGTTTCTGGTTAGGGATTTATACCTCTTCCTTAAATCCACTTCCTTGGTAGGCTATAGAGATATTTGGAAGATGAAATACCTCAGAAAATCAAGGTGTAGTTATGGTTAACGCTTAGAAATAGCATTCTAACAAACGATAACCTGGTTAAAAGGGGCTACATTGTTAATGATAAATAACACTTTTGTGGGATAAAGAGAATGTGGATTGTCTTTTCGTCAAATGTAGTCTTGCCAGATTAGTTTGCCAAGTTTTCATATGTGATTTTGACGACCTAGACCCCCTGAAGGGATGGTTGATATACTGGGAACTTGGCTACATTCCTTCCCTATAAATCAAAGACATTTAGTTCTGAGGGGAGGGTGAAAAATTGTTGGATTATCTAGAATAACATCGATCTCATTAATCTGACCTAGTTACATGGTAGTTTGAAGGATGAAAACAATAATAAATATAACTACCACCACCACCACTACTACTACTACTACTTGATCTAGACTAAGAACATCATCAGTGTAATGACTCCACAAGAAGAAATGCTATTACCGATCCAGCTGGGAGAACGAGGCCAAGCTTAACACCAGCTGAAAATGCATATCGAAGCATCTTGAATTTTTGGATTTGGCCTCACATCGCATTATATTTGAGTTGTATATCATATATTTGTCATCTTAGTGTTCCAGTGGAGTACTCGAGCAACTCACTTACGTACTTCTGTAGAGATCAACTCATATCCACGTGTAGCAATACTTTGTCCCTGTTGTTTGTGGATCACAATATATATAGACACACACACACACACATTTGTGAGCGTCACTAGCTAGAGATAGAGAGTTGAATTGTGCAAGTTAGCTGAAAGACACCGAGAGGTATTTTGTGTCATATATGTATCTTTCCACGGTTAGCGAACATGTATAACTCTCACTCTTGAATCCATTCTGTGTGCGACATATGCTTATCCACAGGGCGCCGACAGCCGAAAAGCAGCACAAGTGTCCTTGCTCGATTCCCGATAGCTTCAGCAACGATCGGCTACATACATGCGTCTCTTCCTCCATTCAGTTATGATCTAGGCAACCAGGCGCTGCTCTAGATCCTTAGACCTCTCTTGTTCGCTCTATAAATGTAACATCCCAAAATTCTAAATTTTGGAATGTTATATTAAATAGATAGTTTCGATTGATTGTATGATTGCTTGTGTGAAATCGAGTGAAATTTGAAACCTTTTGAAAGTTAAATGAGAAGGAATAAAAGGACTTTCCCAAACTTTCATTTTTCATTTATGATCTCCGTGAAATCAAATCCTTTTCATCACAAAACCCTAGAGAGAAGATGACATGACTTCTTCCATTTAAATAAATAAAAAAGGGTTGTTGAAAAGATTTGAATTTCATTTGGAAATATTTCAAATTCAGAAACTTTAAGCAACTCAATGATTTTCATGAGAGAAGATAAAATGACTTCTTCAGAATATATGAAATATGAGTTGGAAGTTTTAAAGGAATTAAATTCAAAATCCCATTGGAATTATTTTCAATTTGGGGTTATTTGGTTTTTATTAAAAAAATTTCTCCAAAAATAAAATATATGCAAAATAGGGTAAAATGATTACCTACAATATAAAATTGGAGAAAAATAAATTTAAAATCATTTTGGTATTTTTAAGATGATTTTTACTGGCTTTCATTGCACCAGTAGCACTCTTTGCTTTATTTCAATTCTTGCGGATATTATTTGATGTTAGAAAAATGTTCATGTTGTAGAAACTCTTTTTATGAAATTTTTTTATATAATATGCCTGTATATAATTTTAATTTTATTTTCGTTATTCCGTTTTTCCTTTTCTGTTTCTGTTAAAAAAACTGTGCGTGCGCCTGGAAGTAACTGTTGCCCACGTGCGCCGCATAGTGGCATCGGGCGCTCCATCATTTTTTTCTCTTGTACATGGGCCAGGCCCAGCCAGTCTTTCTTTCTATTTGACCGAATTTTGTTTAAAAAAAACTATAGCGCGCGGGGCTGGGCCTAAATTTTAGCCCATGATTTTTTTTCAAATTTCATCTAGGTACATATATATTTAGTTCCACATTGCCTAGGCTTTGATCACTAAACCTATTTTCCACCTATAAATATAGACCCATGCAGCCTTCAAAAATCATCCGATTCGAGTTAAATCAATATTTTAGTTTGACTAGATTTATTAAAAAATATTTTCTCCTCTCCGGCGGGACTTGTGAAAGTTGTCTCCTCTCTCTGAAGTCGGTTTTTCTCTGCCTTATAAACGTATATTTCTTTGTTTTTTTCTTTTTATACTTCCGTAGTTTATTATTTCTAAACTAGTATGGTAGAATAATTAGATTATCAATTAGTCTATGCATTTATACATTAGACCTAGATTTTTTTAGCCGTACCTATTTTTCTTCCGTAAAACAGCTTGATCCTGATTTTTCAAATAGTCATAACTTTTTACTCGTTCATCCAAATTAGATTAAACCAGCGTCTATAGTTTTGTCTTATTTTCACCTATCCAGTGAAGCTGTCACATCAACTTCTTGAAATTTTCAAATTTTGAAATTTGTTCAGATTCATATTCAAACTTATTTTGATCATAACTTGAGTTTCGTAACTCCGATTTAGTTGATTCTTTTTGCAAATCAAAGCTCTTGACATAAACTCTCTGATAAGACCAAATCCACCCAATTTTGGTACTGTTAAAAATTGTTTTCTGTTGCAAGAGTTAATTGCTAGTTTTTGGAGTTTTTCGAGATCTTTTCTTCGATTCTTTTGCATGATTGCTTATGTGTGATTGCTATTGCTTGCTCACGATAGATTGAAACGGAGTGTGACGAGTAGAACTATTAGTAGATATGAGTGTGAATCATCTTCATCAACAGTACAAGGCAAGTTCACACTTTGACCATATTTTTCATACCCAGTTTTTATGCATTAGTCTCATCCTCAAACATTGCATGAGTAGGATGTGATAACATGTGGGTATTTGAAAAGTAGTTGATGAGGTAGGAACCTACTGTCTTATATTCAAACCCCTAGGTGTTACTACGTTATGCTTATACTGCTATGCTATGCTCGTAGACGTGGATTGGGTTTGAGTGTATCCATGACAGATGTGAGATTGTTAATTAAGGTTTAACTTAAGGTGGCTACTTTAATACACATCTGGGTGGATTGGTTGGGGCACCCTGGAGTACCCAGTGGTTTGCCCGGGCACCTGGAGAACCCAGTGCTTGCCCAAGGAAATCCCGGATTACCCGTGTGATCACCCTATGGAATGCCAACCAAGCTCAAAGGGATCATAAGATTATTCATGCTAGAAACTTCCGTGTGCAGCCACAAGCCATTATGGCCTTGATACGTCTCCAACGTATCTACATTTTTGATTGCTTCATGCTATATTATATTCTGTTTTGGATGATTAATGGGCTTTATTATACACTTTTATATTATTTTTGGGACTAACCTATTAACCGGAGGCCCAACCCAGAATTGCTATCTTTTTGCCTATTTCAAAGTTTTGCGGAAAAAGAATATCAAACGGAGTCCAAACGGAATGAAACCTTCAGGAACGTGATTTTCGGAATGAACGTGATCCAGAGGACTTGGACCCTACGTCAAGACATCAAGCAGGAAGGCACAAGGGAGGGGGCGCACCTACCCCCCGGCCTGCCCTCCACCCTCATGGGGCCCACATTGCTCCACCGACGTACTTCTTCCTCCTATATATACCTACGTACCCCCAAACTACCAGATACAGAGCCAAAAACCTAATTCCACCGCCGCAACCTTCTGTACCCGTGAGATCCCATCTTAGGGCCTTTTTCGGAGCTCCGCCGGAGGGGGCATCGATCATGGAGGGCTTCTACACCAACACCATAGCCTCTCCGATGATGTGTGAGTAGTTTACCTCAGACCTTCGGGTCCATAGTTATTAGCTAGATGGCTTCTTCTCTCTTTTTGGATCTCGATACAAAGTTCTCCACGATTCTTGTGGAGATCTATTCGATGTAATCTTCTTTTGCGGTGTATTTGTTGAGACCGATGAATTGTGGGTTTATGATCAAGTTTATCTACGAACAATATTTGAATATTCTCTGAATTCCTTTATGTATGATTGGTTATCTTTGCAAGTAATTTCGAATTATATGTTTGGTTTGGCCTACTAGATTGATCTTTCTTGCAATGGGAGAAGTGCTTAGCTTTGGGTTCAATCTTAGTATTGTGTTTCCGAATGCTAATGTCACCACACAACCAGCTAGGACCAGTTGTACCACCAAGATTTTTAGTCACAAATGCTAGAAGATTATGGTGTGGCTGAAGAGCATCAAGAACGTCACATTCTATGCTATGTTGGTGATTGATACGTCCATTTTGCATCATGCTTTTATATCGATATTTATTGCATTATGTCACAATACTTATGCCTATTCTCTCTTATTTTACAAGGTTTACAAAAAGAGGGAGAATGCCGGCAGCTGGGATTCTGGGCTGGAAAAGGAGCAAATATTAGAGACCTATTCTGCACAGTTCCAAAAGTCCTGAAACTTCACGGAAGACGTTTTCAGAATATATAATAAATATTGAGGGCAAGAAGTTCATCAAGGGGGCCACACCCTGCCCACGAGGGTGGGGGCGCGCCCTACCCCCTTGGGCGCGCCCCCTACCTCGTGGGCCCTCTGGTGGCCATCTTCTGCTATATGAAGTCTTTTGATGGAAAAAATAAGAAGCCATCTTCTCGGACGAAACTCCGCCGTCACGAGGCGGAACCTTGGCGGAACCAATCTAGGGCTCCGACAGAGTTGTTCTGCCGGGGAAACTTCCCTCCGGGAGGGGGAAATCATCGCCATCGTCATCACCAACGCTCCTCTCATCAGGAGAGGGAAATCTCCATCAACATCTTCATCAGCACCATCTCCTCTCAAAACCCTATTTCATCTCTTGTATCCAATTCTTGTCTCCAATTCCGGGATTGGTACTAGTAGGTTGCTAGTAGTGTTAATTACTCCTTGTAGTTGATGCTAGTTGGTTTATTTGGTGGAAGATCATATGTTCAGATCCTATATGCATATTAATACACCTCTGATTATGAACATGAATATGCTTTGTGAGTAATTATGTTTGTTCCTGAGGACATGGGAGAAGTCTTGCTATTAGTAGTCATGTGAATTTGGTATTCGTTCGAAATTTTGATGAGATGTATGTTGTCTCTCCTTAGTGGTGTTATGTGAACATCGGGTACATGACACTTCACCATTATTTGGGCCTAGAGGAAGGCATTGGGAAGTAATAAGTAGATGATGGGTTGCTAGAGTGACAGAAGCTTAAACCCTAGTTTATGCGTTGCTTTGTAAGGGGCTGATTTGGATCCATATGTTTCATGCTATGGTTAGGTTTACCTTAATACTTTTGTTGTAGTTGTGGATGCTTGCAATAGAGGTTAATCATAAGTGGGATGCTTGTCCAAGTAAGGGCAGTACCCAAGCACCGGTCCACGCACATACCAAATTATCAAAGTACCGAACACGAATCATATGAACGTGATGAAAACTAGCTTGACGATATTCCCATGTGTCCTCGGGAGCGCTTTTCTCTATATAAAGTTTGTCCAGGCTTGTCCTTTGCTACAAAAAGGATTGGGCCACCTTGCTGCACTTTATTTACTTTTGTTACTTGTTGCTCGTTACAAATTATCCTATCACAAAACTATCTGTTACCACTTATTTCAGTACTTGCAGAGAATACCTTGCTGGAAACCGCTTATCATTTCCTTCTTCTCCTCGTTGGGTTCGACAATCTTACTTATCGAAAGGACTATGATAGATGACCTATACTTGTGGGTCATCAAGACTCTATTTTGGCGCCGTTGCCGGGGAGTGAAGCGCCTTTGGTAGGTGGAATTTGGTAAGGAAAATTTATATAGTGTGCTGAAATTTACTGTCACTTGTTAGTATGGAAAGTAATCCTCCGAGGGGCTTGTTCGGGGTATCTTCACCCCGACCAGTAGAGCAAAGAGTTGCTCCTCAACCTACTGAACCTACTAAAAATTAAAATGTTCCCTTTGAAATTCCTTCGGGTATGATAGAAAAACTGCTAGCTAATCCTTTTGTAGGAGATGGAACAAAGCATCCTGATGAGCATCTAATATATGTGGATGAAGTTTATGGATTATTTAAGCTTGCAGGTATACCCGGAGATGTTGTTAAGAAGAATCTCTTCCCTTTATCTTTGAAGGGAGATGCATCGACATGGTATAGACTATATGATGATATGGGATCATGGAACTACAAACGATTGAAATTGGAATTTCATCAGAAGTTCTATCCTATGCATCTTGTTCATCGTGATCGCAATTATATATATAATTTTTGGCCTCGCGAAGGAGAAAGCATCACTCAAGCTTGGGGGAGGCTTAAATCAATGTTATATTCATGCCCCAATCATGAGCTCTCAAGAGAAATGATTATTCAAAATTTTTATGCTCGGCTTTCTGATAGCAATCGCACCATGCTCGATACTTCTTGTGCTGGCTCTTTTATGATGAAGACTATTGAATTCAAATGGGATTTATTGGAAAGAATTAAACGCAACTCTGAAGATTGGGACCTCGACAAAGGTAAGGAGTCAGGTATGACACCTAAGTATGATTGTGTTAAAACTTTTATGGATACCGATGTTTTCCGTAAATTTAGCACTAAATATGGACTTGACTCTGAGATAGTAGCTTCTTTCTGTGAATCTTTTGCTACTCATGTTGATCTCCCCAAGGAGAAGTGGTTTAAATATCATCCTCCCATAGAAGTAAAAGTAGCTGCACCTATTAAAGTTGAAGAAAAGACTGCCACTTATAATGATCCTATTGTTCCTACTGCTTATGTTGAGAAACCACTTTTTCCTGTTAGGATAAAGGATCATGCTAAAGCTTCAACTGTGGTTCGTAAAAGCAATATTAAAACTTATACACCTCCTGAACAAGTTAAAGTTGAACCTAATATTGCTACTGTTAAAGATCTCTTGTCTGATAATATTGATGGGCATGTTATTCATTTCCTTGATGAGACTGCTAGAATTGCTAAACCTTGTGCTAAAGATAAAAACAGACCAGTGGTAGGCATGCCTGTTATTTCTGTTAAAATAGGAGATCATTGTTATCATGGCTTATGTGATATGGGTGCTAGTGCTAGTGCAATACCTTACGCCCTATACAAAGAAATTATGCATGATATTGCACCTGTTGAGATAGAAGATATTGATGTCACAATTAAACTTGCCAATAGAGATACTATTTCACCAATGGGAATTGTTAGAGATGTTGAAGTCTTGTGTGGGAAAACTAAATATCCTACTGATTTTCTTATTCTTGGTTCCCCACAAGATAGCTTTTGTCCCATTATATTTGGTAGACCCTTCTTAAACACTGTTAATGCTAAGATAGACTGCGAAAAGGATGTTGTTACTATCGGTTTAGATGATATGCCTCATGAATTTAATTTCTCTAAATTTAGTAGACAACACCGTGAATAAGAATTACCTAGTAAGGATGAAATTATTGGTCTTGCTTCTATTGCCGTACCTCCTAGTGATCCTTTAGAACAATATTTGCTAGACCATGAAAATGATATGTTTATGAATGAAAGAAGGGAAATAGATGAAGTATTCTTTAAACAGGAACCTATTCTGAAACACAATTTACCTATTGAAATCCAAGGGGATCCTCCTCCACCCAAGGGTGATCCCGTGTTTGAGCTTAAACCGTTGCCAGATACTCTTAAATATGCTTATCTTGATGAGAAAAAGATATATCATGTTATTATTAGTGCTAACCTTTCAGAGCATGAGGAAGAGAGATTATTGAAAACTCTGAAAAAGCACCATGCTGCTATTGGGTATACTCTTGATGATCTTAAGGGCATTAGTCTCATTCTCTGTTAACATAAAATAAATTTGGAAGAAGATGCTAAAGTAGTTCGTGATCATCAATGATGACTGAATCCTAAAATGAAAGAAGTGGTAAGAAAGTAAATACTAAAGCTCCTTGAGGCAGGTATAATCTATCCCGTTGCTGATAGTCAGTGGGTAAGTCCTGTCCATTGTGTCCCTAAGAAGGGAGGTATTACTGTCGTTCCTAATGATAAAGATGAATTGATTCCTCAAAGAATTATTACAGGTTATAGGATGGTAATTGATTTCCGAAAATTAAATAAGGCTACTAAAAAGGATCATTACCCCTTACCTTTTATCAATCAAATGCTAGAAAGATTATCTAAACATACACATTTTTGCTTTCTAGATGGTTATTCTGGTTTCTCTCAAATATCTGTGTCAGCTAAGGATCAATCAAAGACTACTTTTACTTGCCCTTTTGGTACTTTTGCTTATAGACGTATGCCTTTTGGTTTATGTAATGCACCTGCTACCTTTCAAAGATGCATGATGGCTATATTCTCTGACTTTTGTGAAAATATTTGTGAGCTTTTCATGGACGATTTCTTCGTCTATGGATCTTCTGTTGATGATTGCTTGAGCAACCTTGATCGAGTTTTGCAGATATGTGAAGAAACTAATCTTGTCTTGAATTGGGAGAAGTGCCACTTTATGTTTAATGAAGGTATTATCTTGGGGCATAAAGTTTCTGAAAGAGGTATTGAAGTTGATAAAGCCAAGGTTGATGCTATTGAAAAGATGCCCTATCCCAAGGACATCAAAGGTATAAGAAGTTTCCTTGGTCATGCAGGATTTTATAGGAGGTTCATTAAGGACTTCTAAAAAATTCCTCGGCCTCTGACTAATTTATTACAAAAAGATATACCATTTGTTTTTGATGATGACTGTGTAGAAGCATTTGAAATACTTAAGAAAGCATTGATCTCTGCACCTATTGTTCAACCACCTGATTGGAATTTACCCTTTGAAATTATGTGTGATGCTAGTGATTATGCTGTAGGTGCTGTTCTAGGGCAAAGAGTTGATAAGAAATTAAACGTTATTCAATATGCTAGTAAAACCCTAGACAATGCTCAAAGAAATTATGTTACTACTGAAAAGGAATTCTTAGCAGTTGTATTTGCTTGTGATAAGTTCAGACCTGTTGGTTCTAAAGTAACTATCACACTGATCATGCTGCTATTAAATATCTTATGGAAAAGAAAGGTGCTAAACCTAGACTTATTAGATGGGTTCTCTTGCTACAAGAATTTGACTTACATATTGTTGATAGAAAGGGAGCTGAGAACCCCGCCGTAGACAACTTGTCTAGGTTAGAAAATGTGCTTGATGACCCACTACCTATTGATGATAGCTTTCCTGATGAGCAATTAAATGTCATAAATTCTTCTCATACTGCTCCATGTTATGCTGATTATGCTAATTACATTGTTGCTAAATTCATACCACCTAGTTTCACATACCAGCAAAAGAAAAAGTTCTTCTATGATTTGAGGCATTACTTTTGGGATGATCCACATCTTTATAAAGGAGTAGATGGTGTTATTAGACATTGTGTACCTGAGCATGAACATGAACAGATCCTACGCAAGTGTCACTCCGAGGCTTATGGAGGACACCACGCTCGAGATAGAACTGCACATAAGGTATTGCAATCTGGTTTTTATTGGTCTACTCTCTTCAAGGATGCCCGTAAGTGTTTCTTATCTTGTGATGAATGTCAAAGAATTGGTAATATTAGTAGACGTCAAGAAATGCCTATGAACTATTCACTCGTTATTGAACCATTTGATGTTTGGGGGTTTGACTATATGGGACCTTTTCCTGCCTCTAATGGATATACACATATTTTAGTTGCTGTTGATTACGTTACTAAGTGGGTAGAAGCTATTCCAACTAGTAGTGCTGATCATAACACTTCTATTAAAATGCTTAAAGAAGTTATTTTTCCAAGATTTGGAGTCCCTAGATATTTAATGGCTGATAGTGGTTCACATTTTATTCATGGTGCTTTCCGTAAAATGCTTGCTAAGTATGATGTTAATCATAGAATTGCATCCCCTTATCACCCCCAGTCTAGTAATCAAGTAGAATTGAGTAATAGAGAACTCAAATTAATTTTGCAAAAGACTGTCAATAGGTCTAGAAAGAATTGGTCCAAGAAACTTGATGATGCATTGTGGGCCTATAGAACTGCATATAAAAATCCTATGGGTATGTCTCCGTATAAAATGGTTTATGGAAAAGCATGTCACTTACCTCTCGAACTAGAACACAAGGCATATTGGGCTATTAAAGAGCTCAATTATGATTTTAAACTTGCCGGTGAGAAGAGGTTATTTGATATTAGCTCACTTGATGAATGGAGAACCCAAGCCTACGAAAATGCCAAGTTGTTTAAAGAAAAAGTTAAAGGATGGCATGATAAAAGGATACAAAAGCGTGAGTTTAATGTAGGGGACTATGTATTGCTATACAACTCTCTAAATGGGAAGGTCCTTACATTATCGAGAAGGTCTATCGTTCCGGTGCCATAAAAAATCAACAACTTCGAAGGCACAAATCCGAAGGTGGTGAACGGTCAAAGAATCAAACATTATATCTCAAGTAATCCCATAAATGTTGAAACCAATGTTATTGAAACTGTAACCCCAGAGGAATATATAAGGGACACTTTCTGGAACGTTTCAGACTCCGAAAAGGAATAGGTATGTGGTACGCTAAGTAAACCGACTCCAAAACAGTTTTTAAGGCAATATTTCTCCATTTCAGAATATTTAGAAAAATAGAAAAATAAGAAGCAGTCCGGGAAGGACACGAGGGCTCCACGAGGGTGGAGGGCGGGCCCTACCCCCTGGGCGCGCCCCTACCTCGTGGACACCTCGTTCTTTTTCCGGACTCCGTTTTCGTACACGACACATATTTTGGTCGGTAAAAAATCATTACATAATATTCCGGAGGTTTTGACTCCCGTATCAGGCAAATATCTCCCGTCTTTGTTTCGTGCTGTCCTACTACAGATTTGAGCAACATGTCGTCCCAGGATTCGGAAGGAGAGAGCTATGTGGCTGATTACCTTGCAGATCCTAAAGTCTATGGGGATGTGGAGCATTATGGTTGGACTACGGAAGAAGAAGAGGACTATGAACCTAAGGGAAAGGAGGAGACGAGCTCAGATGAAGATGAAGTCCCACTACCTCAACCTGGGGACATGCATGTGGAGTTCAAAAAGTCAAGCCTCCCTGATAGAGTAAAGAAACCTAAGATCGAGTTTATCCCTTTTCGCCTCTTGCAGGAAAACAAACAGGAGCTATGCAAAAAGATACTGAGCTTGGAGCAGGAGATCGAGGACCTAAGGGACCAAAATTCTGTCCTCAGGCGCAAATTAAGGAACAAGCCTACGCCATCAACAAAACCATCACCTTCTCCACCAACAAAGAAGAATTGAGTATCTGGTATGGGCACTCCCGTTGGCAACTGCCAAGCTTGGGGGAGTGCCCCGGTATCGTATCACCATCACTTTTATCTTTACCGTTTTTCTTAGTTCGATCCTTTTGATAATATCTTGATCTAGTAGCATAAAGCTTTTTAGTATGATCTAGTTATGAGTTTTGCTTTATGGTCCCTCTATGTAATCGAGTCCGTGAGCTATATATAATAAAGATTAGTGTTGAGTCAAGGGCTTGATTATTTTGCCATGATCCCAAGTTAATAAAGAAAAGAGAAATAAATAAAAAGGGAAACAAAGAGATCATATGGATCTTATGGAGAGTAATGAGTTCACATAGAAAAAGTATGATGAATAAAAGTTGTTGAGAGTTGACAAACATAGTTTTGGTCATCATTGCAATTAATAGGAAGTAATAAAGAAAGAGAGGTCTTCACATATAGATATACTATCTTGGACATCTTTTATGATTGTGAGCACTCATTAAAATATGACATGCTAAAGAGTTGACGTTGGACAAGGAAGACAACGTAATGGGTTATGTTTTCTTACATCTGAGATAAATTATATTGTCATAGATCATCCAACATGGTTGAGCTTTCCTTTCCCTCTCATGCTAGCCAAATTCATCGCACCAAGTAGAGATACTACTTGTGCTTCCAAATACCCTTAAACCAGTTTTGCCATGAGAGTCCACCATACCTACCTATGGATTGAGTAAGATCCTCCAAGTAAGTTGTCATCGGTGCAAGCAATAAAAATTGCTCTCTAAATATGCATGACTTCTTAGTGTGGGAGAAAATAAGCTTTATACGATCGTGTGATATGGAAGAAATAAAAAGCGACAGACTGCATAATAAAGGTCCATATCACAAGTGGAAATATAAAGTGACGTTCTTTCGCATTAAGATTTTGTGCATCCAACCATAAAAGCGCATGACAACCTCTGCTTCCCTCTGCGAAGGGTCTATCTTTTACTTTTATCTCCTACCTTGCATAAGAGTCATGGTGATCTTCACCCTTCCTTTTTACATTTTATCCTTTGGCAAGCACAGTATGTTAGAAAGATCCTAGTATATATGGCTAATTGGATGTGAGTTGTCATGAACTATTATTGTTGACTTTACCTTTGAGGTAAAATGTTGGGAGGCAAAACAATAAGCCCCTATCTTTCTCTGTGTACGATTAAAACTCCATACACATAAGTATTGCGTGAGTATCAGCAATTGTGAAAGATTATATGATAGTTGAGTATGTGGACTTGCTGAAAAGCTCTTATATTGACTCTTTCCTATGTTATGATAAATTGCAATTGCCCCAATGACTGAGATTATAGTTTGTTAGTTTTCAATGAAGTTTACGATTCATACTTGAAATTGTGATTGAATTATTACTCTAGCATAAGAAATCGTATGACAAGAATTATGTAAGTTGCTGTTCTAAGAATGATCATGATGCTCTCATGTCCGTATTTTACTTTTATCGACACCTCTATCTCTAAACATGTGGACATATTTTTCGATTTCGGATTTCGCTTGAGGACAAGCGAGGTCTAAGCTTGGGGGAGTTGATACGTCCATTTTGCATCATGCTTTTATATCGATATTTATTGCATTATGGGCTGTTATTACACATTATGTTACAATACTTATGCCTATTCTCTCTTATTTTACAAGGTTTACATAAAGAGGGAGAATGCCGGCAGCTGGGATTCTGGGCTGGAAAAGGAGCAAATATTAGAGACCTATTCTGCACAGCTCCAAAAGTCCTCAAACTTCACGGAAGACATTTTCAGAATATATAATAAATATTGAGCGCAAGAAATTCACCAGGGGGGCCACACCCAGCCCACGAGGGTGGGGGGAGCGCCCTACTCCCCTGGGCGCGCCCCCTACCTTGTAGGCCCCCTGGTGGCCCTCCGGTGGCCATCTTCTGCTATATGAAGTCTTTCGATGGAAAAAATAAGAAGCCATCTTGTCGGACGAAACTCCGCCGCCACGAGGAGGAACCTTGGTGAAACCAATCTAGGGCTCCGGCAGAGCTGTTCTGCCGGGGAAACTTCCCTCCGGGAGGGGGAAATCATCGCCATCGTGATCACCAACGCTCCTCTCATCGGGAGAGGGCAATCTCCATCAACATCTTCATCAGGACCATCTCCTCTCAAAACCCTAGTTCATCTCTTGTATCCAATTCTTGTCTCCAAGTCCGGGATTGGTACTAGTAGGTTGCTAGTAGTGTTAATTACTCCTTCTAGTTGATGCTAGTTGGTTTATTTGGTGGAAGATCATATGTTCAGATCCTATATGCATATTAATACACCTCTGATTATGAACATGAATATGCTTTGTGAGTAATTATGTTTGTTCCTGAGGACATGGGAGAAGTCTTGCTATTAGTAGTCATGTGAATTTGGTATTCGTTCGAAATTTTGATGAGATGTATGTTGTCTCTCCTCTAGTGGTGTTATGTGAACGTCGACTACATGGCACTTAACCATTATTTGGGCCTAGAGGAAGGCATTGGGAAGTAATAAGTAGATGATGGGTTGCTAGAGTGACAGAAGCTTAAACCCTAGTTTATGCGTTGCTTCGTTAGGGGCTGATTTGGATCCATATGTTTCATGCTATGGTTAGGTTTACCTTAATACTTTTGTTGTAGTTGCGGATGCTTGCAATAGAGGTTAATCATAAGTGGGATGCTTGTCCATGTAAGGGCAGTACCCAAGCACCGGTCCACCCACATACCAAATTATCAAAGTACCGAACGCGAATCATATGAACGTGATGAAAACTAGCTTGACGATATTCCCATGTGTCCTCGGGAGCGCTTTTCTCTATATAAGAGTTTGTCCAGGCTTGTCCTTTGCTACAAAAAGGATTGGGCCACCTTGCTGCACTTTATTTACTTTTGTTACTTGTTGCTCGTTACAAATTATCCTATCACAAAACTATCTGTTACCACTTATTTCAGTACTTGCAGAGAATACCTTGCTGGAAACCTCTTATCATTTCCTTCTGCTCCTTGTTGGGTTCGACACTCTTACTTATCGAAAGGACTACGGTAGATCCCCTATACTTGTGGGTCATCAGTGATCTGTACCCCAAACTAACCCTAACTTTGTCAAATCTCTTTTACACTCAAGCCTGGCTTCTATAGCCTCTTCATTGGTTGCCACCTTCTCAATATTATGTATACTGAGTTTACCTCCAAGTTCTATTAGTTCCCCCAACTCTCCTAGTTCAAATCCAACACTCTCTTTTTTAACACAGAATTGTTTCAGCTCCTGCAAGCATTTCATCTTTCTGACCCTAGGAACATTGGAATGGAGTTCTTTTTTAACACAAAAATCATGTAAATTGATGAAGCAGCTAAAGTCTTTAGGTACTATATACCTACCACCTCCAAGGTCTAAGAATTTCAAGTGATAAAATTTGGAGAGTGTACTAGGTGAAGTAATTTTTATCCCATGGTCTAGATATGATATAGTAATTTTTTAGGTATCGAAGGTGGATAAGTTTTGAAATGTTGAGTGGCAAAGTTTCTCCTACTATATATAGGACACAGAGATCCTCTATTTCCTTAAACATATCTTTTAAAAACCCATCAATTGGTTCCCCGTATTTTCTAAAAATCATCAAAGCTCGCAAATTGCCAATGTCTATCTTGGCCCTCAATTTTACCATTTCTCCCCTAAAATTTCATTCATATCTACCTTCCAATGTGACGGATAAATGTCAAACAGTTTGTGAGATGGCATCAACCCTAAAACCTTAACTACATATGTAGAGGCACTCTTGTGCCGAAACATTTCGAGACAGTTCACGTAATAAATCATGCATTAAATAATATTGACCATTCTTCACGAGAAAACCATTATCTACTAGTTCTTCTATGTAATTCTCATCTTTCTCTATTATTCCTAGTGCAATCCAAAAATACGTAATATCTACATTCTTAAACTTATAATCTTTAGGGAACAAGGAAATATATGAAAACATTTTTTTAGATGAAAAGGAAGGTAATCATAGCTAATCCTTAACGATGGCATAATGTCATCATTATTTTTCTGTTTTTGCCACTCGTTGTTTTCAAGGACTCTTTTCCAATGTTCCTGAGAAACTTTCTTCCTTAATAACCGACCAACTATTTTGGTTGCTAGAGGTGAACCCTTCAACTTGTTTGTAATACCAATTGCAAGATCATCTAAGTCCTCTTGGCAGTACTTAGGCTTGTGATACATCTCCAACGTATCTATAATTTTTGATTGTCCCATGCTATATTATATCCTGTTTTGGACATTATTGGGCTTTATGATACACTTTTATATTATTTTTGGGACTAACCTATTAACCGAAGGCCCAACCCAGAATTGTTGTTTTTTTGCCTATTTTAGGGTTTCGCAGAAAAAGAATATCAAACGGAGTCCAAACGGAATGAAACCTTCGGGAACGTGATTTTCGGAACGAACATGATCTAGAGGACTTGGACCTTATGTCAAGCAATCAACCAGGAAGGCACGAGGTAGGGGGGCACGCCTACCCCCCCGGCGCGCCCTCCGCCCTCGTGGGGCCCATGTTGCTCCACCGACGTACTCCTTTCTCCTATATATACCTACGTACCCCCAAGCTACCAGATACGGAACCAAAACCCTAATTCCACCACCGTAACTTTCTGTATCCACGAGATCCCATCTTGGGGCCTTTTCCGGAGCTCCGCCGGAGGGGGTATCGATCACGGAGGGCTTCTACATCAAGACCATAGCCTCTCGATGAAGTGTGAGTAGTTTACTTCAGACCTACGGGTCCTTAGTTATTAGCTAGATGGCTTCTTGTCTCTTTTTGGATCTTAATATAAAGTCCCCCCTCTCTCGTGGAGATCTATTCGATGTAATCTTCTTTTGCGGTGTGTTTGTTGAGACCGATGAATTGTGGGTTTATGATCAAGTTTATCTATGAATAATATTTGAATCTTCTCTGAATTCTTTTATGTATGATTGGTTATCTTTGCAAGTCTCCTCGAATTATCAGTTTGGTTTGGCCTACTAGATTGATCTTTCTTGCAATGGGAGAAGTGCTTAGCTTTGGGTTCAATCTTGCGGTGTCCTTTCCCAGTGACAGTAAGGGTAGCAAGGGACGTATTGTATTGTTGCCATCAAGGATAACAAGATGGGGTTTATATCATATTGCATGAGTTTATCCCTCTACATCATGTCATCTTGCTTAAAGCGTTACTCTGTTCTCTTGAACTTAATACTCTAGATGCATGTTGGATAGTGGTCGATGTGTGGAGTAATTGTAGTAGATGCAGGTATGAGTCGGTCTACTTGTCTTGGACGTGATATAACACCCTCGATGCGGCTATATCTCCCACGTGTCGAAGCACGACTTATAGGCATAACCGCATTGAAAGCAATGTCGCAAGTGAGGTAATCTTCACACAACCCATGTAAATAAGTAAAGGGGAAAAGATACATAGTTGGCTTACAATCGCCACTTCACACAATTACATGAATAAAACATTACATCAACCAGATACAATCAAGGTCCGACTACGGAACCAAAATAAAAGAAGACTACCCCAAAAGCAACACAGATCCCCGATCGACCCCAACTGGGCTCCACTACTGATCAACTAGAACGAAACAACACAAAGGACAAGATCTTCATCGAGCTCCTCCTTGAGCTTCGTTGAGTCACCTGCACGGTATCATCGGCACCTGCAAACTGGTTTTGGAAGTATCTGTGAGTCACGGGGACTCAGCAATCTCACACCCTCGCGATCAAGACTATTTAAGCTTATAGGAAGGGTAAAAGGTATGAGGTGGAGCTGCCGCATGCGACTAGCATATTTGGTGGGTAACATACGCAAATGAGAGCGAGAAGAGAAGGCAAAGCACGTTCGAGAAATCTATGATCAAGAAGTGATCCTAAAACAACCTACGTCAAACATAACTCCAACACCGTGTTCACTTCCCGGACTCCGCCGAGAAGAGACCATCACGGTTACACACGCGGTTGGTGCATTTTAATTAAGATCAACTTCAGGTTTTCTACAACCGGACATTAACAAATTCCCATCTGCCCATAACCGCGGGCACGGCTTTCGAAAGTTCAAATCCCTGCAGGGGTGTCCCAACTTAGCCCATCACAAGCTCTCACGGTCAACGAAGGATATTCCTTCTCCCAAGACATTCCGATCAGGCTCGGCATCCAGGTTACAAGACATCCTCGACAATGGTAAAACAAGTCCAGCAACACCGCCCGAATGTGCCGACAAATCCCGATAGGAGCTGCACATATCTCGTTCTCAGGGCACACTCAGATGAGCAATCCGTACAACTAAAACCATCCCTCGAGTTTCCCCGAGGTGGCGTTGCAAGGGGCTCTAGTTTGGACCAACACTCAGAGGAGCACTGGCCAGGGGGGGGGGGGTTTAAATAAAGATGACCCTTGAGTCTGTAGATCCCAAGGGAAAGAAAAGGCTAGGTGGCGAATGGTAAAACCAATGTTGGGCATTGCTGGAGGAGTTTTATTCAAGGCGAACTGTCAAGGGGTTCCCATTATAACCCAATCGCGTAAGGAACGCAAAATCCGGGAACATAACACCGATATGACGGAAACTAGGGCGGTAAGAGTGGAACAAAACACCAGGCATAAGGCCGAGCCTTCCACCCTTTACCAAGTATATAGATGCATTAATTAAATAAGAGATATTGTGATATCCCAACAAGTAAACATGTTCCAACAAGGAACACCATCTCCATGTTCCAACAAGGAACAAACTTCATCTTCACCTGCAACTAACAACGCTATAAGAGGGGATGAGCAAAGCGGTAACATAGCCAAACAACGGTTTGCTAGCACAAGGTGGGTTAGAGGCTTGGTTCAACAATATGGGAGGCATGATAAGCAAGTGGTAGGTATCGCAACATAGGCAAAGCAAAATAGCGAGCAACTAGCAAGCAAAGATAGAAGTGATTTCGAGGGTATGGTCATCTTGCCTAAAATCCCGCAAGGAAGAAGAACGAGTCCATGAAGAAGACAAACGGACGTAGTCGAACGGTTCTTCACAAACGCGACGTAATCGGAACCAACCCGAAGAAGCAACACCAGAAAGAAGCACACAACATAGTAAACAACCAACACATGAACATGGTATGATATGCGGGAGGCGGCATGTGATGCATATGCAAGATTTGGAAAAGAATTATTGAACCTGGCCTCAACTTGGAAACCAAGAGTGCCACTGGAAAGGTGAGGTGATTTCGGTTGAAATCGATATAAAGAACACCGGAATCGGATGCATGGTTAGGAAATGGCAAGCAAAACAAATATGGCATCGGTCTGTGATTAACAGCAAGTGACCAACTAAATGCATCAAGATAAATATGCTACAACACTCAAACATGGCAACAAAATACATGGCAGGAATCCACTCAAGAAGCTTGACAAAATATGAACACTGAGCTACGGCTAATTCGTCCATTAACAGGTTCAAACAAGCATGGCAAAAGTGCAAATGATTACAGGTTTCAGACTTAGTGAAATTAACACAAGTCTGGAATTTAACATCAGGAAGCACACTTTAGAGCATGAAAACTACCTACTACAGGAACTTATCATGGAAAAGCAAGGCATGGCATGAAGCTACTCAAAGCACTTAACAAAAGTCCCTTAGTGATCTTGAGCCAAAAGGGATCAGAAAATACAATTGCAAGCATGTGAACATGGCAAAAACATAAACATATTCAGACTTAGTGAAAAACTGGAGCATGCAAATCAGTTAACGAGTAGGCATGTTTACGAGCTCGATGCACTCACTACAGAGCATGGCATGACAAGCTAAGCATACACCCATCAAGAAGCCATGGCCTAGAAGCTAGACATGGCAAGAACAACAACATAGCATGCACGGATCAATAGCAACATCCTCGGCAAAATCGCTAAACATGTCAACAATCTGCCAGGATTCACTTTATAGCAAAAGTAGAGCTCGATTGACTCAAGCTAGGGTGCTCCATAAATGCAAATAAAGACATGGATGGATAGAGCACCACAATGTTAACAAAACAACCTTACTGATCATCCTCGAAAGAGGCACGGATCACTAGGAAACAACATGAACATATGGCATAACAACAAAAACAGGACAAGGACTTAGTGAAATTCTAAGTCCCTGAAATCAGCATTACCGATTACACTACTTTGCATGCTTGTGCTAGTCATCACATAGATCACAAAAATACATGGCAAGCACCTCTGTAAAGATGGCATGTCATATAACAAAACACATGTAGAGCTCAGGATCATAGCATGCACACATTAAACATGGCAAAAATGACAAAAAGCTATTTGCTGAAATAGATCTGACAAATTCATCACATAGCCCTCTTCCCAACAGCATTTCGGGCATCAAGATGAGCTCAAACTAAAATGATGTAATGAGATGAAATGATGTACTCGTCGGGGCAAAATTTTTGATATGCTACACACACGAATCGGAGTTACGGTTGATGAGTTATGACATGATGGACATGGGCACATGAACCTGGAATCTTCGGGGACTTAGTGGAAAAAACATGGGCGCTGGATAGCTAAAGTGTGCACGTGCGGGGTTTAGAGGGATGGCTCACCATGGACTCGGCCAAGGACGCTGGAGAGGGAAAAGGACCTGCGCTGCTAGGCCGGTGGCTGATGTTGCCCAATACGGGGCCCACTAGCGCGAGGGGGAGACGGCCCATGAGCGAACGCTCGTCGTCTCCCCCGACGGGAGGAGGTCGAGCTAGGCCGGACAAGGGCGGCGGCGCGGCAGAGCTCCGGCGAACGGGGCGAAAGCGAGGCGGCGCGGGCGGCCAGATCTGCCGGATCCGGTGGAGAACGGGGCGGGACCACCGTTCCCGGCATCGGTCATGGCCGCCGGCGTCGATCGGAGCTTAACGGGCGGTGATGGAGGAACCTGCGGGAAGGGAAGAGAGAGAGAGATCGAGGTGAGAGAGGTCAGACAAAGGAGGAAGAAGGAGATGGGGACAGACGCGGTGGCCGGCGACCTGATGCGGCAAGCGTGCCTCGAGGTGGCGGCGTGCTCCGGTGGTGTCGAGGCGGCGGTGGACGACGAACGCCGGTGAGTCGGCGGGGTGCTCCGGCGAAGTCCGGCGAAGGGCACGCAGATCTGGTGACGCGGGCTCGCGCGAGTGCGGCCCCGGGCCCCGATGGGCTTCGGCGGGCTTGTCCCGGGCCTGGGCGGGCCGCGGAGGAGAGAGAAGGCCGGCGGTGGTGATGTGGCGGCGGCGGATTCATCGGGGACGGCGGCGCGGACATGTCCGATGCGGGGATTTTTGTCCAGCGGCGCGACAGGAGCAGGGCTAGGGTTTTGCGCGAGAATTTCGGGGGTGATCTATTTATAGAGGTAGAGGGAGCTAGGATCGAGCTGTCCTACTACAGATTTGAGCAACATGTCATCCCAGGATTCGGAAGGAGAGAGCTATGTGGCTGATTACCTTGCAGATCCTAAAGTCTATGGGGATGTGGAGCATTATGGTTGGACTACGGAAGAAGAAGAAGAGGACTATGAACCTAAGGGAAAGGAGGAGACGAGCTCAGATGAAGATGAAGTCCCACTACCTCAACCTGGGGACATGCATGTGGAGTTCAAAAAGTCAAGCCTCCCTGATAGAGTAAAGAAACCTAAGATCGAGTTTATCCCTTTTCGCCTCTTGCAGGAAAACAAACAGGAGCTATGCAAAAAGATACTGAGCTTGGAGCAGGAGATCGAGGACCTAAGGGACCAAAATTCTGTCCTCAGGCGCAAATTAAGGAACAAGCCTACGCCATCAACAAAACCATCACCTTCTCCACCAACAAAGAAGAATTGAGTATCTGGTATGGGCACTCCCGTTGGCAACTGCCAAGCTTGGGGGAGTGCCCCGGTATCGTATCACCATCACTTTTATCTTTACCGTTTTTCTTAGTTCGATCCTTTTGATAATATCTTGATCTAGTAGCATAAAGCTTTTTAGTATGATCTAGTTATGAGTTTTGCTTTATGGTCCCTCTATGTAATCGAGTCCGTGAGCTATATATAATAAAGATTAGTGTTGAGTCAAGGGCTTGATTATTTTGCCATGATCCCAAGTGAATAAAGAAAAGAGAAATAAATAAAAAGGGAAACAAAGAGATCATATGGATCTTATGGAGAGTAATGAGTTCACATAGAAAAAGTATGATGAATAAAAGTTGTTGAGAGTTGACAAACATAGTTTTGGTCATCGTTGCAATTAATAGGAAGTAATAAAGAAAGAGAGTTCTTCACATATAGATATACTATCTTGGACATCTTTTATGATTGTGAGCACTCATTAAAATATGACATGCTAAAGAGTTGACGTTGGACAAGGAAGACAACGTAATGGGTTATGTTTTCTTACATCTGAGATAAATTATATTGTCATAGATCATCCAACATGGTTGAGCTTTCCTTTCCCTCTCATGCTAGCCAAATTCATCGCACCAAGTAGAGATACTACTTATGCTTCCAAATACCCTTAAACCAGTTTTGCCATGAGAGTCCACCATACCTACCTATGGATTGAGTAAGATCCTCCAAGTAAGTTGTCATCGGTGCAAGCAATAAAAATTGCTCTCTAAATATGCATGACTTCTTAGTGTGGGAGAAAATAAGCTTTGTACGATCGTGTGATATGGAAGAAATAAAAACCGACAAACTGCATAATAAAGGTCCATATCACAAGTGGAAATATAAAGTGACGTTCTTTCGCATTAAGATTTTGTGCATACAACCATAAAAGCGCATGACAACCTCTGCTTCCCTCTGCGAAGGGTCTATCTTTTACTTTTATCTCCTACCTTGCATAAGAGTCATGGTGATCTTCACCCTTCCTTTTTACATTTTATCCTTTGGCAAGCACAGTATGTAGAAAGATCCTAGTATATATGGCTAATTGGATGTGAGTTGTCATGAACTATTATTGTTGACTTTACCTTTGAGGTAAAATGTTGGGAGGCAAAACAATAAGCCCCTATCTTTCTCTGTGTACGATTAAAACTCCATACACATAAGTATTGCGTGAGTATCGGCAATTGTGAAAGATTATATGATAGTTGAGTATGTGGACTTGCTGAAAAGCTCTTATATTGACTCTTTCCTATGTTATGATAAATTGCAATTGCCCCAATGACTGAGATTATAGTTTGTTAGTTTTCAATGAAGTTTACGATTCATACTTGAAATTGTGATTGAATTATTACTCTAGCATAAGAAATCGTATGACAAGAATTATGTAAGTTGCTGTTCTAAGAATGATCATGATGCTCTCATGTCCGTATTTTACTTTTATCGACACCTCTATCTCTAAACATGTGGACATATTTTTCGATTTCGGATTTCGCTTGAGGACAAGCGAGGTCTAAGCTTGGGGGAGTTGATACGTCCATTTTGCATCATGCTTTTATATCGATATTTATTGCATTATGGGCTGTTATTACACATTATGTCACAATACTTATGCCTATTCTCTCTTATTTTACAAGGTTTACATAAAGAGGGAGAAGCCGGCAGCTGGGATTCTGGGCTGGAAAAGGAGCAAATATTAGAGACCTATTCTGCACAGCTCCAAAAGTCCTCAAACTTCACGGAAGACATTTTCAGAATATATAATAAATATTGAGCGCAAGAAGTTCACCAGGGGGGCCACACCCAGCCCACGAGGGTGGGGGGCGCGCCCTACTCCCCTGGGCGCGCCCCCTACCTCGTAGGCCCCCTGGTGGCCCTCCGGTGGCCATCTTCTGCTATATGAAGTCTTTCGATGGAAAAAATAAGAAGCCATCTTGTCGGACGAAACTCCGCCGCCACGAGGAGGAACCTTGGTGAAACCAATCTAGGGCTCCGGCAGAGCTGTTCTGCCGGGGAAACTTCCCTCCGGGAGGGGGAAATCATCGCCATCGTGATCACCAACGCTCCTCTCATCGGGAGAGGGCAATCTCCATCAACATCTTCATCAGGACCATCTCCTCTCAAAACCCTAGTTCATCTCTTGTATCCAATTCTTGTCTCCAAGTCCGGGATTGGTACTAGTAGGTTGCTAGTAGTGTTAATTACTCCTTCTAGTTGATGCTAGTTGGTTTATTTGGTGGAAGATCATATGTTCAGATCCTATATGCATATTAATACACCTCTGATTATGAACATGAATATGCTTTGTGAGTAATTACGTTTGTTCCTGAGGACATGGGAGAAGTCTTGCTATTAGTAGTCATGTGAATTTGGTATTCGTTCGAAATTTTGATGAGATGTATGTTGTCTCTCCTCTAGTGGTGTTATGTGAACGTCGACTACATGGCGCTTCACCCTTATTTGGGCCTAGAGGAAGGCATTGGGAAGTAATAAGTAGATGATGGGTTGCTAGAGTGACAGAAGCTTAAACCCTAGTTTATGCGTTGCTTTGTTAGGGGCTGATTTGGATCCATATGTTTCATGCTATGGTTAGGTTGTTGGAAATATGCCCTAGAGGCAATAATAAAAGCATTATTATTATATTTCCTTGTTCATGATAATAGTCTTTATTCATGCTATAATTGTGTTATCCGGAAATCGTAATACATGTGTGAATAACAGACACCAACATGTCCCTAGTAAGCCTCTAGTTGACTAGCTCATTGATCAACAGATAGTCATGGTTTCCTGACTATGGACATTGGATGTCATTGATAACGAGATCACATCATTAGGAGAATGATGTGGTGGACAAGACCCAATCCTAAACATAGCACAAGATCGTATAGTTCGTTTGCTAGAGTTTTTCCAATGTCAAGTATCTTTTCCTTTGACCATGAGATCGTGTAACTCCCGGATACCGTAGGAGTGCTTTGGGTGTACCAAACATCACAACGTAACTGGGTGACTATAAAGGTGCACTACGGGTATCTCCGAAAGTGTCTGTTGGGTTGACATGGATCAAGACTGGGATTTGTCACTCTATATGACGGAGAGGTATCACTGGGCCCACTCGGTAATGCATAATCATAATGAGCTCAAAGTGACCAAGTGTCTGTTCACGGGATCATGCATTACGGTACGAGTAAAGTGACTTGCCGGTAACGAGATTGAACGAGGTATTGGGATACCGACGATCGAATCTCGGGCAAGTAACATATCAATTGACAAAGGGAATTGCATACGGGGTTGATTGAATCCTCGACATCGTGGTTCATCCGATGAGATCATAGTGGAGCATGTGGGAGCCAGCATGGGTATCCAGATCCCGCTGTTGGTTATTGACCGGAGAGTCGTCTCGGTCATGTCTGCTTGTCTCCCGAACCCGTAGGGTCTACACACTTAAGGTTCGGTGACACTAGGGTTATGAAGATATGTATATGCAGTAACCCGAATGTTGTTCGGAGTCCCGGATGAGATCCCGGACGTCACGAGGAGTTCCGGAATGGTCCGGAGGTAAAGAATTATATATAGGAAGTGCTATTTTGGCCATCGGGACAAGTTTCGGGGTTATCGGTATTGTACCGGGACCACCGAAGGGGTCCCGCGGGCCCACCGGGTGGGGCCACCTGTCTCGGGGGGCCACATGGGCTGTAGGGGGTGCGCCTTGGCCTAGATGGGCCAAGGGCACCAGCCCCAAAAGCCCATGCGCCTAGGGTTCCACTTAAAGGAAGAGTCCAAGTGGTGGAAGGCACCTCTAGGTGCCTTGGGGGGGAGGGAAACCTCCCCTTGGCTGCCGCACCTAGGAGATTGGATCTCCTAGGCTGCGCACCCCCCCCCTTGGCCCTCCTATATATAGTGGGGGAGAGAAGGGACTTCATACACCAGCCCCTGGCGCCTCCCTCTCTCCCCGTTACGTCTCTCCCTCGTAGTATAGGCGAAGCCCTGCTACTGTGACGCCCTGCATCCACCACCATGCCGTCGTGCTGCTGGATCTTCATCAACCTCTCCTCACCCCTTGCTGTATCAAGAAGGAGGAGACGTCTCCCGTCCCGTACGTGTGTTGAACGCGGAGGTGCCGTCCGTTCGGCGCTTGGTCATCGGTGATTTGGATCACGTCGAGTACGCCTTCCTCATCCCCGTTCTTTGAACGCTTCCGCGCGTGATCTACAAAGGTATGTAGATGCATCCGATGACTCGTTGCTAGATGAACTCCTAGATGGATCTTGGTGAAACGAGTAGGAAAATTTTTGTTTTCTGCAACGTTCCCCAACAGTGGTATCAGAGCTAGGTCTATGCGTAGTTCTTCTTGCGCGAGTAGAACACAATTTGTTGTGGGCGTAGATTTGTCAACTTTCTTGCCGTTACTAGTCTTTTCTTGCTTCAGCAGTATTGTGGGATGAAGCGGCCCGGACCAACCTTACACGTACGCTTACGTGAGACCGGTTCCACCGACTAACATGCACTAGTTGCATAAGGTGGCTGGCGGGTGTCTGTCTCTCCCACTTTAGTTGGAGCGGATTCGATGAACAGGGTCCTTATGAAGGGTAAATAGAAGTTGACAAATCATGTTGTGGCTTAAACGTAGGTAAGAAGACGTTCTTGCTAGAACCCTAATTCAGCCACGTAAAACTTGCAACAACAATTAGAGGACGTCTAACTTGTTTTTGCAGCAAGTGGTTTGTGATATGATATGGCCAAAGTTGTGATGAATGATGAATGATCTATATGTGATGCATGAGATGTTCATGCTATTGTAATAGGAATCATGACTTGCATGTCGATGAGTATGACAACCGGCAGGAGCCATAGGAGTTGTCTTTATTCTTTTATATGACCTGCGTGTCATTGAGAAACGCCATGTAAATTACTTTACTTTATTGCTAAACGCGTTAGCCATAGTAGTAGAAGTAATAGTTGGCGAGCAACTTCATGGAGACACAATGATGGAGATCATGGTGTCAAGCCGGTGACAAGATGATCATGGAGCCCCAAGATGGAGATCAAAGGAGCTATGTGATATTGGCCATATCATGTCACGTTTATTATTTGATTGCATGTGATGTTTATCATGTTTTGCATCTTGTTTACTTAGAACGACGGTAGTAAATAAGATGATCCCTCATAACAATTTCAAGAAGTGTTCTCCCCTAACTGTGCACCGTTGCTAAAGTTCGTCGTTTCTAAGCACGCCGTGATGATCGGGTGTGATGGATCCTTACGTTCACATACAACGGGTGTTGACGAGCCTAGCATGTACAGACATGGCCTCGGAACACATGCAAAACACTTAGGGTTAACTTGACGAGCCTAGCATGTACAGACATGGCCTCGGAACACAGAAGACCGAAAGGTCGAGCATGAGTCGTATAGAAGATATGATCAACATGAAGATGTTCACCGACGTTGACTAGTCCGTCTCACGTGATGATCGGACACGGTCTAGTTAACTTGGATCATGTAATACTTAGATGACTAGAGGGATGTTTAATCTAAGTGGGAGTTCATTAATAATTTTGATTAGATGAACTTAATTATCATGAACTTAGTCTAAAATCTTTGCAATATGTCTTGTAGATCGAATGGCCAACGTAGTCCTCAACTTCAACGCGTTCCTAGAGAAAACCAAGCTGAAAGACGATGGCAGTAACTATACGGACTGGGTCCGGAACCTGAGGATCATCCTCATAGCTGCCAAGAAAGATTATGTCCTACAAGCACCGCTAGGTGAAGCTCCCGTCCCACAGAACCAAGACGTTATGAACGCTTGGCAGACACGTGTTGACGACTACTCCCTCGTTCAGTGCAGCATGCTTTACAGCTTAGAGCCGGGGCTCCAAAAGCGTTTTGAGAGACATGGAGCATATGAGATGTTCGAAGAGCTGAAAATGGTTTTTCAAGCTCATGCCCGGATCGAGAGATATGAAGTCTCCGATAAGTTCTTCAGCTGTAAGATGGAGGAAAATAGTTCTGTCAGTGAGCACATGCTCACTATGTCTGGGTGACATAACCGCTTGTCTCAACTGGGAGTTAATCTCCCGGATGATGCGGTCATTGACAGAATCCTCCAGTCGCTTCCACCAAGCTACAAGAGCTTTGTGATGAACTTCAACATGCAGGGGATGCAAAAGACCATTCCTGAGTTGTTCTCAATGCTGAAATCAGCGGAGGTAGAAGTTAAGAAGGAACATCAAGTGTTGATGGTCAATAAAACCACTAAGTTCAAGAAGGGCAAGGGTAAAAAGAACTTCAAGAAGGACGGCAAGGAAGTTGCCGCGCCCGGCAAGCAAGCTGCCGGGAAGAAGCCAAAGAATGGACCCAAGCCCGAGACTGAGTGCTTTTATTGCAAGGGAAGCGGTCACTGGAAGCGGAACTGCCCTAAATACTTAGCAGACAAGAAGGCCGGCAAAACCAAAGGTATATTTGATATACATGTAATTGATGTGTACCTTACCAGTACTCGTAGTAACTCCTGGGTATTTGATACCGGTGCCGTTGCTCACATTTGTAACTCACAGCAGGAGCTGCGGAATAAACGGAGACTGGCGAAGGACGAGGTGACGATGCGCGTCGGGAATGGTTCCAAGGTCGATGTGATCGCCGTCGGCACGCTGCCTCTACATTTACCCACGGGATTAGTTTTAAACCTCAATAATTGTTATTTAGTGCCAGCTTTGAGCATGAACATTGTATCGGGATCTCGTTTAATTCGAGATGGCTACTCATTTAAATCTGAGAATAATGGTTGTTCCATTTATATGAGAGATATGTTTTATGGTCATGCTCCTATGGTTAATGGTTTATTCTTAATGAATCTCGAGCGTATTGCTACACATATTCATAGTGTGAGTACCAAAAGATGTAAGGTTGATAATGATAGTCCCACATACTTGTGGCACTGCCGCCTTGGTCACATAGGTGTCAAACGCATGAAGAAGCTCCATACAGATGGACTTTTAGAGTCTCTTGATTATGAATCATTTGACACGTGCGAACCATGCCTCATGGGTAAAATGACCAAGACTCCGTTCTCAGGAACAATGGAGCGAGCAACCAACTTATTGGAAATCATACATACTGATGTGTGCGGTCCAATGAGTGTTGAAGCTCGCGGTGGCTATCGTTATGTTCTCACCCTCACTGATGACTTGAGTAGATACGGGTATGTCTAATTAATGAAACACAAGTCTGAAACCTTTGAAAAGTTCAAGGAATTTCAGAGTGAGGTTGAGAATCAACGTGACAGGAAAATCAAGTTCCTACGATCAGATCGAGGAGGAGAATACTTGAGTCACGAGTTTGGCACGCACTTAAGAAAATGTGGAATAGTTTCACAACTCACGCCGCCTGGAACACCTCAGCGTAATGGTGTGTCCGAACGTCGTAATCGCACTCTATTAGATATGGTGCGATCTATGATGTCTCTTACCGATTTACCGCTATCTTTTTGGGGCTATGCTTTAGAGACTGCCGCATTCACTTTAAATAGGGCTCCGTCGAAATCCGTTGAGACGACACCGTATGAATTATGGTTTGGGAAGAAACCTAAGCTGTCGTTTCTAAAAGTTTGGGGATGCGATGCTTATGTCAAGAAACTTCAACCTGAAAAGCTCGAACCCAAGTCGGAAAAATGCGTCTTCATAGGATACCCAAAAGAAACTATTGGGTACACCTTCTACCTCAGATCCGAAGGCAAGATCTTTGTTGCCAAGAATGGGTCCTTTCTAGAAAAAGAGTTTCTCTCGAAAGAAGTAAGTGGGAGAAAAGTAGAGCTTGATGAAGTATTACCTCTTGAACCGGAAAATGGCGCAACTCAAGAAAATTTTCCTGAGGTGCCTGCACCGACTAGAGAGGAAGTTAATGATAACGATCAAGATACTTCTGATCAAGCTCCTACTGAAATTCGAAGGTCCACAAGGACACGTTCCGCACCAGAGTGGTACGGCAACCCTGTCTTGGAAATCATGTTGTTAGACAACAGTGAACCTTCGAACTATGAAGAAGCGATGGCGGGCCCGGATTCCGACAAATGGCTAGAAGCCATGAAATCCGAGATAGGATCCATGTATGAAAATGAAGTATGGACTTTGACTGACTTGCCCGTTGAACGGCGAGCCACAGAATAAATGGATCTTTAAGAAGAAGACAGACGCGGATGGTAATGTGACCATCTATAAAGCTCGACTTGTCGCTAAGGGTTATCGACAAGTTCAAGGGGTTGACTACGATGAGACTTTCTCACCGGTAGCGAAGCTAAAGTCCGTCCGAATCATGTTAGCAGTTGCCGCATTCTACGATTATGAGATATGGCAAATGGACGTCAAAACGGCATTCCTTAATGGTTTCCTTAAGGAAGAATTGTATATGATGCAGCCGGAAGGTTTTGTCGATCCTAAGAATGCTGACAAGGTGTGCAAGCTCCAACGCTCGATTTATGGGCTGGTGCAAGCATCTCGGAGTTGGAACATTCGCTTTGATGAGATGATCAAAGCGTTTGGGTTTACGCAGACTTATGGAGAAGCCTGCGTTTACAAGAAAGTGAGTGGGAGCTCTGTAGCATTTCTCATATTATATGTAGATGACATACTTTTAATGGGAAATGATATAGAACTCTTGGACAGCATCAAGGCCTACTTGAATAAGAGTTTTTCAATGAAGGACCTTGGAGAAGCTGCTTATATATTAGGCATCAAAATCTATAGAGATAGATCGAGACGCCTCATAGGTCTTTCACAAAGCACATACCTTGATAAGATATTGAAGAAGTTCAATATGGATCAATCTAAGAAGGGGTTCTTGCCTGTGTTACAAGGTATGAAATTGAGCTCGGCTCAATGTCCGACCACGGCAGAAGATATAGAAGAGATGAGCGTCATCCCCTATGCATCAGCCATAGGTTCTATTATGTATGCCATGCTGTGTACCAGACCTGATGTAAACCTTGCCGTAAGTTTGGTAGGAAGGTACCAAAGTAATCCCGGCAAGGAACACTGGACAGCGGTCAAGAATATCCTGAAGTACCTAAAAAGGACTAAGGAAATGTTTCTCGTTTATGGAGGTGACGAAGAGCTCGTCGTAAAGGGTTACGTCGACGCTAGCTTCGACACAGATCTGGATGACTCTAAGTCACAAACCGGATACGTGTATATTTTGAATGGTGGGGCAGTAAGCTGGTGCAGTTGCAAGCAGAGCGTCGTGGCGGGATCTACATGTGAAGCGGAGTACATGGCAGCCTCGGAGGCAGCACATGAAGCAATATTGGTGAAGGAGTTCATCACCGACCTAGGAGTCATACCCAATGCGTCGGGGCCGATCAAGCTCTTCTGTGACAACACTGGAGCTATTGCTCTTGCCAAGGAGCCCAGGTTTCACAAGAAGACAAGGCACATCAAGCGTCGCTTCAATTCCATTCGTGAAAATGTTCAAGATGGAGACATAGAGATTTGTAAAGTACATACGGACCTGAATATAGCAGATCCGTTGACTAAACCTCTCCCTAGAGCAAAACATGATCAACACCAAAATTCCATGGGTGTTCGATTCATCACAATGTAACTAGATTATTGACTCTAGTGCAAGTGGGAGACTGTTGGAAATATGCCCTAGAGGCAATAATAAAAGCATTATTATTATATTTCCTTGTTCATGATAATTGTCTTTATTCATGCTATAATTGTGTTATCCGGAAATCGTAATACATGTGTGAATAACAGACACCAACATGTCCCTAGTAAGCCTCTAGTTGACTAGCTCGTTGATCAACAGATAGTCATGGTTTCCTGACTATGGACATTGGATGTCATTGATAACGAGATCACATCATTAGGAGAATGATGTGGTGGACAAGACCCAATCCTAAACATAGCACAAGATCGTATAGTTCGTTTGCTAGAGTTTTTCCAATGTCAAGTATCTTTTCCTTTGACCATGAGATCGTGTAACTCCCGGATACCGTAGGAGTGCTTTGGGTGTACCAAACGTCACAACGTAACTGGGTGACTATAAAGGTGCACTACGGGTATCTCCGAAAGTGTCTGTTGGGTTGACATGGATCAAGACTGGGATTTGTCACTCCGTATGAAGGAGAGGTATCACTGGGCCCACTCGGTAATGCATCATCATAATGAGCTCAAAGTGACCAAGTGTCTGGTCACGGGATCATGCATTACGGTATGAGTAAAGTGACTTGCCGGTAACGAGATTGAACGAGGTATTGGGATACCGACGATCGAATCTCGGGCAAGTAACATATCGATTGACAAAGGGAATTGCATACGGGGTTGATTGAATCCTCGACATCGTGGTTCATCCGATGAGATCATCGTGGAGCATGTGGGAGCCAGCATGGGTATCCAGATCCCGCTGTTGGTTATTGACCGGAGAGTCGTCTCGGTCATGTCTCCTTGTCTCCCGAACCCGTAGGGTCTACACACTTAAGGTTCAGTGACGCTAGGGTTATGAAGATATGTATATGCAGTAACCCGAATGTTGTTCGGAGTCCCGGATGAGATCCCGGACGTCACGAGGAGTTCCGGAATGGTCCGGAGGTAAAGAATTATATATAGGAAGTGCTGCTTTGGCCATCGGGACAAGTTTCGGGGTTATCGGTATTGTACCGGGACCACCGAAGGGGTCCCGCGGGCCCACCGGGTGGGGCCACCTGTCCCGGGGGGCCACATGGGCTGTAGGGGGTGCGCCTTGGCCTAGATGGGCCAAGGGCACCAGCCCCAAAAGCCCATGCACCTAGGGTTCCACTTAAAGGAAGAGTCCAAGTGGTGGAAGGCACCTCTAGGTGCCTTGGGGGGGAGGGAAACCTCCCCTTGGCTGCCGCACCTAGGAGATTGGATCTCCTAGGCTGCGCACCACCCCCCCTTGGCCCTCCTATATATAGTGGGGGAGAGAAGGGACTTCATACACCAGCCCCTGGCGCCTCCCTCTCTCCCCGTTACGTCTCTCCCTCGTAATATAGGCGAAGCCCTGCTACTGTGACGCCCTGCATCCACCACCATGCCGTCGTGCTGCTGGATCTTCATCAACCTCTCCTCACCCCTTGCTGGATCAAGAAGGAGGAGACGTCTCCCGTCCCGTACGTGTGTTGAACGCGGAGGTGCCGTCCGTTCGGCGCTTGGTCATCGGTGATTTGGATCACGTCGAGTACGCCTTCCTCATCCCCGTTCTTTGAACGCTTCCGCGCGTGATCTACAAAGGTATGTAGATGCATCCGATGACTCGTTGCTATATGAACTCCTAGATGGATCTTGGTGAAACGAGTAGGAATTTTTTTGTTTTCTGCAACGTTCCCAACATAGATTTACCTTAATACTTTTGTTGTAGTTGCGGATGCTTGCAATAGAGGTTAATCATAAGTGGGATGCTTGTCCAAGTAAGGGCAGTACCCAAGCACCGGTCCACCCACATACCAAATTATCAAAGTACCGAACGCGAATCATATGAACGTGATGAAAACTAGCTTGACGATATTCCCATGTGTCCTCGGGAGCGCTTTTCTCTATATAAGAGTTTGTCCAGGATTGTCCTTTGCTACAAAAAGGATTGGGCCACCTTGCTGCACTTTATTTACTTTTGTTATTTGTTGCTCGTTACAAATTATCCTATCACAAAACTATCTGTTACCACTTATTTCAGTACTTGCAAAGAATACCTTGCTGGAAACCGCTTATCATTTCCTTCTGCTCCTCGTTGGGTTCGACACTCTTACTTATCGAAAGGACTACAGTAGATCCCCTATACTTGTTGGTCATCAATGATCTGTATCCCAAACTAACCCTAACTTTGTCAAATCTCTTTTACACTCAAGCTTGGCTTCTATAGCCTCTTCATTGGTTGCCACCTTCTCAATATTATGTATACTGAGTTTACCTCCAAGCTCTATTAGTTCCCCCAACTCTCCTAGTTCAAATCCAACACTCTCTTTTTTAACACAGAATTGTTTCAGCTCCTGCAAGCATTTCATCTTTATGACCCTAGGAACATTGGAATGGAGTTCTTTTTTAACACAAAAATCGTGTAAATTGATGAGGCAGCTAAAGTCTTTAGGTACTATATACCTACCACCTCCAAGGTCTAAGAATTTCAAGTGATAAAATTTGGAGAGTGTACTAGGTGAAGTAATTTTTATCCCATGGTCTAGATATGATATAGTAATTTTTTAGGTATCGAAGGTGGATAAGTTTTGAAATGTTGAGTGGCAAAGTTTCTCCTACTATATATAGGACACAGAGATCCTCTATTTCCTTAAACGTATCTTTTAAAAACCCATCAATTGGTTCCCTGTATTTTCTAAAAATCATCAAAGCTCGCAAATTGCCAATGTCTATCTTGGCCCTCAATTTTACCATTTCTCCCCTAAAATTCCATTCATATCTACCTACCAATGTGACGGATAAATGTCGAACAGTTTGTGAGATGGCATCAACCCTAAAACCTTAACTACATATGTAGAGGCACTCTTGTGCCTAAACATTTCGAGACAGTTCATGTAATAAATCATGCATTAAATAATATTGACCATTCTTCACGAGAAAACCATTATCTACTTGTTCTTCTATGTAATTCTCATCTTTCTCTATTATTCCTAGTGCAATCCAAAAATACGTAATATCTACATTCTTAAACTTATAATCTTTAGGGAACAAGGAAATATATGAAAACATTTTTTAGATGAAAAGGAAGGTAATCATAGCTAATCCTTAACGATGGCATAATGTCATCATTATTTTTCTGTTTTTGCCACTCGTTGTTTTCAAGGACTCTTTTCCAATGTTCCCGAGAAACTTTCTTCCTTAATAACCGACCAACTGTTTTGGTTGCTAGAGGTGAACCCTTCAACTTGTTTGCAATACCAATTGCAAGATCAGCTAAGTCCTCTTGGCAGTACTCAGGCTTGTGATACGTCTCCAACGTATCTATAATTTTTGATTGTCCCATGCTATATTATATCCCGTTTTGGACATTATTGGGCTTTATGATACACTTTTATATTATTTTTGGGACTAACCTATTAACCGAAGGCCCAACCCAGAATTGTTGTTTTTTTTTGCCTATTTTAGGGTTTCGCAGAAAAAGAATATTAAACGGAGTCCAAACGGAATGAAACCTTCGGGAACGTGATTTTCGGAACGAACATGATCGAGAGGACTTGGACCTTATGTCAAGCAATCAACCAAGAAGGCACGAGGTAGGGGGGCACGCCTACCCCCCCGGCGCGCCCTCCGCCCTCGTGGGGCCCATGTTGCTCCACCGACGTACTCCTTTCTCCTATATATACCTACGTACCCCCAAGCTACCAGATACGGAACCAAAACCCTAATTCCACCACCGTAACTTTCTGTATCCACGAGATCCCATCTTGGGGCCTTTTCTGGAGCTCCGCCGGAGGGGGTATCGATCACGGAGGGCTTCTACATCAAGACCATAGCCTCTCGATGAAGTGTGAGTAGTTTACTTTAGACCTACGGGTCCATAGTTATTAGCTAGATGGCTTCTTGTCTCTTTTTGGATCTCAATACAAAGTCCCCCCTCTCTTGTGGAGATCTATTCGATGTAATCTTCTTTTGCGGTGTGTTTGTTGAGACGATGAATTGTGGGTTTATGATCAAGTTTATCTATGAACAATATTTGAATCTTCTCTGAATTCTTTTATGTATGATTGGTTATCTTTCAAGTCTCCTCGAATTATTAGTTTGGTTTGGCCTACTAGATTGATCTTTCTTGCAATGGGAGAAGTGCTTAGCTTTGGGTTCAATCTTGCGGTGTCCTTTCCCAGTGACAGTAAGGGCAGCAAGGGACGTATTGTATTGTTGCCATCAAGGATAACAAGATGGGGTTTATATCATATTGCATGAGTTTATCCCTCTACATCATGTCATCTTGCTTAAAGAGTTACTCTGTTCTCTTGAACTTAATACTCTAGATGCATGTTGGATAGTGGTCGATGTGTGGAGTAATTGTAGTAGATGCAGGTATGAGTCGGTCTACTTGTCTTGGATGTGATATAACACCCTCGATGCGGCTATATCTCCCACGTGTCGAAGCACGACTTATAGGCATAACCGCATTGAAAGCAATGTCACAAGTGAGGTAAGCCTCACACAACCCGTGTAAATAAGTAAAGGGGAAAAGATACATAGTTGGCTTACAATCGCCACTTCACACAATTACATGAATAAAACATTACATCAACCAGATACAATCAAGGTCCGACTACGGAACCAAAATAAAAGAAGACTACCCCAAAAGCAACACAGATCCCCGATCGACCCCAACTGGGCTCCACTACTGATCAACTAGAACGAAACAACACAAAGGACAAGATCTTCATCGAGCTCCTCCTTGAGCTTGGTTGAGTCACCTGCACGGTATCATCGGCACCTGCAAACTGGTTTTGGAAGTATCTGTGAGTCACGGGGACTCAGCAATCTCACACCCTCGCGATCAAGACTATTTAAGGTTATAGGAAGGGTAAAAGGTATGAGGTGGAGCTGCCGCATGCGACTAGCATATTTGGTGGCTAACATACGAAAATGTGAGCGAGAAGAGAAGGCAAAGCACGTTCGAGAAATCTATGATCAAGAAGTGATCCTAAAACAACCTACGTCAAACATAACTCCAACACCGTGTTCACTTCCCGGACTCCGCCGAGAAGAGACCATCACGGTTACACACGCGGTTGGTGCATTTTAATTAAGATCAACTTCAGGTTTTCTACAACCGGACATTAACAAATTCCCATCTGCCCATAACCGCGGGCACGGCTTTTGAAAGTTCAAATCCCTGCAGGGGTGTCCCAACTTAGCCCATCACAAGCTCTCACGGTCAACGAAGGATATTCCTTCTCCCAAGACATTCCGATCAGGCTCGGCATCTAGGTTACCAGACATCCTCGACAATGGTAAAACAAGTCCAGCAACACCGCCCGAATGTGCCGACAAATCCCGATAGGAGCTGCACATATCTCGTTCTCAGGGCACACTCAGATGAGCAATCCGTACAACTAAAACCAGCCCTCGAGTTTCCCCGAGGTGGCGTTGCAAGGGGCTCTAGTTTGGACCAACACTCAGAGGAGCACTGGCCAGGGGGGGTTTAAATAAAGATGACCCTTGAGTCTGCAGATCCCAAGGGAAAGAAAAGGCTAGGTGGCGAATGGTAAAACCAATGTTGGGCATTGCTGGAGGAGTTTTATTCAAGGCGAACTGTCAAGGGGTTCCCATTATAACCCAACCGCGTAAGGAACGCAAAATCCGGGAACATAACACCGATATGACGGAAACTAGGGCGGCAAGAGTGGAACAAAACACCAGGCATAAGGCCGAGCCTTCCACCCTTTACCAAGTATATAGATGCATTAATTAAATAAGAGATATTATGATATCCCAACAAGTAAACATGTTCCAACAAGGAACAACATCTCCATGTTCCAACAAGGAACAAACTTCATCTTCACCTGCAACTAACAACGCTATAACAGGGGCTGAGCAAAGCGGTAACATAGCCAAACAACGGTTTGTTAGGACAAGGTGGGTTAGAGGCTTGGTTCAACAATATGGGAGGCATGATAAGCAAGTGGTAGGTATCGCAACATAGGCAAAGCAAAATAGCGAGCAACTAGCAAGCAAAGATAGAAGTGATTTCGAGGGTATGGTTATCTTGCCTGAAATCCCGCAAGGAAGAAGAACGAGTGCATGTAGAAGACAAACGGACGTAGTCGAATGGTTCTTCACAAACGCGACGTAATCGGAACCAACCCGAAGAAGCAACACCGGAAAGAAGCACACAACATAGTAAACAACCAACACATGAACATGGTATGATATGCGGGATGCGGCATGTGATGCATATGCAAGATTTGGAAAAGAATTATTGAACCTAGCCTCAACTTGGAAACCAAGAGTGCCACTGGAAAGGTGAGGTGATTTCGGTTGAAATCGATATAAAGATCACCGGAATCGGATGCATGGTTAGGAAATGGCAAGCAAAACAAATATGGCATTGGTCTGCGATTAACAGCAAGTGACCAACTAAATGCATCAAGATAAATATGCTACAGCACTCAAACATGGCAACAAAATACATGGCAGGAATCCACTCAAGAAGCTTGACAAAAGATGAACACTGAGCTACGGCTAATTCGTCCATTAACAGGTTCAAACAAGCATGGCAAAAGTGCAAATGATTACAGTTTCAGACTTAGTGAAATTAACACAAGTCTGGAATTTAACATCAGAAAGCACACTTTAGAGCATGAAAACTACCTACTACAGGAACTTATCATGGAAAAGCAAGGCATGGCATGAAGCTACTCAAAGCACTTAACAAAAGTCCCTTAGTGATCTTGAGCCAAAAGGGATCAGAAAATACAATTGCAAGCATGTGAACATGGCAAAAACATAAACAGATTCAGACTTAGTGAAAAACTGGAGCATGCAAATCAGTTAACGAGTAGGCATGTTTACGAGCTCGATGCACTCACTACAGAGCATGGCATGACAAGCTAAGCATACACCCATCAAGAAGCCATGGCCTAGAAGCTAGACATGGCAAGAACAACAACATAGCATGCACGGATCAATAGCAACATCCTCGGCAAAATCGCTAAACATGTCAACAATCTGCCAGGATTCACTTTATAGCAAAAGTAGAGCTCGATTGACTCAAGCTAGGGTGCTCCATAAATGCAAATAAAGACATGGATGGATAGAGCACCACAATGTTAACAAAACAACTTTACTGATCATCCTCAAAAGAGGCATGGATCACTAGGAAACAACATGAACATATGGCATAACAACAAAAACAGGACAAGGACTTAGTGAAATTCTAAGTCCCTGAAATCAGCATTACCGATTACACTACTTTGCATGCTTGTGCTAGTCATCACATAGATCACAAAAATACATGGCAAGCACCTCTGTAAAGATGGCATGTCATATAACAAAACACATGTAGAGCTCAGGATCATAGCATGCACACATTAAACATGGCAAAAATGACAAAAAGCTATTTGCTGAAACAGATCTGACAAATTCATCACATAGCCCTCTTCCCAACAGCATTTCGGGAATCAAGATGAGCTCAAACAAAAATGATGCCATGAGATGAAATGATGTACTCGTCGAGGCGAAAATTTTGATATGCTACACGCACGAATCGGAGTTATGGTTGATGAGTTATGACATTATGAACATGGGCACATGAACCTGGAATCTTCGGGGACTTAGTGGAAAAAACATGGGCGCTGGATAGCTAAAGTGTGCATGTGCGGGGTTTAGAGGGATGGCTCACCATGGACTCGGCCGAGGACGCTGGAGAGGGAAAAGGACCTGCGCTGCTAGGCCGGTGGCTGATGTGGCCCAATACGGGGCCCACGAGCGCGAGGGGGAGGCGGCCCACGAGCGAACGCTCGTCGTCTCCCCCGACGGGAGGAGGTCGAGCTAGGCCGGACAAGGGTGGCGGCGCGGCAGAGCTCCGGCGAACGGGGCGAAAGCGAGGCGGCGCGGGCGGCCAGATCCACCGGATCCGGTGGAGAACGGGGCGGGACCACCGTTCCCGGCATCGGTCACGGCCGCCGGCGTCGATCGGAGCTTACCGGGCGGTGATGGAGGAACCTGCGGGAAGGGAAGAGAGAGAGAGAGATCGAGGTGAGAGAGGTCAGACAAAGGAGGAAGAAGGAGATGGGGACAGACGCGGTGGCCGGCGACCTGATGCGGCAAGCGTGCCTCGAGGTGGCGGCGTGCTCCGGTGGTGTCGAGGCGGCGGTGGACGACGAACGCCGGTGAGTCGGCGGGGTGCTCCGGCGAAGTCCGGCGAAGGGCGCGCAGATCCAGCGATGCGGGCTCGCGCGAGTGCGGCCCCGGGCCCCGATGGGCTTCGGCGGGCTTGTCCCGGGCCTGGGAGGGCCACGGAGGAGAGAGAAGGCCGGCGGTGGTGATGTGGCGGTGGCGGATTCATCGGGGACGGCGGCGCGGACATGTCCGACGCGGGGATTTTTGTCCAGCGGCGCGAGAGGAGCAGGGCTAGGGTTTTGCGCGAGAATTTCGGGGGTGATCTATTTATAGAGGTAGAGGGAGCTAGGAGAGTCCAAATGAGGTGCGGTTTTCGGCCACGCGATCGTGATCGAACGACCGAGATGATGGAGAGGGTTTAGGTGAGTTTTGGGCCAGTTTGGAGGGGTGTAGGGCTGCAATACACACGAGGCCTTTTCGGTCCCTCGGTTAACCGTTGGAGTATCAAACGAAGTCCAAATGGCACGAAACTTGACAGGCGGTCTACCAGTAGTAAACCAAGGCCGCATGACAAGTCTCGGTCCAATCCAGAAACGTTTAACACCCGCACACGAAGGGAGGTAGAAAGGGATGCTGGGTGACATAGGAGTGCCGGAATGCAAAACGGACAACGGGGAAAATGCTCGGATGCATGAGACGAACATGTATCCAAATGCAATGCACATGATGACATGATATGCAATGCATGACACGCAAGCAATGACAAGGCAACAACAGCGAATAACTGAAGGACACCTGGCACATCGGTCTCGGGGCGTTACAACACTCCACCACTACGAGAGGATCTTGTCCCGAGAGCTAGGATGGCACCGGATAGAAAACGGAAGAGAAAGAGGAGAGGTAAAGCTAAGTTGCTTCTTTGACAAACGAGTGAGACCAAAGAACCTTGAAAAGGTTGAGCAAAATGAAAGAAAGAAAGCAACGGAGAAGCACAAAGTTGAAAGCACTCCGTTAAGAAAGAGGAATAAGAAAGAACCGATTCGGCTAGCACTCTGGTTGAAAAGTGATATGAAACTTGATAAGATGGAAAGAACTTGAGCAGAGGGCACAACACTCTGGTTAAATGGATAAACCAAGAAAAGAACACGATCCTGGCAAAACAAGAAGATGGGTTGAAGAGAGCAACATCACAATGCCTCCGGAACAAAAGTAAGAATGGAATGGAATGAACGAAGGGAAAACAAGATCTTGAGAGAGCGTGCTTACAACAAATGCTAGAACGGAGTTGTTGGAAAACCAACAATGAAAAGAGTAAGCTTGATGTGTGCTTATGGAAACATCTCAGAATATGAGGTGACAACTAGCCACTAACGGGAAAATAATTGGATTGATATCAACAAGGAGACGAGAAAGCTATCTCACCGGGAGGATAGATGAAGAACTTGGATCATATATTATCACCATTAATAGCAACAATCCTTAGGGAAAGCTTTAGGTGAAATATAACCCCAGATAACTCCAATGACGAGATTGATGGATTTAAAATACCTCATTCTTAATGACATGTGAATCATGAGACATGAACTCAAATTATCAAGAATGACATAATACCACCTCGAATGATACGGTTGAAAGAATTGCACTTTATAATACAAGATAAAGAATACTTGAACTCCTCTGAAAAGAAATTTGATGAACACTTCGAGAGGAATTAAATCCTTGATGAACCATAATGTAGAGCCTCCATGAAGAACTCCGGTAACAAAAAGGATGATCAAACGAAAGGAAGGAGAAATTGAAAACACAAGGTGAAACCTTGCGATGATTTATAAGGAGCTTCACGACGAGACAATGCCGAAAGGCTTGGAACTCCGGAAAAGAAAGATGAACAAAAGAACTCAAGAATTTGATGAGCCTCCGAAATAGGAAATTAATCACTTGGATGAAACAAAATAAGAATTACGTTATGCGTATCCTTCATCTATTAAATTGATGATAAACAATGGATTTGGCACACTACTTATTCTCGTAGAAGGATTAAGAGAGATATCGCACAAACTTGAGAAAGTTTTCAATGAATCACCGGTCGGGTTGAAACAATGAATAAATTGATATGATGAACGAAGGAAGACAAAATCTTGGAAGAACCACCATAAAAATTGAAAATGAACGAAGAGAAGATAAAGAAACATCGGGAAGAATTATGAAATGAACGAAGATGCTTGAGAGGATTTAGATACATGAGAATGAAGAGATGACGAACTGATTATAGATCAGTTGAACGATGCACCGGTAAGATTGGAGAATGATAACTGACAGCTGATAATGAATAAGTCTTCTGAAAGATGGTCTCCGGAGAATCAAATTGAAAAGAATCTTGAATTGCTCCGGATAGGTGAAAAGAATTCTGACAATCGAAAACAATTATGAGAGGATGGGCTCGAACTAGAACCACGAATCTCTGAGAGAACGGATAAGATATGGAGGAAAAATTCTTCTTTGGTCTTCCAAAATCTGAGAATGACGACGATAAACACCACCAAGAATTGTTCAGACACTCCGGAATAAGAAGAATAGAAAAGTTGAACCAATGATGAAAAGAATTTGACAGATCTAGGAGAAAGACATTTGACTGATGATAAGTCATTCTTACGTCAAACTTTAGAAAAGAATTTGAGAATAATTCCGGAAAAATAAGAAGAGTCATGTAAGATCCTGGAAAAAGACCTGTGGGTTAGGGCCCACTCAAGAGAAAACACCGTTAGAATGATTTAAAGGAAGATTGCGCCGGTTGAATTAAATGACTTGAATGAGATTACAACCTTGAAAGAGCTTGAACGAATGCAGAGTGGAAACACGAATCTTCGAGATATCTTGAGCACTCCGGAACAATTGAATAGCGAGAGGTGAATGATTAAGAATTGCACCGGCATGATAAAGCATTGAAACGAGGAAAGGATATGATCAACAAGGCTTGCCTTGAAACCACCGGAGATGAAAAGAATGAAGAATGATGAACTTGAAGCTCCATTAGAATCTTCATGAGAATCACCGGATAAGTACATTGACGGAAAAAAATGGGGAGACTTCATATCAATAAGATGATACTTGATTAAGAAATCTGAGTCCTTGAAGAAACAAGGGTGGGCGGGTGGGGAAACAAAGGCAACTTGAAGACGGATGAAGCAAACACCATAGAGAAAAACTGATAAATGATCTTGCGGATGTTGAAATGAATGAATCCACTTGAAGAGGAGCACGCCGGTAGAAAAGGATTGACATGACAATCTCAATTATCAAGAAGGATTAGTATTCACATCGGAGTATGAGAACACCGTTTAGGAAAGGTATGGAATCAACATTTGACTTTGAAGCAACTCGAGTACCACAACTCAAAACAAAACAAAGGATTGGCTTGCGGAATAAGCCGGAACGAACATATGATAGAGATTCCGTCTGAAGTTTTCGTGGTGGGGCCTACACGGGCTCGATCGTACAACACCATCATGTACAAGGCAGTGCACATGACATACGAAGCGTCCCCGAGTCGGCATAGCCAAGGACTCTTTAAGACACAATGAGACCACTGTAAAACCAACCGTGGATAGGCGGACCACTAGACGTCGAACCCCAATTTCATATCATACACCTGTCGGAAAGATATCCTAAGAGCTACTTGAATTCCCACTTATAAACTCCCGAAACTTTCCGGTTATGCAATCAGGTGTTGGGGATACAGGGGAAGCATAATATCTCACCCAAAACTAGCAAATCCTACATCCAGCTGTATCCATCCTTCAACACATAACCAAGAAACCTTCGGAAATCATCTACCTCAACCTTCGAAAAGCATCCGTCATACGAGTTATGGCAATACTCCCGAACTCCCGCCCCAGTACTGGGTGGCGTCGAGGTTATCTCACCAACAACTGCATAAAAGAGATTTTCGATGTCGGTGAAACCAAACTCAGGTATTTAAGAATTGCAACGATAAAATTGTGATGACAACACCTCAGAGCTCAACTCCTCGGGACACTGCCACAACCCCTAAATGTCAGGAGGTACCAAGAACAATGTTCTCGTCACAAAACCATCGGAACGATTCCAAGATACCCGCGTGATCCTAAAAAAATTTAGTGAAAATTTGAGAAGAGAAGAGTCAAAACTCTACGTCAGGATGCCTCACCAGAGCGACGAAGGGACTGAGGAGTAAAAAGAATTCCTAACTCTCCGATATATATAATTCCTAAATGACTCAAAACATTTCTAGACTCAATAACGCCAGCGATTCGATCAAGCAGGGGGCTCCTAAGGTCGGGGAAGGCTCTGATTACCAACTTATAACGCCCTCGATGCGGCTATATCTCCCACATGTCGAAGCATGACTTATAGGCATAACCGCATTAAAAGCAATGTCGCAAGTGAGGTAATCTTCACACAAATATCAAAATGTTCGTCTCGACGAGTACATTATTTCATCTCATTGCATCATTTTCATTTGAGCTCATCTTGACGCCCGAAATGCTGTTGGAAGAGGGCTATGTGATGAATTTGTCAGATCTGTTTTAGCAAATAGCTTTTTGTCATTTTTGCCATGTTTAATGTGTGCATGCTATGATCCTGAGCTCTACATGTGTTTTGTTATATGCCATGCCATCTTTACATAGGTGCTTGCCATGTATTTTTGTGATCTATGTGATGACTAGCACAAGCATGCAAAGTAGTGTAATCGGTAATGCTGATTTCAGGGACTTAGAATTTCACTAAGTCCTTGTCTTGTTTTTGTTGTTATGCCATATGTTCATGTTGTTTCCTAGTGATCCGTGCCTCTTTTGAGGATGATCAGTAAGGTTGTTTTGTTAACATTGTGGTGCTCTATCCATCCATGTCTTTATTTGCATTTATGGAGCACCCTAGCTTGAGTCAATCGAGCTCCACTTTTGCTATAAAGTGAATCCTGGCAGATTGTTGACATGTTTAGCGATTTTGCCGAGGATGTTGCTATTGATCCGTGCATGCTATGTTGTTGTTCTTGCCATGTCTAGCTTCTAGGCCATGGCTTCTTGATGGGTGTATGCTTAGCTTGTCATGCCATGCTCTGTAGTGAGTGCATCGAGCTCGTAAACATGCCTACTCGTTAACTGATTTGCATGCTCCAGTTTTTCACTAAGTCTGAATCTGTTTATGTTTTTGCCATGTTCACATGCTTGCAATTGTATTTTCTGATCCCTTTTGGCTCAAGATCACTAAGGGACTTTTGTTAAGTGCTTTGAGTAGCTTCATGCCATGCCTTCCTTTTCCATGATAAGTTCCTGTAGCAGGTAGTTTTCATGCTCTAAAGTGTGCTTCCTGATGTTAAATTCCAGACTTGTGTTAATTTCACCAAGTCTGAAACCTGTAATCATTTGCACTTTTGCCATGCTTGTTTGAACCTGTTAATGGATGAATTAGCCGTAGCTTAGTGTTCATCTTTTGTCAAGCTTCTTGAGTGGATTCCTGCCATGTAAATTGTTGCCATGTTTGAGTGCTGTAGCATATTTATCTTGATGCATTTAGTTGGTCACTTGCTGTTAATCGCAGACCGATGCCATATTTGTTTTGCTTGCCATTTCCTAACCGTGCATCCGATTCCGGTGATCTTTATATCGATTTCAACCGAAATCACCTCACCTTTCCAGTGGCACTCTTGGTTTCCAAGTTGAGGCTAGGTTCAATCATTCTTTTCCAAATCTTGCATATGCATTACATGTCGCATCCCACATATCATACCATGTTCATGTGTTGGTTGTTTACTATGTTGTGTGCTTCTTTCCGGTGTTGCTTCTTCGGGTTGGTTCCGATTACATCGCGTTTGTGAGGAACCGTTCGACTACGTCTGTTTGTCTTCTTCATGGACTCGTTCTTCTTCCTTGCGGGATTTCAGGCAAGATGACCATACCCTCGAAATCACTTCTATTTTTGCTTGCTAGTTGCTCGCTCTTTTGCTTTGCCTATGTTGCGATACCTACCACTTGCTTATCATGCCTCCCATATTGTTGAACCAAGCCTCTAACCCACCTTGTCCTAGCAAACCGTTGTTTGGCTATGTTACCGCTTTGCTCAACCCCTCTTATAGCGTTGTTAGTTGCAGGTGAAGACGAAGTTTGTTCCTTGTTGGAACATGTAGATGTTGTTCCTTGTTGGAACATGTTTACTTGTTGGGATATCACAATATCTCTTATTTAATTAATGCATCTATATACTTGGTAAAGGGTGGAAGGCTCGGCCTTATGCCTGGTGTTTTGTTCCACTCTTGCCGCCCTAGTTTCTGTCATATTAATGCTATGTTCCCGGATTTTGCGTTCCTTACGCGGTTGGGTTATAATGGGAACCCCTTGACAGTTCGCCTTGAATAAAACTCCTCCAGCAATGCCCAACATTGGTTTTACCATTCACCACCTAGCCTTTTCTTTCCCTTGGGTTCTGCAGACTCAAGGGTCATCTTTATTTAAACCCCCCGGGCCAGTGCTCCTCTGAGTGTTGGTCCAAACTAGAGCCCCTTGCAGCGCCACCTCGGGGAAACTCGAGGGCTGGTTTTAGTTGTACGGATTGCTCATCTGAGTGTGCCCTGAGAACAAGATATGTGCAGCTCCTATCGGGATTTGTCGGCACATTCGGGCGGTGTTGCTGGACTTGTTTTACCATTGTCGAGGATGTCTTGTAACCTGGATGTCGAGCCTGATCGGAATGTCTTGGGAGAAGGAATATCCTTCGTTGACCGTGAGAGCTTGTGATGGGCTAAGTTGGGACACCCCTGTAGGGATTTGAACTTTCGAAAGCCGTGCCCGTGGTTATGGGCAGATGGGAATTTGTTAATGTCCAGTTGTAGAAAACCTGAAGTTGGTCTTAATTAAAATGCACCAACCGCGTGTGTAACCGTGATGGTCTCTTCTCGGCGGAGTCCGGGAAGTGAACACGGTGTTGGAGTTATGTTTGACGTAGGTTGTCTTAGGATCACTCCTTGATCATAGATTTCTCGAACGTGCTTTGCCTTCTCTTCTCACTCTCATTTGCGTATGTTAGCCACCAAATATGCTAGTCGCATGCGGCAGCTTCACCTCATACCTTTTACCCTTCCTATAAGTTGAAATAGTCTTGATTGCGAGGGTGTGAGATTGTTGAGTCCCCGTGACTCACAGATACTTCCAAAAATAGTTTGCAGGTGCCGATGATACCGTGCAGGTGACTCAACCAAGCTCAAGGAGGATCTCGATGAAGATCTTGTCCTTCGTGTTGTTTCGTTCTAGTTGATCAGTAGTGGAGCCCAGTTGGGGTCGACCGGGGATCTGTGTAGCTTTTGGGGTAGTCTTCTTTTATTTTGGTTCCGTAGTCAGACCTTGATTGTATCTGGTTGATGTAATGTTTTATTCATGTAATTGTGTGAAGTGGCGATTGTAAGCCAACTATGTATCTTTTCCCCTTTACTTATTTACATGGGTTGTGTGAAGATTACCTCACTTGCGACATTGCTTTCAGTGCGATTATGCCTATAAGCCGTGCTTCGACAAGTAGGAGATATAGCCGCATCGAGGGCGTTATAAGTGATGCCTATATACATGATCATACCTAGATATTCTCATAACTATGCTCAATTCTGTCAATTTCTCAACAATAATTTGTTCATCCACCGTAATACTTATGCTCTAGAGAGAAGCCTCTAGTGAAACATATGGCCCCCGGGTCTATTTTCCATCATATTAATCTTCCAACACTTAGTTATTTCCTTTGCCATTTATTTTACTTGCATCTTTATTTCTCTTTATCATAAAAATACCAAAAATATTATCTTATCATATATATCAGATCTCACTCTCGTAGGTGACCGTGAAGGGATTGACAACCCCTTTATCGCGTTGGTTGCGAGGAGTTTATTTTTTTGTGTAGGTGCGAGGGACTCGTGCGTGGCCTCCTACTAGATTGATACCTTGGTTCACAAAAACTGAGGGAAATACTTACGCTGCTCTACTACATCACCCTTTCCTCTTCAAGGGAAAACCAACGCAATGCTCAAGAGGTAGCAAGAAGGATTTCTGGCGCCGTTGCCGGGGAGGCTTACGCAAGGTCAAGTCAAGATTTGGACTCCCGACAACGAGCGATTTCTGGCGCCGTTGCCGGGGAGTCTACGCAGAAGTCAACATACCAAGTACCCATCACAAACCCTTATCTCCCGCATTACATTATTTACCATTTACCTCTTGTGTTCCTCTCCCCCACTTCACCCTTGCCATTTTATTCGCCCTTCTTCCGCTCGTCTTTCCATTTTCTTTGATGTCTTACTTGGCTCATTTGCACATTTGGTTGGAATAGTTGTTTATTTATTACTAAACAGAGAGCCTAAGATCTATGGATCCTCATCTACTTGCTAATCTTTTTAAGAGATCCAATTATGATGAACCAATTGCTAGTGAGTTTTGTGCACTAGATTATCTTTATGAGGTTTTGCTTGAAATTCATGAATCTGAAAAGTTTGATGAATTACTTTATGGAGCTATTCACAATAGATCTTTGAATAAAAAGCGTGATTGCAATGATGTTACTATAAATTCTATTTATGTCAATAATATGCAAAACCCTAAGCTTGGGGATGCTAGTTTTGCTATGTCTACTACTTGTTGCAATGATCATGATTGGGGTGATTCTTCTTGTGATCATGAAAATTTATTTAAGCCCCATGATTAATATGAGATTGATAATAGTGTTTGCAATATTATTGAAAGTGGGTTTGGAAAAGTGTCAACTTTAGATCCCACATATCTGTAGAATGATCAATCTTATGAATTTTTTGATAAAAGTGGGTTTGGAGAGGTCATGACTTTAGTTAATGTTAGTCCCACTATTTTGGAAGAGTGTCAACTTTGCGTGCATGTGGATCATGTTGAAAACATTTTACGTGATAGATATTTTGTTGAATTTGCTTATGATCCTACATGTAATTATTATGAGAGAGGAAAATATGGTGGTAGAAATTTTCATGTTAGTAAATTACGTCTCGTTATGTTGAGATTACTACTGTTTCTTCCCTCTTCCATGCATATGCTAGTTTTTGCTTGCCATGATAATTTGTTTGCCTATAAGATGCCTATGCATAGTAAGTATATTAGACTTAGATGTGTTTGTCACATGTTTTATGATGCTCTCTTTGTGCTTCAATTCTTGTCTTTCATGAGAGCATCATTAAAATTATCAATGCCTAGCTAAAAAGGCTTTAAAGAAAAGCACTTGTTGGGAGACAACCCAATATTTTTCCTTGCTGTTATTAAATAAATAATTTATCTAGCCTCTTTTTTGGTTGTGTTTTTTGTGTTTAATTAGTGTTTGTGCCAAGTAGAACCATTGGGAAGACTTGGGGAAAGTCTTTTTAATCTTGCTGTAAAAAAACAGAAACTTTAGCGCTCACGAGAACTGCTGCCATTTTTATTTGGAAAGTGATATTTAGTTAATTCTTTTTGAAGGTGATTAATAGATAAATTACTCACTTCCATTAATTTATTTTAGAATTTTTGGGGTTCCATATCTTGCGTTAGCTACAGATTACTACAGACTGTTATGTTTTTGACAGATTCTGTTTTTCGTGTGTTGTTTGCTTATTTTGATGAATCTATGGCTAGTAAAATAGTTTCTAAACCATAGAGAAGTTGGAATAAAGTAGGTTTAACACCAATATAAATAAAGAATGAGTTCATTACAGTACCTTGAAGTGGTGTTTTGTTTTCTTTCGCTAACGGAGCTCACGAGATTTTCTACTTTAAGTTTTGTGTTGTGAAGTTTTCAAGTTTTGGATAAAGATTTGATGGATTATGGAACAAGGAGTGGAAAGAGCCTAAGCTTGGGGATGCCCATGGCACCCCCAAGATAATCTAAGGACACCTAAAAGCCAAAGCTTGGGGATGCCCCGGAAGGCATCCCCTCTTTCGTCTACTTCTATCGGTAACTTTACTTGGAGCTATATTTTTATTTACCACATGATATGTGTTTTGCTTGGAGCGTCTTGTATTACTTGAGTCTTTATTTGTTAGTTTTCCAAAATCATCATTGCTGCACACACCTTTTTGAGAGAGACACTCATGATTCGGAAATTGTTAGAATACTCTATGTGCTTCACTTATATCTTTTGAGTTATATAGTTTTTGCTCTAGTGCTTCACTTATATCTTTTAGAGCACGTTGGTAGATTTGTTTTATAGAAACCATTGTTCTCTCATTCTTCACTTAGATTATTTTGAGAGTCCTACAAAACAGCATGGTAATTTGCTTTAATTATGTTAGGCATTCAAGATTAATAAAAAAATTCTTATGAGTGTGTTGAATACTATGAGAAGTTTGAAACTTGATAATTGTTTTGAGATATGGAGATGGTGATATTAGAGTCGTTCTAGTTGAGTAGTTGTGAATTTGAGAAATGCTTGTGTTGAAGTTTGTGATTCCCGTAGCATGCACGTATGGTGAACCGTTATGTTAAGAAGTCAGAGCATGATGTATTTATTGATTGTCCTCCTTATGAGTGGCGGTCGGGGACGAGCGATGGTCATTTCCTACCAATCTATCCCCCTAGGAGCATGCGTGTAGTGCTTGGTTTTTGATGACTTGTATATTTTTGCAATAAGTATATGAGTTCTTTATGACTAATGTTGAGTCCATGGATTATACGCACTCTTACCCTTCCATCGCCCTTTCTCACATTGAGAGTTGGTGCAAACTTCGCCGGTGCATCCAAACCCCGTGATATGATACGCTCTTTCACACATAAACCTCCTTTATATCTTCCTCAAAAAAGCCACCATATCTCCCTATTATGGCATTTCCATAGCCATTCCGAGATATATTGCCATGCAACTTTCCACCGTTCTGTTTATCATGACACATTCATCATTGTCATATTGCTTTGCATAATCATGTAGATGACATCATATTTGTGGCAAAGCCACCGTTCATAATTTTTCATACATGTCACTCTTGATTCATTGCTATCCCGGTATACCGCCGGAGGCATTCATATAGAGTCATACTTTGTTCTAGTATCGAGTTGTAATCATTGAGTTGTAAATAAATAGAATTGTGATGATCATCATTCATAGAGTATTGTCCCAAAAAAATAAAGGCCAAAAAAAGGAAGGCCCCAAAAAAAATAAAAATAAAAAAGAAAATAAAAAGGGACAATGCTACTATCGTTTTTTCCACACTTGTGCTTCAAAGTAGCACCATAATTTTCATGATAGAGAGTCTCTTGTTTTGTCACTTTCATATACTAGTGGGAATTTTTCATTATAGAACTTGGCTTGTATATTCCAACAATGGGCTTCCTCAAATGCCCTAGGTCTTCTTGAGCAAGCAAGTTGGATGCACACCCACTTAGTTTCTTTTGTTGAGCTTTCGTGCATTTATAGCTCTAGTGCATCCATTGCATGGCAATCCCTACTCCTTGCATTAACATCAATCGATGGGCATCTCCATAGCCCGTTGATTAGCCGCGTTGATGTGAGACTTTCTCCTTTTTGTCTCCACATAACCCCCATCATTATATTCTATTCCACCCATAGTGCTATATCCATGGCTCACGCTCATGTATTGCGTGAAGGTTGAAAAAGTTTGAGATTACTAAAGTATGAAACAATTGCTTGGCTTGTCATCGGGGTTGTGCATGATGAGAGCATTCTTGTGTGACGAAAATGCAGCATGACTAAACTATATGATTTTGTAGGGATGAACTTTCTTTGGCCATGTTATTTTGAGAAGACATAATTGCTTAGTTAGTATGCTTGAAGTATTATTGCTTTTATGTCAATATTAAACTTTTATCTTGAATCTTTCGGATCTGAATATTCATACCACAATTAAGAGGGTTACATTAAAAAAATTATACCAAGTAGCATTCCGCATCAAAAATTCTATTTTTATCGTTTACCTACTCAAGGATGAGCATGAATTAAGCTTGGGGATGCTTGATACATCTCCAACGTATCTATAATTTTTGATTGCTTCATGCTATATTATATTCTGTTTTGGATGATTAATGGGCTTTATTATACACTTTTATATTATTTTTTGGGACTAACCTATTAACCGGAGGCCCAGCCCAGAATTGCTTTTTTGCCTATTTAAGAGTTTCACAGAAAAAGAATATCAAACGGAGTCCAAACGGAATGAAACCTTCGGGAACGTGATTTTCGGAATGAACGTGATCCAGAGGACTTGGACCCTACATCAAGACATCAACCAGGAAGGCACGAGGTAGGGGGCGCGCCTACCCCCCCAGGCGCGCCCTCCACCCTCGTGGGGCCCACGTTGCTCCACCGACGTACTTCTTCCTCCTATATATACCTAAGTACCCCCAAACTACCAGATACGGAGCCAAAAACCTAATTCCACCGCCGCAAGCTTCTGTACCCGTGAGATCCCATCTTGGGGCCTTTTTCGGAGCTCCGCCGAAGGGGGCATCAATCACGGAGGGCTTCTACATCAACAACATAGCCTCTCCGATGATGTGTGAGTAGTTTACCTCAGACCTTCGGGTCCATAGTTATTAGCTGGATGGCTTCTTCTCTCTTTTTGGATCTCAATACAAAGTTCTCCACGATTCTCATGGGGATCTATTCGATGTAATCTTCTTTTGCGGTGTGTTTGTTGAGACCGATGAATTGTGGGTTTATGATCAAGTTTATCTATGAACAATATTTGAATCTTCTCTGAATTCTTTTATGTATGATTGGTTATCTTTGCAAGTCTCTTCAAATTATCAGTTTGGTTTGGCCTACTAGATTGATCTTTCTTGCAATTGGAGAAGTGCTTAGCTTTGGGCTCAATCTTGCGGTGTCCTTTCCCAGTGACAGTAGGGGCAGCAAGGCACGTATTGTATTGTTGCCATCGAGGATAGCAAGATGGGGTTTATATCATATTGCATGAGTTTATCCCTCTACATCATGTCATCTTACTTAAAGCGTTACTCTGTTCTTTTGAACTTAATACTCTAGATGCATGCTGGATAGCGGTCGATGTGTGGAGTAATAGTAGTAGATGCAGGCAGGAGTCGGTCTACTTGTGTCGGAAGTGATGCCTATATACATGATCATACCTAGATATTCTCATAACTATGCTCAATTCTGTCAATTGCTCAACAGTAGTTTGTTTACCCACCGTAATACTTATACTCTCGAAAGAAGCCACTAGTGAAACCTATGGCCCCCGAGTCTATTTTCCATCATGTTAATCTCCCGCCAACAAGCTATTTCTTGCGCCGTTTTTATTTCACTTTATTTACTTTGCATCTTTATCATAAAAAATATTATCTTATCATATCTATCAGATCTCACTTTCATAAGTGATCGTGAAGGGATTGAAAACCCCTTTATTACGTTGGTTGCGAGGATTTTATTTGTTTGTGTAGGTGCGAGGGCCTCGTGCGTGGCGTCCTACTGGATTGATACCTTGGTTCTCAAAAACTGAGGGAAATACTTACGCTACTTTGCTGCATCACCCTTTCCTCTTCAAGGGAAAACCAACGCAGTGCTCAAGAGGTAGTAGGCCTCTAGCATAGTTGAGTATGTTGTGTGACCTCTTTCAGTGGTAGGCTAGCAGATATAGGGGAAAGTAAGTGGTACTATCTACCCAGAGTAAAGAGTTAATGCTTCGGAAAGACTGTGTCTCGATCATCCATTTCTCAAACATCATGTAGTGCGAGAAATTCAACGGAGGAGATCGAGTCTTGTGGGGAAAAGTGTGCAAACCTCTACAGAGTGTACAAACTAATCATGATTAGCCGTGTCCCCGGTTATGGACATCTTGAGCATCTAGATCTTGGATTATCATGTTGATCTCATCATTTTACTTAATTAATTTGTTGGGTTGTTAACTTTTTAATTGGGATTGAGTTGGAGGAACCTTCTCAATAATTTTCAACCAACTTGGTAGTTAAATAAAATTTATTCCTTTGATGTAGGGAAAAATTGGCTTTATGCAAAAAAAAACCTTAGAGCCTCCACCAGCCAAATATGCATGTAGTGATAGCCATTATTCAGCATTGCTCTACAGTGTGAATTTGCCAGTACGTTCAATGTACTGACCCTTTGTGGCTGCAATGTCTCATGTTGCAGGATTCTTACGACGAGTAAGTGATACGTTAGGGTTACGATTTCTACACTCAACTTTGCCGTTGGTGTTGATGGGAATCCACTACCTTGTTGTTACTTCCGCTATTTGGATTGAGGTAATAGTATTTACGTTACTTTATACATGTGATTTACCCCTGTTATAAATCCTCGAGTACTGTGTGTGTCAGCATACCGATCCTGGGATGACACTTAAGCATAGAGACTTGACCATCTAAGGTCGGGTCGCTACAAGATGGTATCAGAGCACATGTTGACTGTAGGACGTGACCCCTAGAAACTAGCAAGCCCATAGGAAAGATATTCTCTAAAACCTTATTTTCAAAAAGATCTTCTACCTCTCTTCTTTTATGAGCTTTATCAAATATTTCTTTTAGTTAGACTATACCCCTTTCCCCTTTTGACCACACGAACATTCGACTGATGAGATCACTCCAAGAAGTACAAGATATCAGACAACTAAGACCACTTTGGAATGAAGAGGATTTTACTAAGCATTATAATAATGAAACTACGACGGCCGAAGTCTCCGAAGACTAGGAAAATGAAGAATTTCCAGATTGGTATGACCCAGGAAGGATACCCCTATGAAATTTATCAGACTATTGAAGTTGTCAATACCCGAGATCAAGGTGTGTCGGAGAAAGACCGGAACATGGAGCATTAAAACTCAAAGTTTTGTCAAGAAAACACTAGGGCAAGAGATATCAACTATGGACTGATAGCTCATGGCAGAGACATGGGCATAGACACGGCTATCCATTGATGTTATCACCCGCTTATGCTATTTGTCACCGTGCTGAGTTAAGCATGCATTTCTTCGGAAGGATTGGATGACAAAAGGGCTAATGGAGCACCTATCAGCAAAAGATGAATTTTTAACCTTAGCTGGTGTATCACCAGGATCTAGAGTAGTACATCAAGAATTTTAAGATGGAGCTCCAGGAAGCTGTATTAGACAAGGAAGCATTTCGTGAAGAACTCAGGACCCAAAAGCTAAAAGTAGCCAAGCTGGAGGAGCAAAACCTCGAGATACCGGAGATTCGTCAGGAACTGAAGGACAATAGGACCATGGTTCATGATAAGGAAGTTGAAACCTAGAAGTTTGGAACACAACTCCAGAAATATTAAAGGACGTCATGAGAGACTTCGCATCAACATAAATGATCTGGCAAAAGAACTTGAGAAGGACAAGCACGATCGAAACAAGCCATCGCAGACATGAACAAGACTCGAAGAGTTTGACGACGTTGAAGATTTATTGACCTTTAGAAGACCAAACCCCTGTTATATACCCACGTTAGATGCGACGTTTGTGAGCTGTCATTTGTTTCATGTTTTCTCGACAGTCACAAATAAAATCTATCTTTTCAAAACTATTGCTTGTATTGTGTGTATCCCTCTCTGTCTCTCTTATCTCACCCCAAAACCTATGCACCCAATAGAGGATGAATGGAGATGAACTCATGTTTCCTGGACCGATAAGTCAATTGGAGACGGACCGATGGATACAGAACATGGAGGATCACATGAAGAATAACCCTATATCCGAAAAGGATATGGCCCATCATGTTCTTCAGTTCTTTGAAAGAGGTGCCGCTACTTGGTGGAGGATGTACCAAACCATCAATGGATGGCAAGGAGTAACCACTTGGAAATAATTTAAGTTGACTGTACTAAAGTCTCGGCTTGTGTCCCAACAATTGAAGACTTATGGAAATGATCTGAAGAAAACTTGTGCATGCAAGCTATGTGGAGAAATAGGACACACCCATAAAGAACACAAGGATGAATGCCCTAATTGTGAAGGAAGTCACACAGCTGAAGAATGCCCAACTAGGCAGATCACTTGTTTCATGTGTGAAGGGACTACCCACTAACCTGCTCAGTGTCACATTTACCCCGTGGTTCAAAGAACCATCCAACAGAAGAAAGAAGCAACGAAAGGGAGCCCTCATGGAAATTTTAGAAGAACCGGTGATAAAGGAAGATGTCGAGGACATACATAGAGGAAACAGAATTAAAGCCTGCACCAAGTCATGCTATTCATGTGGAGAAGAAGGACACATCTCCCAAAATTGTCTGAATGGGGATCTAGTAGAATTCCCGACATAGGAAGTAGAGTATGACCCACAAGAAATAGAAGCCCTGATTGGAATGGAAAAAGTCCAGGAAAAGAAGTAGATTGGATTCCAGGAAGGACCTGAGTCATATCACCTGTTTCAGGTGCAAGGAGTCTTGGCACTACTTCAGCAGTTGCCCATAACCCACAGGACCCAAGGAGGCTTTGAAATCACAAGGAAACCTCGAGACTTATCAGAAGTAATATGTTTCCGTTGAAATGAAGCAGGGCACTTTGCGAGAGTTTGTCCCAAGGAGAAGGAGACTTGTGATAATTAGTTGTGTTTGTGAGAAGTATAGTAGTAGTGGTGAGAACATTTTCCTTTATATTGAGGCGATGAGTTAAGGCATGTAATGGAAAGGCAGGAGATTGTAAAAATTTGAGAATCAATAAAGTTAGCATCGTTGGTACTGATTTCGATTTTTGAGTTGTTACTCTATGAAGAAAAGATTTTTGACCATTTTTGAGGATATGAGAAATATGGTCTATGGATGAATTTGTGCATTTCAAGGGTGGTAGTACCCTGTGAGGACTCTTGACCTCTGGAAAGGATAATGATATTCCACGGAGTGGACTAGGGACAAAATAAGTACGAGTTTTATCTCGATATGTGGTATACCCCAAGAATATGGAGGGATGAAGTACTATTGGATATAAAGGAGGTATAATGTTGGTAATATGGAGCAATTGTAACTCCATGATGAGTCGGGGTAATCACGTTTTAGTTTGGTACCAATAGAAGGAAGAGAGACATCACAATTGGATGGATTTGAGAATGCTAGGAAGCTGGATGTTGGAATAATGATCAGTTGCCTCGATGATGAGATTAAGGTTTACAAGTGATGAGATGGGCCGTAATCCACAGGCCCCAGGACCTGCCAAGAAGCAAGCACACTCTTGCTGAAGGGAAAACCCTGGAAGAAGTTACGATTTTATCAACAGACGATCTTATAAGAGTAACACAAAACCTGAGAGTTGTGAAGGAACGATAGATGTTTGTTTGACTTGCAGAATCCATGGATTTATCCGAACTTGGTTCGTCGACAAGATAAATTCTGCAATGCTTGTGAGGATGACCAAGTGTTTGAATGCGAGATTCGCTAAACCATATACAAGGTAATGATTTGGGTGCGGGATGGATTGATCACCATACCGACTTATTCTTTTTATTTGCTTTGCTGTATGGGATGGTAAATCTGAGTGACTTACCCATAGTAGAGAGACGACGATATCTAAACCTTGTTTAAACCTTAGAATGGCATGACAATTTTTTCCCTTGTACAAGGCAGTTGTTCAACCCAGACCCATTTCCTGCAGGAGAAACCATAAATGGTTGACCACCATGAGATATCGATAGTTGTTTAGTATTGGCGCCAAACCCGTCAGCTAAGGAGACCCAGTCACGGAAGAACCTTACCAAGATGAAAGGACACAAGAATTGAGGAAAAAGGGTTATGCCACTATTAGAAGAGCCTAGAGTAGGAATTTTCCTAAGGATCTGAGAAGACCGACTCTGTCAACAATAAGGATGGGTATATATGTTTTGATGGAACCGTAACCATGTTTCTAAAGGTGGTAGCACCCAGACCCCCTGTGATGGTCGATGGATTTTTAGAAGACCCCCAAACCTAACCTATTTCTGGCTAGCCTCTCTGAATCTCGAGGACGAGATTCATTTTAAGGGTGGTAGGTTTGTAACATCCCAAAATTCTAAATTTTGGAATGTTATATTAAATATATAGTCTTGATTGATTGTATGATTGCTTGTGTGAAATTGAGTGAAATTCGAAACTTTTTGAAAGTTAAATGAGAGGGAATAAAAGGAGTTTCCCAAACTTTCATTCTGCATTTACGATCTCCGTGAAATCAAATCCTTTTCATCACAAACCCCTAAAGAGAAGATGACATGACTTCTTCCATTTAAATAAATAAAAAGGGTTGTTAAAAAGATTTGAATTTCATTTGGGAATATTTCAAATTCAGAAACTTAAAGCAACTCAATGATTTTCATGAGAGAAGATAAAATGACTTCTTCAAAATATATGAATTATGAGTTGGAAGTTATAAAGGAATTAAATTCAAAATCCGATTGGAATTATTTTCAACTTGGGGTTATTTAGTTTATATTAAAATTAGTTTTTCTCCAAAAATAGAATATATGGAAAATAGGGTAAAATGATTCCCTATAATAGAAAATTGGAGAAAATTAAATTTGAAACCATTTTGGTATTTTTAAAATGATTTTTACTGGGTTTTATTGCACCAGTAGCACGCTTTGCTTTATTTCAATTCTTGCGGATTTTATTTAATGTTAGGAAAATGTTCATGCTGTAGAAAATCGTTTACTGAAAATTTTGGTATATAATATGCCTATATATAATTTTACTTTAATTTTCGTTATTCCGTTTTTCCTTTTTCTGTTTCTATTAAAAACTATGAGTGCGACTAGAACTAACTGTTGCCCACGTGCACAGCATAGTGGTATCGGGCGCCCCATCATTTTATTCTTTTTCTTCTCTCATACATGGGTCAGGCCCAGCAAGCCTTTTTTTTCTATTTGACCGAATTTTGTTAAAAAAAAACTATAGCGCGTGCGGCCGGGCCTAACTTTTAGCCCATGATCTTTTTCAAATTTCATCTACTTAGATATATATTTAGTCCCACATTGCCTAGCCTTTAATCCCGAAACCTATTTTTCACCTATAAATATAGACTCATAGAGCCTTCAAAAATCATCCGATTCGAGTTAAATCAATATTTTAGTTTGATTAGATTCATTAAAAAAAGTATTTTCCCCTTTCCGGCGGGACTGCTAGAAGTTGTCTCCTCTCTCCGAAGTCGTCTTTTCTCTATCTTATAAAGGTAACTTTCATTGTTACCTAAATTTTTTTAGCCGTAACTATTTTTTTCCGTAAAACAGCTTGGCCCTGATTTTTCAAATAGCCATAACTTTTTACTTATTCATCAAAATTAAATGAAACCATCGCCTATAGTTTTGTCTTGTTTTCACCTATCCAGTGAACCTGTCACATCAACTTTTTGAAATTGTCAAATTTCAAAATTTGTTCAGATTCATATTCAAACTTCTTTTGATCATAACTTGAGTTCCGTAACTCCGATTTAGTTGATTCTTTTTGCAAATCGAAGCTCTTGACCTAAACTTGCTGATAAGACCAAATCCACCCAATTTTGATACTGTTAGAAATGGTTTTCTGTTGCAAGAGTTAATTGCTTGTTTTTGGAGTTTTCTGAGATCTTTTCTCCGATTCTTCTACATGATTGCTTATGTGTGATTGCTATTACTTGCTCACGATAGATTGAAATGGAGTGTGAAGAGTAGAACTATGAGGAGTTATGAGTGCGAATCATCTTTATCAACAGTACAAGGCAAATTCACACTTTGACCATATTTTTCATACACAGTTTTTATGCATTAGTCTGATCCTCAAACATTGCATGAGTAGGATGTGATAACATGTGTGTATTTGGGAAGTAGTTGATGAGATAGGAACCTACTGTCTTATATTCAAACCCCTGGATGTTACTAGGTTATGCTTATACTGCTATGCTATGCTCATAGACGTGGATTGGGTTTGAGTGTATCCATGACAGATGTGAGATTGTTAATTAAGGTTTAACTTAAGGTGGCTACTTCAATACACATTTGGGTGGATTGGTTGGGGCACCCTGGAGTACCCAGTGGTTTGCCCAGGCACCTGGAGAACCCAATGCTTGCCTAAGGGAATCCCGGAGTACTCGTCAGATCACTCTATGGAATGCCAACCAAGCTCAAAGGGATCATAAGATTATTCATGCTAGAAACTTTCGTGTGCAGCCACAAGCCATTATGGCCTCTGGCATAGTTGAGTATGTTGTGTGACCTCTTTCAATGGTAGGCTAGTAGATGTAGGGGGAAAGTAGGTGGTACTCTCTACCCAGATCAAAGAGTTAATGCTTAAGAAAGACTCTATCTTGATCATCCGTTTCTCAAACATCATGTAGTGCGAGAAATTCAACGAAGGAGATCGAGTCTTGTGGGGAAAAGTGCGCAAATCTCTGCAGAGTGTACAAACTAATCATGATTAGCTGTGTCCCCGGTTATGGACATCTTGAGTATCTCAATCTTGGATTATCATGTTGATCTCATCACTTTACTTAATTAATTTGTTGGGTTGTTAACTTTTTAATTGGTATTGAGTTGGAGGAAACTTCTCAATAATTTTCAACCAACTTGGTAGTTAAATAAAATTTATTCCTTTGATGTAGGAAAAATTTGGCTTTATGCAAAAAATAACCTTAGAGCCTCTACCAGCCAAATATGCATGTAGTGATAGCCATTATTCAACATTGCTCTGCAGTGTGAATTTGTCAGTACATTAAATGTACTGACCTTTTGTGGCTGCAACGTCTCATGTTGCGGGATTCTTACGACGAGTAAGTGATACACTAGGGTTACGATTTCTACACTCAACTTTGCCGTTGGTGTTGATGGGAATCCACAACCTTGTTGTTACTTTCGCTATTGGATTGAGGTAATAGTATTTACATTACTTTATACATGTGATTTACCCCTGTTATAAATCCTCGAGTACTGTGTGTGTCAGCATACCGATCCAGGGATGACACTTAAGCACAGAGACTTGACCGTCTGAGGTTGGATCGCTACAATAAAACACGTTGAAATCAAGAGCCCGTTTATAGCTCTACTCCTCTTCGGCTGCCCCTTTCTCCACAGCCCATGCCAACTTCACTTCCTCCGAAAGTCGTAGCCAACACAGCGGTCTTGCCGGCATCAATACTCGAACTAGTCGTTCAAGCATAGAAGCTGAAGTGCTGATTGTGCTGTCGGCCCCATAATCATTGTTGAGTATATTGATTATTAGGAAAGGCGAGACAGACTAGGATTTTTTCTGGCTCGTCTTGTACTTCAAGTTGATCATTGTAGTCCTATATATGCCCACGAGGCTCAAGCAATAAAACAAGAACTATTCCACCAATCTTCTCTCTCCCTTCTAACATGATATCAGCTTTACCTCGCCGTGCCGCCCCCTGGGATGTCGATCTTCATGATCTCAACCGAGGGCTGCGCAACCCGTAGCAAGGGTTCGTCTGCCGACCGTGTTGATCGGCTGCCCTAAAGTCTTTTTCCTGATCCATTGATTGAGATTTTTTCTCTCTCATCGGTTATTTGATCAATGTTCTTTTTTGATTTTCCGATCTATAGACCGGCTTGCGTCGCCATCTCCGTTTGTCATCTACAACTAGCGGGGTTACCCGCGCATTTGCACGGCTAGATATTTTGTAGTTTACAATTTCGTATGTTAGAAGCTCTGTGAGTTAAATATTTTTGCACTTTAAGATAAACATCTAATCGTGCCATAACTTGAAAGTTATAAGGGTTTGAACTGATAATCAGTTATATAGAACCACAAAATTTAAATTTTTGAGGAAGTGCATTTTGAAGTCAAACATATTGTCCTAGCATGCTTGTCTTTATGTGTATGTACCGAAGATCGCTTTTTTGTCTCGCTATATTAGCTAATTATTATATATGCCATTTGTACTTGAGTCCCATAGAGATTGTTCAGAAAGCTTGTATTTATTTGCTTTAGTTTGATTATTACTCCAACTCCAATGTACTCAGCGATCCAACTTCGACAACCCTCCTGGAACGACATCTCATCAGCAAGCATCATCGATTAGTGCACGGATTTACCACTTGGTAACTTAGTTTTATTTATCCAATATCACCTCCACAATTCATAGAATTAGACCTTATGCTTGAAAATTAGTTTTTGACTACGCAATCCTTTTACCGGATTCTCAAATCCAAGTTACAATGGATTGGATGTAAATTACGATGACATTGACTGAGTTTCCCATTTCAATAATGAAGGTGAGTTCAACATCTCATCAACTAAGAAATCATATTGTCAAAATAATATTTATATAACTATGGAGAAATCATGAAATACATAACAAAACTATTAAATAGGTGGGCAATATTAGTGTATTAAATTTAACACATTTTAATGTGTGTTCCCTTCACATCCGGTTACCGGAGGAATGCTTTTCCAATTAAAACTATTGATGCAATGAAGGAAAAGTGATGCACAAAGCTAGTACCTTGCTGAAATCACTTTAGGCATGAGCACACGCAATGTGACTCGAATTAACAAAAAAGAATGCAACTCCAATTGCTCTCATGCAGCCATAGTTTCTGATAAATATTCATGTGTACGCTTCTCTTAGCATAATCAATGCTTTAAATATCCATTGATTAGTAGGCTTTGATAAAAACAAAATTGTTAAGGTTGTTACATATGAGGACATGGTTTAACGAAGGTGACCTCACAGTTGGTTTGGTTGGCCTTGTCCATGGTCTTTGACTTGTCTGACAGGCTGTTCAGTATCCTTGACATGTATCTAATGTTCTGATAGAGATAGTTCCGGTGTCTGGTTTTGATGTGTTAGCCATTGTTGTTTGTCTTTGATTGGCGTTGTTGAGTCCATGTTGTGTACGTAAGTATACTCACTTATATGCATTCAACATCAAATAGATTGTTGAGATACACATGCTAAGTTTCGTAAATGGATATGACCTTGTGTATGCACATGCAAAGCAATCAAGTACGTGATTGACTTCGGGGTTCTTTGTATGTAGGTGACCGATATACAATACACTCATGTGTGTCTGATTCATGGCTTGCATGTTCCGTACGTATATGGTTTCATCTTTGTCCTACAGCGTGTGTGTGGTTGTTGCCATCCATCGAGGCCACTGCCGCAACCAATGGCGCCGACACTCCGTAGTAAGTAGGGAAGCCAAGTAGCTTCTCGTTCTGTTTATTGTCCCGTCCGCTATCATAGAGGGGCCGAGGAAGCGCCTGGTTTGTTGCTAAACGTTGCAGAGTTCTACGATTCAGCTGGTGCATCTCCTCATAATGTGCATCGACTCAATCTGTATGACGACCATGAAGTCATGGCTGACCACCTACCCGCTTGGTCATGCCCTGTTTGGAGCTTCATGCTTGCGACCACAATCTGGACGGTCTCCCGAATCCTCCATATCACGTGTTAACTTGCTGCATGCTAGCCCGTCCCCTCTTCTTCTTAACACCAAGGACTCGACTGCACCTGATGCCTTGTAGACGGATTACTCCATCAAGCACTCCCTCTGTAACACGTGCTTACCAATCCCACTCAGGCATGTATATACTACGTGAGGGGTTAGACTATTTATTTAGGGAAGAGAGGAGGATGAGACCTTGTTTTATAGTATTCCATGTATGCGTGCATGTTTTCCTTTCATGGAAGCACCTTGCCCGTATGGCTCTTTCTTGTTTTTTAATGTGTTACGTGGTCTGGTTTTCCACATGTCCATGTTAGACACAGATTCGGTGGGCTTGTTCTTTTTTGGGGCACGTGTTCGGTGGATTCGTTTGTACGTGCCTAATATTGTAATCAACTTTTTCTTTCTTTTAATCTCAGCCATCATAATTAAAATCAATGGATGATATATTTTTAGTCGTATTATAGACATACTTTTTTGTGGGACCATACTTTATTATATTAACAAAAGTATACTGAAATACACTCTATGATTTGTACGTACACATGTAGTCTTTTTTATCGGGATAGAGAAAGTTCGTTATTACCCATGGGAAAATAATTTTTTTAAGACATAGATAAAGTTTTTTTTTGAACCCAGGACCGTAGAACAATCGTTCTACGGTAATTTTATATTAAATAAAAGTATATGTACAAGACAAAAACATACCCATAAAAGAAGCTACCCCTACTCCAGTTTTTGGAAACCCACAATAAGACGTAGATAAAGTTTCATATCCCATGTGAAGCTTCGATGTAGTATTGTGATCAGACTCTTGTCTTTTGAGGTGCTTGGACTCTCGCGCGGGACGCGAAGTATGGCCGGCTACTCAACTCTCAAGCGCCCGAGCTGCTTCTTCTATTCACAACGTGGCCTCGTTATATGCATGTTGCCTGCTATTTGATTTCGTGCATGTTGCGTCCCGTGTGATTGAAGGTTGCTCACGGTGTACGCTTCCAGATCAGCCTCTTTGTTCATGCGTCTAGCGCACATCGTTTGGCTGATCAAGATCAACCGCCGGATTATGTGAAGTTTGTCGTCGAGTACTCACGCATCAATACCGATCGAGCAACGGGTTATGGTTGTGTCGTCCCTTCGGACCGCAGTGCCGCCGCCCAGTGGTTCTTCCCGTGGCTGCATCGATCCGCGTCATCGCTACTTCGCCCCTTTGGGTCGTAGCACCACGGCACGTGGTCCCCGCCGCCACCCTAAGGCCGTTCCTATGGTTGCACCAACCCGCATGCTGGCACTGCATGCTCCTTCGGGCTGTAGTGCCGCAGCCCGCGGCCAACCACCGCCCCGAGGCCGTCCGCTTCCGGCCGTCCCCGAGGCTGCACCGACCCTCACGCTGCCGCTGCGTCGCCTCGTCGGGCGGTAGCGAGCGTAGCACATGGTCCCTGCAGCCGCCCAGAGGTTTTCCTCGCCGTCGCCCCGACCCGCGCGCTGCCGCTGCGTCGCCCCTTCAGGCCGTAGCGTCGAGGCGCGCGGTCCACTCCGCCGTCCCGGCGCGTCGACTTCTACGTGGTATGCGTCGCGTTGCCTCCCTAGGCATGAGGACGCCACTGTTCGTGCCGGTCCTCATCACCAGAGGCGGAGTTAGGATTTCTCAAAGCCTAGGGCTAAAACTAAGTAACTATACCACACATACCAGTGCATGTCATGAATTCACTTTTTTGCCGGAACCATAAATTCACTTCAAAAATGATATGAAAATTTAATAAAATAAATAGTTTAATAATGATGATATTAGTATTGTTCGATGAAGGCTGGCTGGATGTTGCTTAAAAAAATCGTACGTGTCTTATTCATCTTGGATTTTTATCTTTTTTGCTTTTGAGAAATAACCGAAACAAAATTGACTAAAGTAATACGAGTACAATTTAATCATCATGGATCTAGCAAAAAGATAGACGATACACCAAAGTAGAAATTACCAGTCTAGCCGGTTGTGGAGACGGAGAAGAACAATGACGTTGCCGGTTGTGGAGATGGAAAAGACCAGAAGGATGAACAAGACATTGCCGGCGGGCGGGCGGGATTTTGAATTCGGGGTCAGCCGATGGCGGCGACAAGGCCAATGTGCAGGTCTGTCGAGCCGATGGCGGCGACGAGGCCATTATTCTGGATGAAACGCCTGGGGCGGCGCACGGAACAAGGCAACCATATTTTGTCTGATCGATCAAATTGTCGAGAGATCGGTTCCTTTGGAATCGCAACTGACCAACGATCAAACGTGAGCGTGTTTTTTTCCTTGGCAAAAACCTTTTTTTGGGAAAAACGTGGGCGTGGCTTCCTGCTGGCTTGGCGATGCAGAGCTAGTTGGGCTGCGAGCCTGAGAAGGTGCATCGGCTAAGTGGCTGAGGCCTGGGGCTGGGCCTCTTAAAATCTAAAAATCTGAATTTTTTTTCTTCTAGATCTAATAGCACTAGTTGGGCCACGCCTGGGGCTATAGCTCTAGCTGCCATAGGCCCAATTCCGCCCCTGCTCATCACACTGTTGGGTTCTTCCTCGCCTACTTCGAGCACCGTTGCCGCGCTGCTGACCTAGCAGCCGCCGCCTCCTCCCCAGGCCGCAGCCGCCGTTTTCTTCCCGGTCCACGACGACTACCTCGACACCGACCATCCCGAGTCGACATCGACCACGGCGGCCCTTGCACGGCTACCTCAACAACGGCTACACCACCCTACGTTCTCGGCTACATCGACATCAGCACATGGGGCTACCGCCTTGCTTGAGCAACCTCGTCGGTTGCCACTCCAGCCACGACTCCGTGATGCATCGACCGTTACGACTATGTGTGGGGGGGGGGGGGGGGGGTCCGTCGGCTTGTCTTCGGATTCTTCTCCAGTCTCACCGTCTGAGTCGCTACCGTTGTGACTGCGGGGGGGAGGGGGGGAGGGGGGGGAGGGGGGAGGGGGTGTTGAATATATTGATTATTAGGAAAGACAAGATAGATTAGGATTTGTTCTGGGTTGTCTTGTACTCCAAGTTGATCATTGTACTCCTATATATATGCACATGAGGCTCAAGCAATAAAACAACAACTATTTCACCAATCCTCTCTTTCCCTTCTAACAGTCATCATCGATTCAAGCTAATCCAGCCCAACACCGGTCTTCTTGAATTCACCCAAGCCAACGTACAACCTGCATCCCTCCATGGATAGTACTCCGTATGGTTGGCAGGTAATAGAATGCTCTTTAGATTATGCAATTGGTTACCCAAGAAAAAAAATCAAAACATTGTTCTTGAGATCTCAAGCGATTCTATTGTGTTAGACTATGCCGTTTCTCATATGACCAAGTCTCACGAGCCGTTCTGGTCAAGCGGCCATATCATGCCGCACATATCTAGGATGAGCTCACGTAAGATAGGATCAGGCACTTAGAGTTTGTTTTGTAAAGTGTGCGTGTGTATCTCTCCTCTCCCCTTTGATCTATCTTATACTCCCTTCGTTCGAAAATACTTGTCATCAAAATGAATAAAAAGGGATGTATCTGGATGTATTTTAGTTCTAGATACATCTTTTTTTGTCCATTTTAATGACAAGTGTTTTCGGACGGAGGGAGTATAAAATTGTACCGCGGAGTGGATGAATACATGCATCTTATGACTTAACATATTGGGAATCATATAAAGTATGTTTTTCTTGGACCACCATACCATTCCTTGCTATATTATATTCATACCAGCTGTTCTTAATTGAGTGTGTCAGGGTTATTGCCCTTCTGGCTGTACTGGCTGATACAGAAAAATTCTTCTTACAGCTTTCAGTTTTGTCTCAGATGCACCACTAGAGTGATCGAGAGTTCTTTACTACTCGATTGATGATATTTCCGCAGATTTATTATGATCCTATTTTCCAAGAGATAGATGAAAGGCCCATATGTGCAGAAGCACTTTGTGTTAGGGTGCAACGTGGGGGCAAAATAAACTTTGTGCATGAAAAAACCATGTCCATGAGGCCATCCACCCCAAAATCCATGATTTCACTAATTCTATGAAGCATGTTCTACTGTCGTGGTATGATCTCTGTGATGACACCATCAAGTGAGATAGATGCATGGCAAAGAATATGTCGTATATATTTAGTTATTTGCTGCTCTTGATGTGCCAATAGATTGTATGAGTTTGTTCCTTATTTCCTACAGCTCTAAAAATGTTTCTTGATTTTAAGATGCATGTTGGAAAGGAATATGATATTTATCTACCTTGAGACTATCAAATTAGTTCCTCTTTTTATAGAGGCCTGTTGTTATGAATGCATCCCAATGTTTCATATTCAACTCACATATACAAGATGCAGTGTTCTTTGTTATTTCTTTGAGAATTTCCTTATGAGACGACCTAACATGCTACATCATCAACAACGCATGCAGCTTCTTGCAAACTACACTACATATTCGACCTAAAATTAGTAATTATGTTGCCTAAATTTAGAATTAGTTCTTCACTTGAGAGATCACATTCATTTGTAATCAAGACAAATGTCATTATTACTCTTTGGTGAGCTTCTACTTGCATACCAAACCCTTAACATATTATTCATGTTCATAGGGTAATCACTTTGATCCATAAGTCTTTATTTGTTACACTGTTTGCGACTATAAATTAACCTTTGGTACGTCTGCGGTGATACAAAATTTTCACAGCAATGCGCGGGGTATCATCTAGTTTACTTATAGTATCCATCCAGGAGGACATACTTAAATGGAAGGTGAGATCTTCATGTGTCCCAGCTTTTTATTACTAGGTTCAGGCGGCTGAGTTTCTTGAAATTAGGCACCATCGCATCAATGGTTCTGATTGTTTTAGGGGCCAAAATTCATTTGTTCATGTTGAATGGTATGCTTTGGTTAGTGCTTAGTTTTTTGGAAACAAAAATGTTTGTGCGCATATGCTGCAAACCCGTAAATCTGGAATCTTTATTATTGTCAGCATGTTGTTTTTTGTTGATTGCATGGTCATAGGCATTTGTTGACAGTCATATGGTGGGTGTAAATATTGGTGCATAATCCATGGCCTTGGTCATGATTATGTTTCACATGGTACTGCCTATGGTTTTTCTTTTTTGCATTAGTAGGAAAAAGCATAGTAGTGGCGTGTGAATTTAGCCCTTAGTGGCGTGTTTTGGAGACGCCACTGATTATGTGCCACTGATAACAGCGACCGGTGGCGTGCAAAAGCAAATGTCACTGTTAACAGCAACCGGTGGCGTGCAGTGGGCCTGCCACCAGTACGCTGTATTTGTGGCATGCACTGGACACAACACAAGTACGAATCAGTGGAATTGAATTGAAATTTCAAATTTGGGAAGAATTTAATTGAAAATGAAAATTAAAATTGGGTCGAATTGAAACTCAAATTCAAACTTCATATTCATTAAAATGGCATGAATAATATAGTTTGCGCCAAAAGTAGCTTACAATATATTTTTACAAAAAAACATAGAAAAAGTGGATAGTGGCCACCGCCGCCGCCGAACCCTAATGGCAATCCTAATCGTGGGTGGGGTTGATGAAGACTGGCCGCGGCCATGGCCATGGCCAATCATTGTCTTGTGGTGACGACCCGTTGCGCGGCGGCGGTGTCCAAGCGCGTGATGGCGTTTCCCGGAACATGGAGGTCCACGTCCACTTCTGCTCCTCTAGGCCAGGTGGCAGCAGCTCCACCCGCTCCTCCGGCTCCTGCTCCGGCTCCGAGTGCTGCTGCGCCACCTCTGCCGCCTCCATTGGCGTGCCGCGGAGGACATCGAAGATCCCCAGCCAACGATTGAGCTCGTTGGTGTCGACGGTCTCGAGGGAGTTTTCCACCGCTTGCATGAAGTTGGGGTCCTCCTCGCCATTGTACTACTAGGCCTCCTCCTTCACCATGCTTGGTAGTGGTGGCGGTGGAGTACGAACGGACGGCGACCCAATATGTAGGGAGGCAGGCCGACGGAGCGCGCGTGTGCCTCGAGGCGAAGGTGGAGCCGTGCGAGCAATTCGTGGTGGAGGAGGATCACGTCGATGGTGCTCGCCATTTGGTAAGAACCTCATCAGGGGAGCGGCCCCTCCATAATTCCCACCGGTCTTCGGGGTTCTTCGGCACACTAAGGGGGCTGACTCCCTGCACACTCTGCGGCGAGCCTGACCGACCACGCCGGCTTGTCGACGCTGAACGCAGGATCCACCTTCTTATCGGCGGGGAGCTCCATCCACTTCTTGTGGACGAGGAGTTCCATCTCGGCGCTCCCTTCGTCAGGGACAAGCTTACTTTTGAACATTAATTTTTCAACTGAAATATTAAACAAACACTTTTGGATGCATAGTTTACGAACTCACTTTTATGTGAAAGTTTCTTTACATAAACTTATGTATGGACTGTTTATGTACAACAATACTCTATAAATCATCTATGGAATATCATAATTTGTGTACGTACAATTATTTTCATCTGATCTGTTTAGTGCATCAAGAGTATTTCTTTTAAGATATATAATCATGAAAAACATTCTAAATTAAGAATTGATGCGACATATAGAATGGAGACATTCCGGACTGCATCCAAGAAAATATTATTATTTGGATGAATAATTAACTTCTTATGAATTTTTAAGCCTTTTAAGTTTGTGTACATTAATTGGAGCATTGACTTGTCTTTGCTTGCCTCCACCACTGTTCACCGCAGTTCCAATGATTGCAGCTTCCTGCCTTCCTCATCATCATCATCATCATCATCATCACCATCAGTCGTTGATCATCCTTGCTTGCTTTTTTTTCGCGTGGAAGTAATTAGTTTGTGAGAAAAAAAAACTACAAGAATTACTTGCCAGGTAAAAAGAAGTGGGTGATGCATCATATGAGTCCGTTAGAACAGACTTGCAAACTTAACATTTTGCTTATATTTATATTAGATGCCATAGCATACCATGCACCGGTTGAACAAAAAGGAAATTTCCATGTCAAAGTATGCAAATTGTAAACAAACGAAAACCCTCGACACACTGTTGTCCATGAAAGCTTAAACCCAGATGAATTGGGGCGCTCCTCCATGAAAGCTTAAATTCATGTATACACGGTGGAAGTTGGCCATCTTATTATATATTCTGCAAAGTAGCGGGTCGGGCGCGGGCGCGGGCAGACCGGCTGGGCTTAGTGCTGTCCAGGCAGCTTGTCCTTGATCTTGTCCATCATACTCTTGTTCTCACCGGTGCTGTCAGTGCCGGTGTGTCCCGACTTCCCGTAGTTGCCATCGGTGGTGGCTGTGGTGGCATGCGTCTTCGAGCCGGTCATTCCAATGGTGTGCTGGTGGTCACCGTGGCCACCGGGAAGCTTCTCCTTGATGTTCTCGACGACGCCCTTCTTCTCGCCGGTGTCGGTGCCTGTGCCGGTAACTCCGGTGTGTCCTTGCTGCCCGTATGTGCCACCGGTGGCCTGCTGGTGATCACCATGGCCACCGGGGAGCTTCTCCGTGATGCTCTCCACGACGCCCTTCTTCTCGCCTGCGCCGTGCCCCTGGTGCTCCATCTTGCCCTCAACTTGTCCCTAGGGAAATCTGACACTGGTTCTGTTGTTTGCTTGTCCTGGTTGTGTGAGGAAGGTGGCTGTGTAAAGCAAGTGCAGCACGAGGCGCTATTTATAGGCCGTTGGAGGGTGGATAAAGCACCACGTGTGCTCTTGTGAGTGGATGGGCAGGTGACTGCCGACTAGCTCATAAAGTGGGGTGGTTGGATGGACGAGTCGCCGCGGCATGCAGTGCAGGGCGCGACGTGCGCTCGCATGAGTGGCTGCCGACCTGACAATAAAGAGGAGCCCACTTGTTTTTTTTCCACTTTTATAATTTGCCACAACATGTCTCGCTGACAGGTGGTGGTCAGTGTGGCAAATAATAAAGGATTTAAAATATCACCCTCCAAGGCACAGGGCGCGTCCCCGTCACCGTGCAAACCATATTTTTTTAATGCGCGGGATATTTTTCACAGATCTTAGAACAATTCCTACAGACTGCATGAATGCTAAAGAAAAATCTTGATGTTCTTGATTTTGTGCTTTGGGTTTAAAAGTTTTGTAATTCTAAATATTGTTTCACACGCACCTTGAATTGCTATTTCCAGCAGCGGACAGTCCAAACTTTTTTTTAGGAACTTGAAAAACCTTCCATGAAACAAAAAAGCGCCGCGATATCGCTGGCTACTCGATCCACTCCGAGATCGGCACACTCGCCCGAAAGGCGTAACCGTAGCAAAGACAAGTACAGATTTTCTTGAGGGTCAAAGCAATTGCTTTATTACCGAACCATGTTAGGCATATAGCCTAAAACAGGCCCGGCCACAGATGCCGGGATATCAACCTCCCACACAGTGGGTTCGTTAACATTACAATCATAGCCAAGCTTAGCTAGTTCGTGGGCAGCACGGTTGGCGTCTCTTCTACAAGCAAGAACTTCACATTTTGAGAACCATAGCCACATTTGGACCTTCAGATCTTCCAGGATCGATGCATACGCCGTGAAGCTTGGCTCCTTCTGCACGAGTGCAACCTGCAGCAACTGTGAGTCCGTTTCTATGCATATCCTGATCGCTCCCAGATGTGTGGATAGCTCCCCCGCTGCCGTGGCTGCTTGTAGTTCAGCTGCGAAGGCATCATAGACATGCTCACTCTTCCCAGCCATGCAAGCTACCACATCCCCGGCATGGTCTCGGGCAATGATCCCCCAGGCAGAGTGGGCGCTTCCCGGCATATGCGCTTCATCGATATTGAACTTAAGGGTCCCGTCCTCTGGTGGTAGCCATGTGGACGCCCCTTTTGTGCTCTGTTGTTTCTGCTTGCCCACAATATCCCAATATTCCGTAGTGGCAAGTTTGGTTCTATGCACGAGCTCCCCTGGCTGCATTCTCTTCTCATTCTTCCTAGCCCTATTCCGCTCATTCCACCACTCCCATCAGAAATGCAGGATCTGAACTCTGTCCTCCATTTTCAACATCCATAGGTGATCCAAGACATCTCCAACCACATTGTATCTTTCTAGCTCACTTCTTACAGCTTCCATGCCCATTGCACGCCACACCCTCTTCACTTCTTTACATCGTACAAACAGGTGCCCACCATTCTCGGCGTTCGTGTGACATAGCAGACAGCCAGTATCCTCAATCTCCACCCCCCCCCCTCGCCGCAAGGTTGGTACGCAGAGCAAGTGAGTTGTGTGCTAGTCGTCATGTGAACATATTGATCTTGCTTTGGCACGGCATCTTCCAAATACGGCTCCAGAACGTGCTTTCGCAAGCGTCCAGCGACCCATGCACATCTCCGCTCCTGCCTGCCTCCAGCTCATGTGTGATCTCATGCATTTTGACATGGAGTTTATATGCCTGTTTCACTGAATGCACACCCTTCTCGTCGAAGTTCCATGCGATGAAGTCTTGCATGCCGTCTCTCAGCGGGATCCCAAGGATCAAGCTTGCATCTTGAGGGACGAAGATATCCCTCACCAGGTCATCATCTCATTGCCCAGTTAGCGGGTTTATGAGCTCATGTACTTTATCCAGCAGGACCCCGTTCCTCGGCATTTGTACTTGTCGCGACCAAGCTCTAGGCAGCCAGGGATCCTCCCATATGTTAACTTGTTTCCCATCACCAATGCGCCAAATGTAACCTTGTTTCACCAGCTCCAGTCCATGAAGTAAACTCCTCCACGTGTACGAGATGCCGTCCTTCGCTGCTGCGTTCAGAATATTGCCGTCGGGGTAGTACTCAGCCTTAAGAAATTGTGCGCATAGGCTCTCTGGCCTTTGGATGAGACGCCATATCTGCCTTGACAACATCCCAATGTTGAAGGAATGAATATCTCTGAACCCTAGACTTCCATGCGCCTTAGACTATGTCAGTTTTGGCCACCCAGTCCAGTGGATCTTGGACTCATTATCCTGTTGGCTCCACCAGAATTTTGCAATGAGTGAACTTATCTCCTCGCAAAGAGTCTTTGTGAGATAGAAGCATGACATGGCATATGTTGGGATGGCTTGCGCTACTGCTTTAACAAGCACTTCCTTCCCGACCTTGTCAAGAAGCCTCTCCTTCCAACCTTGCATACGTCGCCAAATGGCGTCTTTGATGTCTGCAAAAACATGTTTGCGTGATTTTCCCACATACACTGGCAGCCCAAGGTATCGTTCGTTCCATGTCTCACATGAAATACCCGTTTCTTGCTTCACAATTTCCTTGTGCTCTGCTCGGGTGTTGGCGCTAAACATTATGGCACTCTTCTCTGTGTTAATGCATTGACCAGAGCATTCCTCATATAGGTCCAGAATTCTTTTGAGCTCGCTGGCTTCATCCCTATCAGCTTTGATCATTAGGACATAGTCATCCGCAAAGAAGAGATGAGTGATAGCTGGTGCCCCTTGGCACATACGGACACCCGATAGCCTCCCCTCTCGCTCGGCAGCATGCAGCAGTGCTGATAATCCCTCGGCACATATGACAAATAGATACGGCGAGAGAGGATCCACTACAAAAAAATACACTTCCGTGATGATACATGTTTGTCACAGTAGGTCGTGTTTTTTGTCAGGCATGTACATCCATGACAAATTTATGAAAGAATTAAGATAGTCATACCTGTGCTGTCGTAGAAGTGTTCCATGACATTATCAAAATTATCATCACGGAAGTGTCCACTTCCATGACGATAAATCGCGCGTCACAGAAGTGCTTTCGTCAAGGGTGACCGACACGTGACATCCACTGTAACGGAACGCCGTTAAGCTATCAGGTCGGGTTTTGGATCCGATAACCCGTTAACAGCCCCGACCAATGGGGATTTTCCACGTGTAAAATCATCATTGGGTAGAGGAAACACGTGTTGGCTCATCGTTGGGACAGATGTCATCTACTCACTGGACAGAAGGCGCTTATGATACGTCGACACGTGGCACGACCCAACATTGGTCCATTCCTGTGAAAAGGCCGGCCCGTTTGACTTGGTCAAAAGCTGGCGGGCCGGTCCATGGAAAGCCTGTTAACGGCAATGTTCGCATATAGCCCATTTACAGCCCGCTAACCCAAGACCCGTTATGCCCTATCCAAATTAGGCCCAGTAGCGTCATTTGGGCCATCCAATATGATTCCAGCCCGTTTTCAATTCTGGCCCATGTATAGCCCATGACGTCTTTCGGCCCATATGAGGCCCTTTGTAACTCTTGGCCCATTAGCAGCCCGTGCTGAAACTGGCCTGTAATGAACAGTGTATTACTTTACACCCATTAACGGCCCGTGGTGAAACTGGCCCGTAATGAACAGTGTATCACTTTATACCCATTAATGGCCCGTTATTCCGTTGGGCCGTTTCCAGCCCAGGTTAACTTTCGGCCTTCCGAGGGCCAATTTATTCTTGGTCTCATTTGCAGCATTCGGTTACTTACGGCCCGTTACTATCATTTTCTGCTTGTGGGCCAAATTCAACCCGTCGTTACAGTCGGCTCGTTTGTGGACCATTAGTCTGTTGGGCCATTTTCATAGCATCACCAAATACGGCCTATTAACGGCCCATTATGGTCATCCCATAAAATGTACGATTTCCATTAAAGGCCCGTCTATGGCCCATTAAAGGCCCGTACAAGACCCATAAATGAGTCGGCAGCCCATGGATCCTACGAGACGTAGAAGTCCCATGGATCCTACGAGACGTAGAAGGCCCATGGATCCGACGGCCCGTGAAGGGCCATGGTCAGGCGAGTTGGCCCCCATTTGAACGATATAGCATATTCAAAGAATTATCCTACTCAATACTATCACCTCTAAAAAGCATACACTATACAACAAAGAGATCAAGGCATAGAAAGGTAGAATAATCCTACACTATACAATAAAGAAATTACAGCTGATTATACCCACTGGGCATTATGGTTTGGCACAGGTGATAATAAAGCATACACAAATAGCAAATTACATACACTGGGAAAATACAGCTCATACATCATGGACGCGCATCAACTTAACTCCATTTGAATTATAATCTCTTCAGAAAATAGGATTGGCCGTATTTAGATAGCACAAATTTCAGTCTGCAAAATCTCCAATTCCTTCATGGTTACCTCAGTGTCTTGTTTTATTTTTTTGACTCCTGCATCTAATACCTGCATGTCCAGTCTCAACTTGTTAATTATACGTTGACAATCTGTTGGGGAACGTAGTAATTTCAAAAAATTTCCTACGCACACACAAGATCATGGTGATGCATAGCAACGAGAGGGAAGAGTGTGATCTACGTACCCTTGTAGATCGACAACGGAAGCGTTTGGTTGATGTAGTCGTACGTCTCCACGGCCCGACCGATCAAGTATCGAAACTACGACACCTCCGAGTTTTAGCACACGTTCAGCTCGATGACGATCCCCGGACTCCGATCCAGCAAAGTGTCGGGGAAGAGTTCCGTCAGCACGACGGCGTGGTGACGATCTTGATGTACTACTGTCGCAGGGCTTCGCCTAAGCACCGCTACAAGTCTCGTCAAAGACAGGTATATTGTACGCACATATAGATCTTACTGGTTATTGAACAGTCGGTCAAAGTCAGTAAGACGAGGGAAGTCAGTAGACGATCCAGAAGGTTTAGAACATGCAAATGAACCTCTCAACAGATGCATGACAGAATATTTTGGAAAACCGAAGGTACCGTTTGTATTGCAGAATTGTATTTTCATTACTATCTTATGTGAAAGCCGAGCTTACTAACAATATTTAAGTTATGAAATAGGCTTATTTTGCGTTAAATAAGGATAAAAACCATTGGATTACATGTGTTTTGCACACTAGAAAGAAAGAGTTCCAAATTCTTGGTTCTTTGAGGGGGGAAGTAAATATCTCTGAAGCATTCAGGAAATTCGTTGAAAATTTTGTAAGTTGCGTATTCATGTGTGTACAATTAACCATATAATTTGTTTACCGTATGTAGTCAACGTGTTCATATTTTTTTGTCAGAGAGAGCAACTTGCAGGAGATATTTAAGATGCAAATGACAGTGCTATTATGTCATTCCCGGATGTGTCCGCATGGCCTATAGTCCCTACGACATGCCTCAACAAGAAGAAGGGTGAGTTACATGTGCCATGTGCTTTTGAAATATGTTGATTGATCAAGTGTTATATTACTTAACGTGCTTTCAAAATTGCACTTATGTTTTTTTAACATAGAAACTCATGTGGACTATTCGTCCTTCGCTGTTTTCAATACTGGGACGGAGAAAATTTATTGCTCCTATTTCTCAGGTGAGTACATTTTAAGTATGAAAAATTAGTACATTATATCATATATAAGTGATGAAAATAATATTATTTTTATTACTTTTCAGGAATCTATTGATAGTTCGAGAGAAAGAATGATAGCCGGAATTATTCTGTCCCCCGAAAATAAGCTTACAAAAGTGAAGAACAAAGTAATTCGACTTGCGAAGAGGAAACAAAAATAAAAATATTATAAGACAATTCAACGTGATTGTCGAAATATTATTTGTTCATGACTGAGAATTGTGTGTGGATGCTTTATTTTTTTATGTGAGTTTCAAATATTTTTAACATGTCAAGTTTATATTACCTAGCAAATTTATTAAAAATACATTTTATCATTTTTTATTTTACTATTTAATGTATAATTTATGTTCAATGAGTGTTCTCGCGAATATATGAGTTGTGGTTTTAAAATAATCCGATGATATATGATGACGATATCTCAGAGGCGAGCGCCGCCCGCGCCGCACGTTTGCCGCTACATGGCGCACGTGGGCCGCGTCATCTGCCAGCGGGAGCGCGCTGCGCGTCGCCCCAGGGTTGGCCGTTGCTGGCGCCGAGGCTGATTCTACCTCGTCCCGCGTGCGCCTCTCTATGCCCGAGGGCGGCGTCAGCCTCGGGATCGCCCCCGCGGCGCCTGCTGGCGGCTGTGCAGCGCCTCGGGATCGCCGTCCGCGGCGCCTACTGGCGCCTGTTAACGTTATTTTTTTAAAATTAAAGCAATCATCGGCTGTGTAGCGCCTCTGATCGCCCAACATGCATGATTTATTGACAAAGTCATATATTTGTACGAATATATATATAATACATATCATATTATATTTGTATACGCATATCATATTATAACGTAAAATTTGTAGGTCGCATATCATATTAAAAACGAGTATAGTGCCAACAAATATGACATAAGTAAACACCCATTACAAGTCTTCCGTATCAATGTAACGAAACAAATATGTAAATACTATTCTTTAAGACAACCAAATAAATCGTCAACTGTAATCAGAAGTTGTTCTTTTTATTCAAACATTTCTTTGCTATGATCATCATGCCATGTTTCTGCATAGAAATATTGTAATATACGTCAAAATTTTGTAAAGTATTAACTAAACAAGAAAAGAACGTTAATAAAATGATGTGCACATACTTTGGATTCTGAGGACAATTGTTGAAATGACCTTTTTCTCTGCATAAACCGCATAGACGTACATGTTTCTCGTCAAAACCTTTGGGTCTACCATTTGTAGTCACGCCAGGTTCCTTACCATGGCCTTTGTTATTCTGCCCTTTCGGTGCTCCTTTCGTATTGATTTTTTCTGGATCACCAACAAAAACATGATTTTGATTCGGCACAAAAGCATCATCATGTGCAACTGTATGCTGTCTCACATAATCTTCCTCCTCAACATCCTTATTTGCTATCACATCCTCCAGAGCAGCCTTCAGTTTATCAAATAGAAATGGTTTATGACATGCCGCATGATTTGCTTCCGCAGACAAAATAGTCAACTCATTGTACTTAGTTCTCTCCTCAGTTCCTGCCCATCCCCATGCGAAGAGATCGCTAGTGCGTTTCACGGGCAGTCCACCTCTATCATTCTTGCTGAATCTTCGTAGCACTAAGCACCTAGGTAAGTCCTGCACGTTCAACCTGGCTAAAACATAAAGAACATGCTTGCATGGAAGACCTTTACGTTTCATACTATCACAACTGCACTTCACTGTTTCTTATGAATTACTAGGTGTATAGTCCACTTTGAATCTCAGTTGCCTGTTATTTTTCCATGCCACTATGAATCTCCTACTGACGGCTCCACTCAGTCTATCTATGATCTCAAAATCCGCTGCCTTCTTCATTTCTTTCTGCAAGAGGTAAAAGTTCACCGCAGTGAACTCACGGGCAGCGGCTTTTTCAATGCATTTGAAGTCGTCGAGTACTGCTACAGGGAGTGTCTGTGTGGACAGGCAGTCGTCGTGTGACTCGTTCTCACGGAGCCGAACAATGCAGTTCTCATAATGCACAACCATATCAACAATTGTGATGCCAGAGTCAAGATGCATATGAAGGCAAGAGTTCAGACTCTCGCTCCTCTGGTTACTCCGCATACCAAGGAAGAACCCACCGGTGAGATATGATGCAGCCCAAAGCCTTTTCTTCCGGTACATCCTACGCAACCATGTTTCAGTTTTTTCCGACTCCCATTTAGCTCTAAAAGCTGCCCATCTCGCCTCAAACTCATCATGTGTAGTGGCATAATAAATAAGAGACCTGAACTCCTTAAGGGACTTGTGGTGGAGGTGTTTCTGCATGTTTTTCTCAATATGTCACGAACAAAGTCGATGCCACACGTCAGTAAGGACCTTCCTTACGGCCCTTATCATGGCTGCGTCTCCGTCAGTAATTACAGACCTCGGCTTCTTCTGACAATGAGCTCTTAAGAAGGTATGCAACAACCAAACGTATGTATCCTCCGTCTCATCTGACACAACTGCACAACCGATCACAGTGGTGCAACGATGATTGTTTAGACCAACAAAAGGTATGAATGGCATTCCGTACCTATTCATCTTGTAAGTGTTGTCGAAGACGATTACATCACCAAAGTCAAGGTAATCCCGACGTGACTAAGAATCACACCAGAACATGTTCTTCAGCTTTCCTTCTGTGTCAACAGTGTGCTCAAAGAAAAAGTCTGGATCCCTTGTCTTTCTCGTCATCATGATACCAATTGCAGTGTCCGCATCACCCTTTGCTAGCAACTTCATTTTCTCCCTATAACACATGTTATAAAGCTTCCTCCTCCCGAAACCAGCCAGTGCATATGACCCATACCTACTAACGAAGTTGTCATAAATCCAATGTTTTTTGAGCCCAGCACCTGCCATTGCTAAGATCTCGAGCTTCTGGTATTCCTTTATATGATTATGAGATCGAAGATATATAACTTCATCTGGTCTAGCAAGAGTGTGACTATGATCATCGCTGAAACTACTGACATACCAAATGGAGCGCCCTCTGTCAACCTTCACAGTTAGATGGGCCTCACAATAGCACCGAGTCTCCGCTCTTAGCCTGCGCTTCTTCCCTTCCATGGTACAAAACTTGGCCTGTCGTTTCCCAGACCTTGAACAGAGAAACCTCCTCAACCGCCTACGTGCGTCGATACCCTTACTATATTTCAAGTTGTCCCTCCTAATGCTGAAGCCTCGCTTTTTCGCATAGTCGTTATAGAAATCATATGCCTCCTCGTCTGTCCTGAACGTCGTGGACATCACCGTCCAATGCCTGTCCAGTGATTCTTGCTGGTATTCATCGTACCCAGTATCAAAATTGCACTCATCACCATCGGCATCATCGTCGTTTTCGCACGCGTCACCATCCTCTTCCTGAAAAAATAACAATCAACGGTATATGTCAGTAAGTAGTTGTATAAAGAGTATCGTATGTATTCACTTTCCACTACTTACTTTGCTCGAGCTGTCATTATAAGATGCATCGATATCGTTTTCGTCATTGGCATCATCGATAAAATTCCACTGATAGTACCCTTCCACTTCCATCTACGCAAATTGTAAATATGATATGTAAGACTTGATGCGTATTTAATTTCACTTTAAAATAACCTACATAATTCTAAACCTACATGGCTTCCGCTTTCAGCATATGAATCATCTACATCCATATCCTCATTGTCATCATCCCCTCCTATCTGTTCACAGTTGAACATGTTATTGTCATCGCGGATGCTTGTATTTAATATGGTTGAGAACATGCAGACCACTTACATTGCCACTGTAAGACTCATCCAAACTCATATAATTTTCGCCGTCATGTTCGTCTTCATCCAATGACAATGATCCGTCCTCGCTACCGCCATCATCACCGTCATATCCTATTTCAGCCTCAATCTATACACGTTCATATATAATCAAATATCCATTCAAACATCACGTAACATCTTTTCAATTAAAATCCATTCTTAAATTACTATGCCAGCGCCTCGCGTACCTCGTTGCCTTCGTCAGACATGAGGCGGTTGTCGCCGGATACGAGCTGCCGGCGGCGGAGGCGTCTGCCCGACCGAGGTGGTTGTCGGCGTAGCGCACAGCGCGTGCCTTTTTTTTCCGTCGGCCAGGTACTGCCGGAGATGGCGGCGGCGGTGGCGGCGCGAGAGGAGGCGGGGTGAGGCGTCTTGAAGATAGGGTTCGCCGATCGTTTTTTCAATCACTCGGGCGTACGCAGCGGACGCGGGCGGGCATGCATGCGGGACGTGCATGTGGGCGTGGGCGCGTACAGGCGGCCGTATGCGACAGCGCCGTACGGCGACGTGGGCGCGCCTAGGGCGGGTATTTTTATACGGCGTGCGAAAATGACCGCCCCTACCCTTTATACGTCTTTGGGGGGGGGGGGGGGGGGTTGTACCGAAGACCACCTCCTCCAAAAACACAGCAATTTGCCCATTAAAATTGAACCTAATTGTGCCTGGGTAAGCTCCAATGCACATATACCTAAATTTTCTTCGCCTTTTGTCCGTTTGAGTCGGCAAATGGACAGGCAGATATGGGTGGATAGGTGAATACGACATGTGAACCCAACAGGACCCATTTGGAGATGATGCCCTCATTGTCCGCCCTTGAGAGTCGCATACCCGGCCTTGCACAGTGACATGAGAGCTCGCCGGAGCCAACGAAGAGCCCACGGCCGCGCTTTGGACACACATGCTCGGCCAACGTGACGCACATGCTCGGCCACAAGTAAGAAAAATATTCAGCTAGAGTAATCAAATCAAGTCTTCATTAAAACATTCAAGCTGCATGATTCCACAAGTGTCGTCAGCCTCTGCCACCAATCTGGCAAAAACACCACATGCTGGATTGATCGCTTGCATAATTCAGTTAAAGTAATTGCCTGAATATAGCACGAGCTGTTTCAGATGGCTTGCAAAAACACAGTAGGGTGTTCTCACACACACACACACACACACACACACACACACACACACACACACACACACACACACAGAGCAGGGTACTCGGTGCACATTACTGCAAACTAACCAATAAGAGGGAAAATTTAGAGCCAACTGAACATCCTCACTCGAATAGTTTGATGCACGTACCGTCCTGGTCGAGATGATTGATGAACTGGAACTGGAAAAACACACTACATGAATCAGAACTGTGCATGCATAACAGAAAGCGGCAATTTTAGTACCAAGCAGAACCAGTCGACCAGCATCTGATAAAGAAAAGGGAGGTGGAGCAGCGCCTGGCTTAAGAAGAGAAGGGGTCCGTGAAGGACTGGTCGCGATGAAGAAAGTCAGTACCAGCGGCGCAATGGGACGGGGACTGGGACCGGCGGCCAATAGTAGCAGCCGAGCAGTGATCCGTCGAGCTCGGCGTCTGAGTCATCGTCGGTCCATATTAACGGCGGCGGTGTCGAGCATGTGGTACAGGGCAGTAAGGCACGCTGGCGACCGACACGACGACAACACGACAGTGAAGGAGATGAGCGTCGGACAACGGTGAGAAGGGAGGGTTGTCGTGTAGAGGAGATCGGGTGGCGGAGCAGCGTCATCCATGGAGGCACGGACAAGACGACAGCCACCTCTACCATGAGGTGGACGAGCAGACCACGAGGTGGACGAGGAGGGGAGCAGTTGCAGAAGATATCAATGGCCATGCGTGGCACATAGCGGCGGATCGAGAGCTCTGTGTGGGAGCGGTGGTGTTTGTGGGCGGAGCGGCGGGGAGACTTTTCAGGCGATAGAGACGGGAGCGAGGGGCTTGGAGAGACCGGGCGTGCGACGTGCGTTATTGGGTCGCAGTTGTTTTCGTGGTTTGTTTACCATAGGGTTTTTTTTCGGGCGAAGAAGCGATCACATGAGGCCGTGTTTTTTCGGATCACAGCAGTTGGTTTGTTTACGGTTGACTTTTTTTCCTGGGGAAGTATCGATTGCACGAGCCGGGGAACAGCGAACGCGCGATGAGGAAGAGGGCTGGTTGAACCATCACAACGACTGCAGTTCCCCCTTTAATCTAAACTTATTTGATGCTTTTTCTCTCTATTCATCTTGCTATCTATAACAACTACTGCTTGTATTGGTCGATATCATCGTTTAAATAGTACTGTTTTACGTCCTATTGCCCCATTTCCATGTGTATTGCTGTGAGGTGAATGAGTATACTATTTTGATCTCTGAGCACAGATGTCCTCTGTTTGCGAGATCAGTAGATTTTGTTTATCTATTCCTAATTTTGTAGCGAAGCGGGTAATTTTTCCAAGCTGTGAACCTGTCAGTTCATCTAAATGTCCCATTGTAACCTTGTCGTGTTGCTCGCTTTTCATCAGAATACACATTATTGACAAATTATGTATGTTTGTTCCTAGGTAACAGCGTTCGTGATGGACATAGTGGAGGCGAAAAGTTCGTTGATATATAAGATGGTTTTCTGGTGGGATATGCATGCCAGTAAACGCTACGGTGTCCTAATAGGCCAGTGGCGTAAGGAGTTTCTCCAGAAGAATTTTGATGCTCGCCATGGATATTCAGGCTGATTTACTCTTTCAGATTGGCAAGCTGCATTGGTTTTTCTTGATGGTTATTGCTTTTCATGTCTTGGAAGTTTTAGCTCCTACTGTGATTTGCAAGGATTTTACACAAAATTTTCAGGCTAATCGATAGTAACTGCATAGCTAGATTAAAAAACTATACATTTGAGCATGTTTGATGTCGCAAAGTTTTAGGATTTTGTTTCATATTGCTTTTTCATTATTATTTTTGCTCACCTGGGTGTGGGTACACCTGGGAGTAGAAAAAATACCCTGTTCGGCTTAGAAATTAATAATATTGTTGGTCATTTTGGATTGCTACTCGGATAACTTTCATGTGAATCCCAATCTGTGACTTGCCCAATAATGTGTCGAGATGTATCATACTGTCTGTTCAACTCTTTTGGAAGTGAAGTCAGGGTGAGATGAAAAGACAGCTGAAAAGGGAAATTTGGAGTGGAGAGGAGCCAAGCTTGAGATTAAGATCCCAATGACATAGGTATGTTAGTAGTATGTGTGGTCTACATGTTGCTATTGTTAGATGTGTATAGTCTCTTTTCGGTATATCCCCATTGTATAAGGGGGTTCCTGCACTTTATCACATATGTATATTGTGTTGGCCTTTGGCCCTCAGTAAAGCTAGTTGCTCATTATCCAACATGGTATCAGATGTTAGGCTAGCTTCGCTCCCCCGCACGATGCAACTCCGTGCTCTCCCTTCCTAGCCTACCTCGTCTTCGTCCGCTGCGGTTCGATTCCGGCCGCCCCTGCCTGCCTCAGCCCGCCTCTGGTCGTTCTTGGCCGTTCTTTTCTCTGCCCTGACTGGATTCGCCAGTCTGCCTGGCACTACTAGGAAAAAGGCTAAAGATAGGATTGACACTAATGGCGCACCAGAGAAGTGGTGTGCCACTACTATATACTAATGGCGCACCAGGTGGAGGTACGCCATTAGTGTGGAAGACACTAATGGCGCACCAGACAAAAGGTGCGCCACTAGTAACAATTTTTTTCCATTTTTTTAAACATACTAATGACGCATTCGGGCAAAGTGCGCCATTAGTAGTTAGAACTACTAATGGCGCACCGGCGACAAAGTGCGCCGGTAATTTGTTCTTTTTTACTTTTTGGTAAAACTACTAATGGCGCACCGTTGCACAGTGCGCCATTACTAGTTTAATGGCGCACTGTGCAATGGTGCACCATTAGTATAAAAATTATTTTTTTACTTTTTTGCAAAACTATTAATGGCGCACTGCATTAGAAAATCGTGTGTCCTCTGGATTTACCGCACGTGAAATACCATGTGTGCATGAACAATTGCATCATTTATCGGGACGAGCACGCGGAGTCTACCATATGTCCGATGTGTGGCGTCACTCGATACAAGAAGAGGAAGAAAGCTCCTCGAAAATTGGTGTGGTACTTTCCAATCACTCCTCGTCTGCAGCGGTATTTCGTGGACCCTAAGGTAGCAAAGCTCCTGCGTTGGCACGCGGATAGGGAGGAGAAGAAGCGGGAAGATGACGGAAATAATCCAGAGATAAATAAAAAAGACAAGATGCTGAGTCACCCTAAGGATGCGAGCCAGTGGTAAGGACACTCGATCTCGATCCCCCTCCACCGCCGCCGACGAGAACCCGGCCCCCCGCACCCTCCCCCGCTCCACCGCCGCCGCCGATGATATTTTCAAATAACAAATTTGAACATATTTTTTAAAAAATTATTACTGTTTTTATAAAAAAATATTACTGTTATGATTTAAACAAGTTTGAACATATTTAAACATAAATAAATATCAAACAGCATTTAAAATGCAAAAACAATATTGCAAAGCCTGGGAATCGAACCAAGGACCTCCTGGTGTGTGTGCTACGTGCTGACCAGTCGGGCTAGTGGGCAGGTTCTAATGTGGATTGGGTTAGGTGCAATATAATCTGTGCTCGAATTGTAATAAAAAAACATTCTAATGGTGCACCGCTGCGGGGTGCGCCATTGCTATCTAAAAAAAAGATCTCTAATGGCGTACCGAGGAGTGGTGCGCCATTAGTAAGCTATCCTCCCTCTCCCTCGCCAGATCCCCTTCGACCCTCTCTCCCTCGCCACCAGATCCACCCGCGCGCTGCCCCGACCCACGACGCCGCTGCCCCGACCCTCACCGGACTCCACCCCCGCCGCCCCCGCGCCCCCACCTCCGCCGCCCCGACCCTCGCCGGACTCCACACCCCCGCCGCCCCCGCGCCCCCGCGCTCCCACCCCCGCCGCCCCCGCGCCCCCACCCCGCCGCCCAACCCTCGCGCTAGGGTTCCTCGCCCCGCCGCCCGCTCCTCTCCTCCACCTCGGACGAGCGAGTGCCTCTTCCGACCCCTGCAGCAGCCGGCGACCTCGGCCCCGACGCACGCGCCCACCCCGCCGGCCCCTGCCGTCCTCCGCCTCCGGTCTCCCCGGCAGCAGCCGACGAACCAAGGACGGTGCCGTGACCATCGTCGCCACCTCCCGGCGGCTACTCTCCTTCGACACGCTGCCCGTGGTGAGCCCCTCTTCCTTGCTCACCTCCATGTTCCTTGTTCATCTCTCTGTTCCCTGTTCCTCTCTTGTCCATGCTGCTATTTACATGGATCAATGGATGTTCGATAGATGGATGTGTGTTGATGTTAGGTAGTAGATGGTTTGCTTGATGGTTGGTTGAATTGTGCTAGTTGCTTGCTAGATGGATGGACGAATGGTGCGAGTATGTAGACATCTTTTGCTACTGTGAAGGGTCAGTGCTAGTGTAAAGGGTGGTAGTAATTCGTTCCCTTTTGCTTCTGCCTGGTGCTAATTTGCTGCTGTTAGCTTTGTGTGGCTTCTTATTATTCTCTAAATCGTTCTTCAAAGCAGGCTTTGCATCACTTTAGGTAGTTTTCTCCATGTTTTATCAAGTGACATGTTAACAGCTTGGTAGTTTAGGATACATAATTAATGCCTTTAAATGGTGCACTCTGTAAATGCCTTTAAATATAACCTTGCTAGTTTAGGATACATAATTGCAGATAAATAATCACATCAATGCCTTTAAATGGTGCACTCTGTAAGAAATTAATAACCTAGCATCACAATTCGGAAATACTCTTGCTACTCATGTAGGTGCCGCATGAGTTTTTTTTGGTTTTGTTACTGCTAGGTAGGTTGATAAGGAGAACTGCATATTTGACAGGCACAATGTCCTGTTTTTTTAGTAGGAGCACATTTTACATACAGTTTGGAGTACTAGCTCAGATACTTGTTCATATTTTGATGTGCTTGCTTGTTACTGTAAGTGAGTTTATAATTGCACCCACTTGCTCGTCCTCATATTTTCTGTAGCCATGCAATTTATAATTGCACCCACTTGCAGCAACTAGCTGGAGTAGATTATGGCAAGTGAAAGCAACAAATTCTCTACAATTCGAAAGCTCAATATCCTTGCAGTAGGAAGCGCTTGCTTTAACTGAATTACTGCTAAGCCCAAGCTTGTTAATCACCATGTACACTTCTGTCATATATTGCTAATGTCTGCTCAGATGTGTGCTTGCTATTGTCACCTATCTTTTTTTCTTCTACATGATATGGAACCTTATGATACTGCACCAATAGCCTTTGTGCATCCAAGTTATCAAACTATGTGAACTAGAAACAGAAATAGAGAGAATTGATCATTACTTTTCTGAACTGTCACAGAAGCCTCAGTAGTTCTTTCAAGTTCGTACATTGAAAGGCTTGTTTCACAATTTCTGAATTACTTGTGATGCCTGTTATCATGCATGTATTATGATCTGTTGTAAGGGTACTAATTGGTCTCTTCTGCTGCTTATCAGAGATGGCGGGAAGCAGCCACCGCCGCTCTGCGACACCGCAGTACGAGTTGGATGCTTCCGAGTTCTTCACTATCATACCTGGGACTTCAGTATCATCCATGACGCAGGTATATAAAACGAGAGATCTCCCCTTCACCCATCTCATTATGATATCTGTTGTTTGCTACAACACTCATGGTCCCAAACTGCAGAGGCTGCCTGACAGTTTTATGAACATGCTGATGGGTGAAGATCCGCCAAATAATGTGAAGCTGCGACAGGCCGGCAACGGGTTTCGTAGGCTGTGGGATGTGGAGTTGGTGATCCAGGAGGGCCACATGTACTTGTCTCGTGGGTGGGAGAAGTTCTACCGTGCCTACAACCTGCGGCTGGGGTACTTCCTTCTCTTCAGGTACGACGACAACGCCACCATGCTCATCGTGAAGGTGTTCAACGCGACTATGTGTCGCATGCGCTACGCTGAAGATTATGATGCCGGTACGTTCTGCCTCTTCTTATTCCTCTACATTTGGCTTTGTCTCACATCGATTGTTAATGGTCATTGTTGCATTTGGACAGGTAATGGGAGCAGCAGCAGCGACAATGGCTACAGCCAAAGCAGCAACAACTATGGCTGTAGCGAAAGCAGCAGCGATTCTGGCTGTAGCGAAAGCAGCATTGATTTTGGCAGCAGCATAGACAACAAGAAGGATGATCCGGACTGGAGTGCGGGAGAAGAGGAGCAGAGTGGGGATGAGGAGCTGCAGGATGACGATAGGCATCAGGCTGAGGATGACCTAGCGCTGGTGGTGGCTGACCATGGGCAAGAGATGGTGGTGGCTGACCATGGGCAAGAGATGGAGGTGGCTGAGGATGACCTAGCGATGGTCGTGCCTGAAGGTGGCCTCGCGATGGTGGTGGTGCCTGACAATGACCACGCACCGGTGGTGGCACCGGCGATCCCACAGCTGGGCAACATGACCACGCCAATTGAGGTAGAATACTACATCCCACTGCCTCCACCGCCTCCACCGCCTCGCCGCTCTTGGCGCATCAGGCTGAGGAAGGAGAAGGAGAAGAACAATGCATGAGAACTGAACTTTGTCAGGTATGTCAGATCTCCAAAATGATATATATATATACTTAGTTACCTATGTTATCTCTAATATGCTTAGTTTCCTATAGGTTAGCTTCATTTTACCTAAGTTGGCTCTAATATGCTAACTTAGAGCTTATATGCTTAGTTTCCTATAGGTTAGCTCCAAAATAACTTATGTTAGCACAAAATGATCAAGTTTACATAATAAGCTTATAGTCTTTTTCTTATTCTTATTCTTTTCCAAAATGACATAGCTTAGCTTCATTTTACCTAAGTTGGCTCTAATATACTAACTTAGAGCTTATATGCTTAGTTTCCTATAGGTTAGCTCCAAAATAACTTATGTTAGCACAAAATGATCAAGTTTACATAATAAGCTTATAGTCTTCTTCTTATTCTTCTTCTTTTTCGAAATTCTTCTTATTCTTCTTCTAGTGTTCTTCTTCTTCTTCTAGTATTCTTCTAGTCTTCTTCTTTTTCTTCTTCTAACTTCTTGTTTATCATTTTGCACATTTGATTTAATTCACGGAAGCTTGCATGGATGGAGTGCTTCTTTTCCATTTGTGTTTTTATTTTGTATCAATGTGAAACTTTTGTGAATTGATGGATAACGGTGTTGGATGAACAATGTGAAATTTTTGTAATATGTAACGATGGAACTATGTGTTGGCTATGTATGTATATATGATGAAACTTGTGTGTTGGCTATGATTGTTATATGGATTCTTGTTGTATGTATATGTGTTGGATATCTCATAGGTGAAATAGTGACCTGAGATTAAGAAGAAAAAAATTAAAAAAATTGTTACTAATGGCGCACTACCATGTGGTGCGCCATTAGTATAGCAGACACTAGTGGTGCACCGTGAGCAAAACTAATGGCGCACTGCCTGTTTACTGGATGGTGCGCCATTAGTATGCGCCATTAGTAAAAATTACTAGTGGCGTGCTACTAATGGCGCACCGGTGATGCGCCATTAGTAGGCAAAACCGGTGCGCCATTAGTAGGCCTTTTCCTAGTAGTGTGGCTCCGCCTCCATCTCTGTTCAGGCCGCCGCCGCCTGCTGGTTTGCTTGGTCGCCATCGGCCGCCACTGCCTGCTGCTGTCCCGTCCGGCCTAGCCGTCCCTGTCAGTCCGTTTCAGTCGCCCCCGGCTGTTCCGTCCGGTCCCGCCGCCCCCGGATGCTGGTTCTGGCCGCCGTTGTTGCCTGGCTTTGCCCCGGCTGGATTTGGCTGCCTGCTGTCCTTTGTCCAGCGAACAACTAGCATCTTGCAAGGCGCGTACGCATCTCTGCCTGCGCTAGGCCGCGCCGCTCCTGATTTAGCGAGCCCTTGCCGGCCTCGAGCGCACCTTTGCCCGATCTAGATCGGGTGTGTGTGTTCGTTGACTCCCAAAAAAGAGAGAGAGCAAGCACCAACATCAAAGAGACTTCCTTATGTCCTCTTCAGGCTATGTTGCCGTCCCTCGGTGCTCGGTGATCTTCGATGGCACCAACTATGCTGAGTTTGTGGGCTTCATGCGCATCCATATGCGTGGACTCCTTTTGTGGGGTGTTCTCTTGGCGAGGTCCCCTGTCCGCCATGCCCTGTTGCGCCAGTGGCCCCAATCTCACCAGTGCCGCCGGTTCTTGCTGCTGATGCTTCTCAGGCTTACCGGGATGCCGCCAAGACTCTAGATGATGCTGTAGTGGATGCTTATGATCAACAGGTATCCGCATATTCTGATACTCTTTCTGTCTAACTGGATAATCTGTCTGCTTACACTCAATGGTGCAATGATGATGCTCGAGCTGCTGCTGTTCTCATTGGGAGTGTCCTCCCTCAGTTTGCTTCGGAGTTCATGGGCCTCGGCACTGTTGCAGCGATGTGGTCCTATCTTTGCCAGCGCTATTAGCCCTCTGGTGATGCTCTATACCTTTCTGTGGTGCGCCAGGAGCATGCTCTTCAGCAGGGTGACTCGTGTGTTGATGAGTTCTATTCACAGTGCTCTGCCATCTGGCATCAGCTTGACTCACTGCGGACAGTTGTTTGTGGCACTTGCCATTGCTGTCAGGCTACGTGGTCTGACTTGGAGTTTCAGAGGGTTCATGAGTTCTTATCTCGTCTCCGATCTGAGTTTGAGCCTCGTCGTGCTCACCTGCTTGCTCGTGGTCGTGTTCCTATCTCGGAGGTGCTTGCCGAGCTTCGTGCTGAGGAGACCCGCCTTCGCTCTGCTGGGTTGCTTGGTGTTCCGTCAGTGTTCGGTGCTCGAGCTCCTGTGACATTTGCTCGTCTTACCGCTCCGCCGCTCCTGCCTACTCCTTCAGGGGGTGGGTCGCCCTCCTTATGCAGAGAAGGGCACGTCGCGTCGTGACACCTTCTGTGGATACTGCTCCAGGTCAGGTCATCCAGAATCTGACTGTCGCCAGAAGAAGCGTGACCGGAGGCGCTCCTTTTCCAGTGGGACTCCTGCGTCTTCCTCGACTTCGTCACTCACTGACCAGGACATTGTACAGCTCAAGCGTCTACTTGCTTCCTCTGGTTCTTCATCGACGGGTTCTGCCGCTGCTGTGACTTCTTCCACCACACCGCCAGCATCTACTCCGTCAGGTACATCTTCGTGGGTTCTGGACTCTGGGGCTTCTTTTCATATGTCCTCTGATTCTTCAGCTTTGTCTTCTCTTCGCCCCCTTGATTCTCCTATTAATGTTCTTACCGCCGATGGCACATCTCTTCCTGTTGCTAGTCGTGGTATTCTTTCCACTCCGTCCTTTTCTGTCCCGAGTTTTTCACATGTTCCTCGTCTTACCATGAATCTTTTTTCCGCTGCCCAACTTACTGATTCTGGTTGTCGTGTCATTCTTGATACCGACTCTTGCTCCATTCAGGATCGTCGCACCAAGGCTTTGGTTGGTGCTGGCCCCCGGCGCCGTGAGTCAGCGGGCCTTTGGGAGGTTGACTGGCTTTGTGTTCCTTCCGCTGCCACCACTTCTGCCAGTTCTCATGCTCTCGCTACCTCCTCGTCTGCGTCCTTCCAGCAGTGGCACCATCACCTTGGTCACATGTGTGGCTCTCGTCTATCATCATTAGTGCGTCAGGGCCTCTTAGGGTCTGTATCTGGAGATGTTTCTTTACATTGTAATGGTTGTAGAATTGGCAAAAAGACCCAGTTACCTTATCGTACCAGTGAGTCGATATCTCAACATCCTTTTGACTTAGTTCATTCTGATGTCCGGGGTCCTGCTCCCTTTGATTCGAAAGGTGGTCATCGCTACTATGTTTTGTTTATTGATGATTTCTCTCGTTACACTTGGCTCTACTTCATGGAATCTCATAGCGAGGTTCTCTCTATATACAAACGTTTTGCTGCCATGGTTCACACCCAGTTTTTCACACCTATTTGCACTTTTCGTGCTGACTCCGCTGGAGAGTTTATCTCCTAACTGTTGCCTGGTTTTCTCGCGGAACATGGTACTCTTGCCCAGTTCTCTTGTCCTGGTGCTCATGCTCAGAATGGCATTGCGGAATGTAAGCATCGTCATTTGCTTGAGACAGCTCGTGCGCTGATGATCGCCGCTTCCCTTCCCCCGCACTTCTGGGCTGAGGCTATTTCTGCGTCCACCTACCTCATCAACATCCAGCCATCCCTGCCCTGCAGGGTGGTATTCCTATGGAGTGTCTCACTAGTCATTCTCCTGACTACTCAGCCCTTCGTATGTTTGGATGTGTGTGCCATGTCCTCCTTGCCCCCTGAGAACGCACGAAATTGACTACTCAGTCGGTTGAGTGTGTTTTCCTTAGCTACAGTGATGAGCACAAGGGCTATCGCTGTTGGGATCCCGTTGGCCGTCGCTTGCGCATCTCGCGTGATGTGACCTTTGACGAGTCTCTCTCTTACTACCCACGTCCTTCTTCCTCGACCTTCTCTATGGACGATATTTCTTTTCTTCTTCTCCCCGCTTCACCTCGCTATGTGCCTCATGTTTCACCTCTTCCTACTCCTGCACCTCTCATTCCTTCTCATCCATCACCGACACCATCTTCCCCATCCTCCTCCTCCACCTCTCCACCATCATCTCCAGTCCGTCGCCCTCTCTCACCGTTTCCTCTCCACTATACTCGTCGCCCTCGTTCTGAGGATGCTTCTCCTGACGGGCCTTCCACCTCTGGCGCACCTCCCGTCACGCCTCCCCCGGTTCATAACCTCCATGCTCGGCCTCGCCCCCCACCTGATCGCTACTCTCCTGATCGGTACGGCCTCTCTGTTATTGCTGAGCCCACTTCCTATCAAACTGCCATGACTCAACCTGAATGGCAGCTTGCGATGGCCGAAGAGCTTGCTGCCCTTGAGCGCTCTGGCACATGGGATCTGGTTTCTCTTCCTTCCGGTGTTCATCCCATCACCTGCAAGTGGGTCTACAAGGTTAAGACTCGCTCTGATGGTTCTCTTGAGCGCTACAAAGCGCGTCTTGTGGCCCGTGGTTTTCAGCAGGAGCAGGGACGCGATTATGATGAGACATTCGCTCCTGTGGCCCACATGACCACCATTCGCACTCTTCTTGTTGTGGCTTCTGTTCGTCATTGGTCTACCTCTCAACTTGATATTCAGAATGCCTTTCTCAATGGCGAGTTGCGTGAGGAGGTTTATATGCAGCCACCACCGGGGTACTACGCCCCTGACGGTATGGTCTGTAGACTTCGTCGCTCCCTCTATGGTCTTAAACAGGCCCCTCGCGCCTGGTTTGAGCGCTTCGCCTCTGTGGTGACTACCGCTGGTTTCTTGCCCAGTGATCATGATTCCGCGTTATTAGTTCACACGTCTCCTCATGGTCAGACTCTTCTCCTTCTCTATGTTGATGGCATGATCATCACGGGTGACGACTCTGACTACATTGCCTTTGTTAAGGCTCGCCTTCGCGACCAGTTCCTCATGACTGATCTTGGTCCACTTCGCTATTTTCTTGGGATTGAAATCTCCTCGACCTCTGATGGCTTCTACATCTCCCAAGAAAAATACATTCAGGATATTCTTGCTCGCGCTGCTCTTGGTGATGAGCGCACTGTCGTGACTCCTATGGAGCTCAACGTCCAGCTTCGTGCCTCTGATGGTGATCCTCTTCCTAATCCCACTCGCTATCGTCACCTTGTTGGCAGTCTTGTCTATCTTGCTGTTACGCGTCCTGACATCTCCTATCCTGTCCACATCCTGAGTCAGTTTGTTTCAGCCCCCACCTCTGTCCACTATAGTCATCTCCTCCGTGTTCTACGATATCTTCGTGGCACGATCTCTCAGCGCCTTTTCTTTCCCCACTCCAGCTCTCTTGAGCTCCAGGCCTACTCTGATGCTACCTGGGCTAGTGATCCCTCTGATCGACGCTCGTTGTCTGCTTATTGTGTCTTTCTTGGTGGCTCTCTTATTGCCTGGAAGAAAAAGAAACAGATTACAGTTTCTTGTTCGAGTACAGAGGCTGAGTTGCGAGCCATGGCTATGTTGACGGCCGAGGTGATCTGGTTACGGTGGTTACTTGAGGATTTTGGTGTGACTGCTACTACCTCGACTCCCGTACTGTCAGACAGTACCAGTGCTATCAGTATTGCGCGTGATCCAGTGAAGCATGAGCTCACCAAGCACATCGGTGTGGATGCCCACTTTGTGCGCGCTGATGTGCAAGATCAGACTCTCGCTCTTCACTATGTGCCCTCTGAGTTACAGTTGGCTGACTTCTTCACGAAGGCACAGACTCGAGCGCAGCATGGCTTTTTCCTCTCCAAACTCAGTGTTGTTGATCCACCATGAGTTTGAGGGGGGTGTTAGATGTGTATAGTCTCTTTTCGGTATATCCCCATTGTATAAGGGGGTTTCTGCACTTTACCACACATGTATATGTATTGGCCTTTGGTCCTCAGTAAAGCTAGTTGCTCATTATCCAACAGCTATCAGGCAGTGGTGGGGCCATAGACTGAGGTTTGCTGGGACGATGGAGGAAGGGAATTTGTAGCACCTGGGTGCTCCGCTCCCTATATAAACATTAAGTTCAAGATTTTCGAACATCAAACTTGGTTGTCTGATCTACTTTCGTGTGAAATTTCATGAAAAAAATATCAAGAAACGTATCCGTGGCAAAGAAAAAAGACAACAAAAAAAATCTTGTGTATAAAAAAACTGTTTGGATGGATTTTAGTCCAGACAATATTTTCTTCGCCACGGATACGTTTCCTTGTATTTTTTTGACGAAACTACACACGGAAGTAGGTTGGACACCCAGGTTTGATATCCCTAAATTCCCATTTTTTGAGGTTTTTTGGTATTTTTTAAATTTAATATTTGTATAGGGATGTGGAGCACTGATGAGCTCCTGTGTAATTCCCGGTCGATGGACGGCTACTGAGCTCGATTGATTTGCTTTTACTAGCCACTGCATAGTGGAGCTAGGTAGCCTGCATCGCTGCTGCTTACCCAGTGATGATAACTTTTTTTTTTGCGGGGTAACCAGTGATGATAACTGTATATTACTTACACCTGAAGAAGGCCGAGATTCAGAAACAACACATGCATCCACACGAATGCCGTTAGTCGGCGACGTGCTTACTGAGACCGTGTGGTAGTTGATTTATCATACTGATGTTTCACTCCGTAGGAAGTAAAAACGTGAATTGTTGAGACGATGATGAGGTACATGGGTACGTGTGGGATCGACGTTGCTCTGAGGCAAGATTCGTGAGTGCTTCAAAAGGAAGCTGCGTAGGCTTCCGACGAAGACGATGTCAAAAAAAAAGTGTTCCAAACGAAGATCAGGCGACACTAGCGAGGAAAAGTAAAAATAAAATTAGAAACAACTAACGGGGCATTCCGAGAATTGAACCGAGAATCCTACCAAAGCGAGAATTCTACCACTAGACCAAATGCCCTTTTGTACTTTTATATATTTATAAGGGAATAAATATATTTTTATAAATACATTTCTTGATGAATTTAATGATATACATCGGGGTCAAAGATGTCCTTGTAGCGATCAGCAAGGCCCCTGTCCTAACGCTGGTTCAAGACTTGATATCCCGGTTTTGGACCTTGAAGTTGAGAGCATGCTCCTCCACATTCTCCGTTTCTTCAAGGAATGCGTCATTATTGTCGTTTCAACATGATATGCCGCCGATGAATCCATGAACTCAGCGTAGAAGTACCCCCCCCCCTCCGCTAAATCCATCGTGTTTAATTCAAGTCAACAACAGAAAGGCCAAAAAATGTGTATGGCATCTGACGTAACCTAGGCGGTGGGCGTATCCGACAATGACCGTTGGGTGGAGTGTTGGAGGTTCGGCAAGGCCCGGGCGACATGGGGAAGCCGAGAAGGTGGTTGTGGTGAGCTCCAAGAGCGGGAACAGAGAGCAGAGGAGGAGGGCGGCATCTGGAAAATGAGGGAGGGGGTTGTGATGGGTCCGGGCTGTCAGATGGGTTCGTAGTTCTAGCCGGGAAGGTGATGGGTTTGTAGTTCTAGCCGTGTCTACCTTAAAGTAGGGATTCACGTTGGATGCTTAAAAGTGCCCAGATCATCCGGTCCCGACATTTGAACACAAAGTAGGGGTGTTCTTTGTAGATGCCCTTAGCAATAAGGTGAAAATAGAGTTAATATCACCATAAGTACGTGAACTTGCACAACGATAACAGATCCATACAAGAACTTGAAAAAACATGAAAACTAGTCACTTAAGTCTTGATGCGGTAACAGTTTGATACAAAACGTTGATTAGTTGCCAGATCGGCGCCATGTTATCAAGTGGCATGCACCTGTGTTATTTGTTTTTGCACAAAGCCCCCTGACTTAAGTTGATGCATTAGAAGGTCCTGTGTTTCCCATTCCCCATTCCTCTGTCCAAATCCCTAACACCAAGCCTGAACCTACACTCCCACCGTTCGAGGGCTCCTGGTGATCGCGCACTTCGGCATCGCATGCCTCCGGCGTCGCGAAGGAGGGTGGTTGCCATGGCATTGGTACATCGGCCACGGGAGGCAGAGCCGGTCTCGCTTGCGGTGTCCACATGGGTAGCGGCCGTGGCGTTGAGACATCATCCACATGAGGCAGAGACGGTCTCAGTGGCAGCGGGACATCGTCCGCGCGACGTAGAGCGGTAGAGGCGGTATCGCTGGCAACCGCATCGGCTGGAGGAACGATGGCGAACAGTGGGTGCTCACCGGCGTTCTGTGAGGCTGAATACCTGCTGAAATATGCTAACGAATTATGATAGCATTTGTACTGCATGCTGACAGGGCTATGTGATATTGAAAACTTGTCTAATTGGTCAATGTAGTGATTTATGCTTCAATGTGTACCGAGTAGCTTCAATCGGCTTTGGAGTAGCGATTAATCGGTGAATCGTCCTAGTATCTGGATTAATCGGTAGATTAAATAGGAACCTGCGAACATTTTCTATTTTTTTATGTATTATACCCTACTCTCATGCTCTCAGCTACGTAATATACCAAAATATGGTACTGTTTGATCAAATCCTAACTATTGAGGAGCGACAGAAGGATGGGAGAGGTTACATGCCAATAATTTGGGCTTTCTTTGCCCATAAGTTAATAGGCCAGTAGCGATTAATTAGCCTAACAACCGATTAATCGGTCCGGCAGGCTAGCTAATCGGCCTAACATGCCATTTAATCGGCATGACATGTTAACGCGATGAATATTTGCTATTCGAATCGGCCATCCAACGAGTAGTGATGAATTGGCCCATTAACTGATTAATCAGATGAATTCTTGAACAATGTTTTCCTGTATGAGACACATGGAGGGCCAACCCTTGGATCTGCTCTCCAGAACATGCATCTCTTTGGCCACCTAAAATTGCTAGGTGATGAGATCCCCTCATGTGTCTTCACCGAGCCAGGCCTTCAATATCTCGAGACCATTGTGCTTAGTGGAATTGTCAAGTGGGACGACATCGACTACCTGGTGGAGGATCCTCTTCTTCTTCGTAAGGTCCGACCGAACATTATCCAACTCAAACTAAATGATGTCAGTAAGGTGCTCCAG